>NC_068441.1:40879719-41622219 GCF_023373465.1 Oncorhynchus keta | reverse complement strand
TTTACCTTTATTTAACTAGGCAAGTCAGTTAAGAACAAATTCTTATTTTCAATGATGGCCTAGGAACAGTGGGTTAACTGCCTTGTTCAGGGGCAGAACGGCAGATTTGTACCTTGTCAGCTCGGGGATTCGAACTTGCCATCACTAGCCATCAGGCTACCTGCCACCCTGTTTGCTTGTCAACACAGTTGCAATTGACACTAGTTGCTGAGAGTGAGCTTCTCTAGATCTGTGGGGGGCGCGCTCCATCTAAATAAAGGGGGATCCTTCAAAACTTTAACCCAGGCCTGTGCCCTTACCTTGGTCTCTGGAGATGCCAGGCTTGTACCAGAACTTGGAGCTGTCCTGTACAAACTTGGATTTGACTTTGCTGTTTTCCTCTCTGACAATAGGGGGCGTCAGTCCCCCCACCCCCACCGAGGGGGAGACAGTGACGTGGAGGGGGCTAGATTGGGGAGAGGTACCCATGGGTCCTATGGCACCCAGGGAGGAACTCAGGATGGACTGGGAGCCATGCCCGCTGCGGTACCCTGGCATGGAAGACAGGCGCCTCTTTTCAGGGAGTGGGGGCTGGGCGGCGGGGATAGTGACAGCGGTGTACCCCGAGTATGGGATGTGGGGGATGTTGAGAAGGGGATAGTAGTAGGACGCCAGGGGGAAGGTGGGGGTGTTGTCAGGGACAGGGGATGGGGTTTTGGGGTCACTGTCACTCACAGGGGTAAGTCTTCGCCCAGCTGGGTCCATGGCCAATGGAGAGGGCTGAGGGGAGGGACGTCGCTCTGGGGAGCCAATGTAAAGGTGTGGTGAGGGAGGGGCAGAGCAAGGGCTCGGTGATGCACTGCAGCCTCTTCCTGATTGGGGTGAGCCGCTGCCATTGAGTTTCACTTGGACAGGGACGATTGAATGCCTTGAGCTCGGGACAGCAGCGGTCTGAGTCTCTCTCATCTCTAGTACTTTCTCCGCGACCTTCAATTCCCCATCCTCAGCTGTAGTGGGAGGTGGATGCACACTTGCACTTATAGTGTGCACCTCCATGTGCACTTGTTGTGAGTCACTAGGGTTCACACATTCACTCAGCTTCTGTATGGACTCTTTAGAACAGCTGTCACTGCCTTGCTTTTGTGAATCTGTCGATGGTGTGGTTGTGGATTTTACAGCTTGGTGCGGTGTCCTTTCGATCTCCGGCGTGCTACTGTTACTACTGGTGTTAAGCTCCAGGATGGTGGAGGTGGAGGCTGGCTCTGCATAAATGGGGGTCCCACTGAGGGGCTCTATCTGCTGGGGCCCTTGACTTGGCTCCTGGCGACCATCTGGAGGACTCAGGGGGGAACCTTCTACAGTGTCGTCAAATGTCTGTTCATCTGGCTTCCTCTCACTGGAGGAGAGCGGGAGAGAGATTTGTTTCTGCTCATTTACACATTTCAAAAGTGCTGAAGACAACATAGTAGAAAAGGTACATAATGATTTTCCAGTATTCACTAAGAACCAAACGGAGGCAAGCGGGCCAAAATGGGGAGGGACCTAGCTGAATTTGTCAGGTTTTTAGATAAACTCAGAAAATAAGGTGTGAGGTGAACACAGGCTTAAGAGATCTTATACTTTTTGTACTATGAGATAATCTTCATCAGCTAACGTCACCTTTGGTGAATTTTTAATGATTTATGTAATTTAAAAAAAACACACAAAGGCTTCCTAATTTTTAAAGGTCATGTTAACTGACTGATATTATCTTATAGAACAAAACATAGAAGATCTCCAAACCCTGTGTTCACCTCAGACCTTATTTTTGCCGTTTATCCCAAAACCCTATTCTTTCCACATTAATTTTCCTCATGGGAATGGCTGAACAAACCAGAAGTTACAAATGTCCGTTTTTTAGGACTACAAGCTGGCGAGCTCCATTGGCAGAATGCATCACTGGTTTATTACTGGTTTAATATATATAACTGTATACAGTGTTGGGGAAGCTACTCTGAAAATATAGTTTACCAAGCTACCAATTACTTCACACTGGAAGAAGTTAAGCTCCCCGTAAGAAAAATATACACTGCTCAAAAAAATAAAGGGAACACTTAAACAACACAATGTAACTCCAAGTCAATCACACTTCTGTGAAATCAAACTGTCCACTTAGGAAGCAACACTGATTGACAATACATTTCACATGCTGTTGTGCAAATGGAATAGACAACATGTGGAAATTATAGGCAATTAGTAAGACACCCCCAATAAAGGAGTGGTTCTGCAGGTGGTGACCACAGACCACTTCTCAGTTCCTATGCTTCCTGGCTGATGTTTTGGTCACTTTTGAATGCTGGCGGTGCTTTCACTCTAGTGGTAGCATGAGACGGAGTCTACAACCCACACAAGTGGCTCAGGTAGTGCAGCTCATCCAGGATGGCACATCAATGCGAGCTGTGGCAAGAAGTTTTGAGGGGTCTGTCAGCGTCGTGTCCAGAGCATGGAGGCGCTACCAGGAGACAGGCCAGTACATCAGGAGACGTGGAGGAGGCCAACAACCCAGCAGCAGGACCGCTACCTCCGCCTTTGTGCAAGGAGGAGCAGGAGGAGCACTGCCAGAGCCCTGCAAAATGACCAGCAGGCCACAAATGTGCAGGTGTCTGCTGAAACGGTCAGAAACAGACTCCATGAGGGTGGTATGAGGGCCCGACGTCCACAGGTGGGGGTTGTGCTTACAGCCCAACACCGTGCAGGACGTTTGGCATTTGCCAGAGAACACCAAGATTAGCAAATTCACCACTGGCGCTCTTCACAGATGAAAGCAGGTTCACACTGAGCACATGTGACAGACGTGACAGAGTCTGGAGACTCCGTGGAGAACGTTCAGCTGTCTGCAACATCCTCAAGCATGACCGGTTTGGCGGTGGGTCAGTCATGGTGTGGGGAGGCATTTCTTTGGGGGGCCGCACAGCCCTCCATGTGCTCGCCAGAGGTAGCCTGACTGCCACTAGGTACCGAGATGAGATCCTCAGACCCCTAGTGAGACCATATGCTGGTGCGGTTGGCCCTGGGTTCCTCCTAATGCAAGACAATGCTAGACCTCATGTGGCAGGAGTGTGTCAGCAGTTCCTGCAAGAGGAAGGCATTGATGCTGTGGCATTGATGCCCCAGACCTGAATCCAATTGAGCACATCTGGGACATCATGTCTCGCTCCATCCACCAATGCCACGTTGCACCACAGACTGTCCAGGAGTTGGCGGATGCTTTAGTCCAGGTCTGGGAGGAGATCCCTCAGGAGACCATCCGCCACCTCATCAGGATCATGCCCAGGCGTTGCAGGGAGGTCATACAGGCACGTGGAGGCCACACACACTACTGAGCCTCATTTTGACTTGTTTAAAGGACATTACATCAAAGTTGGATCAGCCTGTAGTGTGGTTTTCCACTTTAATTTTGAGTGTGACTCCAAATCCAGACCTCCATGGGTTGATACATTTGATTTCCATTGATCATTTTTGTGTGATTTTGTTGTCAGCACATTCAACTATGTAAAGAAAAAAGTATTTAATAATAATATTTCATTCATTCATTCAGATCTAGGATGTGTTATTTTAGTGTTCCCTTTATTTTTTTGAGCAGTGTAGTTTACCAAGCTACCAATTACTTCACACTGGAAGAAGTTAAGTCGTTTAGTTTACATAACTAAAGTTTGAAAAAGTAGTTCACTACATCCAAACTACTTTGTAAAAAAAAAAATATATAATATATGTAAATCTGAAATTACTACAAATTGCAAGAACGGTTCACTTTGGGGTCACATGTTAACCGAATGTGTAATTTGGCTTATTAAACACAAAAACAATGTTTAAAGTGAGAATTAGGCAGGTCTGATGCTGAAAAAGATGACATATCCTGCTCCAGAGTTTTCTTCACCACTATGTGTCACACAATTCACACTGAAAACACAAACTTAAAGCAAACACCGCTCCCACTCTCCCAATACTTGAGTGGCTGCTGCCAACACACTGTCATTGACACTGACCCAACTCCAGCCACTTTAATAATGGGAATTGATGGGAATTATGTAAATATATCACTAGCCACTTTAAACAATGCTACCTTATATAATGTTACTTACCCTACATTATTCATCTCATATGCATACGTATATACTGTACTCTATATCAGACTGCATCCTTATGTAATACATTTATCACTAGCCACTTTAACTATGCCACTTTGTTTACTTTGTCTACATACTCATCTCATATGTATATACTGTACTCTATATCATCTACTGCATCCTTATGTAATACATGTATCGCTAGCCACTTTAACTATGCCACTTTGTTTACTTTGTCTACATACTCATCTCATATGTATATACTGTACTCGATACCATCTACTGTATGCTGCTCTGTACCATCACTCATTCATATATCCTTATGTACATATTCCTTATCCCCTTACACTGTGTATAAGACAGTAGTTTTGGAATTGTTAGTTAGATTACTTGTTGGTTATCACTGCATTGTCGGAACTAGAAGCACAAGCATTTCGCTACACTCGCATTAACATCTGCTAACCATGTGTATGTGACAAATAAAATTTGATTTGATTTGATTTGATACTAACCTTTGCCCCAGCGACCCCTGGGAAGAAGAGTCCTCCATACCCACACTGCTTTGCACCATATATGATGCACCTAGAGAGAAATAAAGAGAGCGAGAGACATAGCGACAGAAGGAGAGATGGGGGAGTAAATGAGAGAGGAGAGTTCAAGAAAGAAAGTAATGTTGCATTTTATCCGTCTAGTGTAAACATGTGCATAATACAGTACCTGTGAGATCAGTGTGGAACCGTCATGGCCTTCTAGGCCTTCAGAGAAGCTCTAAAAATGTATCATTTAAAAAAATGGAATGTTGTTTTAATTTCTTTTTCATCTTTACAATAATTGTAATCATTTCCTGATTTCATCTCTTCAGTTTGTGTTGGAAAGAGAAGGGTTAATACTGAATAGAACAAATAATCCAATCAGGATTTTCTTTGGTGGTCTCTGGGTAGATAAAACTAGCTAGCTCAGCCAACAATTGGCTGACCTTCAGAAACTGGACAGAAGGCCTCTGCCATTCAACTGTATTAGTGCAGAATTTTGGAGTGACAGTGGAATTAACCAATCATATTTTGACTTGCAATGGGTGGGACAAGGCCTCGACAGGACACTACTGAGAGCGTAAGAGGTAATGAATCAATATACAGAATAGTAGGCTGATAGTAGCCAATACAGTAGGTGGTTGCAATATACTAATAGGTTGTAGTCTGCCATAAAACCTTAAAGAAGAGAGCGCAAGACAAAAAAATCTGTCGCAAGCACTAGTTCACACGCTAATGCTAGTTATGTTAGCTAGCTTCCGTTGTAGTAGTGTGACAATGGAGACGGCGGCTGCAGCAGCGGTTGTTAGTTTGTTAGCGTAACCCTTTTTAAGATTAACTTTCAAACTTAATTTACAATTTATCCTTATCTGGTGAGTGAAACTGTTTGTTGTTGCAGCTCGCTTGCTGTTAGCTATCTCTTTGAAAATCACGACTGTGAAACATTTTTGCATTTAAACTCTAGATCACTGTGTGATGAACGTGATAAAATATATTTGAAATGGGAAGACATAGCTGGTTTGTTAATATAAATGTTGGCGTGAACTGCTTGCGACTTTGTAGTGGTATGATTTCATGGGGCATACTGGAGTGAATGGGCTGCTTATCCTTTAACATTATTTGATGCTGTGTGTGACTGCTGTCGCCTGTCTATCAGCCCTGTCTATGTGTTAGACCAAAACTGTCTCTCCTTCAGCACCATGGAATGGAGACATATTACAGTCGCTGTACTTTTAGCACCATGAGCCTGTCACCTTTGATGTGACACTGTTCTTGTCGCTGTTGGTGATTGTGCTGTTGGCCAGAGGTGTGGACTCGAGTAACATGACTTGGACTCAAGGCAGACTCAAGTCAGAAATACGATGGCTTGCAACTCAAATTTGACTTCAACACCAACGACTCGTGACTTGACTTGGACTTGAGCCTTTTTTTAAATTAAGTGTGCAGAGCATCAACTCTTCAATTAACGGATTACAGTTTGAATCGGACAGCAGCCAATCAAATTGTGCCAGCTGAGAAAAAGTTGTGTGTGGCAGTGCAGAGGAACGTCGGCGGGTGAATTCAGATGCAGGCCTTGAAAAGATGGTACCCAAAAAGGATTATTTTTGGATATAAAGACGACTCTGTATCAACAAGAAACAGATCGCAACTTGCAAAACATGCGGGAAGAAAATTACAGACAGAGGCGCAACAATTTCCAACTTTGTTCGACATTTGAAGCTTCAAAGAACGTGGCTAATATAGCCGACAGCTATATATTTTATTACTTTACTGGTGTATCATGTAGGCTAACGTAACGTTAAATCAATGAGCCTCCACATAGTCAGTCAGTGCGGGAACGTGATCATTGCACCCAAGATTGAGCTACAAATGGCTAGGCAGTTGGTAGCCTAAATCCTGCCTGATGTTTCTGTTGTTCCTAAAACCATTAACATATGTTAGCCTACTGTAACCACACAGAGTGTGGGCGACTTGTTCAAGCCTACATCGCCGAATTGCGATCCTCGATAGTCAGTCACTATTGGGGGGATGTCTTTCTCATGGCTACCCATGTATTTCCATGGAAATATGACGTTTATTTGGAAAGTAATAAATATATAGGTATTTTGAAAAGCATTCATGATTTGCTTAAATGTAATATACTATTACTCTTGTTAAAAATATGAAATGGTATTACATTTGGTGAAGAGCACATTATGACTTGTTTAGGACTCAACTCAAAGTTAAGGACTTGAGACTTGACGGTCTTGAAACTTAACTTGATGGTCTTAATTTGGGACTTAAGTGCTAAGACTTGAGACTTACTTATGACTTTTAAAGCAATGACTTGGTCCCAACTCTGGTGTCGGCTACCAAAAATGGTGAAAAAAATGCATTATTTTATGCTGTGTGTCATGTTGTGTCCATGCCGGTTCTTTCTCTGTGTGTATGGCAGCCCGAAGCGCAGCCAGGCATGTTTATCATCAAAAAGTATTGCTCCTCCTTCACTACAACTAGATGTAATGTCAGGCGCATTAAGTGATGCTATGTTTTCTGTTATTTTCTGGATTTATTTGATACAACATATTGGAAAATGTTTGGTCCCTCTGAAGGCCTAGGTCCTATAGTCACGGTTCACCACTGTGTGAGGTTGCATCACTTACAAGTGTCAGTCTGTTGCTGCAAGTCGGTGGGTGGTTCCGATTGGGAGTCACCAGGGTTTGGGCTACCAGGGGGCAGGGGTAAGGTGGACCCAGACTGGTACCCCGAGGCATACCTCGGGCTCCCGTGGCTCTCCGAGGGGGGGTCCTGCTGGTAGGGAGAGCAAGGGTAGGAGTGGCAGGGGGGTAGGAGTGTGTTGTACCCACTGCTGCCACCGGGGTTGTCCAGGAGGGGTTGGGGGCTGGGGTCCCCGGGACCCTGACCCAGGGGGGAGTGACAACCTATATAGGGTGACATCCCTCTCACTGACCTCTGTTGCCAAAACTCTGCCTCTCTCTCCGCCTCCCACGAATTATCCGGCTCCCATAGTTGATAAGGCCCCTCCCTCCGCCGCCTCAGCCCCGTATCCCTGTCCCACAGCTCAGAGTCCTGCCCTCGGGGCCAGTGCAGGCTCTCTGGTTGGTCCGGGCACAGCGAGTGGAAGGCTCTGGCTGAAGCCGATTGGTGCTCTTGCCTGCAGGTGCAGTCTCGGCATGGGCAGCCATCAGAGCGAGGAGGAGCCGCCGGGCTGAAAAACATCTCCCTATATGGGCTGGAGGGCAGGGATTGGTGGGAGAGGCGAGGTGGGGCAGGGCGGGTGGCGGGGTAATGAAAGACCCGACACTCCTCTCCACCGTAGAAGAGCCTATTGGAGGCCGGGATGGTGTGGGAGTTTGGGGGGGCGTGTTCAGGGGCGGGGTAGGGGTAGCATGGCCGATGGAGACAGGGTAAAGGGGGCGGGGGACATTCCCACGGCAACTTGGGCAGGGGATGGGCACTATGGAGATGGCACATGTCCAGATGGGGCTCCAGGGGGCGAGGAGACACCGGCTGCTGGGAGAGTAAGGCGGATAATGCTCGGCTCTTTAGGTTCCCCTTGGTGCTGCTGTTACAGCGGGCCATACAATGTCCGTTAGCAAAGCACGGCTCCCTCTCCCAACCCGATGCCTCCCCACACCTCTGACATCTTCGACCGTGGCATGACCACTGCTCCCGCCTCAGCCCTCCTTCTGGAACAGAGTCTCCATCATCCAAAATTGCCATTTCCCGGTCCCTCTCCCTCTGCATTGCCCTGTCTCTCTCTCCACCCTCCCCCCTCCGCAGTAGACAGTCCACCACCTCCTTCTCATTCTCCAGGCGGGACAGGGGGCAAGGAGGGGGGTCCTCCATGTGTTCGGAGGGGGTGGAGGAGTGTCCCGAGTCGGAGCTGAGGGACAGGGGCTGAGGTTGAGATTGAGGCTGGGCCGGTGGAGGGGGCTTGGCTGTGGGGTTGCCTGTGGAGCATGCATTGGGAGAACCCCGGCCTCGATGCTTCTTCACCTGGGCGTACAGGCTGCCATCCAGAGGACCACGCGTGTGGGAGATGTCTGACAACCAGAGAGGGATTCAGGGTTAGCTTGTGTGTATGAGTCCAGGAATGTTGTCTTGGTGGCGTGAGTATGTACACCAGAGATGTGTGGGTGTAGTTGCGTGCATGATAAACTATGTATGTCTGTAGGTCAGAGGGTAAGTTGAGCTATTTTTTACATTCAGTATCACTCCAAGGGAAATCTATTATTCTTTCTGGCAAATATATCTACATATATTTCAGGATGTTAAGTAATGTAACTCTAGAAATAATCAGAATTCATGTAAACATGACATTTTTTTAAACATAGCTTATCCAAAAGAAAGTGGTCTCTTGGCACAACTTATTCCAGGTATGGGATTTCTGTACTGAATGAAATATTACCACAACCTTTTAAAACCATGTCTATCTTTATTTCCCAAACACAATTCATCACAATCGCTTCGTTGTCTTTGAATCATTTTAAGCATATTTTAACACAGGCTTAACAGAACACACATTTTGTACTTTTTTAAAACACTCATAACATATGCCATTTTAACCTCATAACCCAGTGATAACGCCTTGCATTATGCCAGTGGAGAAAACATTTCAATTGGCTCAACTTACCACATGGTCATTGGCTCAACTTACCCCAAGGCAAACATTTTAACAATGTAAGACCACACAGCTACAAGGGTGCACTTTCATGCTAGGTTTAGGGCCTTATATTGAAGCTTAGAGACCCCAACTGATGTATAGAACAATCTTAAAATGATCTACTAAGGTTTAGATACAAGCATCATAAAACCTTTAACACAATAAATACATTTGAAAATCTGTTTTTTGGACATAACCTGCACACACTTTTCCCATGTGGTTTCTTCCTTCACAGACGCCGTGATTCATTTTGAGTATGGTTTCCTAGAAACAAGGGTGACTCAACTTACCCCCTTGGCTCAACTTACCCCACTCTTCCTATGTGTATGAGTGTGTGTGTGTTTCACCCTTACCTTCAGTGCTATCCTGGTGGTGCAGATTGAAGTTCTCATAGGAGTCCCAGCGCATCACTGGGTCTGAGGTGTTGCAGTCCACTGTAACAGATGGGTCATTCTTACAGTACTCTCGCCCTGTGAAGAAAGAGATTGATACCAGATATCACATACACACCTGGAATTCAGACCCACACACAACACACTAACAAGGATGTGCACACACATGTGCACACACAGCTTTGTACACACACACACAGCTTTGTACACACAGCTTTGTACACACACACACAGCTTTGTACACACACACACACTCTCTCTCTCTCAGTACCTTTCATTTTCTCTGGGCCGTAGGAGAAGATAAACTCCACCGTAGCATCTGGAGGGAAGCGGTCATCTACGGAGAGACAAACAGCCCAGAATAAACAACACAAACATATACAGTGGGGCAAAAAAGTATTTAGTCAGCCACCAATTGTGCAAGTTCTCCCACTTAAAAAGATGAGAGAGGCCTGTAATTTTCATCTTAGGTACACTTCAACTATGACAGACAAAATGAGAAAATAAATCCAGAAAATAACATTGTAGGATTTTTAATGAATTTATTTGCAAATTATGGTGGAAAATAAGTATTTGGTCACCTACAAACAAGCAAGATTTCTGGCTCTCACAAACCTGTAACTTCTTCTTTAAGAGGCTCCTCTGTCCTCTCTTCTTTAAGAGGCTCCTCTGTCCTCCACTCATTACCTGTATTAATGGCACCTGTTTGAACTTATCAGTATAAAAGACACCTGTCCACAACCTCAAACAGTCCCACTCCAAACTCCACTATGGCCAAGACCAAAGAGCTGTCAAAGGACACCAGAAACAAAATTGTAGACCTGCACCAGGCTGGGAAGACAATCTGCAATAGGTAAGCAGCTTGGTTTGAAGAAATCAACTGTGGGAACAATTATTAGGAATTGGAAGACATAAGACCACTGATAATCTCCCTTGATCTAGGGCTCCACGCAAGATCTCACCCCGTGGGGTCAAAATGATCACAAGAACGGTGAGCAAAAATCCCAGAACCACACAGGGGGACCTAGTAAATGACCTGCAGAGAGCTGGGACCAAAGTAACAAAGCTTACCATCAGTAACACACTACGTCGCCAGGGACTCAAATCCTGCAGTGCCAGACGTGTCCCCCTGCTTAAGCTAGTACATGTCCAGGCCCATCTGAAGTTTGCTAGAGAGCATTTGGATGATCCAAAAGAAGATTGGGAGAATGTCATATGGTCAGATGAAACCAAAATATAACTTTTTGGTAAAAACTGTGTTTGGAGGACAAAGAATGCTGACTTGCATCCAAAGAACACCATACCTACTGTGAAGCATGGGGGTGGAAACATCATGCTTTGGGGCTGTTTTTCTGCAAAGGGACCAGGACGACTGACCCGTGTAAAGGAAAGAATGAATAGGGCCATGTATCGTGAGATTAGAGTGAAAACCTCCTTCCATCAGCAAGGGCATTGAAGATGAAACGTGGCTGGGTCTTTCAGCATGACAATGATCCCAAACACACCGCCCGGGCAATGAAGGAGTGGCTTCGTAAGAAGCATGTCAAGGTCCTGGACTTTCAGCTCACTCCAAAGATTTTCTATTGGGTTCAGGTCTGGAGACTGGCTAGGCCACTCCAGGACCTTGAGATGCTTCTTACGGAGCCACTCCTTAGTTGCCCTGGCTGTATGTTTCAGGTCGTTGTCATGCTGGAAGACCCAGCCATGACCCATCTTCAATGCTCTTACTGAGGGAAGGAGGTTGTTGGCCAAGATCTCGCAATACATGGCCCCATCCATCCTCCCCTCAATACGGTGAAGTCGTCCTGTCCCCTTTGCAGAAAAGCATCCCCAAAGAATGATGTTTCCACCTCCATGCTTCACGGTTGGGATGGTGTTCTTGGGGTTGTACTCATCCTTCTTCTTCCTCCAAACACCGCGAGTGGAGTTTAGACCAAAAAGCTCTATTTTTGTCTCATCAGACCACATGAGCTTCTCCCATTCCTCCTCTGGATCATCCAGATGGCCATTGGCAAACTTCAGACGGGCCTGGACATGCGCTGGCTTGAGCAGGGGGACCTTGCGTGCGCTGCAGGATTTTAATCCATGACGGCGTAGTGTGTTACTAATGGTTTTCTTTGAGACTGTGGTCCCAGCTCTCTTCAGGTCATTGACCAGGTCCTGCCGTGTAGTTCTGGGCTGATCCCTCACCTTCCTCATGATCATTGATGCCCCACGAGGTGAGATCTTGCACGGAGCCCCAGACAGAGGGTGATTGACCGTCATCTTGATCTTCTTCCATTTTCTAATAATTGCGCCAACAGTTGTTGCCTTCTCACCAAGCTGCTTGCCTATTGTCCTGTAGCCCATCCCAGCCTTGTGCAGGTCTACAATTTTAATCCTGATGTCCTTACACAGCTCTCTGGTCTTGGCCATTGTGGAGAGGTTGGAGTCTGTTTGTTTGATTGAGTGTGTGGACAGGTGTCTTTTATAAAGGTAACTAGTTCAAACAGGTGCAGTTAATACAGGTAATGAGTGGAGAACAGGAGGGCTTCTTAAAGAAAAACTAACAGGCCTGTGAGTGCCGGAATTCTTACTGGTTGGTAGGTGATCAAATACTTATTTCATGCAATAAAATGCAAATTAATTACTTAACTTCTTGACGCACCCATCCCTTTAGCGGGATCATTTTCATCAACACAATTGCAGCGCGCCAAATTCAAATTAAATTACTAAAAATATTTAATTTCATGAAATCACAAGTGCAATATAGCAAAACACAGCTTAGCGTGTTGTGAAATCCACCTGGCGTGTCAGATTTCAATTACAACTTTTCAGCGAAAGCATAACAAGCGTTTATGTAAGAACATCTCTCTCAGTAGACAAAATATTAAACACTAGCAGTCAAGTAAATTGGTCACGAAAGTCAGAAAAGCAATAGATTAAATCGCTTACCTTTGATGATCTTTGGATGCTTGCACTCCCGAGACTCCCAGTTACAAAATAAATGTTCCTTTTGTTCCATAAAGATTATTTTTATATCCAAAATACCTCCATTTGTTTGGCGCGTTATGTTCAGTAATCCACAGGCTCGAGCGGTCATGACATCGCAGACGAAAATTCCAAATAGTATCCGTAATTTTTACATTTAAGTCATTTAGCAGACGCTCTTATCCAGAGCGACTTACAAATTGGTGCATTCACCTTATGACATCCAGTGGAATGTCCACAGAAACATGTCAAACGTTTTTTATAATCAATCCTCAGGTTGTTTTTAAAATATATAATCGACTGTCGCTTTTTCAATAGGATAGGGAGAGACAATGGCTGCCCCACTCTGCGAACACCCAGCTATCCACTGACGTAATGTTGTCTTTCTCATTCATTTTTCAAAATAAAATCCTGAAACTCTGTCTAAAGACTGTTGACACCTTGAGGAAGCCATAGGAATTTGGTTGATATCCCTTTAAATGGAGGCAAGGCATCCAATGGAACAAAGAGCTTTCAGGAAAAACAGCACTTCCTGGTTTGATTTTCCTCCGGTTTATATCAGTTCTGTTGTACTCACAGACAATATTTGACAGTTTTGGAAACTTTTGTGTTTTCTATCATAATCTGACAATTATATGCATATTCTAGTTTCTGGGCCTGAGAAATAGGCAGTTTCAAATGGGTATGTTTTTTAGCCAAAAAACGAAAATCCGGCCCCCTACACTCAAGAAGTTAAAAATCATACACTGATTTTCTGGATTTTTGTTTTAGATTCCATCTCTCACAGTTGAAGTGTACCTATGATAAAAATTAAAGACCTCTACATGCTTTGTAAGTAGGAAAACCTGCAAAATCGGCAGTGTATCAAATACTTGTTCTCCCCACTGTATCAACCAATCAGCATCCAAACAAGCAGTTTTATATAAATGTCTCTCTCTCATATAAATCATACATCAAATATACATTACATATGCTGTATAAGATACACACACATTACATATTTCATGTGTGTGTATCTTATACACAGTATATTTCATTTTAGTTTAAGTATGTTATAAATACACTGAGTGGACAAAACATTATGAACAGGTCTTTCCATGATATGACTGACCAGGTGAATCCAGGTGAAAGCTATGATCCCTTATTGATGTCACTTGTTAAATCCACTTCAAATCAGTGTAAATGAAGGGGAGGAGACAGGTCAAAGAAGGATTTTTAATGGGCCTTGTAGAGTCCATGCTCCGAGGAGTTGAGGCTATTCTGCCTTACTTCACCAGCTCAGTAAGTGACTTCACTACCCCAGCCTGACTTCACCAGCTCAGTAAGTGACTTCACTACCCCAGCCTGAGACTTCACAACCCCAGCCTGAGACTTCACAACCCCAGCCTGAGACTTTACCAGCTCAGTAAGTGACTCCGCCACCTCACCAGCTCAGTAAGTGACTTCACAACCCCAGCCTGAGACTTTACCAGCTCAGTAAGTGACTCCGCCACCTCGGCCTGACTCCGCCACCTCGGCCTGACTCCGCCACCTCGGCCTGACTCCGCCACCTCGGCCTGACTCCGCCACCTCCACACCCTGGCTTCACCACCTCACCCTGGCTTCACCACCTCAGCCTGGCTTCACCACCTCAGCCTGGCTTCACCACCTCAGCCTGGCTTCACCACCTCAGCCTGGCTTCACCACCTCAGCCTGGCTTCACCACCTCAGCCTGGCTTCACCACCTCAGCCTGGCTTCACCACCTCAGCCTGGCTTCATCAGCTCAGTAAGTTATCACTGCATTGTCGGAACTAGAAGCACAAGCATTTCGCTACACTCGCATTAACATCTGCTAACCATGTGTATGTGACAAATAAAATTTGATTTGATTTGACTTCACCAGCTCAGTAAGTGGCTTCACCACCTCAACCTGGCTTCACCACCTCAGCCTGGCTTCACCAGCTCAGTAAGTGACTTCACCAGCTCAGTAAGTGACTTCATCAGCTCAGTAAGTGACTTCACCACCTCAGTAAGTGACTTCACCACCTCAGCCTGGCTTCACCAGCTCAGTAAGTGACTTCATCAGCTCAGTAAGTGACTTCACCAGCTCAGTAAGTGACTTCACCAGCTCAGTAAGTGACTTCACCAGCTCAGTAAGTGACTTCACCAGCTCAGTAAGTGACTTCATCAGCTCAGTAAGTGACTTCATCAGCTCAGTAAGTGACTTCATCAGCTCAGTAAGTGACTTCATCAGCTCAGTAAGTGACTTCATCAGCTCAGTAAGTGACTTCATCAGCTCAGTAAATACCCCTCTATCTACTTCTCCCTTGCTCTATTCTGCTACATGTGCAGGAGGCCATCCCCAGTCTCCAAGTGTTGTACTGGCCCACCATAAGGAGTTGCTAGAGCGCAATGGGACAAGATAATCCCAGCATACCAAACCCTTCCCTAACCCGGACGACGCTGGGCCAAATGTGCGCCTGGGATCGAACCCGGGTCTGTAGTCAAGCCTCAAGCACTGCGATGCAGTAAGACCGCTGCGACACTTGGAAGGCCCAGTGGCTCTTTTCTGATGAGGAGATGGAGAACCTGTAGACCATTCTGGGGATGTTGGAGTTGGCAGTGGAGATGTGCTTACTTTCTGCCTCTGCGCTATCAGTTAGGATATTGGCAGGTATAGGTTTGCTAATAAATTGTTTATTTGTATATCAATATTCTATTTAAAATAAAAAATTAAATATTTGATCAAAAATGGTTGCTTCTTGTCAGATTGTGTTGCGTCTTGCCTACAAGTCAGATTTCTGTTTGTGTGTGTGTGTGTGTTAGTGAGCAAGCAAGTGTGCGTGTGCAAAGGAGTGAGACTGCGTGCTTGCGTGTCTGTCTATCTGACTGCCTCCAATAATAAGCAACTGCATATCATCCTGAAACACAACCATTCCCTGCTCCCCTCCCTCCCCCTCCTTCCTAAACTCCCTGACATCCCCTCTACCCCACCCCTGATAAAGGTACCTGCACAGGCCAGGTCCAGCTCTCCCTTGCCGAACCACAGCTGAGCTCCGTGGACGGTACAGGTGTGGAACTGCAGCCTGAACACCGCCTCCCTCTCTGAGCCACGCGGCCGCCGGTGGTAGCACTTCACCTGGATATAGGGGGAGAGACCGAGAAGGTTGGGATAGAGAGAGGGGGAGAGAGGAAGAGACCGAGAAGGTTGGGATAGAGAGAGGGGGAGAGAGGAAGAGACCAAGAAGGTTGGGATAGAGAAAGAGACCGAGAAGGTTGGGATAGAGAGAGGGGGAGAGAGGAAGAGACCGAGAAGGTTGGGATAGAGAGAGGGGGAGAGAGGAAGAGACCGAGAAGGTTGGGATAGAGAGAGGGGGAGAGAGGAAGAGACCGAGAAGGTTGGGATAGAGAGAGGGGGAGAGAGGAAGAGACCGAGAAGGTTGGGATAGAGAGAAGGGGAGAGAGGGAGAGACCGAGAAGGTTGGGATAGAGAGGGGAGAGAGGAAGAGACCGAGAAGGTTGGGAGGGGGAGAGAGGGAGAGACCGAGAAGGTTGGGATAGAGAGAGGGGGAGAGAGGAAGAGACCGAGAAGGTTGGGATAGAGAGAGGGGGAGAGAGGAAGAGACCGTGAAGGTTGGGATAGAGAGAGGGGGAGAGAGGAAGAGACCGAGAAGGTTGGGATAGAGAGAGGGGGAGAGAGGGAGAGACCGAGAAGGTTGGGAGAGAGAGGGGGAGAGAGGAAGAGACCGAGAAGGTTGGGAGAGAGAGGGGAGAGAGGAAGAGACAGAGAAGGTTGGGATAGAGAGAGGGGGAGAGAGGGAGAGACCGAGAAGGTTGGGAGAGAGAGGGGGAGAGAGGAAGAGACCGACAAGGTTGGGAGAGAGAGGGGGAGAGAGGAAGAGACCGAGAAGGTTGGGAGAGAGAGGGGGAGAGAGGAAGAGACCGAGAAGGTTGGGAGAGAGAGGGGGAGAGAGGAAGAGACAGAGAAGGTTGGGATAGAGAGAGGGGGAGAGAGGGAGAGACCGAGAAGGTTGGGAGAGAGGGAGAGAATACAATTTGGAGTGTAAATGCTTATTTTTGCGCCACATTGGCAACAAAAGCTCTAATCAATTCTTATTCAAATGCAATATGGAGGATAGTTTGCTTACTTCTGTAGCTATAATCCAATAGGAGATAGTAGAGTATGATTGACAGGAGTAAAAGCTCGCCACTGGGCATCAATTTTGTGTCTAACAGTGCTCTCTCACCATGATGTCCCCCTTCAACAGTAGCGCAGGCTCGAGCGTCACACACAGCTTCCTCGCCCTGGAGCCCTGGGGGTCGCTATGCATACAGACAGACATAAACATAGTCAAAACACATGCTAACATAGTAAAACACACCTCAACATAGTAACACACAGGTAAACCATGTTCAGTTGGAGTAAACTCAAACCAGCACACATGTAAACACAGACAGTAGCACGTATCACCGCCTGGTACGGCAACTGCTCCGCCCTCAACCGTAAGGCTCTCCAGAGGGTAGTGAGGTCTGCACAACGCATCACCGGGGGCAAACTACCTGCCCTCCAGGACACCTACACCACCCGATGTTACAGGAAGGCCATAAAGACCATCAAGGACATCAACCACCCGAGCCACTGCCTGTTCACCCCGCTATCATCCAGAAGGCGAGGTCAGTACAGGTGCATCAAAGCTGGGACCGAGAGACTGAAAAACAGCTTCTATCTCAAGGCCATCAGACTGTTAAACAGCCACCACTAACATTGAGTGGCTGCTGCCAACACACTGACATTGACACTGACCCAACTCCAGCCACTTTAATAATGGGAATTGAGGGGAAATGATGTAAATATATCACTAGCCACTTTAAACAATGCTACCTTATACAATGTTACTTACCCTACATTATTCATCTCATATGCATACGTATATACTGTACTCTATATCAGACTGCATCCTTATGTAATACATGTATCACTAGCCACTTTGTTTACTTTGTACTCATCTCATATGTATATACTGTACTCGATACCATCTACTGTATGCTGCCCTGTACCATCACTCATTCATATATCCTTATGTACATATTCTTTATCCCCTTACAATGTGTATAAGACAGTAGTTTTGGAATTGTTAGTTAGATTACTTGTTGGTTATCACTGCATTGTCGGAACTAGAAGCACAAGCATTTCGCTACACTCGCATTAACATCTGCTAACCATGTGTATGTGACAAATAAAATGTGATTTGATTTGATTTGTATAAACAAGTCCCAACAAAGGTACACAAGTACCAACTGTGTGTGACGGTGGAAAGGGAACACAGTGAAAAAACACAGTAGAGATCATATGCTATTATTCACCACAATCACCGTTAACAACATGAATTAGCTCACTAGATGCCCGAGGTGTAGACCAGCTGTAGAGACTGGTAGATCTTCAGGAAAGGATAGTAACCTGTGCAGAGAGGAGGAGTGTGAGAAACAAGGAGACAGCTGGGGGAGAAAGAGGGTGTTGATGTGATGTCATTAAAGGAGTTGAAATCTATCCCCCCAAAGTTTTGAAGTTAAATAAAAATACTAGTTTATTCTAAAAATACTAATGTTGATACTCCTAACAGTACTAGACTAATAAGTTCCAACTAATTTCCATCAACATTTTCTGTTGTTTCAACTTGAAAAGAAGAGTTCCTACACACATTTGACCTTTCATTTTCAACTAAACTTGATCTTCTGAGTTGACTGAAATTATAACCATTAGGCATCATGGTAATTTATATTTGAAGTTGAAACAACACAGATTTGACATTGTAGTGTACAACATCACATTGTACAGTAGGACACTGACCTCCCCTTGCTGCCTGGAAGTTGGGCAGGCTGGGGATCAGAACATGGTGAAGGTACAGAGGACTGCTGTTCATCTTGATCGCCCCCGACAGCAGACCCCCAAAGTAGTACATATACCTGGGGAGGAGAGTGCAAGAGAGAGACTGGGTTATAAAATTAGGAGTAAAACACACAAGGAGGAGAAATGGGAGGAATATGCAGGAAAGTTGCATGGCATAAGAGAAAGAGGGAGAGGAGAGATGTTCTTACCTGTTCTGGGAGGGTTGTAGCGAGGAGGAGACTTTATCCTCACAGAACTTCCTCATGGCCAGAGTGGTTAGGGCCTGGTCCGCTCTACACACACACAAACAGTCTATCAATAAACAGGCTACTACCCCCCCCACACACACACACACACTCTCATCACATACCCTGCAGAGATCTTGCTGTAGTGCATGTAGGCACCCACAATGACCCCAATCTTCCCTGTGTTTCCCTGAGAGAGAGAGAAAAAAAAATACAAGAGAGATGTAAGATAACTGGACATATTTGAACAGAAAACACAACACAATACATCACTAAACCCTCCCTGACCTTGCAGTGAAGGACGATCACGTTGCTGGGGTCAGAGGTCAGCCAGGTCTCCATGACCTTACACATGGCACAGATCCCCTCCAGCGGAGGGGCGTGCAGGTCGGGCCAGCCAAAGTCTTCAACCTGAAGATGAGAACATTTTAGGTCCTGAGGGCTATTTAGTTAGCCTGCTCCCAGACTTGTTTGTACTTTCTTGCCAGTATATTGTCATGTTTGGAATGACAATATGACCATAGTAGTTGGCAAGACAACACAAACAGATGTGGACCAGGCTATTATTTATCGACTTATTCACACATGAATACTGGACTAGTAGCACTCTGAAGTGTGTGTTTATTAGGTCTGTCCCCCCCAAAAAATCTTGGTCGACCTGGAGTGGTCTGTTCTTCCGACAAATTGATTGGTCTAAATGTGTATTTGTCCCTATATAGACACACCCTATGTGTTTTAATAAAACCAACTATATCTAGGCTACTGAGCTTGTCTGATGCTTTAAGCACACTGTGATTAAAATAATTAAGACACACAAATTACTCAATAGGGAGCCAGAGATTAAGATCGCCTAACCAGATTCTGCCATTAAGCTCCTGAAGTTGTTGGTAGATGATGGGCTACACCAGGGGTTGCCACCCTTTTCCATTTGGAGTACCAATTTATTTCTACCGATCTGCATGCCTTTTTTCATTTAAATTATAATAAAGTCTTCATATCTCAAAATCATTATCATGTGGTTATTCAAAACTCTAAAATTAACTTGTCATATAGCCTACATAAAGCCAAACAATATAACATTGCACCCTGCATGTAGAAAATATTCAGATAAAAAAAATATCCTATAAATCGATTGGTTACACATGGCCTGTCTGCAAGGAACTTGAAACATGTTGGGTCCAGCCTGAAGCTAATGCTAGCAAACTTGCAACATTGTATAAAATATTTTGGGCACTCAGAGTTACCTGAGCCAGTGAGTTCCGGACAGACAAAGTTGTAGGCTATTTGTGCAAGGGATAAGAAGTAATCAGGTAAGGCCTATTTTATGACCGAGCACAACATTTTTTTCCCTTTCATTCGGAGTGAAAGAGAGCTGGAAAGATTTTTAAAATAGGCTACATTGAGGAACTATTGTCATTCTCAATGGATGTAAAAACATACTTTTTTTTACTTGCATTTGAGGTGAAGAAAAACATATTTAAGAAGCTCCACAGTGGTGGTGAGTTAAGACAATCAGAAATACTATCAGATCGGGGCGCTAGTGCGCATGGAGTACAAGCGTTCCTTCAGATCACCTCTCTGCTTATTTTGAAATCTTTAATTGTTACCGTTTTAGTTCCAAATTTGCTAAAATATCTACAGTTTTTTCAGTACATAACCCAGGCACTAACCAACAGAACAGCTGACGCAAAACCTACAAAGGCCCAACAAGCAGCAGCTTGCGCCATTGAGTACTGAAGATGACAACTCTTCAGACACCAAGCAACAAGATTATGCCACGGCAATGTGTCAACAAATGAAAGAGGCTGCAACAATAAAAACTAGCAACAATCGCTTTGACAGGTTCAAAACAAATTTTGAGTCTCTAAAGATAGCACAGGCTGAACTGATGAGCTGCATGGACACAGCTGATGAGGCCCTGTCTGACCATGACAACCGGATCGGATCGGAGGCCTGGAAACCACCTGCACGCAACTTTAAAAAAAGAACAAGGCGCTCCAAGCCAAGGTTCTTGATTTAGAAGGCCAAAGTCGCAGGCTGAACATCAAACTTGTGGGGATTTTGGAGGACGAAGAACATGGTAAACCCACATAGTTTGCGTCCAAGCTCATTACCAAGCTGCTGGGCAATGACAACTTCCCAAAGCCCCTCATCATTGACCGTGCACACCACTCTCTACAGATAAAGCCCTCACCAGGTGAGGCTGCACACCATAATTGCAAGGGTACATCACTTTAAGGAAAAGGAGCTCATTCTACGACTTGGACGACAGCGAGCTATGGAATACAAAGGTCAGAAGATTTGAATCTTCCCCGACTACACCGTGGAGGTGATGGAGCAACGGCGCACATTCCGAGATGTGTTGCAGACCAATGCGAGAGGTGGAGGTGAAATACAGCCTGCGGTTTCCAGCAAAGCTGCATGTTCATCACAGCTGCATGACAAAAAGTCTTCACTAGGCCGAAGAGGCTGCCACCTACTTAACAAAACTGAAAGTGTGAAATCACAACCCAGAAATTTCTGCGATAATGACTGCGGAAACAGTGGATTCTATGTTTATTCATAAGCGGTAACGTAATAATTTCAGATGGCTGTTAAGTCTGACTGTTGTTAGCTTAGTAGCAGAGTACTGGGTCTGTTCTAGCCATCATGCCCGGCGGTCCTCATTTACGTGAGATGGGGAGAACAATACTTCATTTGGGGAAGCAGTGGGGAGGGCGGGTTTCTCTGGGGGAGCAGTGGGGAGGGCGGGTTTCTCTGGGGAAGCAGTGGGGAGGGCGGGTTTCTCTGGGGAAGCAGTGGGGAGGGCGGGATTCTCTGAGGAAGCAGTGGGGAGAGCAGGTTTCTCTGGGGAAGCCGTGGGGAGGGCGGGTTTCTCTGGGGAAGCAGTGGGGAGAGCAGGTTTCTCTGGGGAAGCAGTGGGGAGAGCAGGTTTCTCTGGGGAAGCAGTGGGGAGAGCAGGTTTCTCTGGGGAAGCAGTGGGGAGAGCAGGTTTCTCTGTGGAAGCAGTGGGGAGAGCAGGTTTCTCTGGGGAAGCAGTGGGGAGAGCGGGTTTCTCTGGGGAAGCAGTGGGGAGAGCGGGTTTCTCTGGGGAAGCAGTGGGGAGGGCGGTTTTCTCTGGGGAAGCAGTGGGGAGAGCAGGTTTCTCTGGGGAAGCAGTGGGGAGAGCGGGTTTCTCTGGGGAAGCAGTGGGGAGAGCGGGTTTCTCTGGGGAAGCAGTGGGGAGAGCGGGTTTATCTGGGGGGTGAGGGGGTCTTGGGAATCAGTCAGATGTTAATACTGTCACATTAGTCTCGAGGAACATGAATGGTCTCGACTAACCCTACCCTATGCTCTGACCTCTTTCTCCCCTCTCTCTCCAGATGAAATCTCGCGTCTTGTGATGGCCGGCCGCCCAACAACCTGCCCGCTTGACCCTATCCCCTCCTCTCTTCTCCAGACCATTTCCGGAGACCTTCTCCCTTACCTCACCTCGCTCATCAACTCATCCCTGACCGCTGGCTACGTCCCTTCCGTCCTCAAGAGAGTGAGAGTTGCACCCCTTCTGAAAAAACCTACACTCGATCCCTCCGATGTCAACAACTACAGACCAGTATCCCTTCTTTCTTTTCTCTCCAAAACTCTTGAACGTGGCCAGCTCTCCCGCTATCTCTCTCAGAATGACCTTCTTGATCCAAATCAGTCAGGTTTCAAGACTAGTCATTCAACTGAGACTGCTCTTCTCTGTATCACGGAGGCGCTCCGCACTGCTAAAGCTAACTCTCTCTCCTCTGCTCTCATGCTTCTAGACCTATCGGCTGCCTTCGATACTGTGAACCATCAGATCCTCCTCTCCACCCTCTCCGAGTTGGGCATCTCCGGCGCGGCCCACGCTTGGATTGCGTCCTACCTGACAGGTCGCTCCTACCAGGTGGCGTGGCGAGAATCTGTCTCCTCACCACGCGCTCTCACCACTGGTGTCCCCCAGGGCTCTGTTCTAGGCCCTCTCCTATTCTCGCTATACACCAAGTCACTTGGCTCTGTCATAACCTCACATGGTCTCTCCTATCATTGCTATGCAGACGACACACAATTAATCTTCTCCTTTCCCCCTTCTGATGACCAGGTGGCGAATCGCATCTCTGCATGTCTGGCAGACATATCAGTGTGGATGACGGATCACCACCTCAAGCTGAACCTCGGCAAGACGGAGCTGCTCTTCCTCCCGGGGAAGGACTGCCCGTTCCATGACCTCGCCATCACGGTTGACAACTCCATTGTGTCCTCCTCCCAGAGCGCTAAGAACCTTGGCGTGATCCTGGACAACACCCTGTCGTTCTCAACTAACATCAAGGCGGTGGCCCGTTCCTGTAGGTTCATGCTCTACAACATCCGCAGAGTACGACCCTGCCTCACACAGGAAGCGGCGCAGGTCCTAATCCAGGCACTTGTCATCTCCCGTCTGGACTACTGCAACTCGCTGTTGGCTGGGCTCCCTGCCTGTGCCATTAAACCCCTACAACTCATCCAGAACGCCGCAGCCCGTCTGGTGTTCAACCTTCCCAAGTTCTCTCACGTCACCCCGCTCCTCCGCTCTCTCCACTGGCTTCCAGTTGAAGCTCGCATCCGCTACAAGACCATGGTGCTTGCCTACGGAGCTGTGAGGGGAACGGCACCTCAGTACCTCCAGGCTCTGATCAGGCCCTACACCCAAACAAGGGCACTGCGTTCATCCACCTCTGGCCTGCTCGCCTCCCTACCACTGAGGAAGTACAGTTCCCGCTCAGCCCAGTCAAAACTGTTCGCTGCTCTGGCCCCCAATGGTGGAACAAACTCCCTCACGACGCCAGGACAGCGGAGTCAATCACCACCTTCCGGAGACACCTGAAACCCCACCTCTTTAAGGAATACCTAGGATAGGATAAAGTAATCCTTCTCACCCCCCCCCTTAAAAGATTTAGATGCACTATTGTAAAGTGGCTGTTCCACTGGATGTCATAAGGTGAATGCACCAATTTGTAAGTCGCTCTGGATAAGAGCGTCTGCTAAATTACTTAAATGTAAATGTAGAGTTCAGAGTTCTATTCTTCCAGATCCGATGCTTCTGGAACTGATGTATCAGCCTTCTTTGATTCCACCAGCCTGCCAAAACTTGATGATAGCGTAAAAAAAATAATTGAACTCAAATTTCACAACAGAGGAATGAATCGAGGCAATAAAAGCTTTCCCACCTGGAAAGGCTGCAGGCCCGGATGGTTTTGGCTGTGAATTTTATAAAACCTTCAGTGAAGCTCTCGCTCCCCTCTTACTCAGGATGTTCACTGATTCAACAGAAAATAATATTTTGCCAAAATCATTGTATGAAGCCACTATTTGCCAGAATCTCCCAATTTGTATTACCTAATCATTTTTTACAATCTTGTAATTTGTCTGGGGTTACAAAAACCACGTATTCGTAAAGCACACTTGCAAAAGCCCAAGGAAAGTGGCGGCTTAGGCCTGCCTACCCATCTTCAATAATTATTACTAGGCTGCAAATGCCAGGGCATTAACGTACTGGCAACTGGGCAGTGGCCAAATATGGAACACAAGTCTTTCAGGTTGTCGATTTAGGACTCGTTTTACTGTGGATATAGATACTTTCGTACCGGTTTCCTCCAGTATCTTCACAAGGTCCTTTGCTGCTGTTCTGGGATTGATTTGCACTTTTCGCACCAAAGTACATTCCTCTCTAGGAGACAGAACGTGTCTCTGCCGTGAGCGGTATGATGGCAGCATGGTCCCATGGTGTTTATACTTGCGTACTATTGTTTGAACCGATGAACGTGATTCTTTCAGGCATTTGGAAATTGCTCCCAAGGATGAACCAGACCTGTGGAGGTCTACAATGTTTTGGCTGATTTCTTTTGATTTTCCCATGATATCAAGCAAAGAGGCACTGAGTTTGAAGGTAGGCCTTGAAATACATCCACAGGTACACCTCCAATTGACTCAAATTATGTCAATTAACCTAACAGAAGCTTCTAAAGCCATGACATAATTTTCTGGAAATTTCCAAGCTGTTTAAAGGCACAGTCAACATAGTGTATGTAAACTTCTGACCCACTGGAATTGTGATACAGTGAATTATAAGTGAAATAATCTGTCTGTAAACAAGTGTTGGAAAAATTACTTGTGTCATACACAAAGTAGATGTTAACAAACTATAGTTTTGGCACGTCGGTTAGGACAAGAAATTTGTGGAGTGGTTGAAAAACAATTTTTAATGACTCCAACCTAATGTAAACTTTCGACTTAACTGAGAGGGCCATTGACCCATAGGCAGATCTCACTCTCTTTGGCTGCTCAAAGTCTGTTCTAAGATCGTCATATGAGGAACAACAGGCTCTGATGTTTGGAATGGTGGTTGCAAAGAAGAAACCCTCACAGAATGGAAGTCACCCCCCTTGCTTCAGTAGATGGCTCGCAGAAATTATTAACACTATTAACTTGGAAAATATTAGTTTTTTTAGGACCAACTCCTCCAGCAGTTTTCTCAAGGTTTGGGGTCTGTTTCTGGACCGTCTGGACAGAGACTGACTGTGAACACTAACTAGGAACACTTATTGCTGTTGTAACTGTCATTGTTTTTCTCTTGTTGTCCCATGTCTTGCCTAAGCAATACTTCATTTCATATGTCTGACAGCTGTGTTTTTCTTTCCTTTTTTTTTCTTGTGTGCTTTTGTTTGTACAGAATTGCAAAAGAAAACCCGTTCAAATAATATATATATATTTTTTTTTAAATGCTAACAGATCCCCAAATGGGCACATTTTATAGGCCTATATTTGCGTGCAGGCCATGTAGCCTAAGGCCTACTTCTCTGCATAATCAGGTGCTTGTCCTTACTCAACACTGACAGGAGCACTACAAATGAAAGACAATTAATAAATTGACAACTCATAAATGGAATGAAATGCCTAGGTGGTGCAATCTGAAAACAACGTTTCCAGTCTTGACAACGAGAACGGTAAACATTGTAGATTAGAAACTATGGCAATTAACGGTAAATGTACTACTGGTGATACTGGTGTGCCACCCCCGCGGCCTCCACAATGGATTAGTCCACTCACACAGGCATGAATCAGACATCGTGACACCTTTCTGATTTATATATTTGCGACTGTTTGACTAAAAACTAAAAAAATCTTGGTCGACCAACAGCCTATCGACCAAACAAACGATCAGTTGACTACATGGGGTCAGCCCTAGTGTGTATGTAGTCAACCTACCTTGGGGCTGAGTCGTGTGATGTCATGACGCTTCTCAGACAGGTTTAAGAGCTGGGAGAGGTAGATGTTGAGACAAAAAGATGAGGAAATCAACAATGTCATACCCAGCAAGCACACAACCACAACACAACTTTGTCTCAATGTTGACTGCAAGTTGTGTGGCAAAAATGCACATCACGTATGTGATTACAGGAAACAAAACAATGAGCGTTTGTTTACAAAGAACAATATACTGTTTGCATTGCTTCTTCATAAGACCACACAGTAACGTAGTTAATACCGAAACGGAATGTAAGCATGACTTATGGTCTCTTACTAGCTCCATAAAAGACTAATGGAAGAAGATGGCATGAGCGCTCAATGGTTCGCAGGTTACGATACAAAACACTGTTGTTCACGGATCATTACATTTCTGCCAGAACAAGGAAACACAAACACAAACACACACACACGCACACGCACACACCTTTGTTTTTGGTATTATAAAAGTGTCAGGGAGAAATTAAAATCTGTTTCAAATTAAATGTGATCTCCTTTTCTTTGCAATTTGTGTGGATCATGGATCATACAATAAATGTATTCCATTTAAGTGTCCATTTTATCTCCATATGGTCAGAAGTGGGAAACCTTACCTTGTAAGGGCCGTTGTGGGTACAGGTATTTACCTCACCCGAGTATTATAACGCCCCATTCCAAAAATCAAAGCCTTAATTCAGGACAATGATTAGTTGATAAATTGAATTAGGAGTGTTACTGCTTGGCAGGAGCAAAAGCCTGCACCCATGCCAGTCCTCTCATGGCGCGGTGATAAGACAATAAATTAACTCTGTGGAGTGGCAACACGGCATGTGGGCTTCTTTTTATACATATGTATCGACTGATGTTCCCAGCACCAGGGTCATGTTCATTATCGCACGCAAAATTTTGAAAACAATTTGCAAGAACTTTTAAACGAGCATAGTTCCTCCCTCCCTGTTTCAGTCTGCTTAGTTGCCAACCCAGTTCACATTTTGGATGTGTGAATTGCTTTTTTCCAAATACAGTAGTCCCCCCTCCCTCCAACTCACCAGGAACTTATCTTGATGTTTGGACTTGAGCATAGCAGCCACTTCCTGTAGGTTGCCACGGTAACGTTGTTCTTCCAGGTGAGGCAGAAAGAAGACAGAAATGATCCGCTCAGTGATGTAGGTGAGGTCAAAGTCATAGTGCCTCGCCATCACTCTCTCCATCACATGATTCACACTCCTGGAGGAGAGGAGAGAGGGGAAGGAGGAAAGGGAGAAAGAGGGTCAATTACTCTATCGATCTCTCCATCATCGCTGTCTATCTTCATTTCTCCTTCACCACCCACTCAAAGATTCACATTTCTTGCTGGAAAACCACAAAGACAATCACTTTGCGTTTTTCATCTGGCCAGGTCTTGATTACTTCATTGGCGAAGTGGGCAAAATTACGCAGGATATGCCAACAACTGAAAGTGAGCCATCATACTCATGCATAAAAAAATGAAATGAAAGAAAAGTAATGTAAGTTAGAATGTTGTAAAGCTAGTGTGGGAGAAGTAGAACAATTATTATTAGTTTTGATCAATAATGACAAACCTCCTGGCATTGACAACTTAGATGGAAAGCTACTCCAATTTGTAAGTCGCTCTGGATAAGAGCGTCTGCTAAATGACTTAAATGTAAATGTACTGAGGATGGTAACTGACTCTATAGTCACTCCTTTATTTAATCTGAGCCTAGAGGAAAGTCTTTGTCCTCAGGCCTGGTGGGAAGCCAAAGTCATTCTGCTACCCAAGAGCGGTAAAGCAACCTTTACTGGTTCTAAAAGCAGACCTATCAGTTTGCTGCCAGCTCTTAGCAAACATTGTAGAATAATAGTGAAGACATCAAAACTATGAAATAACACATATGGAATCATGTCGTAACCAAAAAAGTGTTAAACAAATCATAAGATTTGAAATCAGCAACTAACTGCACCTCAGATTGCAGCCCAACTAAATGCTTCAGAGTTCAAGTAACAAACACATCTGTTCTTAATTTACCGAGGTTAGCTAGCCAGCTATTTGTCGTCCTTAACGTAGGAGACTCTGCTAGCTAGCCAACAGCTAACAGCTAACAGCTAGCCAACGTCTACTGAATTGATCTCAACAACCCGGTCGCACTCACAGGTAGTATCACATTTTCATTTCATTTCATTACAGTACAACGGTTTGATTTGTTTGATCGTAGCTAGCTACATAGCTAGCTACATAGCCGTCTTTGTATCAAAGATAATTGTGTAGTCTAGAGCGATTTTCTAGGTTAGCTAGCCAGCTATTGTCGTTCTTTTAACGCAACGTAACGTAAACAACACTGCTAGCTAGCCAGCTAGCCCCGAATAGCAGCACTGCAGAAACTATTACACTCAACGGAACGACTTGATTAGTGTAGTGTCAACAACGCAGCTACTGCCAGCTAGCCTACTTCAGCAGTACTGTATCATTTTAATCATTTTAGTCAATAAGATTCTTGCTACGTAAGCTTAACTTTCTGAACATTCGAGACGTGTAGTCCACTTGTCATTCCAATCTCCTTTGCATTAGCTTAGCCTCTTCTGTAGCCTGTCAACTATGTGTCTGTCTATCCCTGTTCTCTCCTCTCTGCACAGACCACACAAACGCTCCACACCGCGTGGCCACGGACACCCTAATCTGGTGGTCCCAGCGCGCACGACCCACGTGGAGTTCCAGGTCTCCGGTAGCCTCTGGAACTGCCGATCTGCGGCCAACAAGGCAGAGTTCATCTCAGCCTATGCCTCCCTCCAGTCCCTCGACTTCTTGGCACTGACGGAAACATGGATCACCACAGACAACACTGCTACTCCTACTGCTCTCTCTTCGTCCGCCCACGTGTTCTCGCACACCCCGAGAGCTTCTGGTCAGCGGGGTGGTGGCACCGGGATCCTCATCTCTCCCAAGTGGTCATTCTCTCTTTCTCCCTCACCCATCTGTCTATCGCCTCCTTTGAATTCCATGCTGTCACAGTTACCAGCCCTTTCAAGCTTAACATCCTTATCATTTATCGCCCTCCAGGTTCCTCGGAGAGTTCATCAATGAGCTTGATACCTTGATAAGCTCCTTTCCTGAGGACGGCTCACCTCTCACAGTGCTGGGCGACTTTAACCTCCCCACGTCTACCTTTGACTCATTCCTCTCTGCCTCCTTCTTTCCACTCCTCTCCTCTTTTGACCTCACCCTCTCACCTTCCCCCTACTCACAAGGCAGGCAATACGCTCGACCTCATCTTTACTAGATGCTGTTCTTCCACTAACCTCATTGCAACTCCCCTCCAAGTCTCCGACCACTACCTTGTATCCTTTTCCCTCTCGCTCTCATCTAACACCTCCCACACTGCCCCTACTCGGATGGTATCGCGCCGTCCCAACCTTCGCTCTCTCTCCCCCCGCTACTCTCTCCTCTTCCATCCTATCATCTCTTCCCTCTGCTCACACCTTCTCCAACCTATCTCCTGATTCTGCCTCCTCAACCCTCCTCTCCTCCCTTTCTGCATCCTTTGACTCTCTATGTCCCCTATCCTCCAGGCCGGCGCGGTCCTCCCCTCCCGCCCCATGGCTCGACGACTCATTGCGAGCTCACAGAACAGGGCTCCGGGCAGCTGAGCGGAAATGGAGGAAAACTCGCCTCCCTGCGGATCTGGCATCCTTTCACTCCCTCCTCTCTACATTTTCCTCCTCTGTCTCTGCTGCTAACGCCATTTTCTACCACTCTAAATTCCAAGCATCTGCCTCTAACCCTAGGAAGCTCTTTGCCACCTTCTCCTCACTCCTGAATCCTCCTCCCCCTCCCCCTCCTCCCTCTCTGCAGATGACTTCGTCAACCATTTTGAAAAGAAGGTCGACGACATCCGATCCTCGTTTGCTAAGTCAAACGGCACCGCTGGTTCTGCTCACACTGCCCTACCCTGTGCTCTGACCTCTTTCTCCCCTCTCTCTCCAGATGAAATCTCGCGTCTTGTGACGGCCGGCCGCCCAACAACCTGCCCGCTTGACCCTATCCCCTCCTCTCTTCTCCAGACCATTTCCGGAGACCTTCTCCCTTACCTCACCTCGCTCATCAACTCATCCCTGACCGCTGGCTACGTCCCTTCCGTTCTCAAGAGAGCGAGAGTTGCACCCCTTCTGAAAAAACCTACACTCAATCCCTCCGATGTCAACAACTACAGACCAGTATCCCTTCTTTCTTTTCTCTCCAAAACTCTTGAACGTGCCGTCCTTGGCCAGCTCTCCCGCTATCTCTCTCTGAATGACCTTCTTGATCCAAATCAGTCAGGTTTCAAGACTAGTCATTCAACTGAGACTGCTCTTCTCTGTATCACGGAGGCGCTCCGCACCGCTAAAGCTAACTCTCTCTCCTCTGCTCTCATCCTTCTAGACCTATCGGCTGCCTTCGATACTGTGAACCATCAGATCCTCCTCTCCACCCTCTCCGAGTTGGGCATCTCCGGCGCGGCCCACGCTTGGATTGCGTCCTACCTGACAGGTCGCTCCTACCAGGTGGCGTGGCGAGAATCTGTCTCCTCACCACGCGCTCTCACCACTGGTGTCCCCCAGGGCTCTGTTCTAGGCCCTCTCCTATTCTCGCTATACACCAAGTCACTTGGCTCTGTCATAACCTCACATGGTCTCTCCTATCACTGCTATGCAGACGACACACAATTAATCTTCTCCTTTCCCCTTTCTGATGACCAGGTGGCAAATCGCATCTCTGCATGTCTGGCAGACATATCAGTGTGGATGACGGATCACCACCTCAAGCTGAACCTCGGCAAGACGGAGCTGCTCTTCCTCCCGGGGAAGGACTGCCCGTTCCATGATCTCGCCATCACGGTTGACAACTCCATTGTGTCCTCCTCCCAGAGCGCTAAGAACCTTGGCGTGATCCTGGACAACACCCTGTCGTTCTCAACTAACATCAAGGCGGTGGCCCGTTCCTGTAGGTTCATGCTCTACAACATCCGCAGAGTACGACCCTGCCTCACACAGGAAGCGGCGCAGGTCCTAATCCAGGCACTTGTCATCTCCCGTCTGGATTACTGCAACTCGCTGTTGGCTGGGCTCCCTGCCTGTGCCATTAAACCCCTACAACTCATCCAGAACGCCGCAGCCCGTCGGGTGTTCAACCTTCCCAAGTTCTCTCACGTCACCCCGCTCCTCCGCTCTCTCCACTGGCTTCCAGTTGAAGCTCGCATCCGCTACAAGACCATGGTGCTTGCCTACGGAGCTGTGAGGGGAACGGCACCTCAGTACCTCCAGGCTCTGATCAGGCCCTACACCCAAACAAGGGCACTGCGTTCATCCACCTCTGGCCTGCTCGCCTCCCTACCACTGAGGAAGTACAGTTCCCGCTCAGCCCAGTCAAAACTGTTCGCTGCTCTGGCCCCCAATGGTGGAACAAACTCCCTCACGACGCCAGGACAGCGGAGTCAATCACCACCTTCCGGAGACACCTGAAACCCCACCTCTTTAAGGAATACCTAGGATAGGATAAGTAATCCTTCTCACCCCCCCCCCCCCTTTAAGATTTAGATGCACTATTGTAAAGTGACTATTCTACTGGATGTCATAAGGTGAATGCACCAATTTGTAAGTCGCTCTGGATAAGAGCGTCTGCTAAATGACTTAAATGTAATGTAAATGTTCAGAGGAGACTGTGTGAATCAGGCCTTCATGGTCTAATTGCTGCAAAGAAACTACTTCTAAAGGACACCAATGAGAAGAAGAGACTTTCTTGGGCCTAGAAACATGAGCAATGAACATTATACTGGTGGAAATCTGTCCTTTGGTCTGATGAGATTTTGGGGATTTTTGGTTACAACCACCGTGTCTTTATGAGACACAAAGTAGGTGAACGGATGATCTCCGCATGTGTGGTTCCCACCATGAAACATGGTGTGATGGTGTGGGGGTGCTTTGCTGGTGACACTGTCAGTGATTTATTTAGAATTCAAGGCATACTTAACCAGCATGTCTACCACAGCATTCTGCAGCGAAACATCATCCCATCTGGTTTGAGCTTGGGACTATCATTTGTTTTTCAACAGGACAATGACCGAAAACACACCTCCAGTCTGTGTAAGGACTATTTGACCAAGGAGAGTGGTTGAGTGCTGCATCAGATGACCTGGCCTCCACAATCACCCAACCTCAACCCAATTGAGATGGTTTGGGATTTGTTGGACCGCAGAGTGAAAGAAAAGCAGCCAACAAGTGCTCAGTATATGTGGGAACTCCATGTGGGAACTCCATGTGGGAACTCCATGTGGGAACTCCATGTGGGAACTCCAACTTCAAGACTGTTGGACAAGCATTCATGAAGTTGGTTGAGAGAATGCCAAGATTGTGCAAAGCTGTCATCAAGGCAAATGGTGGCTACTTTGAAAAATCTCAAATATAAAACATATTTTGATTTTTTTAAACACTTTTTTGGTTACTACATGATTCCATTATTATTTAATAGTTGTGATGTCTTCACTATTATTCTGCAATGTAGAAAATAGTAAAAATAAAGAAAAACCCTTGAATGAGTTGTTGTGTCCAAACTTTTGACTGGTACTGTATGTGTAACTGATAAATGTGCACACACACACACACACACACACACACACACACACACACACACACACACACACACACACACACACACACACACACACACACACACACACACACACACACACACACATTGATGTTTTCATGCAAATTGTAAAGTATTTTGTCTGTAATGTATTTTTCATTATGTGTCGGACCCCATTAAGACTAGCTGTCTCCATTGGCTGTAATGTTTGTTGTTGGGAGGAGAAGAGGACCAAAGTGCAGCGTGGTATGTATTCATAATACTTTTAATAAAGATGAATACTGAAAAAAAAGAAAGAAAAAAACGACTAACTAACAGTTCTGCAAGGTGCAACAAAAACACTAAACAGAAAATAACTACCCATAGTGGGAAAACAGGCTGCCTAAGTATGGTTCTCAATCAGAGACAACGATTGCCAGCTGCCTCCGATTGGGAACCATACCAGGCCAAACACATAGAAATAGAAAGCATAGAACAAAAACATAGAATGCCCACCCCAACTCACACCCTGACCAAACTATAACAGAGACATACAAAAGGAACTAAGGTCAGGACGTGACATTGGTTAATGTGGATCCTAATAAATCTAATTACTCCACACTCACACTCCTGAGTAAATAATACACTACCTGCAACGGATTTAATCCTTTCCCAAGTCCTTCACTACTGACTGAAAGAGAACACGTCCTTTACTACTAAGTAGAAATATAACAAGTCCTTCACTGGTAAATATGTGATTGGTACCTGGGAAGGAGTTCCTCTTCTTCTGGGACGAAGACCTTGTGGAGCCCTGCTGAGAATGAGGGAAAGAGATCAACTATTTTAGTTTGGGGCTTTTGTAGTACAGCACTGCAGTGAGTATCAGAATGTAAAGACAGAGTGGAGAACACCTTACTAATGCCAAACTAAGTTCAAACAAACCAAATTACAATGACGTGAAGGCAGGAGGACAGAGTTAAATGAATCCTCACCAGGTCTGGGGCTGGGACGCAGGTGGATGTCACCTGAAAGACAGAACACAGGTAAGTACAAAATCTACACATCAATATAAAAACACTTTTTGAATATAGAGTACTGTACTTTATTAATACATAGGGGTATATCATACATATGTCATACAGAAGATACCTGTTTCATAATGATGGTAACTAAAAACATTCTCCTCCATACAAACATGCTGACCACACAGACACTTTATGCCATGTCATGTGGCTCAGCAGATAGATAGTTCTTAGTTCTTGGAGGAATGAACAGGATAGGGGGACGAGAGAGGGAAGTGTGCTAATGGAGGGGAATCTCTCTCTCTCAAAGGCTGGAGAGAAAACACTGCTGCTGTCATGCTGTCGTCAGAGATTTACCCCTTCCCTATGACAGAGTAGCGGGGCGTGACTCCAGAGTACCCCTTCCCTATGACAGAGTAGCGGGGTGTGACTCCAGAGTACCCCTTCCCTATGACAGAGTAGCGGGGCGTGACTCCAGAGTACCCCTTCCATATGACAGAGTAGCGGGGCGTGACTCCAGAGTACCCCTTCCATATGACAGAGTAGCGGGGCGTGACTCCAGAGTACCCCTTCCCTATGACAGAGTAGCGGGGCGTGACTCCAGAGTACCCCTTCCATATGACAGAGTAGCGGGGCGTGACTCCAGAGTACCCCTTCCATATGACAGAGTAGCGGGGCGTGACTCCAGAGTACCCCTTCCCTATGACAGAGTAGCGGGGCGTGACTCCAGAGTACCCCTTCCCTATGACAGAGTAGCGGGGCGTGACTCCAGAGTACCCCTTCCATATGACAGAGTAGCGGGGCGTGACTCCAGAGTACCCCTTCCATATGACAGAGTAGCGGGGCGTGACTCCAGAGTACCCCTTCCCTATGACAGAGTAGCGGGGCGTGATGCCAGACTAGACATAAACCGGTTTGCACTCTGTAGCATCATGTTCCAGAGATGAATCGGTGTAAAGTTCTCTGTATTCCTAGACAGAAATGTGTCGTTTTCCATACTTCTCATAATTGCGATCCTCACAACATGTGATAATACAGAATGTATGTTGTCCTCAATGTTCCATGAATTTATATTGATCAAGTTTGATCTTTTTGGTCATGAAGGAAAGGAGATGAGGAAAAGATGCCATCTCAGATATTGGGACACAACCCGAGTCCTACCAAAACCATAAGCTGAGGTCCTATTCTCTACCCCTCTTCCTGGTCTGTACTTCCCCTCATTGTCTGGTGTAAGAAATAGGATAAACCCCCACTAGCTTAAGCTTACCTTACACCAATATAATATATGAGGTCGAGCAAGTGCACACTGCAGACATTAGAGAGGACGATAGGGGAGCAGAATGTCACCCCAAAGGTTAAATGTCATTCCATTTTTACCTCTGACCTCATTACATCATTGCACTGACAGGACATGAGTGGCATTTGACCATTGGGCTAAGGTCTACTAGTTGTTGACAGGTGAATGTCAACATGTTAGACAAGTATGAAATACCAGACAGAATCACCTCAAGAAGCAGCTTTGAAGATTGTCATTGTAAAGCACTGTCCACATTAACGAAAAGGTCAAGAGCTTTATATACAATTTATTAACATCATTACACTTTCCAATCTGTTTATTGGACGGTCACACCGTCCCTACCTATCTTTATCTGAGAGACGGAGAGAAAAGAAGAAGAGAAAAGCAGGAGGGGAAGGGGAGGACGGGGGTAAAGCACCACATTAAATCTCCCTCCCTGGTTGGCAGTTAGACAGATGTTTCCTGAATGCACAGAGGCCTCCTCTTAATTCCACACACTAATGGACACATTAAGATAGAATATTCACTCGCACACACACACACACACACACACACACACACACACACACACACACACACACACACACACACACACACACACACACACACACACACACACACACACACACACGCACACACGCACACACGCACGCACGCACACGTGTACCGGTTCTAAGTCAATACCATGTTAATACCATGTGATGCACACATCTATACAAAGCAGCCAGACCGTGACCCATTGACCCTGACTAAGCCATATCTGCCATTTTGTGCTAAACTAGACAAAATCTAATCTTGGTTTGGACTGAAAACTCAACAGGGCAAAATGTGAAGAGGTGTGATATGAAACTAAACAGGGAGTCAAAGAGAAGCGAGGGAGGGAAAGAGAGAAGGACAGAAACACAAGCAATGGGGAGAGAGTTGTTTGTGTGATGGAGAGAGAGAGCCTCTCCTTCTCTCCCCGTCTCACACATACAACCTTCTCCCTCGCTCATGTTTCTGGTGGAGGGATGGACAGGGTGAGGAGAAAGAGGGAGTGAGAGAGAAAGAAAGAGAGAGAAAGAAAGAGTAAAATAAAGAGATAAAGAGAGAGAAAGGTCTGTGCTGTGTCAGATTGTTTACTGCTGGGCTGAGGGAGCTTCTGCAGGCAGCTCTTTAAACACCATCATCAGCCTGTTGAACAGCCCTCGATCACAGCTGAGTGTACCACTTCACTTCAACCACTTCACTCTGCTGCCTGCCCTAACATGACAAGAAAAAAAACAGAGAAAGAGAGAAACAGACAGAGAGAGTGTGCTAGAAAGGGAGTAAGACGGAGGTAGGGAAAGGGAGTCAGAATCAGAGAGGTAGAGAAGAGTTGAGAGAGGTTTGAAAAGGATGAACATGAAGAAAATATATATATTTTAACATTTCTCCTTGTTAATTTTGATGTGTTCTACTCACTGTCGCAATGTGGGAAACATTGACTTGTCATTTCCCGAGAAAGCTCATTGAATTGAATGTCAATTCAATTGAAGGAGAGAGAGAGTGGTATAGAACCCTGGTATAGAACAGTAACATTATGCCATTATAAAATCGATGGCAGAGTTCCAGTGGAAGTGTGTGTGTGTGTTTTATGTAACCAGAAGTGATGACATCATGACCATGTGACCTGTTTACCAGGGTCATGTTCGGGAGCAGATAGAAATGACTTGCATAGAGACTGATACGATTCCCTGTCCTACATGACAGAAAAGCATGTCTGTTCCACATGGTCTATTTATATGTGAATGTTCTCTAACATTGCGTCCCATTGAACGTAACCCAGATGAGCAGGAAAGCACAACAGTTCTAGGCAACATCCCAAATGGCACCCTATTCCCTTTATAGTGCAATACTTTTCACCAGGGCCCACAGGGCTCTGTTCTCTTTCTAATGCAGTACTTTTCACCAGGGCCCATAGGGCTCTGTTCTCTTTCTAATGCAGTACTTTTCACCAGGGCCCACAGGGCTCTGTTCTCTTTCTAATGCAGTACTTTTCACCAGGGCCCATAGGGCTCTGTTCTCTTTCTAATGCAGTACTTTTCACCAGGGCCCATAGGGCTCTGTTCTCTTTCTAATGCAGTACTTTTCACCAGGGCCCATAGGGCTCTGTTCTCTTTCTAATGCAGTACTTTCACCAGGGCCCACAGGGCTCTGTTCTCTTTCTAATGCAGTACTTTTCACCAGGGCCCATAGGGCTCTGTTCTCTTTCTAATGCAGTACTTTTCACCAGGGCCCATAGGGCTCTGTTCTCTTTCTAATGCAGTACTTTTCACCAGGGCCCATAGGGCTCTGTTCTCTTTCTAATGCAGTACTTTTCACCAGGGCCCATAGGGCTCTGTTCTCTTTCTAATGCAGTACTTTTCACCAGGGCCCACAGGGCTCTGTTCTCTTTCTAATGCAGTACTTTTCACCAGGGCCCACAGGGCTCTGTTCTCTTTCTAATGCAGTACTTTTCACCAGGGCCCACAGGGCTCTGTTCTCTTTCTAATGCAATACTTTTCACCAGGGCCCATAGGGCTCTGTTCTCTTTCTAATGCAGTACTTTTCACCAGGGCCCACAGGGCTCTGTTCTCTTTCTAATGCAGTACTTTTCACCAGGGCCCACAGGGCTCTGTTCTCTTTCTAATGCAATACTTTTCACCAGGGCCCATAGGGCTCTGTTCTCTTTCTAATGCAGTACTTTTCACCAGGGCCCATAGGGCTCTGTTCTCTTTCTAATGCAGTACTTTTCACCCGGGCTCATAGGGCTTTTGGGACGTATCTCTAGTTTTTGAATAGAGATTCATCCGACAGGGTAGGAAGCCACTGTTAATTAATTGGTTGTAATAATGGTGGTAAACGGGATAAAGTGATGGAGCCACAGGAAGGAAAGGATGATGGACTGAAGCCCCTCGAGATTGGTGTTGAACATAGTAGCCTAGTGCGCACACACCACACACACAACCTCATGAGTCAACAGGATATTCACACACACACACACACACACACACACACACACACACACACACACACACACACACACACACACACACACACACACACACACACACACACACACACACACACACACACACACACACACACACACACACACACACACACACACACACACACACACACACGTGTCCAGGGCAGCAGCAGCCTGAGGAGCTTCATTAGTTCCTTTAGCCAGTGTGCTGCTAGGGCCATCTGGTTACGTTTGCCTTGTCCATCAGCTAGACTAGCTACCACTTACAGAGGTGCCTGCCCGTCTCCCATCCAACCCTCAGGGACTACTGACTGGTATTACAGCTGCCCATGTGGCCCTCCCTACAGCCAGCATGAGACAGAGAGGCCAAGTCATGGGCATAGAAAGAAGAACTAGACAACAGTACCTTCCGCAGTGCAGCTGTGACCTAACAACCTAGTAGAACTTTACTGCGATGGAAAGATGACTGGATTCCAATGAATGTGAATGCCACATATGACTGCCAATGCCATCATGGCACAATATAAATGGATTCCAATGAACCACAAAATACCTTTTCAGGACATAGACATCTTGCTCAAACTTGTGCCAAGCACGAGCCTAACTAGATGAAGCGGATAGATAAGTGCATCACTACTGCCTTCCTGAGACTTGGGAGTGCTCTGGATCTGGGCATACAGATCTAGGCTATTGGGGCGGAATTTCCACTCAAACTACTTTGTGACCCTTGTTTTTGCTTATTGTAGGCCTACTATTGGATATTCAATGTTGGTCATTGGCTGTAACTTTGTCTGGTGCTATTTTGGGCCAGGTCTCAGCAGCAGGAAGGCAAAAGGGAAATAAAGAAAGTGGCTGGGTATTCTGAGTCAGTGGGACTAAAGACTAATTCTGACAGTTTGAGTCAGAGGTTACTTTCTCTCTGTCATCCAATAATAGGTTTTATCAGGACGACTTCCAAGACAGAACTGACCTAATTTCCAGTTGTTAGTGCAAAAAGAGAGGGAAGAGAGGGAGGAGAGAGGGGGAAGAAGTGAGTAACTCATACACTTTTAACATAGTGAGGTAAACAATTAAACTCTGAGATTGTTGAGCTGAGAATATTCTAAGACAGCAGTTCAGACAACTGACACACACAATATCCACTCCAGCTCGAAGTCTGACTCTCAAGGATCTAATAATATATTACATCTTATATATTCTAAGCATCTTCTTCTCTCCTCTTAACCACTGTGTAATTGAGTCAAAGAGACAGACAGCGGAAACGTTTCCACATTCCACACAGAGCACAGGCTAGATTTAGAAGCCATGTTGCTGTGAATAAGTAGGCAGTGAGAAAGCTCTTTCTCTCCCTCTCTCTGTTTCCATCTGCCTGCCTGTCTGTCTGCCTGCCTGTCTCACGGGTCCTTATGTACAGGGGCTACAGTCAAATTTACACTAACCACAGTCATGCCGCCATGGGACACAAGCATGTACCTCTCCTCCCCCTTTCCACCAAATAAACAAAAGACACAGAGATTAAGATAATGCACGAGAGGATGGGTGGGGGGGTACGAGGCATGGGGAAGAGAAACATTGGATAGAGGGAGTGGGCACACAGAGCTGAGGGGAGAAAAAGCTTGGAGGAGAAGGTGGGAGAACAACAGCATTTGGGTGAAAGAGAAGGGGAGACCTTGGGGTAGACAGAGAGAAATAATGATGGAAGGTGAGAAGGGGAGAGAGAGAGAGAGAGAGAATGAGAATGTGAGCGAGCATGTGAGTTAGTGAGTGAAAGAGTGCTTGGGGGGTATCAACAGCTGAAAATGCCTTTCAACCATTGAAACCAGACAGAGTTTGGTAGACCTCCTTACTTTAGACCCTACACTGCTCTGAGCGCTCATCAAGGCATTTTGTTCATCCGTCAACTCAGATCTCTACTTGCTGTTCATGTAACAGCTTTACAAAGTGTACAGACCCTGCTATTTCACCATGTTTTTTGACACAAGCAAATTATCAAGTGTGCATGAAACTGTACACACAAACCGGTCTCTCTCTCTCTCTCTCTCTAACCCTTTCATGCTTCTGGATTTCCACTTGCTCTCTCCATGACATAGACTGACATAAGCTGTGATCCCTTATTGTTGTCACCTGTTAAATCAACATCAATCAGTGTAGATGAAGGGGAGGAGACTGGTTAATAAGGATTTATTTAGGGGGAAATGTTTGTGTCAAGAACAGCAGCACTTCTGGGTTTTTCACTCTCAACAGTTTCCCATGTGTATCAACAATGGTCCACCACCCAAAGGACATCCAGCCACTGTGGGAAGCATTGAAGTCAACATGGGCCAGCATCCCTATGGAATGCTTTCAACACCTTGTAGAATCCATGACCTGACGAGTTGAAGCTGTTCTATTGGCAAAAGGGGGCGGGGGGGTGAAACTCAATATTAGGAAGGTGTTCCTAATGTTTTGTATACTCAGTGTAACTAATCTAGCCAACTTCCTAGGCAAAAGCAACTATATTTGATTCATAAAAATCAGTTAAACCCTATCAATCCAAAAGTCATGCCCGTGACAAAAAAACAACTTAAAGACCCTTTAAGTCTCAGTAGTACCAGAGGTCTTGCCATGGCCACAACGCGGAAAATAGCGACCCTCTAATCCCAGTTAGATGAGGCCTATTGTTGTCTGTATCTCCCAGCTCAGCCACACAGGAAATGAAAAACCCTGGGTAAATATAAACACACACGTTGTGTGTGGGCACGTTTTCCCTGTATTGCTTCCATACTAAGTGGGGAGAAGGCTTAAGACATTTACGCAGTATGCATCCACTAAAGCATATACAGTGCATTTGAAAAGTATTCAGCCACCTTGACTTTTTGCACATTTTGTTACATTACAGCCTATACCCCATAATAACAAAGCAAAAACTGATATCACATTTACATCAGTATTCAGACCCTTTACTCAGTACTTTGTTGAAGCACCTTTGGCAGTGATTACAGCCTCAAGTCTTCTTGCGTATGATGCTACAAGCTTGGCACACCTGTATTTGGAGAGTTTCTCTCATTCTTCTCAGCAGATCCTCTAAAGGTCTGTCAGGTTGGAGGGGGAGGGTCACTGCACAGCTATTTTCAGGTCTCTCCAGAGATGTTCCATCGGGCTCAAGTCCAGGCTCTGGCTGGGCCACTCAAGGAGATTCAGAGACTTGTCCCACAGCCACTCCTGCGTTGTTTTGACTGTGTGCTTAAGAGTCTTTATCCTTTATCCAGTCTGAGGTCCTGAGAGCTCTGGAGCAGATTTTCATCAAGGATCGCTCTGCACTTCGCTCCGTTCATCTTTCCCTCAACCCTGACTAGTCTCCAAGACCCTGCCACTGAACAACATCCCCACAGCATGATGCTGGCACCACCATGCTTCACAGTAGGGATGGTGTCAGGTTTCCTCCAGACGTGACGCTCTGCATTCAGGCCAGAGTTCTGTCTTGGTTTCATCAGACCAGAGAATCTTGTTCCTCATCCACCTTTTGAAAACTCAAAGTGGGCGGTCATGTGCCTTTTACTGAAGAGTGGCTTCCATTTGGCAATTCTACCATAAAAAGGTCTACTAGCTGGAGTGCTGCGGAGATGGTTGTACTTCTGGAAGGTTCTCCCATTTCCATTGAGGAACTCTGGAGCTCTGTCAGAGCTCTGTCAGACTGAGCAAAAAAACAATTCAACCCATTTTAGAACAAGGCTGCAACATAACAAAAATTTTAAAAAAGCTTTGTCAGAGTGACCATCCCTGACCTAGGCCCTTCTCCCCTGATTGCTCAGTTTGACCAGGCGGCCAGCTCTAGAAAGAGTCTTGGTGGTTCCAAACTTCTTCCATTTAAGAATGACGGAGGCTACTGTGGTCTTGGGGACCTTTAATGCTGCAGAAATGTTTTGGTACCCTTCCCCAGATCTGTTCCTCGACACAATTCTGTCTCGGAGCGCTACGGACAATTACATCGATCTCATGGCTTGGTTTTTGCTCTGACATGCACTGGCAACTGTGGGACCTTATATGGACAGGTGTGTGCCTTTCCAAATCATGTCCAATCTACTGACTTTACCACAGCTGGACTCCAAACAAGTTGTAGAAACATCTCAAGGATGATCAATGGAAACAGGACGCACCTGAGCTCAATTTCAAGTCTCGTCGCAAAGGGTCTGAATACTTATGTAAATAAAGTATCTGTTTTTCTTTTTTATACATTTTCAAAAATGTCTAAAAACCTGTTTTCACTTTGTCATTATGGTGTATTGTGTGTAGATTGATGAGCAAAAAAATAATTTATTACATTTTACAATAAGGCTGTAACGTAATTGTCCCTAGAATTTCTAAGCAAACAGCTCGAGGCAGGGCTTTCTCCTATAGAGCTCCATTTTTATGGAATGGTCTGCCTACCAATGTGAGAGACGCAAACTCGGTCTCAACCTTTAAGTCTTTACTGAAGACTCATCTCTTCAGTGGGTCATATGATTGAGTGTATTCTGGCCCAGGAGTGTGAAGGTGAAAGGAAAGGCTCTGGAGCAACGAACCGCCCTTGCCGTCTCTGCCTGGCCGGTTCTGGGTTGGCGCCCCCCCCCCTTGGGTTGTGCTGTGGCAGAGATCTTTGTGGGCTATACGCGGCCTTGTCTCAGGATGATAAGTTGGTGGTTGAAGATATCCCTCTAGTGGTGTGGGGGCTGTGCTTTGGCAAAGTGGGTGGGGTTATATCCTTCCTGTTTGGCCCTGTCCGGGGGTGTCATCGGATGGGGCCACAGTGTCTCCTGACCCCTCCTGTCTCAGCCTCCAGTATTTATGCTGCAGTAGTTTGTGTGTTGGGGGGCTAGGGTCAATTTGTTATGGAGTACTTCTCCTGTCCTATCCGGTGTCCTGTGTGAATTTAAGTGTGCTCTCTCTAATTCTCTCTTTCTTTCTTCCTGTCTCTCGGAGGACCTGAGCCCTAGGACCATGCCTCAGGACTACCTGACATGATGACTTCTTGCGGTCCCCAGTCCACCTGGCCGTGCTGCTGCTCCAGTTTCAACTGTTCTGCCTGTGATTATTATTATTTGACCATGCTGGTCATTTATGAACATTTGAACATCTTGGCCATGTTCTGTTATAATCTCCACCTGGCACAGCCAGAAGAGGATTGGCCACCCCACATAGCCTGGTTCCTCTCTAGGTTTCTTCCTAGGTTCTGGCCTTTCTAGGGAGTTTTTCCTAGCCACCGTGCTTCTACACCTGCATTGCTTGCTGTTTGGGGTTTTAGGCTGGGTTTCTGTACAGCACTTTGAGATATCAGCTGATGTACGAGGGCTATATAAATACATTTGATTGGATTTGAAGGGGTCTGAATACTTTCCGAATGCACTGTACATTACAGTAAATGCAGAGGTTTCAGCTGGAATGGTGACGGAGATGACCAATAAGCTCAACACCGTAACATCTGCTCAGTCCACTGCTTTTGCATTTAGTTCTAAGGATGCATGTCCTTTCTAAAGAACAAGCCACTTCACCTCCTTTGCTAATGAGCTCTAGCACTACAGTAGAGAGCTCTATGTAAACTGACAGAACTATTTCTGACTTGCAAGCAATCTCCTGCTATACCTAGAGCTTGCTATGAAGGGATAGCATGTCTTGAATTTCACCCTCTGTAGTTATTTGGCTTAATTTTTACATTAAATGTATTGTAAGCAGGTCATTGCACAGTGCAATAAAACATTCTTAGTGGACAAATTAATAAAGTATAAAAAAATGGGACGAACTCCATAAAAACAAGTGACCTTTTTACCCTTTTACATTCTAAACCATCCATACACTAATACATGAGTGTAACATATCACTCTGATCTCTACCTCAATTCATGTCAACAGACCAGTGCTTTCTCTGAACAGCTGACAAAGTGCATATATCATGACAATCTGTATTGCTCAGACGACCAGAAGAGGTAGGTCCACAGATATTGTTAGGACAGCTGGCTGTTTCCCGAACACTCTGTTGCTTCTGTGTCCTCTCAAACAGAATCGTCTAGACACACACAACAGACACACATGCGTTCGAAGTATTCTTCCACTGCTTTCAACTAGCTAGCTCTTACCATACTTCTCAGCTTTGCTGTACCGCAGTACTCTATATACACAATACTCAATACTCTGTACACAGTACTACTCAATACTCTCTTCTAGTCACGTCTGCCACTTGAAAACCTATAATAGATAAGGGTTTAACAAATCATAGTGCAAACACAGTACACAAAGCAGTGCACAAGATGGGAAGATTATACTGTTAATCTTTCCATTCAGTGCCCATTATAAACTCCACACTACTCTATTTCCTCAATATCATGAATGAACCATGGAGCGCATTTTACCTTTCAGCAAGCTGCTTCAGTTCCCTCTTAACTCGCTCTCTGTCACAGAAGAGCCTTCTCTGTAGAGAGAGAACATTATACAGTGCCTCTCTCGCTCTCTCGCCCTCTAACAGTAACACGCGCTGCCGCTGTGCAGGCATACGATACAGTAATATTTTCCCTCCCTCACTTCCTTTCTCTCTCTCACACACATACAAATCCAATGTGCCAGCACACACACCCCCATGGGCATAACTGGGCAGTCAAAGGGCTCTGGTTACTGACGCCCTATTCCCTCCCTTGGGGTGAGGAAGAGGGATAGAGGGAGGAAGGGAGAGGAAGAGACACTGATTGAGGGAGGGAGGGAAGATAAAGAGGCAGAGTGGATAGGAGGGGAGAGGGAGTGGACAGAGAGAATGTTTTAACGCGAGAGAGAGAGATGAAGAGAGGGAGAGGAAGGAAAACATTGAAAGAGGCAGAGAGAGAAACAGAAATGGTATGAAGAAAGCGACAGATGAGAGGGAAAGAAAAAGGAGAGGACTGTGATAGACAGGCAAACTGATCAAATTATCATCCAACTTGTATGATCAAATAACTGTGTATCACATTAGTAGGGTAACACTGCATTGCACAGCCATGCCAATCCAAAACAATTGACCAGAAACATTTAATAAAGAAAAATCAATATTGGAGATAAATACATAGTCATAGGACATGAAGTAAAAGAGATATGGAGAGAGAAACAGAGGGATGTAGGGAGAATGGAAAATATATTGAGAGAACAATGGGGGGAGATAGCATGCTGTGAAGCTTTTAAACATTTGTAGCCTTGTTTCGGCTCAAATCAAACAATTTTATTGGTCACATACACATGGTTAGCAGATGTTATTGCAAGTGTAGCGAAATGCTTGTGCTTCTAATATCTAACAATTCCACAACAACTACCTAATACACACAAATCTAAGTAAAGGGATGTAATAAGAATATATACATATAAATACATGGATGAGCGATGACCGAGCGGCATAGGCAAGATGCAATAGATGGTATAAAATACAGTATATATATAGGACGAGTAATGCAAAAAATGTAAACATTATTAAAGTGGCATTATTAAAGTGACTAGTGATCTATTTATTAATGTGGCCAAGGATTTCAAGTCTGTATGTAGGCAGCAGCCTCTGTGTTAGTGACAGCGGTTTAACAGTCTGATGGCCTTGAGGTGTTTTTCAGTCTCTCGGTCCCAGCTTTGATGCACCTGTACTGACCTCGCCTTCTGGATGATAGCGGGATAAACAGGCAGTGGCTCGGGTGGTTGTTGTCCTTAATGTTTTTGGCCTTCCTGTGACAACGGGTGCTGTAGGTGTCCTGGAGGGTAGGTAGTTTACCCACTGTGATGCGTTTTGCAGACCGCACCACCATCTGGAGAGCCCTGTGGTTGTGGGCGCTGCAGTTGTGATACAGCCTTACAGAATGCTCTCAATTGTGGATCTGTAAAAGTTTGTGAGGATTTTAGATGACAAGCCAAATTTCTTCAGCCTCCGGAGGTTGAAGAGGCACCGTTGCGCATTCTTCACCACACTGTCTGTGTGGGTGGACCATTTCAGCCTGTCCATGATGTGTACGCTGAGGATCTTAAAACTTTCCACCTTGTCCACTGCTTTCCCGTCGATGTGGATAGGGGGGTGCGCCCTCTGAAGTCCACGATCATCTCCTTTGTTTTGTTGACATAGAGTGAGAGGTTGTTTTCCTGACACCACACTGAGTGCCCTCACCTCCTCTCTATAGGCTGTCTCATTGTTGTTGGGGATCAAGCCTACTACTGTTGTGTCATTTGCAAACTTGATGATTGAGTTGGAGGCATGCATGGTCACACAGGCATGGGTGAACAGGGAGTACAGGAGAGAGCTGAGCACGCACCCTTGTGGGGCCCGAGTGTTGAGGATCAGCGGGGTGGAGATGTTGTTTCCTACCTTCACCAGCCGGGGGCGGCCTGTCAGGAAGTCCAGGAACCAATTGCACAGGGCGGGGTTGAGCCCCAGGGCCTCCAGCTTGATGATGAACTTGGAGATTACTATGGTGTTGAATGCTGAGCTGTAGTCAATGAACAGCATTCTTACATAGGTATTTATCTTGTCCAGATGGGATAGGGCAGTGTGCAGCGTTATGGCGATTGCGTCGTCTGTGGACCTATTGGAGTGGTATGCAAATTGAAGTGGGTCTAGGGTGACGGGTAAGATGGAGGTGATGTGATGCTTGACTAGTCTCTCAAGGAACTTCATAATGACAGAAGTGAGTGCTAGGGGGCGATAGTAATTTATTTCAGTTACCTTTGCACTCTTGGGAACAGCAACAATGGTGGCCCTCTTGAAGCATGTGGGGACAGCAGACTGGGATAGGGAGCAGTTGAATATGTCCGTAAACACACCAGCCAGCTGGTCTGTGCATGCTCTGAGGACGCAGCTAGGGATACCGTCTGGGCCAGCAGCTTTGCGAGGGTTAACACGTTTAAATGTCTTACTTACATCGGCCACGGAGAAGGAAAGGGGGGGCCCGCAGTCCTCGGTTGGTGGGCTGCGTCGGTGGCACTGTATTATCCTCAAAGCAAGCAAAGAAGCTGTTTAGTTCGTCTGGAAGCAAGACAGTGTCTGTGATGTGGCTGGTTCTTTTTGTAGTCCGTGATTGCCTGTAGACCCTGCCACATACGTCTCCTGTCTGGGCCGTTGAATTGCGACTCCACTTTGTCCCTATACCTACATTTCACTTGTTTGATTGCCTTGTGGAGGGAAGGTAATCAAACAAGCAAAATGTGCAGCTTTTATTAAACTACATTCATGGCCTTGACTCTACTGTGAAGCTTTTAAACAACATTTGTAGCCATGTCGTGTCCCTCATATATATGAATATTCCCAGATGGAAGCTGTCTAATCATACTCCCTTTGTCTTCCCTCTCTCTCTCTCCTTCTCCAGCTGCCGCACACTTATTTGTGCCTGCTGTCAATCACTCCCCAATCACTCCCTCGCGAGCACCACGGTTACTTCTATATTTTACCCACCTTAGTGTCTTTTTCAGATTGATCATTACTCTGTGTGATGCACACTCCTCACCTCTCCTCACAAGCCTTTCGGCCCTACTGTTGTTTTTGGTCAGGTTACAGTTACTATAATACCACAGAAGAAGAGTATCAAAATATATAATCAAATCGTATTTGTCATCTGCCAAATAAATCAAATCAAATGGATGTTTATAGCCCTTCGTACATCAGCTGATATCTCAAAATGCTGTACAGAAACCCAACCTAAAAACCCCAAACAGCAAGCAATGCAGGTGTAGAAGCACGGTGGCTGTGAACCTGACTTACCCTAACCCTGACTGACTAACCTTTTGGTGTTGGGTTAATATTGCCCTAACCTGACCCTGACTGATTTTACTTAACCTTTATTATTATTATTATTATTATTTATTTTTATTTGTTTTACCCCCTTTTCTCCTCAATTTCGTGGTAGTAGTTCGGGAGAGACGAAGGTCGAAAGCCATGCGTCCTCCGAAACACAACCCAACCAAGCCGCACTGCTTCGTAACACAGCCCGGAAGCCAGCCGCACCAATGTGTAGGAGGAAACACCGTGCACCTAGCGACCTGGTTAGCGTGCATTGCGCCCGGCCCGCCACAGGAGTCGCTAGTGTGCGATGAGACAAGGATATCCCTACCGGCCAAACCCTCCCTAACCCGGACGACGCTAGGCTAATTGTGCGTCGCCCCACGGACCTCCCGGTCGCGGCCGGCTGCGACCCTGGTGGCAGAGCTAGCACTGCGATGCAGTGCCCTAGACCACTGCGCCACCCGGGAGGCCCATTTTACTGAACCTTTAACGTGTGCCGACTAACCCTGACCGCTCTAACTTGTGCCGACTAACCCTGACCGCTCTAACTTGTGCCGACTAACCCTGACCGCTCTAACTTGTGCCGACTAACCCTGACCGCTCAAACTTGTGCCGACTAACCCTGACCGCTCAAACTTGTACCGACTAACCCTGACCGCTCAAACTTGTGCCGACTAACCCTGACCGCTCTAACTTGTGCCGACTAACCCTGACCGCTCTAACTTGTGCCGACTAACCCTGACCGCTCTAACTTGTGCCGACTAACCCTGACCGCTCTAACTTGTGCCGACTAACCCTGACCGCTCTAACTTGTGCTGACTAACCCTGACCGTTGTAACTTGTGCTGACTAACCCTGACTTGTTTAACCAGGCAAGTCAGTTAAGAACAAATTTTTATTTTCAATGACTGCCTAGGAACAGTGGGATAACTGCCTGTTCAGGGGCAGAACGACAGATTTGTACCTTGTCAGCTCGGGGATTTGAACAGGCAACCTTCCGGTCACTAGCCCAACGCTCTAACCACTAGGCTACCCTGGGCCCTGACAGACCTGGGCTCTGACAGTAAATCTCAGGAAGATAAAAATAATGGTGTTCCTGTCGCCAGGACCAGAAATACAACCAGAAAAAGTCCCAGAATGGGACAAATTGAGACTCTGCATGCAGAATTATGCAAAATTATCCTCTGTGTACAACACCAAATAATGCATGCAGAGTAGAATTAGGCCAGATTACAGACCCACAAAGAATAAGAAAAAAAAACACATTTTGATAAACTCCCATATCTATTGGGTGAAATAATACAGTGTGCCATCACTGCTGCGAGATTTGTGACCTGTTGCCACAAGAAAAGTACAACCAGTGAAGAACAAACACAGATGCAACCTATATTTATGTTTACTTATTTTCCCTTTTGCAATTGAACTATTTGCACATCATTACATAACAGTATATAGATATGAGACATTTCAAATGTCTTAATTATTTTGGAACTTTTGTGAGTGTAATGTTTACAGTTGATTTTTTATACATCTATTTCACTTGCTTTGGCAATATAAACATGTTTCTCATGCCAATAAAGCCCCTTAAATTGAAATTGAGAGAGTGTGACAGACAAGAGGCCTCTTCTCCTATTTTCCTCAAAACAGGAAGAGAGGAGATGTTTACACAGCTGCCTGGACTGGCACCGTCCCTTTCAGTGGAAATCTATGGCAGACAGTGGTCACCAGGCGGGCACTACCAACAGTTGCCTCCGCAGACCACCAACTTCAATGATTAAATCTAGGACACTAAAAACAAAGAAAGGTCAAATCTAGAACAACAAATGGCATATTGGAACCCACTGATGCCTGTGGCTAAAGCCTCCTGTCCTCTTCGGCTCCCCAACATCTTGTGATTTGACTCACATAAAAACCTTTCAAGTTGTATTGCGACCCACAAATAGGCAAATAGGCTCGCTGAAACATGGCTTTGCCTATTTGTGGGTCGCAATACAACTTGAAAGGTTTTTATGTGAGTCAAATCACAAGATGTTGGGGAGCCGAAGAGGACAGGAGGGGCGCACGGGTACACAGACAGTCTCTGTTAGGGCGTAGCTCTATAATATCTACATCCTCTCCTGCCTTATTGTCCTTTAAGCTTCCATACACTCTTAGCTTATTTTGGGCAAAAAGCAAGGTATGACAAATGTCTGAGAACGTTGCGGCAACGCCTTCCTAAAGCAGTAGCATCTGACTGCATGTGAACTACATTAGCTCATTAATCTATCCTTGAGCAAGAAGGGAGGAGATGTGGAGAGTGTAGTCTGGGTCAACAACTTATACCAACTCCAGCGACAAACACAGGGCTTTCTCTTCTGACTAAATGGCTGGTGAATTTCTCTGGACTGAAAGAGCATTTCTGAAGTTAGCGTTTTTCCATCTAACTCAAGAACAGGAGGGGTATTGAACTAGGCACCCAAAACACCACCTCACAGTCTCTCTAACTCCCTCAAAAACACCCTTGCAAACACCTTGATTTATTCACTCACTCCATCACAAGGCACATCTTCCGTTGACCGCCCGACCCTCCCTCTCTCCTTCCATCCTAAATTCTGATAGGACACACAATCACAATATGTAGCTTTGCCGTGATTTAAATCATGTTGAGTGAAGACCGTAAAAGCTTAGACCATTAATGGGTCTTAGTACAGTAAGTGCTTAACGTATGCTTAAGACATTATTTAATTATGTTGTGTGTGTGTGAATGTGTGTATTCAATCAAGATGAAGAGTTCATGTAGACCACTGATGATGCCCCTGGCATGCTTTTAACATGTCTAGCTGACGTATGTTCAATAGCATAGTGGCCATCCTATTGACATTCAGATTGCCAGAGCAGTGTGAAAATAGACACATAGAACATTTATTCAATGATTGATTGATATGTGTCCAGACTGGTCGTGGTCCCGTCGCACGTTCACTAAAGTGCTACTAACTGGGACTGGATGCATCAGAATGTATGTATGGATCCGCGCGCCTATCTCTGTCTGTCTAGGTCCCTCTCATTCGATACTATGCCTACATGTTCTATTAGATTAGGCTATACACTGTTATATAACTCATTAGTGAGCTCTTCTGGAATCAATTTGAGTTAAGAAATTCTGTGTCCAAACTCCAGTGTTCTAAAAGAATAGTCAAATGATAAGGGAAAATATCTGATGAATCAGGAAAAAGATTTTGGTGGTGGACACAATGTGAACTCGCCTACACCCCTAGCAAAGACAAGTGACTTAACTTGTTTAATTTGTAAGTAATGCTTTCCATCCATGGAAAATTAGACTACGTAAGATATGTGGGAAGCATCTAGAAATTAACTGACTCAAACTCAATTGTAAAAGTGGATAGAAAGTTCAGTAAAAATTGAACAATACAATTTTTCACAAGTATTCTAAACGTAATATTGTAGTGTAATATGAGATGCTATACTAGCCTATCCCTTACAAAAAAGATTGCCATTTTTAAACTGCAGTCCACTGTGGTGTTTTGGACACAGTAACTGCAATTAAACGGCACTGTAACTGCAGTTACTCTGCAAAATTACTGCAGTTTAAAAAAAAATTATATATATATATATATATATATATATATATATATATATATATATATATATATTGGATGCAGTATTTGAAGCATACTACAGTTATACTGTACTCTGACTGGAATATTTTTTCATAAAGTGATATTTAGTTTAGTATAGTATAAATGCTGTTGAATGGAGTCAATGAATTGGCATAGCAGTTTTGGTAAGAGTACAATAATTTGGCACTGGTAGAATTTGAAGTCTTTCACTTTTGCAAGCAGATAATAAGCAATGAAAAAATGACAGAAGTAGGCTAACGTTACAGACCAATAAGTTCGCCAGAAATATCTAACACAGAAGCTTTTACCGTAGTGACGTATGTGAGCAAAAGACTACACAAAATGTTTTTCAATTAAATTGTTGATATATTGATGAATAAGGGCATGTTAGGGCATGTTACAAGTCCTCTTACCTTACTCATCTCGGGGTTTGGTCCTCTTAAAACCTGTTCACATTGTTCATATATGATTAATGACGTCCATACATCTTAGCATATATCATTGATAACATTATGTCGCTCTTCTCGAATGTGCGCTCTTTCAGATCTATTGCCGACATAGGGAGTAAGGTCAACAACAATGCAGATATGCACAAATCAATTGGCCAGGTCAAACTAAGGGTTAATTATCTGATTCTGATGTACACTACCGTTCAAAAGTTTGGGGTCACTTAGAAATGTCCTTGTTTTTGAAAGAAAATCACATTTGTTGTGCATTAAAATAACAAAATTGATCAAAAATACAGTGTAGACATCATTAATGTTGTAAATGACTATTGTAGCTACAAACGGCAGATTTTTTAAATGGGATATCTACATAGGCGTACAGAGGCTCATTATCAGCAACCATCACTCGTGTTCCAATGGCACACTGTGTGAGATCATCCAAGGCTATTTGATCATTAGAAAACCCTTTTGCAGTTAGCACAGCTGAAAACTGTTGTTCTGATTAAAGAAGCAATACAACTGGCCTTCTTTAGACAAGTTGGAGTATCTGGAGCATCAGCATTTGTGGGTTTGATTACAGGCTCAAAATGGCCAGAAACAGACTTTTCTTCTAAAACTCATCAGTCTATTCTTGTTCTGAGAAATGAAAGCTATTCCATGCGATAAATTGCCAAGAAGCTGAAGATCTCGTACAACGCTGTGTTCTACTCCCTTCCAAGAACAACACAAACTGGCTCTAACCAGAATAGAAAGTGGGAGGCCTCGGTGCACAACTGAGCAAGAGGACAAGTAAATTAGAATGTCTAGTTTGAGAAACAGATGTCCTCAACTGGCAGCTTCATTAAATAGTCCCCGCAAAACACCAATGTGAATAATATTACCACATTAATTTGGTTAAAATATTAAAAACATTTACAATAGGATAAATTGTGCACACTGTATTCCCATTTTTGCCTGTCATGTCAGTCCCTCACAAGCCTACAATGAGTGCAGATTATAAAATAGCAGCACCCAGTGGCGAAAAAAGAGAAGAGCAGATCAGTCTCAGCCACATTGCAGCAGACATTCGGTACCAAACCAATTTGGAATTCTTCTTTCTATCTCAAGGGATTTAAACTTTTCAAATACCTTTATTGATTTCACTATTTGCCTGATGAAGATAACTTGTCTTGAATCCCCCTCAAAAAGAAGATTATGAGCCTTTGATAAAGGTGGTTAGAATCTTACAAACAAACAATATCATGTTATCTTTATTTGAATTGGAAATAACGATGACATTTAAAATGTTATAATTATTAAATAATAATGATAATATTGTCCATCCTAATTGTATCCCAATCATTTTTACCTGATAATTGATTTGGTAATTCACTAACAGAGAAAGTTCCCCAATGCTCTCCTTCTCTGGCCAGGCAGCATCGCATCAGTGGAAACCAACACCGTTCACAGGGCAGGCAAGGTTGTAGCTAAACATGATGGTACAGGAGAACAAGATGTGGAAGGAGGCGCTGAAGCACTTCAGGGATCACTGACCTCACCAGCTTGCTGTCTAAGACTGAACAGCTCCAGAAATGTATTCATTTAAAGCGTGCCCAGAGGGACCAGTCCATGCTTCTTCAGTGGCTTCTGGATGTGGGTGAACAGGGACCCCTGGAGTACCAGGCCTGGACCGGGGAAAGGCTGCCCTACGCAACCCCTCCGCTGTTGGACCCTTGCCAGAGAGAGCAAGCTTTGGGGAACCAGGGACTGTAAGGAGAGGAGAAACGTCCTCTGTTACAAGTGATTTGGTAATTCATTATCATTGATGGGTAAAATTAGTTTTTAAATAACATAGGACACAATGTTTCATTGCGAATTAAAAAGGTTGACTGGAATTACCTTTAATAAACTAACAGGACCATCAGTGGAAGAGGACAGCACTATGATACAGTAAAATAGACTACAATGCATAGTACAGTCAACAATGTGTGCAACATACAGTACCAAAAGTTTGGATACACCTACTCATTATTATTACTCATTAGGGTTTTCTTTATTTTTTACTATTTTCTATATTTCTAAATTCAAAGTATTGAAAGACTCCAAGACCTGAAGAACTCCCATTCCAAATCAGTCAGGTGAAAGATGATCACATTTCCTCTTACCTTGGCTGAGGCTTGATTGATACCATAACCATCCTCATCGTTGGGAGTTATCACCATAGTCCAATCTCTTGTGCCTCAACCCAGCCCTCTTGGTTTGAGGACCTCTACTATTTTGTTGTTCAGCTTCCAGTTCTCAGTCTCTCCCCTCCTCAGTACTCTGATGTGACCTACTCGGAGTTCTACTGGATTAACTTGTTTGTTTGACTGTTGGACAAGAAACAAAGCAAAGAGGGGCACCTTTTCTTAATTTGACTGTAGAGAAATTAAGTATAATGGGGGTGTACATTGATGGCGTCGGTGGGATTTTTACGGTGAGTAATTCAGCCTAATACGAGTTGAAATGGCTGAAAGTATAGTTCACATGCCTACATATATTTCATGATAATGAGCCATTCTATATCATTAACGTATTTCTCAGTCAGGCGTTATGAACTAAAATGTCTGATAATTACCTGCGGGAGATGCAGTTTCACCCTCTGAGGGAGAAGTAGCAGGGCTGGTTGGAGGGTCTCCGTGGCATTGGGGGGGGTTGTGCTACGAGGAGGCGGTGTCTTGCTGTCTCTTTTCCTTGCCGACTCCAGTCTCATCTCCCTCTCATACTCTTCCTCAGTAATAACCCTAGCTTTCAGTGGGGTCTTCATCTTACTTGGTCTTGGTGCCATCTTCTTTTAATTATCTATCTCTGTGAAGACCTCAGCCAATTCTGGATTATTCAGTCCTGCTGCCACCAGGGTTTGGACATGTACTTGCTGGGAGTTACTGCTGATGGTGGCACTGATGGAGTGGCGCTGATGGAGTCGCAGTCTTTTGGGGCTGTTGCTTTTTGGATGTCAAGGGAACTATTTTACTCCAATCTATGGCACTGGGATTAAAGGGGAAGATCCCAACTTTTCTGAACCCACTGATTACAATCTTCCGCTCTTTGCATTGCTGGTACGGCTGATGGAGAACCATGGGAAAGTCCATATTGGAAATGACTACGGAGTTTAAGTGGCAACGGTCTCCAACCACCTTGAAAAACCCAGTCTTCAAAGCAGAGAAGTAGGTCAAATCCAGGGGCTGCAGAACGTGAGAGCTGTTTGGAGGAAGAACTAGGAGCACAACATTATTTTCTTGCTGCCTAAATCACCTCCGGATCAAGGTGACTTTTGTTTCCATCAAACACCAGCAGCAGGGGGCGTGTTTTCACAGCATACTTGATGAAATGATTCCCAAACCACCCCCTGAAGAGTTCATAGTCAATCTATCCTGATGGCGATGTTCCAGAGAGCATTAGCTGTACCTTCCTTGGTGTAAGGTCCTCCTGGGAATCTCTTTCCAAAAATTTTGAAAGGGGGGTCATCTTCACCAGCCGCATTAAAGCAAGCCAGTACTGACACACGGTGACGTGTACCAAGTGCCTGGATGCAATTATTTTTTGAGCGCTTTGGTGCAAGGACCTTTCTTTTAGATGCATCCATCTGGAACCCTGTCTCAGCACAGTTGTAAATCTGACAAGGTTTATCCTTCAACCCATGTTGCTCCAGCGTCTTCTCCAGGAGCTCAAAGTATTCAGTCATATCAGGTTTTGTAGCCTGGTTGGCTCTGCATCTATTAAGGACGTCGTCTACCTTCTGCATGCTCTGGGGTTTTGCCTCCGTCTAAAAAACAACAACTATGTTTGGCCTAATGGGGTGACGTTATCTCCGGAGTTTCTTCTAACTCCTAATGGCAGTGCCGTATGCCACTCTGGCCTTGGTCGGGGGGAAGGAACCTTTCCACTTTTTCTGTCACCTGTGGTGGACCTTGGTACTTTAAACATTACATATGCCATTACTGATTGACATGACCCTATAGCCTCCTCCGTGTTTTCATTACTCCAAACTTTTTCCTGGCTGTGTTTTATTTTGGTTTGTAATTGAATATACCATGTGGTCTCTGCAAGGACATTGTTACGGATACAGTTATCCTGTGTGTGTGTGTGTGTGTGTGTGTGTATCCTGTGTGTGTTTTTTTTCTCTCCTTCTCTCCTCACAGGTGAAAACCATCACTCCCCAATCAGTCAACAATCAATCATCAATCAGAAGACACACCTCCTCCTATTTCCTGACCTATCACAGTTCCTTCCCCATGGTTTAAAAACCCCATCATTTGTTTGTTCTAAAGCTCAGCTCAGCAGCTCATCTCTAGCTCAATCCCCCTGTCTGTAGGTCTCTGTGTTTCACTCTCGCTTTGTGTCTTGACCTCTCTTTTGTTTAAAGCACCTCCATAGCACTTTGTCATCACCTGTGAGTATTGTTTTTGGTTATGGTGTTTGTTTGTTTGCTGGTGGGAAAAGGGGGAAACCAAGACAAGTCACCCATGGGCATACACTACCCGTAGGTGAACTTTGTTAAATACACTAGTTAGAACTGGGCGGACCACCCACTGTATTTTTGGTTAGTTAGTTAGTTGTTGTTAAAGTAGGCTAGTCTAGCTTAGGGGTGTGTTTTTGTATATTTATTGTTTCTTTCCTTGGGTCCAGCTCAGCCCCTTTTCCTGCCCCCCCATTACCGTGTGTTTATAAATAAACCTAGAGTTTGACGGTAGATTTCTGTTGTCGTGGTTATTTCGTTCACACTTTTACTTTGTCACAATAATTTGCATGAGTTATGTTACGGGTCTCATTACCATCCCCCCTAGACCGTCGGGCCAAAAGGGATTCGTAACAGACATGCAAACAATACAAATTATAAAGTCAAGGTTAGTCACATTCGCAACTCAAAGTTGGCTAGTTAGTTTGTAGCTAGCTATATAATTTTTTTAATATTTTAATGTCATAGTGTCATAGTTTAGCCCTAACAGCTAATTATTATTTATTTTTTAAATCACTGGTTAATTTATCAAATATCATTAAAGACATGATAAGCACGGCATCGTATCTAGCTAGCAAACTAAGTTATATTACCAAAATGCATGCCAGCCAGGTCACGTTAGATAACGATAGCAAACTAGCGAACGTTAGGTAGCTTGCGCCAAATGGACCAATTATACTTGCTCTTTTCCAATCCACTTAATTATTGAATGAAACATGTAGTTCGGTTTCTTCTAGTACGTCATATTTATTATTTTCATTTCTTACCATATAATCTGAATAAATTTTTCACGTGCTGCTCCGGAAGCAAAGATTGTACTGGCTAACGTTAGTGTTTACCAGACACTGTTCACATAGCTAGCCACTAAGATATGCGTCGATTTGGTGATTTCATTTAAACTCGCAAGGTGAGAGGAATATTACTTTATGACCAATGGAATTTTCTCATTGCTAAAGCAACCGACTGTTTTGTTTCTCAATCACTGCCACCTTCAATTTTAAAAAACGCGCAAAGTTCTGCTTAAATAAATAAAAGTAAGGATATGATCACTAACATAGCCTATATGACTAATGGGTTGTTAAGTAATTCCATTGATTTATATAAAATTACTTTTTATAACTAACATCAATTTTTTTCTACCCTTAACCTGCTGTCACTGCAAGACGTACTGCAAATTATATTCATTTGAATGGGACTAATAGGAAGTGGAATGGCTGTCCTAGAAGGGCTGTGTTACGCAAGCATACTTTAAAAAAACAACTATTGAAACATTGAAGAAGTGATGGCGCCAGATCACCATTGACAATAAACTCACATGATGATACAAACTCAAGCAGTACTACCATACCCCCCCCCCCCTTTTTTTTTACACGTTTCTTTTATTTAAATTTCACCTGTCTTTAACCAGGTAGGCCAGTTGAGAACAAGTTCTCATTTACAACTGCGACCTGGCCAATATAAAGCAAAGCAGTGAGGCAAAAACAACACAGTTACACATGGGATAAACAAACGTACAGTCAATAACACAATATAAAAATGTATATACAGTGTGTGCAAATGTAGTAAGATTAGGGAGGTAAAGGCAATAAATAGGCCATAGTGGCAAAATAATTACAATTTAGCATCAACACTGGAGTGATAGATGTGCAGATGATGATGTGCAATTAGAGATACTGGGGTGCAAAAGAGCAAAAATAAATAACAATATGGGGATGAGGTAGTTGGGTGGGCTATTTACAGATGGGCTGTGTAGAGGTGCAAGCTGCTCTGACAGCTGATGCTTAAAGTTAGTGAGGGAGATATGTCTTGAGGATTTTAGACCATCTTGATCAAGAGCTCACAAGCAGAGATCTCCTCTAACCCTCACAAATAGTTAATGAAATACAGTATAATAAGGTAGTCTTTTCCAGAATCTAGCTCACTTTTTCACAAAGCATCTCCAACCATCCCAGCTCCAAAGCCTCAGGGAGTCCCTTTCCAGTCAACAGTGAGAAAAGCATTAGACAATAGCATCACCACGTGGTGAGAAAGGAGAATTGCGACAATTCAGTTTCCTAGCTTCTGCTTCTTCCAGTGGAAATTCATGTACCAAACAATATAGGAACTCTTCTTTAAACTATCCATTCCGTCTCAAAGGACCTAAAGGTAACTACAGACATTGTGCCTAGTTCTGCTAGCAAAATGTGTGGGAATAGAGCACCCAAAGTCTGAGAGAAAGATTGAATATCCTCAGAATTACAAAAAAGACACTCAGTTGGGAAGGGACTACGGGGTCTATGAACAAACACATTCACCCAGTTGTCCTGGGCGGTAGATTTGCACGACTATTGTGAAATTGCTGGATTTGAGCACCCAACCCCTTTTGTCATACTCAAGCCAAAAGGCTAGCTCATTCCCCAGGCATCTCCAACCATTCCAGGCCCAAAGCACTCAGCTTCTAACATTGAGATGGGCGAGGAGCGAACAGTGCCATTAATTCATACATAGTTGGTTTCATTAATACCTTCTGGTAGATTTTGTGTGTGTGTGGGAACTGTAACTCATCAACATGGCTTCTGTTTGCATTGTTGCCAGAGTAACAATTTCAGTTTAACGAACGTTCCAAAATGTAAAATTGTTAAAGGTTTACTGTGGATTTTTAGCGACAATATTCAAACTGAAAACGACGACGCTATTCCTATAATATAGTCAAAGTCTGCATGGACACTTGATTATTTTTTTGCGGACGTTTAGACCTGAAACAGACACTTGTGTTCGCGGCTAACACAAATGTCATCTTAGCAAACTATTTCCCTTTCCCAGGAAGGGACAGGGCAGATGGGAAACCGGAGTTATGCTCCTACGATGTCTGGGTATTTACAGTGCCTTGCGAAAGTATTCGGCCCCCTTGAACTTTGCGACCTTTTGCCACATTTCAGGCTTAAAACATAAAGATATAAAACTGTATTTTTTTGTGAAGAATCAACAACAAGTGGGACACAATCATGAAGTGGAACGACATTTATTGGATATTTCAAACTTTTTTAACAAATCAAAACTGAAAAATTGAGCGTTTATTCAGCCCCTTTACTTTCAGTGCAGCAAACTCTCCAGAAGTTCAGTGAGGATCTCTGAATGATCCAATGTTGACCTAAATGACTAATGATGATAAATACAATCCACCTGTGTGTAATCAAGTCTCCGTATAAATGCACCTGCACTGTGATAGTCTCAGAGGTCCGTTAAAAGCGCAGAGAGCATCATGAAGAACAAGGAACACACCAGGCAGGTCCAAGATACTGTTGTGAAGAAGTTTAAAGCCGGATTTGGATACAAAAATATTTCCCAAGCTTTAAACATCCCAAGGAGCACTGTGCAAGCGATAATATTGAAATGGAAGAAGTATCAGACTACTGCAAATCTACCAAGACCTGGCCGTTCCCTCATGCAAGGAGAAGACTGATCAGAGATGCAGCCAAGAGGCCCATGATCACTCTGGATGAACTGCAGAGATCTACAGCTGAGGTGGGAGACTCTGTCCATAGGACAATAATCAGTCGTATATTGCACAAATCTGGCCTTTATGTAAGTGGCAAGAAGAAAGCCATTTCTTAAAGATATCCATAAAAAGTGTTGTTTAAATTTTGCCACAAGCCACCTGGGAGACACACCAAACATGTGGAAGATGGTGCTCTGGTCAGATGAAACCAAAATTGAACTTTTTGGCAACAATGCAAAACATTATGTTTGGCGTAAAAGCAACACAGCTCATCACCCTGAACACACCATCCCCACTGTCAAACATGGTGGTGGCAGCATCATGGTTTGGGCCTGCTTTTCTTCAGCAGGGACAGGGAAGATGGTTAAAATTGATGGGAAGATGGATGGAGCCAAATACAGGACCATTCTGGAAGAGAACCTGATGGAGTCTGCAAAAGACAATGATCCAAAACATAAAGCAAAATCTACAATGGAATGGTTCAAAAATAAACATATCCAGGTGTTAGAATGGCCAAGTCAAAGTCCAGACCTGAATCCAATCGAGAATCTGTGGAAAGAACTGAAAACTGCTGTTCACAAATGCTCTCCACCCAACCCCACTGAGCTCGAGCTGTTTTGCAAGGAGGAATGGGAAAAAATGTCAGTCTCTCGATGTGCCAAACTGATAGAGACATACCCCAAGCGACTTACAGCTGTAATCGCAGCAAAAGGTGGCGCTACAAAGTATTAACTTAAGGGGGCTGAATAATTTTGCACGCCCGATTTTTCAGTTTTTGATTTGTTCAAAAAGTTTGAAATATCCAATAAATGTCATTCCACTTCATGATTGTGTCCCACTTGTTGTTGATTCTTCACAAAAAAATACAGTTTTATATCTTTTTGTTTGAAGCCTGAAATGTGGCAAAAGGTCGCAAAGTTCAAGGGGGCCGAATACTTTCGCAAGGTACTGTATATCCCCACTTTCCATGAGCAGGAGTGTCACCTCAAAAATAGCCATGCAACTCTCAGAATAGGAATGGGAAAGCGTGTGTAAGACAAAACATCGCTCTCCATTGAGGAATGCACCTAGTCAACAAGGACCCTATTTTGGCTCAAACATTGATATGAACAACTCAAACATTGGCAATGGCATACAAGAGAGCAATGTGCATTGGTGACATTGCAGTATCTGTGGGTTGGAGTAATGTAACGTGTAGACAACATTGCCCATCATAAACATGAATATTATACAACAAATAAAGACAAATGGATCGCTGTGTTTACATGTGTGTGTCTACCCATGCCACTGTTTTTTCTTTAGATCAGGGATATTCAAGTCCTACCCTGGAGGTCCAGAGTACGGTTGCTTTTTTTGCTCTTCTACCTGATAATTAATTGCACCCACCTGGTGTCCCAGGTCTAAATCAGTCCCTGATAAGAGGGAAGAATGGGGGGGAAAGCAGTGCAACTGACATTGAGGTCCAGGTACTATATACGCTACATGACCAAACGTATGTGGACATTCATCAAAAATTTCATTACAAAATCATGGGCATTAATATGGACTTGGTCCCCTCTTTGCTGCTATGACAGCCTCCACTCTTCTGGGAAGGCTTTCCATTAGATGTTGGAACATTGCTGCGGGGGCTTCCATTTAGCCACAAGAACATTAGTGAGGTCGGGCACTGATGTTAGGCGATTAGGCCTGGTTCACAATCGGCGTTCCAATTCATCCCAAAGGTGTTTGACGGGGTTGAGGTCAGGGTTCTTTGCAGGCCAGTAAAGTTCTTCCACACCGATCTAGACAAACCATTTCTGTATGGACCTTGCTTTGTGCACTGGGGCATTGTCATGCTGAAACAGAAAAAAGCCTTCCCCAAATTTTTGCCAAAACGTTGGAAGCACAGAATCATCTAGAATGTAATTGTATGCTGTAGCGTTAAGATTTCCCTCAACTGGAACTAAGGGGACCATGAACATCAGCCCCAGACCATTATTCCTCCTCCACCAAACTTTACAGTTGGTACTATGCATTGGGGGAGGTAGCGTTATCCTAGCATCCGCCAAACCCAGATTTGTCCACCGGACTGCCAGATGGTGAAGTGTGTCCAATGGCGGTGAGCTTTACACCACTCCAGCCAACGCTTTGCATTGTGCATGGTGATCTTAGGCTTGTGTGCAGCTGCTCGGCCATAGAAACCCATTTCATCAAGCTCCTGAAAAACAGTTCTGGTGCTGACGTTGCTTCCAAAGGCAGTTTGGAACTTGGTTGTGAGTGTTGCAACCAAGGACAGACTATTTTTACGAGCTACATGCTTCAGGAATTAGCCAACGATTCAATTTCCACCAGGTAATAATTCCATTGGAAATTATACTGTATTTCTTATCAACATCAATGAATGAGGTCAAAGCATCCTACAAAGTCCTGTGTCATGCTAAATCAGGTTGACATGGTTAAATACTGCCAACAGCTACGGAGTCATACATTGCCCAGAGTCCAAAAGACAGTGAGGAACAATCATTAGCAAACTCCAGTAACCACCATGCCATGTGATACTGTGATTAAAATGGCAATTATCCACATACACTATCAGATTCACTAATCAGGGTGTTGTTAAGTTAGATGAAGTGTGGTAGGGCTGGGCTGGAACAAAAACGATTGCACATACATCAAGCCTCGAGGAATTGACTTTGAAACAACTGATTAGAAGTTCAATCTGAACCGTTTGTGATTGTGTTTGTTATATCTCACATGACACCAGGGGCGCCACTTTGGTTTTAGAAGTGGGGTGGCAATTGGACTAGTATTTTGTTAATTTATATATATTTTCAGTTGGATGTACAGCCGACACGGCCGCTCGGAGGTGTCCGCATGGTCCTAAAGCGCACCGGTACCGCGTTTTGTATCACATTCCAATTATAAAAATGGGGGAGGGGACAAAAATGCAATTTCAGAATGTGGGGGGAACATGCCCACCCCGTCACCAGTGAAAGTTGCGGTCCTGCATGACACTATCCATAAACATGTCCCGTAAATTGCTATTGGTTGTGTCACAGACAGAGCATTCTCCATAGACTAGGTGGACGTTATGCTACATTATGGTTTAAGACTGGGGGTCCTGGCTAGAATCATTGGTTTTGTTTACATGTTGATGGGTCACAAGACAACTCCAAAAAGCATTAGGCGAGATACTCACAGCACAATAAATTGAGAAGTGGTATAACTACCTAGATAGTACAGAATCATGGTCAATCTATTCATATCCCATTCAAGTCCCCAAAAATGATTGTCTCCTGAGGTAATATTGTAGTAATATTAGAATTTGCCATTTAGCCAATGCTTTTATCCAAAGCCACTTACAGTAATACATCCATACATCTTCCGATGGGTTGCCCCAGTGTGATTCAAATGCACAACCTTGACATTGCAAATGCCATGCTCAACCATTAAGCCACTGAAGGGTTAAACCTTACTTACCTCAGCCAGCTGCAGGATTTCAACTGGGACATCGTGGACCACTACTTTTGTGGATCCATCAGGTTCTGGAACGCATCTCTTTCCCTTGTGACGCTGGGTACTGTGAACGCATCCCATAGATATGGTAGTATGCTTCTCTAGTTTTTAAACTAGTCTTCTCTAGTTTTTTATGTCAGTTATGTCGGTTATCCCAAGGACCTGCTCTCCTTCCTTATATTTCTTTTCAAAGGGACCCACTCTCGTTTCTTCACTCCTTCACAGTGAATCTTGGTTCTGCCTTTGCTTCTTAGCCCCCCCCAAACCCTTTGACTGCTCACTCTAATCTGCCAGGACTGGACCCCTCAGCCTCCACTCAGTCCCTCTCTCCTCTCTCTGGCTGTCCCATCTCTCCCTTTCTCCCTCTGTCACTAGCTGTTCTCACTTCCCTTCCAGCCTGCACAAACCTTCCTCTCTCTCATCTCCTGTTACACCTCTCTGACTGCCCTCTCTCTCCACTTTCAACCTTTAAAGAAACACCCTTCTCTTGCTCTCTGTCGCTCCCCATCTCTTTTTACAATGTTCTCTCTAGCTGTTCCCCCTCTCCTGTCAGCTTGCTGCACAGACCCTCCCCTCTACAGGGAGAGGGGCAGCTGTTTTGGTCAGGCTGACATCAGGCCCTTCCCCATTTCTTGGTGTATGTTCAGCCTCTCTCTTTCTCTCCTCTCATATGGGAGCGATTAGATAGCGCCGCTCACTACGACACCCTGCACGGACTCCGCAACTTTGCACTTGAAGAGAGCAGACAGTGAAACGGTTCCTTCCTACCATTTTTCATCTCCTCCTTCTCTATGTCATGTGGGAACGACAAGAGAGAGTGCCTCACACACTCAAATAACCTGTCCACCCACTCGGAACCTGAAACTCTACTTGTGGAGAGAACACACACAGGACATCAGCACTGTAGTTCTCTCCATTTCTCACCCCTTCACCCTCTATGTTTTCCCTAAAAATCTCTCTCAACTGAAAACAATGAAAGACTCTGTTCCTTTAGAACTGTATATATCAAGGGGATGTTGTGTTAGTAAAAGTAGCGAGGCTGGAGAGGGTCTGCTCCTGTCCTGAAGGAGTCACATGGGGAGCTGGACCTCCTCGGAGAGCCAGCTGGTATTCCGGCCCAACCATCAGGAATAACACTCCACAGCAAAGAACAGGGGGTGGGAAACACAGTTACACCCCTCCCCGCCAACATTGAATTCCCATTCAAAATCCTATTTTCTCTGACCCTAAAATAGCCTTTTTACAATTAAGGACCGGCAAAATGTCCTAAATTGTCTGGATTTTAGGTGGTTTACTATTCTTGTAAGGACTTCTAGTACTCAAGTAAATTAAAATGTGTACACAAAAACCTGTCAGTATTCCTGAGGCAAATCATCAAGCAGCTGATGACTGTTTTAGCAGAGGAGTCCAGGACCCTCATGTCCCTGTCGAGACAGGCGTGAGGGAGGTGACGGGTGGCACAGCAGGACCCTCACCACCATGAGTTCTGTACACAGCGGTGGTTGAAGAGTGATCACCACCAGAGAAACAAACTGACATCCATGTTCAGGTCAGGACCACACCATGGGGTCTATTCATTGAGGTGAAATGTTCACAACGGTGCAGATTGAAATAGAGCAGACACTTCCAAATTCTGCATGACAATCATATCTGTTCAACATAATTCATTTCTATCTGAAGGTTTAACTGCGGCACAATGCAAACCGACATCTAATTATTGCTGATTAATGGCCGTCCTTGTCAAGGAACTGCATAAATACAAATTCATATAATGGGCTCTATGGAATAACATTACATATACAGATGAAGAAGGACGATTACATACACCTTAGCCAAATACATTTAAACTTCGTTTTTGACAATTCCCAACATTTAATCCTAGTAATAATTCCCTGTCTTTGGTTAGTTAGGATCACCACTTTATTTTAAGAAGGTGAAATGTCAGAATAATAGTAGAGAGAATGATTTATTTGAGCCTTAATGTCTTTCATCGCATTCCCAGTGGGTCAGCAACCTTTCGGTTACTGGCCCAACGTTCTAACCACGACTACCTGCTGCACCACAGGTAGTCTAACATGATGCAGCCACCACTATGCTTGAAGTTATGGAAAGGGGTACTCCGTAATGTGTTGTTTTGGATTTGCCCCAAACATAACTGTGTTCAGGACAAAAAGTGAATTGCTTTATCACATTTTTTGCAGTATTTAGTGACTTGTTGCAAACAGGTTTCGGAATATTTGTATTCTATACAGGGTTCCTTCTTTTCACTCTGTCAATTAGGTTAGTATTGTGGAGTAACTACAATGTTGCTGATCCATCCATCCATTAAACTGTTTTAAAGTCACCATTGGCCTCATGGTGAAATCCCTGGGCGGTTATTTTCCTATCCAGCAACTGAGTTAGGACGGGCACCTGTTGTTTTGTAGCAACCGGGCTCCTGAGTGGCGCAGCGGTCTAAGACACTGCATCTCAGTGCTATAGGCATCACTACAGACACCCTGGCTCAAACCCAGGCTGTATCACAACCGGCCATTATTGGGAGGCCCATAGGGCAGCGCACAATTGGCCCAGTGTCGTCCGGGTTTGGCCGGTGTAGGCTGTCATTGTTATTAAGAATTTGTTCTAAACCGACTTGCCTGGTTAAAAGAAAAATGATACACCATCCAAAGCGTAATTAATAACTTCACTTAACTTCAAGCTCAAACGGACATTCAATGTCTGCTTTTTTATTATATTTTTACCAATCTGTAATAAGTGGCATTCTTTGCAAGGCATTGGAAAACCATAGTCTTTGTGGTTGAAATCCAGTGCTCGCCTGATGGACCATAAAGATAATTGTCAGTGGGGTACAGAGATCAGGTAGCCTTTCAAAAATCATGTTAAATACTATTATTGCACTAAGGGAGTCCTTAAGTCAATTTGTGACTTAAGCACATTTTTACTCCTGAATTTATTTAGGCTTGCCATAACAACAGGGTTGAAAACTTGACTCAAGACATTTCAGCTTTTAATAAATAATTATATTATATAATAATATGATATTTTCACAGAATGAAGTCTGAATCACCAACAGCTGGCGAAATATGTAGTTGATGGCTTTTTAATGTCAATATTGCGCCAGTCAGCGAGTGTTGAGAAATGTATACATCTGCACTGTGATGGGGGATAATGGTGATGAGATTAAGTTGAGATGAGTCTGTGGGGAGGCATTATTACTGTTGGCTGCCAACAGTAACAAAGACCCACCTAAATGCTTGAAATGCTGTACAAGTAACTTATGTCTGGATTACATTGATATGGTATTTCTTGTATATTGCTTAATTCTTGTGTATTTTTATTCCTTGTGTTATTTAAATGATTTATATTTTTAACTCTTCATTGTTAGTAATAACCTTTACGATAAAGTCTACACCGGTTGTTTACGGTGCATTTGAAAACAAAAATTTGATGTCCCACGTAGAACAAGTGCTGTACAAGAAACGTCAGTTTTGATGAGTATCTTCAAAACCTATCAAAATATTCATTTACATTTTTTCCAATTAATTGGGAATTGGGATGCAGTTTGCCTCCCCATATCAAATCTGGTATAATCAAAACCTCATAGCTTAAAGTAAAACAATTAATCTAATTTGTCACATACGCCCAATAAAATGGTGACTTAACCGTGAAACGCTTGATTACGAGCCCTTCCAAACAATACAGTTAAATAATAGAATGAAAAATAGTACCACAAATGGAATACAATACATAAGAATTGAGCTATATACAGGGTGTACCAGATCAATGTTCAGGTATACAAGGTTTTTGAGGTAGTTATGTACATGAAGGAAGGGTAAAGGGACTAGGAATCAGGATAGATCATAATACGAGTAAAATAAAGGACAGAGTAGCCGTGTGTTGGTGTTGTGTGTGTGTATGTGAGGGGTTTTTGCTTTTAGTGTCAGTGCAGTGTGTGAGTATATAATGTGTGTATATATAGTCTTGTGAATGTGGATAGTCAGGTAAGTGCAGATAATTAAAACGGTTACCCGGACTAACTATTTAGCAGTCTGTTGGCTTGGGAATAGAAGCTGTCTCGGAGCCTGTTGGTCCAAGAGCCGATGCTCCGGTACTGTTTGCCTCACTGTAGTCTATGGCTTGGGTGGCTGGAGTCTTTGGCAATTTTTCTGACCTTCCTCTGACACTGCCTGATATGGGGGTCCTGGATGGCAGGGAGCTTGGCCCCAGTGATGCACTGGGCTGTCAGCACTTCTGTAGTGCTTTGCGGTCAAGGGTGGTGCATTTGCCATACCAAGCGGTGATGCAGCCAGTCAAGATGCTCTTGATGGTGCAGTTGTAGAACTTTGAGGATCCAAAAGGCCCATGCCAAATCTTTCCAGCCTCCTGAAAGGGAAGAGGCGCTCTGGTGGCATTTTCGTGACTGTGTGGTCCATGTTAACCCCTTAGTGATGTCAACGCCAAGAAACTTGAACCTCTCGTCCTGCTCCACTACAGCCCTGTCGATGTGGATGGGGGCATGCTCTCCCCTCTCAAAAATGTAGTCCACAATCAGCTCATTGATCTTACTAACATTGAGGGAGAGCTTGTTGTCCTGGCACAACCCTGCCATGTCTCTGACCTCCTCCCTTAAGGCTCCCATCGACATCGGTGTTCAGGCTTACCACCATGCCAGCAAACTTGGTGTTGGAGTTGTGGGTGAATAGGGAGTACAGGAGAGGACTATGCACACACCCCGGAGGGGCTCACATGGTGGTTGTGTTGTGGCCTACCCTTATCACCTGGCGCCACAGCCCGTCAGTGGGGATCTGATAGGTTGTCTCTGAATATATTGATAATTATTACACTGCTGTTACTCTGTCATCTATGCAGTCACTTTAATAACTCTACCTACATGTACATATTACCTCAACTAACCTGTGACCCCGCACACATTGACTCTGTACCGGTACCCCGAATATAGCCTTGCTACTGTTATTTTACTGCTGCTATTTAATTATTTGTTACATATTTTTTACTTTCTTAACTGGATTGTTGGTTAAGGTCTTGTAAGTAAGCATTTCACTGTTGTATTCAGCATGTCACAAATACATTTTGATTTTAAAAAATAATTCCAAGCTACTTCCCAAAACACTGTCAAACACCTTCCCAGTACATCTCAATAGATCAGTAGCACTGCTTGCTGGCTAAAGTTCTGTCCTACACTAGTAGTACCAGCTTCAGACATTTCTCAAAGGTAGACTTTCATTGGGTGCGCTATTTTCCAGAGGATGTCTGGTTATTAGATGTGTGGGCAGAGCTGGCATTCGATTTGCAATTTAGTAGTCTGGTGGCAAATGCCGATTGCTCCACTCAACAGACCAGCTAGAAGGAGTAAAAAATAAATAAATGCTTGTGGTAGAGAACTTCTGATCATTAAGAAACATTAGAACCGCCACAAAACAAGGCCTCCTTTATTGATCAGCATTTTTTTTGTTTAGTTAGTGACGACATTCACCTCCCCGTGCTCTACAGTACTCAATTACAACGGCAAACTCTGCCTTCACTTACGTAGTTTCAGTGTCCGCCAGCAGGGCAAAATAAGCCCCCCCAATGAGGACGATGTCATTATGAGTATTGGCTGGACCAATCGGCGAGAATATATACTTTTATCCTACTTAGCCAGCTGTCAGGTAAATAAAACACTGCCTTTTTAACTGCACATGTGATTTAATAGGTCAGGCTGACAAGCAAGCATCCAGTAACCAACGTCATCCTTTTCCACTGGGGAGAAGGATGGAGCCCAACGCATACCATCACAAATGTAAACAATTTGTTTTTACCCCACTTTTTTATTTATTACAATTAATTCAATATTCCATATTTTCTTGTGTCGACTATTCCTTTCCCTTTCCATTTAAAACAAGTCAGTATATGACTATTCTTTTTAGAAACTGAAAAGTCCTGAAAGGGGGAGGGGAGGGAGGGTTACGAGTTAGGAAAGTAGGTAGGAGTGACGACCTCCCAGGTGCCTCTACACCAGGTGAGGAGACTTTCATATTTAATGTGAGATTCTTTCATTGACTGGATCTTCTTTTCACTCCCCCGCTCTCGCTTTATTCTATGCTGTCCTCCACGTCGTCTCCTTGCTCGCTGTCCATTAGCAAAGCGGCGTATTTACTGGCTGAGCTGAATTTCTGAAACAAAAAAAAAACTCAGATCAGGAGAGATCCTAACATTGCTCATTTGGTCCCACATTACAATAAATGTCCTTAGTTATGTATTTTCATGGTACAGTGCTACTACAGGTAACGGGTCAAACACTTAAATACTATGTCACAATTTGCACCTAAACTGCACATTGTATTATAAAAAATAAATCAGATTTAAGTGAGACGTATTTGCGCCATTACATTCCTGTTTGTGGCCGGCCTGTTAGCTTGCACAATTCATGCCATTCTCCTTTTACCTATCATCAACAAGTTGTTTTCACCCTCAGAACTGTTACTGACTGGATGTTTTTTGTTTGTAGCACCATTCTCAATAAACTAGCCAGAGTAGTGCGCGAAAAGGCTAGAAGACAGGCCATTCCTGACATATAGGCACCGACAATCATACCATGCTCAGTCGATTGTTTTGCCCAGTTCATCTGAACAGTAACCGAATGAGTTGATGCCTGTCTACCTTCTTTATATAGCAAGCCACGGCCAGACTCCACAGTTGTAAAGTTGGCTAATGTCCTTTGGGTGGTAGATCATTCTTGACACACACAGTGAAACTGGAGAGCGTAAAAAACCCAGCAGTGTTGCAGTTCTTGACACAATCCGGTGCGCCTGTCACCTGCCATACCCTGTTCAAAGGCACTTAAATATTTTCTTGCCCATTCACCCTCTGAATGGCACACGAACACAATCTGTGTCTCAATTGTCTCAATGCCTAAAAATCCTTCATCTACACTGACTGAAGTAGATTTAAGTGACATTAATAAAAAGGGATCACAGCTTTCACCTGGTCAGTCTCATGGAAAGAGCAGATGTTCATAATGTTTAATACACTCAGACATATATACATACACACACATCACCAGTCAAAAGTTGACACCTACTCATTCAAGGTTTCTTTACCATTTCCTACATTGTAGAATGGTGAACACATCAATACTATGGAATCATGTAGTAACCAAAAAGTGTTAAACAAATCAAAAAATATTTGATATGAGATTCTTCAAAGTAGCCACCCTTTGCCTTGATGACAGCTTTGCACACTCTTGGCATTCTCTCAACCAGCTTCATGAGGAATGCTTATCCAACAGTCTTGAAGGACTTCCCACACATGCTGAGCACTTGTTGGCTGCTTTTCCTTCACGCTGCGGTCTAACTCATCCCAAACCATCTCAATTGGGTTGAGGTCGGGTGATTGTGGAGGTTAGGTCATCTGATGCAGCACTCCATCACACTCCTTGGTTAAATAGCCCTTACACAGCCTGGAGTTGTGTTGGGTCATTGTCCTGTGGAAAAACAAATGACAGCCCCACTAAGTGCACACCAGGTGGGATGGCATATCGCTGCAGAACACTGTGGTAACCATGCTGGTTAAGTGAGCATTGAATTATGAATAAAATCACTGAGTGTCACCAACGAAGCAGACCATAGGACCATACTCAGACCATAGGACAGACTTTCACCGGTCTAATTTACATTTCTCGTGTTTCTTGGCCCACGCAAGTCTTCTTATTGGAGTGGGTTCTTTGCTGCAATTCGACCATGAAGGCCTGATTCACAGTCTCCTCTGAACAGTTGATGTTGAGATGGTGTCTGCTACTTGAACTGCTACTGTGAAGCATTTATTTGGGCTGCAATCGGAGGTGCAGTTACTCATGAGAGCCAGATTCAGAGGGCTTGATGTTCTTTGAGATTGTACTTCAAGAACTTGGAAGGTTTCTTCAAGTTAAAAGACACTTTGGGGAAAAGGACAACTCAGCTCCATCATTCATTGAATCACATGGCATTATCAGTGGGTTGTGATGAATGAGCTAACTACTTTATTTTTTTCATTGGCAATATTAGCACATTTAGGCATGACATGCCAGAAACAAACACTAACACATCCAAGTTTATCTGACCAAATTACGAAAGACAAGCATTATAATTTTGAATTCTGTAAAGTGAATATGGAAGAGGTGAAAAAAGTATTGTATCAACATGACAAGCCACCGGGGTCTGACAACTTGGAAAAGTTAGTTTCAGAGTGGGTGGCAAGGAATAAGTTAGTCCTAAATATTTCTAAAACTAAAAGCATTGTATTTGGGACAAACCATTCACTAAACCCTAATTCTTGTAATAAATCACGTGGAAATTGAACAAATTGAGATGACTAAACTGCTTGAAGTAACCCTGGATTGTAAACGGTCATGGTCAAAACATTGAGTTAAGAGTAGCTAAGATAGGGAGAAGTCTGTCTATAATAAAGTGCTGCTCTGCCTTCTTAAACACAATCAACAAGGCAGGTCCTACAGGCCCTAGTTTTGTCGCAGCTGGACTACTGTTAAGTTGTGTGGTCAGTTGCCACAAGAAAGGACTTTGGAAAATTGCAATTGGCTCAGAACAGGGCAGCACGGCTGGCCTTTGATGTAGAGCTAATATGAATAATATGCATGTCAATCTCTCCTGGCCAAAGGTAGAGGAGATTGACTTCATCGCTACTTTTATTTATGAGCGGTATTGACATGTTGAATGCACCGAGCTGTCTGTTTGAACTACTGGCGCAAAGCTCAGAAACCCATGCATACCCCACAAGACGTCTCTCCCCAAGTCCAGAACAAACTATGGGAGGCGTACAGTACTACATAGAGCAATGACTACATGGAACTCTATTCCACATCAAGTAACTGATGAAAGCAGTAAAACAAAAAACACCTTAAGGAACAGCAGGGACTGCGAAGCAACAAACATAGGCACAGACACATGCATACACAGACGATAACATATGCACTATACACAGATTTTGTACTGTAGATATGTAGTAAGGACCTGAGGGGGCACAGTCTTTTGTGAAATCTGTGAATGTATTTTAATGGTGATCCTAAATAAATACAAATACAACTGATTGGCTCAACAACTTTTAACAAGGCACACCTGTTAATTGACATGCAATCCAGGTGACTGCCTCATGAAGCTGGTTGAGTGCGCAAAGCCATCAAGGCAAAGGGTGGCTACTTTGAAGAATCTCAAATATAAAATACACTTTTTGCTTACTAAATGATTCCATGTGTTATTTCAGTTTTATTCACAATTATTCTACAAGTTAGAAAATAAAAATAAAAACCCTAGAATGAGTAGGTGTCAACTATTGACTGGTACTGTATTTACACATTTTAAGGACAATGTAAAGTCCATTATTCATCTGAAGAGTAGGAATTAGGCTGTGTGAGAAGGTTTCAATCCTAAGCAACCTGCATACATCAAACAATGTGTACAATAGACCATCATAGCTACTGTAGTTGGTCAAAGCTGTGTGATGGAAAACCTTGGTGGAGCATGCATTGTGGTGCTCATGTGAATTTACTTTATTTTCCTGCTTCAGACCAATGCCTACTTCACACTTAACAATTTTTAGTTTCCATTGATTTCCACATGCAAAAGGTGTCTTCAGAAATTTAATTTGCACTTCAAAGTGTAAATTGTCTCAATTTAATGTCCAGAACCCGGTTTCGCAAAAGCATCTTCATGCTAAATTCACCGTTAGGACCTTCGTAGGTACCTTGTTAAATCTCAGAGCCGTTTCCCAAAACCATTGTAACTAAAGTAGCACTTAGACCACTAATTTACCTCAGAGCACTCGTAGAACAGCTAACTGGTTCGTTCAATCATTTTTTTGCCCTTCCGTGTCACTTCATACATACTCTCCCCGATAAACAAAGATTCAAGATTGTCTCTGACCACCAATATCTTCAGAACGAAATTGACTACAATACCAAGTTGCTAATGTCTTTGCAATTGTTATAAAAAAGCAAAGGGTAAAAATATGCTTCAAAGGAAAACCGAGATAACTGCAATAAAGACAAATACAATTGGCTAAATAGCCTATATTATTAAATCATTTTCATGTTCAATAAGTTGAGTTCCATTTTGCTAATTGTAGGCTGTAATTTGCCTCAATTCCATGGTATAGGACTAACATGTGTGCAATGTGACAAATATTGGATTTAGTGCATAGCCTAAGCATTACAATAACACCCTGACTACACCACTCGCATTGCAAAATACATTTTTAAACCTTTTTATTATTGCACCCACTGCTCGCGAGCATCTGCGTTGCCACGGGCTAAAATAGAAGTCAGTTCTATTTGTGACGTAGATCGCGCTGCAAGTCCTGCCTCTCCCATATTCTCATTGGTTAAAAGAAGCAGATACCCACGTGCCATCTCATTGGTTATACCCACGTGGGTGATTGAAAGGAACTGTTGTCGGTCATCGTGGTAATACTACGAAAGTTTAGATGCCACTCACCATAAAGTTCAAATAATAAAAATCCTTGAAGGAGGAGAGATGACTAGAAACGAGTCAGTTGACCATTTCATGTGTGGATTAATTGGAGTAGAGGACCTTGTGCATTTCAGGTGAAATAACTCCATGTTTAAATCCCAGGACAAATTAGCTAGCAACTGCAAGCTAGCTAGCTAAATTGCCATAAATGTTAAAATGCGTTTTGACCTGCCCCCAAATTAATGTAATAGGTTCAGTGTTTGTTTTGATATTTTAACCCGCTTGTCGTGATCGTGTTTGGTGTGGGGGGGACAAAATACATTTATGCACGATGGCGCATGTGCGCAGCCGTTTTGGGTTTTGTGTGAGCCACCTCAATATTTGCAGCCATTGTATCTAATTTTAAGGTAAGATTTGAATGGAGAACGCTGATCCAAGAGCAGCACAACCTTTCTTTCGATCCTATCAGTATCGACACATGCTCTAACGACACACTTATTGAAAGTTCTCCCTACATCGTGTTTTGGGAAAGATGAGTTCTACGAACGTTATATTAACGATGCATCGTAAAAAATAAAATAAAAACTCAAGTTCCATCGCTATCAGGAAACTGGGCCCTGGCTATTACTTCAGACATGGCTATATGCATTCATGCAAAACATGGGAGTCTATCTTTAAAGAGGGGTGAATATCAACCTTCTGTAGCTCAGTTGGTAGAGCATGGCGCTTGTAACGCCAGGGTAGTGGGTTCGATCCCCGGGACCACCCATACGTAGAATGTATGCACACATGACTGTAAGTCGCTTTGGATAAAAGCGTCTGCTAAATGGCATATATTATTATTATTATTATAACAGCTGCTTTACCTTTAGCACATACCAGTTCCTGTAAGTGACTTAATCATTTGGCTGAGTGCAATTGGAAAGTTTTGTTTACTTGTTGATGGCTACTTCCCACTAAGGGGACCTACACCAAGGTCTTTTGCCTGTCTTTTTCAGTCCTGCCCGGATGTGTTTTTTTTTGGGGTCTATTTTTGGTGCGGTCCGGCCTCGATTTCCCTAAAAACACACCACTTCGATACAAGAACATTTTTGCAACGGGTTAGGGAGAGCATTTTTGCCAACTCTTTCCCCAACCTTAAATTATCCTAATGTGCTGGGTAAGTATAACATTATTTTTTAAAGGGTCTAGCTGTATCGAAGCAGTGTATTTAGGGAATCTCGTCCACGGATGTTGATTTTAGTACTGGACCAAATCTAAACCAATCATAGACGTCTAATGATGGATTCAGATTTGGTCTGGTCAGCACAGTAGAGGTAATCAAACGTCTCTATGGGGACCCCAGGCCGTTCCATGTAATTGATCTATTCCAGAGCTAGCACTCCTGAGTCAACTAATTCTCAACCTCTTGAATAACTATATCAGAGCTAAAGCAAAATTGTGAAACGTCTGGGGTTCCCCGAGGAGAGGTTTGAAAACCACTGCAGTAGAGCAAAAAAAAAAAAAAAAAGTATTAGTATTTCAATAGTATAATAGTAAATATTAATTCGGAACCAAAAAAAATACCTGATTTCAACATCCGGAAAATAAGCTTTAACGTCAGGAAAATATATTTGAAACATTGTCTAAAATATATCTGGGAAAAATGGCCTTAAAAAAGTAATTTGTACTGGGTTCAGATTTCTGGGGACACACTGAACTGTAACTTGAAAAGGTTGATTGGACTCCCGAGTGGCTAGAGGAGTCACCACAGACCCTAGTTCGATTCCAGGCTGTATCAAAACTAGCCGTGAGTGGGAGTCCCATAGGGCGGCGACACAATTGGCCCAGTGTCCGTTTGGGTTTGGCCATCATAAATAATTTGTTCTTAAAAGACATGCCCAGTTAAATAAATTGGTTAATACCTTTTGAATCAAAGTTAGTGCTAAGAAAATTGCATGGAAAGAGCATGTACTGAATGAACAAATCATAAGTTAAGCGCTGGAATTTGTCCTGGATGCTAGAGCAGCAACGTGTCGGTCTCGTGTGTTGATCTAGCTAATTAAATAGCTAGCATGTGTACACTCACAGCAATGCACAGCCAATGGGCTACTTGCATGTGCATTGGCCGGGTTTAGATTCAACATATCTAACAATTTCTTAGCAAGACGATTCGTTTTCAAATCAGCTACAGTTTGTGTTGGTATAGGCTTATCTTGGTTGAGGAAATGTAGGCTCGCTAGCAGTGTTTCTGCTGAACCTGAAAATCTGGCTGCACACGTAGGCATCTTGCCAGTTTGACTATCATGCTGGTGTAACTAGATGAGCATGCCAATTGAAGTTTGCAGCATGGCGGTTTATCAAAGTTTGGTGTTGACAGTGCACTTTGCTTAGCTACATTTACATTTAAGTCATTTAGCAGACTTATCCAGAGCGACTATGCTTTATGGAATGTAGCTACTGAATTTGAAGTCAACATTGGTACAGTCTTGTTGTTGGCTTACAGTTACTGGCTGTAATAGCAAAGGACATTTGCCATCTTGTTTGTGCTCTGATTTACAGTGCCTTCAGAAAGAATTCAGACCCCTTGACTTTTTTGTTGTTACAGCCTTATTCTAAAATGGATTTTAAATTATTATTATTTTTTATGTATATATATATATATATATATATATACATACACAATCTACACACAATACTCCATCAAAGTGAAAAGATTTAGTAATTTTGCCAAATTAATTTTAAAAACTAAATACCCTTATTTACATTAGTTTTCAGACCGTGCGCTATGAGACTCGAAATTGAGATCAGGTGCATCCTGTTACCATTTATCATCCTTGAGATCTTTCCACAACTTATTGAGTCCACCTGTGGTAAATTCAATTGATTGGACATGGATTTGGAAAGGCACACACACCGGTCTATAAAAGATCCAACAGTTGACAGTGCATGTCAGAGCAAAAACCAAGAGCACTGAGACAGGATTGTGTAGAGCACTGAGACAGGATTGCGTTGAGGCACAGATCTGGGGAAGGGTACCAACTAATTTTTTGCAGTATTGAAGGTCCAAGAACATAACGGCCTCCATTCTTAAATGGAAGTTTGGAACCACCAATACTCTTCCTAGAGCTGGCCGCTTGGCCAAACTGAGCAAATCAGGGTTACAAGGGCCATGGTCAGGGAGGTGACCATGAACCAGATGGTCATTCTGACAGAGCGCTAGGGTTCCTCTGTGGAGATGGGAGAACCTTCCAGAAGGACAACCATGGCACTCCACTAAATCAGGCATTTCTGGTAGAGTGGCCAGACGGAAGAAACTCTTCAGTAAAAGGCACGACAGCCCACTTGGAGTTTGCCAAAAGGCACCTAAATACTTTTTCAATGGGTTTTCATGGTTTCTCTCTTCCTTTACAGAGGTGCTATCCTCAGATAATAGCATCGTTTGCTTTTGTCGAAAAGCCTTTTTGAAATCTGACATGTTGGCTGGATTCACAACAAGTGTAGCTTTAATTTGCTATCTTGAATGTGTGATGTAATGAAAGACTTATAGTAATTTATTTGAATTTGGACCCGTGCATTTTCCCTGGCTTTTGGCCAGGTAGGACACTAGCGTCCCACATATCCCAGAGAGGTTAAACAAGTCATTTTTTTCCTTTCACCAATTTGGACTGTTGTGTATGTCCATTACATATATACATTACATAATATTATTATATTATTATATTATTATTATATATTACATATAATCCAAATTAAAAATCAATTTAAATTACAGGTTGTAATGCAACAAAATAGGAAAAATGCCAGTGGGGATGAATACTTTTGCAAGGCACTAATAAGCAAGACAAGACAATGCAAGTGCAGCATCGGGACAAGTCTCAATGTCCTTGAGAAGCCCAGCCAGAGCTCAGACTTCAACCCGATGGAACATCTCTGGAGACCTGAAAATAGCTGTGCAGCAACACTCCCCATCCACCCAACATCGCTCGAGTGGATCTGCAGAGAAGAATGCAAGAAACTCCCAAATACATGTGCAAAGCTTGTAGCGTCATACCCAAGAAGACTCGAGGCTGTAGTCGCTGTCAATGTGCTTCAACAATGTACTGAGTAAAGGATCTGAATACTTATGTAAAATTAAACATGAGCAAACATTTATTTCTTAAAGCCTGTTTTTGCTTCATCATTATAGGGTATTCTGTGTAGATTTATGAGGGGGGGACGACAATGTAATCAATTTTGGAATAACTTAACAAAATGTAGAAAAAGTCAAGGCTTCTGAATACTTCCCAAAGGCACTGAACAAAAATATAAAACCAAACATGCAACAATTTCAAAGATTTTACTGAGTTAGTTCATAAGGAAATCATTCAATTAAAATAAATGCATTAGGACCTAATCTATAGATTTCACATGATTGGGAATACAGATAGGCATGTTTGTCACAGATACCTTTTAATTTTTAAAGTACTGTATGGGCATTGATCAGAAAACCAATCAGTATCTGGTGTGACATCTTCACATGGAGTTGATCAGGTTGATTTTGGCCTGTGGAATGTTGTCCCACTCCTCTTCAATGGCTGTGGGAAGTTTATGGATATTGGTGGAAACTGGAATACGTTGAGCATGTTAATCCAAGAGCATCCCAAACATGCTCAATGGGTGACATGCCTGGCGAGTATGCAAGCCATGGAAGAACTGGAACATTTTTAGCTTCCAGGAATTGTGGATCTCGTCACGGTATCTCTGCATTCAAATTGCCATTGAGTTTGTTGTCCTTCGCTTATGCCTGCCCATACCATAACCACCACGGAGCACTCTGTTCACAACGTTGACATCAGCAAACCTACACAACACCATACACATGGTATGATTGTGAGGCCATTTGGACAAACTGCCAAATTCTCTAAAATGACATTGCAGCAGCTTATGGTAGAGAAATTAACATTCAATTATCTGGCAATAGCTCTGGTGGACATTCCTGCAGTCAGCAAGCCAACTGCATGCTTCCTCAACTTGACATCTGTGGCATTGTTGTGTCAAAACTTTTTAAACACATTTTAGAGCTGCCTTACATTGTCCCTAGTACATGTTGCACCTGTGTAATGATCATGCTGTTAAATAAGCTTCTTGATATGCGATACATGTCAGGTGGATCGATTATCTTGGCAAAACATTTACGCGCACGAACAGAGATGTAAACTAATTTGTGCACAATGAGATTAATACGCTTTTTGTGCATAAGAAAAACTTTTGTTTATGTTTAATTTCAGCCCATGAAACATGGGGCCAACACTTTACATGTTGCGTTTAGATTTTTGTTCAGTGTAATTTAGGACTTCAGCCATATGAAAAATCCCCCATAGCAAAATATACCCATCTCGCTAAAAACCTTTTGCTTGTAGCTTGCTTCTCATCCAACTGGTGTTAGCTAGCTAGCTACAGCTGCTACTGTTGCGCAGCAACAGAGTTGTTGGTTCCGGTTTTAGAACTCAGATTGAGCTGAAAAGATGTAAGCATTGTCAGAAATGCTACAAAAGGGTAGCACATAATTGGTTCATAAATGGACAGAAATGAGCATGAGAGAAATTAGAAATTGAACATAGGTGAAACAGTTAAGTCAATCCCAAAATTCTCAAATCAAATTGTCACTTTATGGATGCTATAACCTTATTTTAATCCGATGCCTAGAATTTGAGCGCGGTAGGCACAGAAAATACTCAGTCAATTGCTAATGACCCTGTTAAAGACATCCAGTATGTGGTTCTCGGTAAAGGCTGGAACAGCTCAGGACGAGAGGCAGGGAGTGTGTTGTGTATCTCCAATCAAATTGATTGGCTTAGATATGGCCCACAATAATATGTATGGATAACTATTTATACAAATATCAGTAAACTTTTCAGTAAGCGGGACCCCATGTTTTTCCATGTGTGAATTTTGCAATAAAAGCCGAAAAGACAGAAGAACAAACAAAGACTGAGGAAAAATCTGGCGACATTGGGGGATACTCTAAAAGGGTGCTACCATGGGAAGTTTCAGTAGAACACTGAAGCCAATGTGACAAGATTATGGGGTAAAGGACTGAAGACAATTTGGGGGACAGGTTCAGTGAAAGACGAGATTGTTCAGGGGGAGTTTCAGGTTTAGAAAACTGAACGACAGTGTGTGGGAGTTTGAGGAAAATCCAAATCCACTATGGGGTGGGTCAAGAGCACTTGATGTGACACCAGGACTCACGGGAGTTGGGGACTCTTCGTATTTCTTTGGCTCTGGTGCTGGTCTTGAGTCCCGATCTCTTCTGTTATCCTTTCTACAATCAGAATAAACACTAAGTTAAACTTCACTGTCCAGCTAAGTCTTGAGGGTCAGAGCCTGTGAGTGCACTAGCACACCGTTCAACAGTATGACACCAAATCATTCCCAGTCAAATTGATCCAATATAATCCACTCATAACTGTAAATGCAGGAGAAGACTAATAGTATTCACACCCTCACAATCTCTCGTATAACCTCTAAAGGCTGGTTAACAGTTAGTCATCAACAGGAGTGTTTACTCTGGTCCTCAAGTTGGCTACCCCAAACATGACACATTACTGCATTGTCGGAACTAGAAGCACAAGCATTTCACTACACTCGCATTAACATCTGCTAACCATACCCCCCACACAAGCTTGCCTACTCAACTAATGATCAAGCTTAGGTGTGATTGTTTGGGGCTTGATTAAAAAAAAGGTGTTATGTTAGGGAGAGGAATCGAGGATCACTGCCTAACATCGGTGTGAAGAAAATATGGCTATAAACACAACCTAAACCACTTCCATCCAGTTTAAAGAGGAGCTTTTGCGAAAGAAACACCCACATCTACTCACACCTGCAAGACACAAATTGTTATTTTTTAAAGGCAAAAATCAGCCAGTAGTTTAACCGGGGATATTTCCGTTCATTGAATTAGCTAGCTAAAGAGTTATTTTATTCCCTAAAACTAAATCGGTTTCGTTATTATTAAGTTATATTAAGGTTACCATAACAAGGGGTCTCCAACCTTTTCTAGCATGAGAGCTACTTATAAAAAAACACACAAAAACGTCACAAGCTGGCTTTCAAATAGGCACATTCTCCTCTCACCCGTAACTCCTCCCTAGGTCCATAGTGTACAAGAGAAATTAGCACACTAAGTTCTGCCAATATACTTGGTAAAACAATGTTTGTTTTAACCAACTCTAAAGGGGGGCCCAATAAAATCTGATTTTCCCCTAAATTGTTTAATATTCTCAAATTAAGTTTGGTCAAATTCTGGATTTCAATTTTTTGGGGGATTCACACAATTTGTTGTTCATAGAGAAACAACAAAATTGGATGTTCAGAATACATGTCCATGCTTTAATCACAGATTTTTATTTTATTTGAAATGTAACTCGGATTTTGTATTTTTTTTTTAAACGTTCAATTCCCCTTTAGGAATGAATGTGCCATCTAATTTGCTGGTCTAGCAATGATTTTGTACTGCTGCTGCTCATGTCATAATGTTAGCAAATAAATAGATACAAATGTACTTACTAACATTTAATTGAGAAATACTTTCCCCAAAACTGTCAACTCACAAGGCAGTTATCACATCAGAGTGACAGACAAACGTGTGCACCACACAGACGGGGGGGGGGCAATATTGCTGGAAATTAATTGGCAGATAGTTTTGGCTTGTTGGGAGCTTGGGGTGTCTGACACTTGTGAGATTTGTTAATGAAAGTTTCCGGTGGAACACATGAAAATTGCATGTACTTTCAAAATTGTTTGGCAAGATACTCATTAGGTGGGCTGCAAGCTACTGTAAGAGACCCCTGTTCTGTAGCCGCATCAATTTTTTTGTCAATATTTACGTAAGTCAACACTTCTAACTTCAGTGTTTGTTACATGATGTTCAAATCCTCCAAATTATCATTTTGTGCTTTTGTAGTGGAGGTAAGCGAGTCCTAATGCTGTGCCAACACGTTCGAGAGAGCAAAGAGTTGAGAAATTACAGCTTGCATCCGTAATATCCTCACTGAGGAGAGTATTGGGCCCTAGTGAAGACACTTCCACACTTCTAATAACAATTGCATTGCTTTTAACTTTCTTAATTTCCAAAAGTTGATGTACCGACCATAAACCAGCCTTTAGAGGTGCCCTGGCTGCAATTACCCTCCCTGCCTGTTCCACTAATGCAGCTCGTTTTGGGCTGACCTGTCTTCCTCCCTTCGTCGATCTCTGTTGGCCCCTTCTCCTCGGCCCCGCCCTGCTCCAGGCCCCGCAGCCCCCCCTCTCCCCCGTGGGGGGCCCCGGTCCCGACGCACACCGTCCACTTTATTCTCGTCTGGAAGGGAGAGCCCAAACAGTGAGGATGGAGGGAGGGGTTTGGGTGGCTGGAACTCCACTTAAGGCTACACTCCAACAGCATTCCACGCCACCTCTGGCCCAGGGTTGCATTCAAGATCGTAACATTTGCAGTTAAGCAAAACATGTATTGTCAAATGCGAGGTTCACACTTCTAACTTCTGTGATCTTGAATACAACCCAGGCCAAGGGAACCCATTTTCCTTAATGGCCGCAGGGTCTGCTGCTTTTGCTGACTGACAACCTTCACATGATTAATAAACCATATCCATTAAAAAATGAATAATCTTACCTCATTTCCCAGGAGCTAACCACATATTAATGGCAAAATCTGTCAAGAGCTTGACAACATCAGGGTCATGTTCAGCAGGCACAAAATAGAACTTTCAAAATATTTTATGGGAAGGCGTGTTGAAGGTTGAACATTAGGTGTTTGGTGCCTACAGAGCACGACCATGGGAAAGAATCAGACACTGCACCCATACAGGATCACGGGTTCCCCATTTTAACTGTATACCAGGGCTGCCCAGTTTGGTTCCTGCTGCCTCTTCTCTCCTGGGTTTTATACCAACTGATAATTCAGTAAATTAGAGTTGGATTCCAAAACTTCAAAGTTGCTTCTGATGTCCCATCACATAATCAATTTGAAATAATTTTGTGAAGTACTGGTGGGCAAGGTAGTTGGGACCTTCCATATAGCTTTTTGCCAACCCTTCAGACCAGTGCTTTATAGTTGCAATATGGAGTCCTGAGATAGCTAGCCAATGAAACAGGCAAGAGAACCAACAGGAGAGATTATCCAGGACCATAATTGGGCAGTGCTACACTATTTTGATCCATGTTAGTCAAGTTGTGGCCCCATCCCAATCCACCCAATCTCCCCTGCTTTAGCTAAATCACCAAACCCCGAGAAAGTGGAAACAATCAATCATTTCCTTTTAGAATTGGAATGTGATGTTAGATATCACAATCCAGCAGTCATTCAAGGGCGAGGGGGTAAATAAAGCCCCAAAGTGTCAGTAACACTCACGCTTGACTTCAGAGCAAAATCTCTTAATCTGAGAGTAGGACCGAAAGGCCTAGTTGGTCCACTCTGGGATTAGATTAGGACAAAGTCTCCATTACACCTTATTTGAAATGAACCACTAACAAAAACACACAAGCACAAGTTCTTTGCAGTCCGAGTGCCTTACCCCTTCCAGATCCTCTTTCATCTGCAGAACTTGAGCTGAAAGAGACCGGACATTCAGACCTTTAGCTAACTCCAAGACAGGCTTTTGGTAATGTGACAAATTGGCCACACAGTTCTGCACAGATGCTATACAATACGTATAAGAACATGTTCTGACCTCAGTTTGGGACATGCCGCGTCACTGGGGGAGACAGGGGTGGACCCTGCGCTCACCGCAGGGCGCTTGGCCCAGGCATTCTCCTTGGGTGGTGGTGCGGGCATCACCTTGAGGGGCTCCTTGGAGGAAGATGTGGAAGAGTTGGCGGAAGTAGGGCGAGCTCCGGGAGAGGGAGGGTCATCCTCCTTACCACTGAATACTTCGTTCTCAACCGATCGCTCGCTCTCTCTGCGCCGCGAGACTGGACAAAAGAGGGTGAGATTTCAGTATTAAAACTGACTGTTTGGGTTGTCTCGGGCGTAGAAGGGGCTACCTCTGCTCCTCTCCTTTAACTTGTATTGAAAACAAATTGGCTAAAACGGAATACACGTTACATTCACCCATGCCGTCTATTTAGTTCGGTGCAGAATGAAGAGGAAAGGAAGGCACACACAGTAACAGTCAGAAGTACTCATTCAAGGGTTTCTCTTTATTTTTCACTATTTTCTACATTGTAGAATAATATTTAAGACATCAAAACTATGAACACATGGAATCACAAAATAACCAAAAACATGTTAAAAATCTAAATATATTTTATATGAGATTCTTCAAAGTAGCCACACTTTACCATTCTCAAGGTGCTCGACCAGTCGGCGAAAGCCAACACCATCCACGACAGAGAATGGCTGATTTTCATTGCCCTTGACATCCATTATCTTGCCGTTAATGAATTGAGCTTTTGAGTTGAGTTCTCGCTGAAATTCTTACTCTTTCAAATGACTGCTCTACTTGAACTTGTTTAGTTGTTGGAGGTGCGTTTGTTTTTTTTCTGCTTTTTTTCTAAGTAGTCGCTGAACGTCTGGGGATGATGCACTTTCAAATTAGTAATTACGTTTGTGGCATTGGACTTTCTCCCCTCAGGAAATAATAGCAACACAAATATGGCCTTTTTGTTATCTTCCTTTGAAACTTCAAAATAGATCCACACAGCAGACATTGTGGGATGGGTTAGGAATGCTGTCGTGCATGTGTAGCGCTGTATTTTTTGTGGCAGCAATACATAATCTACCTACGTTATATTGGTATGCACGTCAGCTTTGACATCAGTTTAACACATTGGTGTTAAACTAGACATCGGGCCGATACCGATGTTGGCATTTATAGCTAATATGTTTACCGAGATATCATGCACCCCTAATCTCAAAATCAACTGTTCAGAGGAGACTGTGAATCAGGTGTTCATGGTCGAATTGCTGCAAAGAAACCACTACTGAAGGACACCAATAAGAAGAGACTTGCTTGGGCCAAGAAACATAAGCAATGTACGAGCAATTAGACCAGTGAAAATCTGTCCTTTGGTATGAAGAGTCCACCTGAGATTTTTGGTTCCAACCGCAATGCCTTTGTGAGACGCAGAGAAGGTGATCGTCGCATGTGTGGTTCCCACCGTGAAGCATGGAGGTGGTGGAGTGATGGTACTTTGCTGGTGACACTGATTTATTTTGAATTCAAGGCACCGTTAACCAGCATTGCTACCACATTCTGCAGCGATACACCATCCCATCTGGTTTGCACTTAGTGGGACAATCATTTGTTTTTCAACAGGACACTGACCCAACACACCTCCAGACTGTGTAAGGGCTATTTGACCAAGAAAGAGAGTGATGGAGTGCTGCATCTGATTACCTGGCCTACACAATCACCCGACCTCAACTCAATTGAGATGGTTTGGGATGAGTTGGACCGCAGAGTGAAGGAAAAGCAGCCAACAAGTGCTCACCATATGTGGGAACTCTAAGCATTCCAGGTGACTAACTCATGAAGCTGCTTGAGAGAATGCCAAGAATGTGCTAAGCTGTCGTCAAGGCAAAGGGTAGCTACTTTGAAGAATCTCAAAAGTAAATATTGATTTGTTTAACACTTTTTGGGTTACTACATGATTCCATGTGTTTTATTTCATAGTTTTGATGTCACTATTATTCTGCAATGTAGAAAATAGTAAAAATAAAGAAAATCACTTGAATGTGTTGGTACCCTAAAATTCTCACTGGTACTGTATATAAACACACATATTTAAGCAAACAGATCACACCATAGATACGCATTCCTTGAAATACTGCTGAAAAGGAGTGGCTGTTGCAAGGAACCACTAATTTGATAGCTGTCAGAAAACATATCTACAGTGAAAATACAATGGATAATGTGGTCACATTTAAAAGTTGATCATGTATGCGTGCCCACACCACAAGCAAAGAGACTACAAAGAGAACTGAATAAACCTCAGAAGATTAATATGGTTGATCACCTCTTCCTCCAGATGTACTTCCAGTCTGTGATGACTCACTTCCTGTGCGGGAGCGTGTTGCAGGTCGCTCAGAAAGTGGCTCCTCACTCCTCCAACTTGGGTCCCTACGCACGAGAAGAGCGATTGGGTAAATATATTCAACAAAAAATGTAAAAACGCAACGCAGTTCAAATAAGGAAATCAGACAATTGAAATAAGTTAATTAGGCCCTAATCTATGGATTTCACATGACTGGACAGCGGTGCAGCCTCAGGTGGGCATAGGCCCACCCCCTGGAGAGTCGAGCCCAACCCCTGGAGAGCTGAGCCCACAACAAGTTTTTCCCCACAAAAGGGCTTTATTACAGACAGAAATACTCCTCAGTTTCATCAGCTGTTTGGGTGGCTGGTCTCAGACGACACCCCAGGTAAAAAAAAAAGCCAGATGGAGGTCCTGGGCTGGCATGGTTACACGTGGCCTGCTGTTATGAGGCCGGTTGAACGCACTGCCAAATTCTTTAAAATGGAGGCGGCTTATGGTAAAGAAATTAACATTTAATTCTCTGGCAACTGTTCAGGTGGACATTCCTGCAGTCAGCATGTCAATTGCACGCTCCCTCAACTTGTGGCATTGAGTAGTGACAAAACAGCACAATTTAGAGTGGCCTTTTATTTTCCACAGCCCAAGGTGCACCTGTGTAATGATCAGGCTGTTTAATCAGCTTCTTGATGTGCCACACCTGTCAGGTGGATGGATTATCTTGGCAAAGAAGAAATGCTCACTAACAGGGACGTAAACAAATTTGTGTACAATTGGAGAGAACATTTCAGCTCTAGCACTTTCCAGCTACACCCTCAACCCCTCACCTGTCTCTGTCACGGGGTTTTCTATCAAAGCCCCTGGACTTGTCCTCTTCCAGCTGCCTCTGGAGTTTCTCCTCCACCTCCCGCTCCTTGGCTGCAGTGTCCACGGGCTTGGCTGCTCCGAAGATGGAGGCACGGCCGGAGCTGGGGGCAGTCGCTGGAGCAGCTGGGGCAGCTCCCCCACCACCGCTGCGGGCCTGCTCCTCCTCCTTGGGCATGCTGCGTGGCTTCAGGACCAGCTTGGGTCTCTGGGTGGGACCACCTGGGTGTGGAGGGAAGGATGTAACAGTGGATATGGGTTATAAGGATGACATATTTTGCATTAATTTAATCTTTATTTGAACCTTGAATACATCACCAAGGGAGACCTGTTCATATTATATAATACAACACTACTCAGTAATTAAAAGGGGGACCTAGGCAGGGGACCTGAGGGGAGGATGGTGTCAGCAGGGGTAAGAGGATGGACATGTGGTTGATATCATACAGAATATAATGGAATAAGCTAAATAATATTGAATGTAATTTGGAGGGCCAATTACCCTCACCACCTCTCTCCTCGCGCCTCTCATATCGGTCCTCTCGGTCCCCGCCGTAGCGATCCCGATCCCCGTAGCGGCCACCACCACCCCCGTCATCATCACGGCGGTAGCCACTGCCAAAGGCACGTCGCCCGCCATCATCCCGGTCCCTGCGGGAGCCAAAGGCTGTGGTGGAGTAGAGGGAGTACAAGGGCCAAGAATTTACAAGCTGTTCACAGAACAAAAAAAATACAGCTGCCACACTTGAGAAACGAATAGATTTTAGCACCAGCAACCACAGTCAAATCAATGTAACTGCAGGACCTAAACTTTGCTACTCAGCATGGTGTGTCGGTTTGAAAGAAAGTATAAATGCGGAACTATTCATAATAGTGGAAATGACAGACTGTCACGACGGCAGGGGAGCTGTAAGTCGCAAAGTGAGAACACCCTTCAGATAGAAAATCCTCATGATTTATCAGCTGCAATTTTTTTTAGCATACATCAAGACATTCCGATTTTCAAAAACGCACTGTCGGGATGTGCCATTAGTCAGTTTTCCTGTGAGAATTAGTCCTAAGCAAGGCAAAGAGCAAAAAAAGAGCATATGGATTGACATTCATAATCATTCAGGAAGATTGATGGACTGATGACAATCTGACAGAGGAGGATCTGGATAACAAAGTGAAGCTTATTCTAGAGTGTCGATGATATGCTTTGAGTTTTGAGCAGTGGTTTCACCTCCGCTCTCACCTCCCCGGTCGTCATAGCGGTCTCTGCCGCCGAAGCCGCGGTCTCTGCCACCGTCCCGGTCGCCGCCAAATCCGCGGTCCCGGTCGCCGCCAAATCCGCGGTCCCGGTCGCCGCCAAATCCGCGGTCCCGGTCGCCGCCAAATCCGCGGTCATTGTCCCGTCTCGGCCCGTCGCGGTCTCCATAGCGGTCGCGTGACCCTGAGGGGGACAGAAAGAAAATTGCCTGCCTGTTGAGATCTAAGCCTGCCTGCCTGTTGAGATCTAAGCAATGCTAAGAAAAAGTTACAGAACGTACGCAGTTCTTGTCACAAGGTTGAAGATAAGAACTTGAACTGTATGGACAGTCTAAAACATGGCCATGCATGCTTAACATTTCAGACAGTGTAGCACGTAGCCTTGAGACAAAGGACATTAAGAGGTCCGCCCTAGCCTGATTTGCGACACTGTGCCTTTTCTCTCCTTCCTTGGTGTACCCGTGCTTACAAGAGCCAAGCCGCGAGGCTCCACCCTCCCAATTTTAGCAGCGTGCTTTAAAAAGGGATGTGTGCATGCTGAGTCCACTTTGAGCTTAGAGGGAGTGACTCTCACCGAAAGCGGATTCCTCTCTCTTTGGGGGTCCGTCATCAGCGTCAGCAGTGGGCCGGGCCCTCCAGTCGTCACTGTCTGTCTTGTCGGGGCCCCCCATGTCTCCCATACGGCCCATCCTGTCCCGTCCTCCCATCTGGCCATTATCTCTCCCCTCTGTCCATAGGAGGTTAGGTATAAAATGAGAAGATAAAGAATGAAAAGCCAACACACTGTAAATGCCCCCAGGTGCTTTATTTCTGCACCACATTAGAAAACGATTTTTTGTTGCTCTTGCACTTCAGTGTTTTTTGCCCCGGCATTACATTTTATGAGAAATGTGGGATGTGCATCAACTGTTCTCCTGACACATGTGACTGGTTTCCTGGAAGCAGAATAAGCCTAGTCCTGGACTAAAAGCACTTGTAATATTCTCCATTAGCTTTATAGCCCAGGACTAGGCTTAATTTGTGCCCAGGAAACCACCCCATAATATCTAAGGCTGGATTTAAACTCCTGTAGATGTACTCCATAGACCCTGCAACATCTCCACAAACTACAGAGATCCCAGAGCATGCTTTAAATTGTAACTTTACGTACGAGTCAATGAAGTCTTGCTACGAGGAACCTTTGGAGTAAAAATCCAGCCTAACATCAGACAAAATAGATGCTCCTACAGTTGTGTTACTACCGTTTGTGCCTAAAAATCTATGATGCTTACAAAGCCCAGGTCAAGTGATATAACATTTGGCCATTCTGTTCCCATAGTACAGTAGAAAGCTAGAATCATGGGTTGTTCATAACTCATGGAAAACAAATGAAAACGCAGTACACTGCTGCTCATGCACCCAGGTGATATTTATTTATAGCATTTGGGCCCTTAGGTCTTCATCAGGCATCCATACCTAAGGGTCGAAACGTTGGAAATAAATATCACCTGGGCGCATGAGCAGCAGTGTGCTGCATTTCCCTTTCTGTTTTGCATGAGTCTGCCTACAACTCCAGCAACTGGGGAAAGTACCTGGATGTGCCCATGTTCTTCAGATTGTGTGTATAACTCACCCTTGTCGTTGGACTGATCCGCAATATCCACCCGGATCCTGCGATTTCCCAGGTTCTGTTAGGACAGAGGGGCAGGGAACAATCAAGTCATTACCAATAATGTGGCCTAAATTAACAAACTAATCTTTCCATACCTGGAAACTATTTACCTGTCATTTACATTAAAATGAAATATATTTGTCTTAAACAATTCATTTGATTAACGCATTTACAAAAAGCTCTCGTACTGTTACTAAATCAACATTTGTTTTTTGTCCCTTGTAGTCAATTACCAAAGTTGAATGGATGTTGATATGGGTTGAAATGATAGAAAATGTCTATGGGATTAATCCCAACTAAGTAAGTGGGTCATCATACATTGCATTGATCAGTGTTCTGATGGATGGAACTCTAGTTAAGACCCTTTGACCATTCCTGCTGCTATTCCTTGCACCCTTTCCTTACCTCCTCATTGAGAGTCAGCGCCCTCAGGAGGGAGTCCACATCATCAAACTCGGCGTAGCCAAAGCCCTTCAGCCTCTCTGGGTTACTGGGCTCCCGTGGCAAGCGCACAGCACTGATCTGAGAACAGAGGGGAGACAGAGCAGTGAGAGGTAGCTGATGGAGAACTTTGCTAGTATGAAGTCAAAATTAGACTGATGAGTGATCGCTGATGCGGACAGTCTCAGAACAGATGAGAAATATTGCAATGATATAACAAGAATGAGTTACTGTATCATGAGGTTAATAAAAATGTACTTGAGGGCAATAGGATAGCTACAAACTCCTTTGCATACATTGGCAGGTCTCCTCCCACATTCAACTTCTCTCCTTAACGTACAGTACTTACATTTCAACATTTATACAAGTCAACTCCTTTAGCAAAATCTATATTTCTGATGCCTCCCATGTTAACATTGAAGATAGTTCAGTATATGGCACGTGTTTGTGTAAACAGTTACATTTCAGGCAAGTCACACACACACATACACACACATTTTAAACTTCATATTCATATCCTGCACATCTATATCAATATGAAAATGTCCTGTTTCTATTTTTTGTTATAAAAAAAGATAAGATGCATATCGTGTGATTTAAAGCAATTATGATTAGGCATTGCCAGCATTGTGGAAACTCCTTCATGACTGTTGGAAAATCATTCCATGTGAAGCTGGTTGAGAGAATGCCAAGAGTGTGCAAAGCGGCAAGGCAAAGGGTGGCTACTTTGAAGAATCTCAAATATATTTTATTTTGACTGGTACTGTATATATAATAAGTTAGTTATTTTATTACACTCATATAGCAGTTAATACAAACGGAAAACAATGAGCATACAAACATACAGTAGTGTAAAGTACTTGAGTAAAAACACAAAATACTTGTCATACATTAAAGTATCTGTACTTTACTATTCACATTTGACAACTTTTACTTCACAGCATTCCTCATAAAAATTATACTTCATACGCAAAAATAATCCCGACACCCAAAAGTACGGAACGCTTAGGACAGAAAAATTGTCAGATTCACACACTTATCAATGGAATACCCCTACTGCCTCTGGTCTGGCAGACTCACAAAACACGTTTCATTTGTCAAATATGTCTGATTGTTGGAGCGTGCCCCTGACTATCTGTATAAAAAAATATATTACAAAAAAATGGTGCTGCCTGGTTTGTAAAGTTTATAAAGAATTTGAAAGAAAATGATTTACACTTTTGATACTTAAGTATATTTTAGCAATTACATTTACTTTTGTTAAGTATATTTAAAACCAAATACTTTTACTCAAGTAGGATTTTACTGGGTGACTTTCACTTTCGTCAATAAGGTACTTTTCCCACCACTGACGAACATGGATAAAAATAAAATAGAAAGAGTAAAACGTCCTGCGATTTTAAAGTGACTCAATCAATGAGCAGAAATATGGGATTGGTGACCTCGTACCATTCAGTTCTAGACTTTCGTAGTCAGTTTGTTTTGGCTGCGGACGTTACTGCCCGTCAGTGAGGAGGTGGCCAGTCTCTGGATTTAGATTTTAAGAGGCTGACAGCAGTCAGTGCAGAGTTGTATGTCTGTCATGAAACCGAGGTAGGGACAGGTAAAACTGGAGTGTCCTCCTGGGATGGTGCGGCATGTTCTCTTCTGAATATGCTCCAGGTCATCAGACCGGGCTGGGTCAGTGAGCTGTGCCAAGCAGGAGGGGCATATGTAGCGGGTGTACATGTTCACCAGGTCTTCCTGTGGCACATGGAACCTTTTAAGACAGCGAAGGAGAAAAAGTGATATGTTGCTCTTCGTTAGTTTAGTAGCAACCTGCTCACCCCACAATAAGTCCTTCTATAAAATTACCCCTAAAAGGTTAACATATTTTAGCAGGTGCTCTTATCCAGAGCAACTTACAGGAGCAATTAGGGTTAAGTGTCTTTGAAGGGAACAGAGCTAGTCGGCTCTGGGATTCGAACCAGCAACCTTTCGGTTACTGGCCCAACGCTCTTAAGTGCAAGGCTACCTGTTGTACTGTCTCACACAGATCCTGGCCCTCAATCCAGAGGTGGCATGGGACAGGTGGATTTATTGTTAAGGTTACTGATAGGACCTTGCACTTGGTAGGGTTCAGAGGCATTCTGCTTGCATGAACCCACGTGTCGAATTTGCCAAAAGGGTGTTCAACTCAATATTAAGGTGTTATTAATGTTTTGCACACTCAAGAGTATATTTACAGGCTAGACAGGTTGACAGGTTCCAGCTAAGCCGCCTCCTATAGATATAGGCAATGATTAACCTCAGGTGGGTTGAATGTCCTTCAGTTTGACAGGAATTAGGAATGGTAATGGTTGACCGTTAAAAATCGGTTCGCAGCCAAATATACATTTGAACGGTCATGCTTATGGTTCTATAGGTACATTTGAATAATTTTGTGGAATTAAATATTTTGTTAATTGTTAAGCATCTTATCACACGCGGTCAGCATACATAGGCTATTCTGCTCATCAAACTAGGATATTGCCTGTGAGACAGCATGAGCTTTTGTAAGCCCAGCACAACGAATAACAATTCTACATGCAATCGTGTGTTAACTGTTTTATAGCCACAAATAACTTAATTACAGCAATCAACTCGTAATATCAGCATTTGAGTGCATAGGCTGCATCAACGGTCACACACCACTTTGCAATGTGAGCTTGAAGGAGTATAACTGTTTGAAACCCAAACGTTTAACTTTAAATAATGAGGCATGTATTACTTTGCTTCAAAGTAGCCTAGCCAAAATACAACCATAGAAAGTGGTGGCAATTATTTTATGAAGATACTGAATGTCTCTTCTGTTCGATTGGTTTTCATATCAACTTTCTTTCATTGTCAATAAGCCAAAGGCACAATGCTCATATTAGCAACCCATCCTAGTCATTACAATAAGACCCACTTCTCTAAGATTCTAACTGAGATTTGTATATCACATCTCTAACTGATCGCTTTAAGTGTGCTATTTAGAACAGTGATTTCCCACGTATTGAACTTTGGCAAATGTTCAAAAATTACTTTTTATTGGCTGCTTCATTACAGGAGTTGCATGTTCAATAATAAACTATAGCCTTTTGACTAAGACGACAGGTTTGCTATTGTTGCATGTTTCCAGCTCTTAATGAAAAATGTCCGTTCTTCGTATACATGCATAGTATTTTCTGTCGATCACCTCATTTTACTGTTTGGGGGAGAAAAAATAAAGTTTGTTGACCGGTTAATGAGGGGTCGGTTTGTCGGCAGCAAAATTGACCAAAATGTGCATCCCTAACAGGAATACAAACAACTGGTGTATAAACAGCTGACCACAAGCATCACAGTCATTCAGTTTCTCATATCTCCTTCAAAACAGGAAACTTTTCTGCAGCTATCATTGGGGGAGAAATCAAATTAGAATCCTGATAACACTTACTAGATCTGTCATATAATCACAATGACGGCCAAGAAACACACATCACACTATTTCTAGGCACAATTTAGCATCAAGTGTCCTTCCCCTTAATGTTGCTGAGTCAGTTATTGTCAAACTGCACAGCGACCGTCGGTGAAAGTGTTGTTTTTGGCATCATTTGACCGTGTCTGCTACAAGAGAACAGCAACGGCTTCAATTGGTGCCAAGAGGCTCACTGTTGGCAGGTTCAATAGGTGTAGAATTCTGAAGATAACGAGGCTGGTCAGCAAAAACTAAGTTTGGTAAAGAGTCTAATAGATTTGTTTTTGGTGCAAACCCTTAGATTAGTAAATGTTTTACAGTTCCCCTTTCCTATATACTGACAGTAACTGTCAATCAGTACAGATCTACACTGTGTTGAAAATGTAGATCTGTCTATAAAGATCTGCATTTTTGGGCTCCCGAGTGGCACAGCGGTCTATGGCATTGCATCTCAATTAGGGCTGGGCGATGTGGTCAAAATATTATATCATGGTATTTTAAAAAATTGGGATGGTATTTGACTGTTTGAATAATAGAAGTTCCATATTTTCTTTATGAGTAGTGAGTGATCCCAGGGTGGCAACACACACATTCTAAGTGATTTCAATGAGTCTTTCATTATCATTGTTTTATACTGTTCAATTCAACCAAAACAAATTTCGACATATCTATAATTTCTGCATTTCCGGCACTCAATTGCAGCGGTGGAAAAAGTACAAAATTGTCATACTTCCGTAAATGTAAGACACGCTAACAGAAAATAACTCAAGTCATCCCACTAAAATACTTCTTGGGTAAAAGTCTAAAAGTATTTGGTTTTAATATCCTTGTGTCAAAAGTAAATGTAATTGATAAAGTGTACTTGAGTAACAAAAGTGAAAGCATAAATCATTTCAAATTCCTTATATTAAGCAAATCAGATGGCACCATATTTATTTTTTAACAGATAGCCAGGGGCACACTCCAACACTCAGACCTAATTTACAAACAAAGCATATGTGTTTAGCGAGTCTCTTAACAAGTGCGTGAATTGGACAACTTTCCTGTCTGCTAAGCATTCAAAATGTAACAAGTACTTTTAGGTGTCAAGAAAAATGTATGGAGTAGAAAGTACAGTACTTTATTTAGGAATTTAGTGAAGTAAAAGTTGTCAAAAATAAAAATAAATAGTAAAGTAAAGTACAGATACCAATCAAAAAAACAACTTAAGTAGTACTTTCAAGTATTTTTACTTAAGTACTTTACACTAGTGCTCAATTGAGAATTTCCACACTGCCATGTAGGGCTGCACGATATGGGCAAATTATCAAGGACTTATTTTTAACCAAATGTTGCAATTGCGATTTGACTTGCGAATTAGAGCAAAACGGTTGGAATCATGGAAATAGAATGACTGTTCTATGGTTAGAATATAATAGTGCGCACTTTGAATACAGTGTTTGAGATGACAACAAATTAAAATGCCAGGGAGAGCTTTTGTGACAGGCTAGGAACTAAAATGTTGACAAGTGTTTCCTAGGAGACCCTATAAGCGTTTGGTTACATTGTGTGTTCTCTTAGCTACTCCATGTAGCTAACATATTCTTGCTTTTCATATTCCTCTGATTTAGAAGACACTGTTGCACAAACATGCTGATTTAGGTCTACACCATCACTGGTATTATCAGGCTGTATTAGCTTGGTACGTTTGCTCTTACTCAGTGCATTTATTAGCTAGCTAGATAGCTATTAGCAGCTAACGTTTAGTGTCTCAAGATTTAGCTCAACTTGCGAAGACGACAAACTAGCTGTTTGCTGATGTAAGAAACACAAACTAATAGTGTCATTATAGAACACTAGTGGATTTATATTAAGAAACAAAGTGAAAACATTGTCGTTGTCAACATTGTTGCATGTGCTGCATTGACCATGCAGACTGAATGCAAGTGGCGTGGTTGAGGAACATAAATTGCGCTCCTTGAGTGACAGGGGGCTTGGATAGATTGTGGAAAGTGACATGGAGAGAAAGATGACTCAAGTAGTAAAGTGAACTATAAAAAAGTGACATTACACATGGCGTATCACATTTAACAAACCAAACATTAAAATGCCGGTATAGAAGGTAAAGTAAAAACCCAAACTGGTCTCTGCATCAATACCAGTATATCATGAAATATGTTATACCGCCCTGCCCTAAACTCAATGCAAGAGGCATCGCTACAGTTCCTGTTTCGAATCCGGGCTGTATGACATCCGGCCTTGACTGGGAGTCCCATATGGCAGCGCACAATTGGCCCAGCATTGTCCAGATTTGGCTAGGGTAGGTCGTCATAGTAAATAAGAATATTCATATCCGACTTGCCTAGTTAAATAAATAAGATGTATATAAATAATAATACACAAGTCAAAAAGTGTGTGGTATCCTTCCTACACCAGAGTCATGTTGAGTCGGCACAACGTAGACTTGTCCAGGTAGGAGAGCAAACCATTTCTTCACTACTTTGTATCTACTGAAAACACAGATTTTGTTAACGCAGATGCCGTTCTGACAGGATCTAGTACATACCGCTAGGCCCCGGAAGAAGTCCATGATAGATTCCTCAGAGACGTCGTAGGGCAGGTTGCCCAGGAAGGCGGTGTAGGGGGGGCTGCGGGGGAGGCGCGACCGGTCCACGTTGGGCTCGCGGGCTGACCGTGGCGCCGTGGGCAGGATGTTGCGATCTATGGCCGGGGCCCGGTAACTGTCCTCCCCTGAGTGCCAGGAGGTGGACACTGAGAGAAAGAGTGGGAGGAGTAAGGAAGAGGAATATGTTTTTCCATGGACAGGTGCAATGTTACCAAAAACAGATAGAAATGTACCGTGGAACAACAAGACATGATTCCCAATGCTACATTTCACTGATCTGCATAGTAAGCATTGCACCCTAGTAAATGTGAAACCCTGGTAAGTTTGCATCTTTGGATGAGCCCCCATAGGAGATCTCATCAAGTGTCTCACCATCTCCCTCCACGTCATCCGTCTCGTCGGCCCAGCTGGTGGACTTGGCGTAGCTGGGTTGCGGTGGTGGAGCATTGCCTCCACTCCCATTGTCCTCTGCCAGGAAGTCAGTGAGGGTCAGGGTCTTCCCCTTCTTATTCCCCTTCTTCTTAGCTGGAGGGAGAGAGGGAGATCAGTGGGCTGCATGAAACATTGAAGGAAAATGTAATATACAGAGATGAACTGTCCAAAAACGACCACTAGTCCCTAGTTTCCAATCTAAGGGGTCTGGATTAGCATGGTTGCCAGTCTCTTACGTAAGAGATAGAGGGTACATTTGGAAGACATTTTTACTGATGTAATTACGAAGTCATATCCCACTACAAGCAGTCCATTTAACTTGATTTGTAACTACTAGACTCGAGGTAGTGGTTTGCGAGAGATGGATTTATTCATTCCGCCCGCAATTTTATTACCACACTCCGCTGGATTTCTGTTCTACTCCCATGCACAACAGGTCCAAACCTAACCAGTCCTTCAATGTTATTTTAGGCGTATGTGACACAGCTCACTTGCAAGGTATGGTCCAAGCAATTTAGCGCCCTACAGGCAATATCAAAATCCACAAAAATAACCCAAATTGCCAGAGATTGTCACGTGTCCCATTATTAGGCTTTCGGTATTACTAGCCGATAATCAAACAGGCTAGACGTAGTTTGAAGAGACGTGCACTTTCTCTTGAGATATGTTGGAGTGAGACTATTTTCAGACAGAGACGAATATGGGAGATAAATATTTATTTCTAGGCAATGTAGTAAACTATAGCCTAATCATATTTAGGAAGTACATTTCCTTGTAAAGATAATGGCCCTGTGCTTTGCCGCCCATGCATAGGCTATAGCCTACTAGGGTTGGGCGGTATGCAGATTTTCATGACGTCTCTACCATAGTATAGTGGGGGATAAAATAAAATGTTTGGACGTACAAAACAATTTAGGCAACAGGGATCTTGATCCAGAAGGGGATAGAATGTCTCTGCTGTAACCAAGAAGCTTGATATCTAGCCACTTTAGGTAGCAAACCAAATGCATAGCTGGAGCTCTGAGCTTGGTATAATTTGACATCTTAGATTTCTTATAATTATACTTAGTTTATAAGCAGTTGAGTAGCACACAACGCCCCTTTGAATTTTTTATTTTATTTTTTTAAACAGTATTGAAAATCACACTCTGTCCCCAGTATACGATATAAACAGTATCACCCAAGCCTAGTCTTGAATTGAGACCACACAAGCACCAGATCTTCACATATGAATACTGAACTTGAAGTAGCAAGAATATTGAGAGGACAGTAACACTTTCTCTTTAGCATATAGGATATAGCCCACCTTTTAGAAGGACGATTTGCAGGCAGAGACAAATAAATGGGCAAACAATATATATAGAAAATTAACAGTCAATACTCGCTCACCATTTTTAGCCTAAGCGCACATTGTGTCTTTTCAATTATCTATTTGTTTGATTGCACCTCGCCTCAAGTCTTGAGCGCCCTCCACTTATTACCATTATTATTTATTTACAGACACCGTAGTAAACTATTGTCTAGTCAATATTTAATAAAAATTCCTTGGAAAGATAACTGCCACGTGATTCTCCGCCAATGCGTAGGCAGCCTACTCTAATTGAGACCACATATACAGACACACTTGATCTTGCACACCTAATTAGGAGGCAGGCTACCGAACTTAAAGCAGCAAAATCTGACTATGTGAATAATTAAACAAATAGGTGTTCTTACTACAGTAGGCAGGCTAATGCATACAAAGCAGAAAGACAGACGTTTTCAAATCTGCGAGACAAATATTTTCATCCCAAAATAGTCAGACAGACTGCCCGCTCCTAACTGCAGCATGAAAAATGCTGATTGGCTGTTATGATCTCTATTGGGACCAGCAGGTCCTGTTGGCATTCCGCAGGAGTGCAGCCCTCTACCTCCAGGCAGTCCTGCATTGCGTTGGAAACCAATGAAAGTGTCTATACCGAGCTAGTGGAAATGCCTGAAACTATGTTGCATCATTTTCACAAACTGCCATTGACATTCTCTGACGAAGGCAAAACAAGCGCATTGGTTTAGAAAAGGCCTCAATCTGCCCTTTATGCCAACAGCTGCATGCGAACAAATAGCAATTTCTCACTGTTGTGGAGTGCTCCCGCCCAGCATCGTGTCAGATAAAGGAGCAGTGACGTGCAGACCATGATAATGAAACAGTGTGTCTGTCTAATAGGTCTTCATAGTGTGTGTGGGGCCAAAGCCAGCAAGATGAGCCTTGGCCCCACTGACCCATTCTAAACTGCAGGATGACATTTATTGAGATTAATCTTGCACTGGAGGCAGAGCTGAGAGACTTCCACTAGATTGGCCAGCTGCAAAGTGAAAGCTGGCTACATATTGTAAAAAAAATAATGAAAACAAAAATGTGCTTTTTTGTCTTAATTTAAAGTGAAGGCATAAGGTTAGAGGTGTGGTTAAGGCCAGCTAGTGATTGCCCTGCAGAACTGCCTCCAGTACTTGAGTCATCCCCATGAATGCCAACCTGCTAAAACAGGGAGTGGTCTCTCTCACCACATATTAACTGCCACTATATAGAAATGCTCTAAAACAAAATTGGGGATCACTGATAAGTGCTTTTACAGTTTCTTATGTTCAGCAACAGAGAGTTTGGTTGTTTATTCAAGGGCAACAACACCAGGTGTGTGTGTGACAGACATTAAATGAGTTATTGTGACTAAATTGGTTGACTACTGGTTTCAATGAGACCCAGCTCTTCTGATGGAGCAGGTTTGGTCGGTTTGTTTTGGTTTGAAGTGGACTGGGGGAAAACAAAGGTCTGGCGGCTTCATTGTGAAAATCCCAGCTGTCAGGGCATTCTTTTCACACACTACAGAGCATCACACACACAGCCTGTTTACAATTGGTATCTTGTCAGTGGGTCACACAGTTTTACAATGAATGGTACTCGTGCAGTGAGTGACAACAATACCAATAATACACACTGTAGAACAAGCTACAATATTTAATTATCCTAGCAAACAGCGTGTAAGTTAGGCCTAGGTGCAAAGTAGTGCCTTCCACGTGGTGAATCATTATGAATTACGTGAAACCAAACTGGGGAAATAGCCAGTGAGTCATTCTTGCCAATGTAGCCATATTGCCAAAACTAGCTAACATTAACCAAATAATTTCGAAAGAACTGGATGGTTCCAAGCTAACTAACGTTAGCGGCCAATACAGCTTTAGCTACCACTGGTATGTTAGTAAGCTAACGAGCTAGCTAGTTGCTTAGCTAGCCATTGTCATTACATCCACTGGCTTCGTCAGCAAAGGACTGCTTACCAGGAATACTTTAAGGCCTATGCTAGTGGCATGTGGCTGACATCATTAAATACGCCAGCCTGCTAACATCTGAGGGGAGGCCAGCGATAGGACGCGTCCAGCAACTGTCCTGCTTCACCCATCGGTTACAAAATTCCGCACGTGGGAAATTCCTTGAGAACCCCATGCCACTGAACCAGACCCTCCTACAAGAAATGCGCTTGCTTGTCTTAGCGCCACAGTAAATCGTCGACTACCGAGACACAATGTGTCACTTGCTTATGAATAACACTACAACCTACTAAAATGTCTGATACAATCCAAAGGCACAGCCTAAAGTCAATGAAATACCCGTAACATATCACTCAAAGAAAAACACCGGGAAGAAATTATTAAATTCGGAGTAAATAGCTTCCTCGCGAAGCTAACGACGTTAGCTAGCTAGATCCCTTCGCCGGCAGCGGCGTCTTTATCCCTGAGAAACAGTAATTTGATGAAAATATACACATAGGACACCGACACAGATTGACACGACAAGGTGTAGACACTCGTCAAATGATATTTGCTAAATTGTGTCGAACTAATACCCTCTGAAATCTCCCAACCGACCTAGCTCGTTCACCCACATAAACCTCACCTGGCGCCGCCATGTTGGAGAGCGAGTTCGTACCAGATTCCCGGATGAAGGCGTCAGAGGTTTATAATCGAGAACGCGCATCTGGTCGCGAGCCTCAAATCCCTCCAGCCTTTGCCCTCGCTGTCTACTATTTTCTATTAGTAATATTATATTATGGTGTTTAGCTAGAGACCAATTTCAGGCATTTCAAATAGATTTAAATATATTTTGTATAAAAAAAACAAATAGTAGAAGAAAGTAGTATGTATAGTAGTAAAACTGATGTGGTCACAATTTCATATATAGCTAGTTAAAGCATTATGAATGTGATATGTCAAGTATGACTGTATTTACAAATATGAAGTGGATAATGTCTTGGTGTTGCAGTTGAATAAAATAGAATATAAATATAACAGCAGTTTTGACTGTGTGTGTGTGTGTGTGTGTGTGTGTGTGTGTGTGTGTGTGTGTGTGTGTGTGTGTGTGTGTGTGTGTGTGTGTGTGTGTGTGTGTGTGTGTGTGTGTGTGTGTGTGTGTGTGTGTGTGTGTGTGTGTGTGTGTGTGTGTGTTTTTCCTACATTATCCGGACCCCAAAAGTTCTAACATTTAAGACTTTTTTCAAGTCCTGAATTTGTTCAAATGCTATTTTAAGTTTAAGGGGTTTGATTTAAGGTTTGGGTGTTAAGGTTAATGATATGGCTAGGGTTAAGGTTAGGGTTAAGGTTAAGGTTTTGGGGGTTAAGGTTAGGGTTAGGGGTTTGGGAAAATAGCATTTTTAATGGTCAAACATTTTTACCCTCCAAAAAGTCATGACATTTCACGAAAACATACAATGACAACTTTGGAATTGTACAGTAACAGCTTATTTAACCAGGGGGAAAAAAACATACAACACGTTATCAAGAGCTGATCTGGCCTACAGGAAACAGTTACACTCCTCCTGAACATAGTTTTAGGCCAGAGTTTTAAACTCACTAAGGGGCACTAGTACATCTAGGTGAAGTTCCATGCCACATTTTGCAGACTGTTCCATGCCTCTTGTGCACAATAGGAAAAGGCAGTCTTGCCTGTCTCCGTAACTGCCCTGAGGCTTTACCAACAACCTAGTAGACCGTGTCTGGTAACTGCTTCTGGTGAACAAGAGCAGGCTTCAGAGGAAGAGAGGTCGTTTACTCAGAAGGACTTTGTAGATGAACACATAACAATGTAACTGTCTGTGCATGTAAAGCAAGGTCCAGCTCACCATTTGATACAAGGTGTAATGGTGGGTGAGCGACTTAGCCTCAACATCAGCATATACCTCAATGTCAACAAATAGCTGTCTGCCTTTCATTACCTTACCTAAAAGCAATCAAAGAATATTACTTTATTGTGGCTTATAAGTATGTTATAACACACCAAAACAAAGATTAGGATGCAGTAATAATGATGTGCTGCTCATTGACAAAAAGGTTAGAAATGCATCACATTGACGGTCATTATAATGCTGTATGATCCTTGAGGAAAAAGTGACCAGCAATTATGAAGCACTACATATGTTGCTGTACATTATAAGTGATTATGACTATAATGCATCAGCAGAATTGTATTTATTTATATAATTGAACCTTTATTTAACTAGGCATGTCAGTTAAGAATCAATTCTTGTTTACAATGATGGCCTACACCCGCCAAACCCTAACTTGGACGACGGTGGGACAATTGTGCACTGCCCTATGGGACTCCCAATCACGGCCTGTGATACAGCCTGGAATTGAAACCAGTGAAGCCTCTAGCACTGAGTGAAGCCTCTAGCACTGAGATGCAGTGCTTTAGACTGCTGCGCCACCCAGGGGCGAGTTGAGTTTATGAGTTTAAATGAGTCTTTATGTGTCTATAACTAAACTTATACTTAATTATTACTATATCATAGTGCATTATGGGTATATGTATAATGCTGTATAATGCATTATGCATACGGGTTTCATAGAAAGTCTTACCCAAATAAGGTTCAGGTCTGGGAAGGTAGACAGCTAGGGTTAGCTGTTCAACAGTCTGATTGCCTGGTGGTAGACCTGATGCTCCATTACCATTTGCCAGATGGAACGGAGTGAATAGTCCGTGGCTCTGGTGACGGAGTCCTTTACGATCTTCCAGTCCTTCCTCAGAAACCGTCTGGTGTAAATGTCCTGGAGGGCGGGGAGCTTGCTCCCAGTGTTGTTTTGGTTCGTTCCCAGTTCCCACCACCCTCTGTAGAGCCTTGTGGTCGCAGTTGTTATACCAGGCGGTGATGCAGCCAGACAAGGTACTCTCTATGGTGCATATATAGAAGTTCTTGAGGATCTGAGGGGCCATGCGAAATGTATTTAGTTGCCTGAGGTTGAAGAGGGGCTGTCGCGCTTTCTTCACCACGGTGATGATGTGTTGGGTCCATATCAGGTCCTCTATGATTTGCACGCTGAGGAACTTGAAGCTTTTGACTCTCTCCATTGCAGCCCCATCAATTTTAATCATGTCAACATGATGTAACAGCAGTATACAGCATTTTTTGTTTGTTTTTCTTCCTCTCCCCAGTCCACTTAAAGTTTTCTTCTTCATTTCCTATGGGCTTCACCCAAGTAGTGGCTGGAATACAACTGTATTAAGCCCCTTACAACACTACCCTGCAAAAAAGCAATGTTGTCCCAAACATTTCACTGGCCTCAAAACAGAGGACGTAAGTACTGGTCAAGAGAACACCTGTGAAAACTGAACTAACACCCATATAACTGTCAGCCTATACGCTACTGGTGTTGGAGTCAGGTTCAGGAGAGCAGAGAGTTGTGATCAGGCGGACACTTTATTCGACAGAAGCAAACAACAGACGGATGCAACAAACCTCCAGCCAAAGGCAAAAGTGCAAAGTGCGACAAAGTCACAAATAAGCAAAAATGTTTAACAATAAAACATACTCCGGGTTGCAACATAGTACCCGAGGGAAAAACCAGCTAGGTGCATCAATACAAAACACAATCAAAACACAAACACACAAAACACAAACAATCCCACACAAAGACATGGGGGGAACAGAGGAATAATTATTGTCCACCATAATTTGCAAATAAATTCATTAAAAATCCTACAATGTGATTTTCTGGATATATTTTTTTCTCATTTTGTCTGTCATAGTTGAAGTGTACCTGTGATGAAAATTACAGGCCTCTCTCATATTTTTAAGTGGGAGAACTTGCACAATTGATGGCTGACTAAATACTTTTTTGCCCCACTGTATATATATGCAGTTGATTAGGGAATATAAACCAGGTGTGCGGGGAACAAGACAAAACAAATTAAACAATGAAAAATGGAGCGGCGATGGCAAGAAGGCCGGTGTTTTTTTGGCGCAGTGTGGCCTGCTGGAAGTGAACATGTCTCCTATGCACGCCGGAACCAGTCATCCACCGCAGGAGCCTCGGTCTGACTCTGATGCCATGGCGCCAGAACCGGCTGGTACCCCAATATGCACTGAAAGGGGGAGAAGTCAGTGGAGGAGTGGCGGAGAGAGTTCTGCGCCATCTCGGCCCAGGGCACGAATGCCGCCCACTCCCCCGGCCGGTCCTGGCAATAAGACAGCAGAAACCTGCCCACATCCTGGTTCACTCTCTCCACCTGCCCATTACTCTCGGGGTGAAAACCTGAGGTGAGGCTGATCGAGACCCCCAGACGTTCCATGAACGCTCTCCAGACTCTCGAAGTGAACTGGGGACCTCGATCAGAAACTATATACTCAGACACCCCGTAGTGCCGGAAGACGTGTGTAAACAAGGCCTCCGCAGTCTGTAGGGCCGTAGGGAGACCGGGCAGAGGGAGGAGGCGGCAGGACTTAGAGAAACGATCCACAACAACCAGGATCGTGGTATTTCCTTGTGAGGGAAGAAAATCTGTTAGAAAATCCACCGACAGGTGTGACCAAGGCCGTTGTGGAACGGGTAAGGGATGTAGCAGGTGTCTAGGAGCAGGTGTCTAGGAGCTTTACACTGGGCGCACACCGAGCAGGAGGAAACGTAAACCCTCACGTCCTTTGCCAAGGTAGGCCACCAGCACTACCCACTTAGACAGCGCACCACCCGGCCGATCACCGGATGACCAGAGGAGGGTGACGTGTGGGCCCAATAGATCAACTGGTCACGGACAGTAGACGGAACGTACAGATGCCCGACGGGACACTGGAGGGGAGCGGACTCTGTACGCAATGCCTGCTCAATGTCCGGGTCCAGCTCCCACACGACCAGCGCTACCAGGCAGGAGGCCGGGTGTATGGGAGTCTGATCCATGGGCCGCTCCTCTATGTCATACAGCCGGGACAGTGCGTCTGCCTTAACATTTTGGGAATCTGGTCTGTAGGACAGGGTAAACACAAAACGGTTATAAAACCTGGCCCACCTTGCCTGACGAGGATTCAGTCTCCTCGCTGCCCGGATGTACTCCAGGTTGCGGTGGTCAGTCCAGATGACGAAAGGGTGTCTAGCCCCCTCAAGCCAATGTCTCCACGTTCCCCCACATCATAGTTCCCCTCCGCCGAGCTGAGCTTCTTCGAGAAGAAGGCACAGGGGCAGAGCTTCGGTGGCATGCCCGAGCACTGAGAGAGCACGGCTCCTATCCCAGCCTAGGACGTGTCCACCTCCACTATGAACGCCAGCCAAGGTATGGGATGGGTGAGCACGGGAGCCGAGGTAAACCGAGACCTTAGGTGCCCAAAAGTCCTGTCCGCCTCAGCCGACCACTGTAAATGTACAGGACCCTTCCTTCAGCAGTGAGGTAATTGGAGCAGCCACCTGGCCAAAACCCCAGATAAATCTCCGGTAGTATTTGGCAAACCCTAAAAACCGCTGCACCTCCTTTACCGTGGTGGGAGTCGGCCAATTACGCACGGCTGAAATGCGGTCACTCTCCATCTCCACCCCTGATGTGGAAATGTGATACCCTCGGAAGGAGACGGCCTGCTGGAAGAACAGGCATTTCCCAGCCTTGACGTACAGGTCATGCTCCAACAGTCGTCCAAGTACCCTGCTCACCAAGGACACATGCTTGGCGCATGTAGCGGAGTATATCAGAATGTCATCAATATACACCACTACACCCTGCACGTGCAGGTCCCTGAAAATCTTGTCTACAAAGGATTGGAAGACTCATGGAGCATTCATCAACCCATACGGCATGACGAGGTACTCATAATGCCCTGAGGTGGTACTGAACGCCGTCTTCCACTCGTCCCCCTCCCGGATACGCACCAGGTTGTAAGCGCTCCTGAGACCCAGTTTAGTGAAGAAGCGCGCCCCATGCATTGACTCAATCGCCGTGGCGATGAGAGGTAGCGAGTAACTGTACCTCACCGTGATTTGATTGAGACCTAGATAGTCAATGCACGAGTGCAGGCCTCCCTACTTCTTCTTCACAAAAAATAAACTCGAGGAGGCGGGTGAAATGGAGGGCCGAATGTACCCCTGACGCAGGGATTCAGAGACATATGTCTCCATAGCCGCCGTCTCCGCTTGCGACAGGGGATACACGTGACTCCTGGGAAGTTCAGCGTCTACCAGTAGATTTATCGCACAATCCCCCCGTCGATGGGGTGGTAATTGAGTCGCCTTCTTTTTGGAGAAGGCGAGAACCAAATCGGCATATTCTGGGGGGATGCGCACGGTGGAGACCTGGTCCGGAGTTTTCACCATTGTTGCACCAACGGAAACCCCTACACACCTCCCCGAGCACTCTCACGACCACCCCATTAGAGCCCTCTGTTGCCATGACATGGTGGAGTCATGACTAGCCAACCAGGGAAGGCCTAGTACCACGAGAAACGCAGGAGAGTCAATGAGGGAGAGACTGATTCTCTCCTCGTGACTCCCCTGCATCACCATGGCCAGGGAGATGGTGGCTTCCCTAATTAACCCGGACCCTAATGGTCGACTATCCAGAGTGTGTACAGGGAAAGGTCTAACCACAGGAACACCTAAATTAAGGGTGAATGCTCTGTCGATAAAATTCCCAGCCGCGCCTAAATCGACGAGCGCCTTATGCTGGGAATGCGGGGAAAACTCAGGAAAACAAACATGCACAAACAGGTGGTCAACAGAGGGCTCTGGATGAGAGTGGTGCAGACTCACCTTGGTGTGACGCCAGAGAGCCCTGCCTGCTGCCTTGACCCCAGAGGGACCAGCCCGGCACCGACCGGCAGTGCACCCTCTGCGGCCACAGATGGTGCATGTGAAAGCCCCTCCTCCAGCCTCCCTAAGCGCAGCTCATGGGCACTGGAGCGGGGGTGCTGGAAGACGGAACCGACAGAGCCCTCTCTGGACGTCCAGCAGGTTATCCAACCGGATGGACAGATCCAGCATTTGGTCAAAGGTGATGGTGGCATCCCTGCAGACCAATTCCCGCCAGACGTCCTCGCGCAGGCTGCATCGGTAGTGGTTGATAAGGGTCCTGTCATTCCATCCTGCTCCGGTTGCCAAGGTCTGGAATTCTAGAGCGAACTCCTGGGCGCTCCTTGTCCCCTGCCTCAGATGGAAAAGCCGCTCCCCCGCGGGTGAACTCTTCGAAGTGGTCCAACGCCATATCTCCTTCTCCCCACACGGCATTTGCCCACTCCAGAGTTATCCCCGAGAGGTAGAGACGAGGGCGGACACGCTCTCTCTTCCCAAGGGAGCTGGGTGAACGGTGGCCAGGTATAGGTCCAGCTGTAATAGGAACCCCAGGCACTGTGCTGCCGCCCCATCATACTCCCTAGGAAGGGAGAGACGCATCCCACTGGGACCTGATACAGGGGGGACGGGTAGAGGTACCCCTGGTTGTGCTGGTCGAGGCGCTGGAGAGACTCCCTGTCTCTCCCAGCGGTCCATGGTCTGGACAACGCAATCCATCGTGGCGCCGAGATGTTGCAGCATCGTCGAGTGTTCTCGGACGCGTTCCTCGACTCGTCTAACCAGTGTGGGATTCTGTCAGCATATGCGCTACTGGTGTTGAAGTCCGGTGCAGGAGAGCAGAGAGTTGTGATCAGGCACACACTTTATTTGGCAGAAGCAAACAAAAGACAGATGCAACAGTGTCCAACAAATCTCCAGCCAAAGGCAAAAGTGCTAAGCGCGACAAAGTCACAAATAATCAAAACATGTTTAACAATTAAACACACTCCGGGTTTCAACATATGTCATCGGAATTTCATAATTCCTATATGTGTACATTAATTAAATCACTCAGTCTATTTATAAGAATTTGTAAGATTCTTATATGCATAAAATAGACAGAGACCAGTCTTCTTAAAATTAGATAATAGTATTTATTCTCTGAGGTCACTGCCATGGAACCATGAACAACAATTTATATACAAAATATGACGTCATAGGTTATAAAATGTCCTTCCTCCTATCGACCAGGACAAAGCAGATTCAAAAGTTTATTCCAACCTCCTAGCGCACACACACTATATCAAGATTAACTTCTGGAGTCTCACCTTCATCCATTACTATTTAGAAGACAGCTCCATATAATGGAAAACCCAGGGAGACAGTCGCTGCCTTATCTAAACATCCCAGAGCTAAGTTGAGTCGGTTCAACCATAGGTTAACGATCCTTTTTGCTTACTTAAAAACCCACAACCTATTCCTCTCTAACCTAGCTGGAATGGTGTTTATTATGTTTAATTACCCCCTGTTTCATGCTACACAATCCCTTCCTTATGAATTAACATTATTAATCAGATATTGTAAAACAGGGTAGAGTTCAATTAATTATAGTTCTATTTAAATGTAGATATTGTTTAGTCATTATTCATAAAATTCCTAACAACATAGTACCCGGGGGAAAAAACAGCTAGGTGTGTCAATACATAACACGTAACAAAACAATCCCACCCAAAGATATGGGGGGAACAGAGGAATATATATATATATGCAGTTGATTAGGGAATGTAAAACATGTGTGCGGGGAACAAGACGAAACAAATGGAATAATGAAAAATGGAGCGGCGATGGCTAGAAGGTCGGTGACGTCGACTGCCGAACACCGCCCGAACAAGGAGGGGAGCTGACTTCGGCAGAAGTCATGACAAGAACTATATAGACATGCCCAGTCTACCTATATGGGCAAAGACGCAACTCCTACTAAACCTTATCTCACTGTGATTAGTAAAGTCAATTTGTATTTTATTTAAATGAATAAATCTGAACATCTCTAATTCATATCCTGATAAGCGCTTGGCAGCCCTAAAGTGGCGCCTGAGTGGTGCAGTGTTCTAAGTCACTGCATCTCAGTGCTAGTGGTGTCACTCTAGACACCCTGGTTCAAATCTAGGCTGTATCACAACTGGCTGTGATTGTGTTTGGCCAGGGTCATTTTAAATAAGATTTTTTCCTAACTGACTTGCTTAGCTAAATGAAGGTTAAATGTTTGGATGTCTCTGGGCCTCCTCTGCCGGGCTGAACGGTGGGGCAAGGTCATGGTTGACCCCAATTAATCAGTGTCCACTTCATCATTGGATGATTGAGTCTCTGAGCCCTCAGCTCCTTCCAGACCTCTATGCTGGAGTAGTTCTATTCTCCACAGACCTCTACTCAATGCTTGAACTGGCTCCTCAAATGGTAGGGAATTACATGACATGAGCATATTGCGATGCAGAACCCAGCCCCTGCCTGTACCCCTCTCGGGTTTGACCTCATAGACAGGGCTGTCATCACCTTTCCTGGTTACAGCCATGTGTACTTGATCCTCCCAGTGTGATCTTAGCTTTCCCGGCCCCCCATGTTCTGACATGTTCCCCACCAGTACACGATCCCCTGAGACCAGAACCCAACTCATTTTCTTCTGAGGCTTTTCACTTTGCTGTTAATTTCTCCATGTTTCTTATGGCGATGTCATAGGCTTCTGCCATGTGTTCTTAGCATAATCCTGGTATGATTTCTCCTGTTACTTTATCTTTTACCCAAATACAAGGTCAACAGGTAGCAGTGGAGCCCTTCCAAATAGCAGGAAATATGGTGAGAACCCAGTAGCATCACCGGTGATATAATTACATGCATGAATTACCTTGTTTAGATAATCACCCCAGTTTGCATTTTTCTCTTAATTTAGTGTGCACAACACTGACAATAGTGTATGGTTAAATCTCTCCCCTGGATTCCCCTGTGGAGGATATGGAGAGACTCTGGAATTGGCTATTCCCGTTCAGTTCCGCAAGGCTCTGAATAACTGATTTTCAAACTCTCTTCCTCTCTTACCTTGACAGCTCATCTTGCACTGATGGCCTTAGCGTGACCACGGATATCCAAGTTACTCAGTCATGCTATTGTGCCTGAACATTATTGTGTGTTGCTTTTGCCGTCTCAGGGGAGTGTTTCTCTGTGCATTCTTCCATGTAATGTTCAGCAAGCAAAGGAGAACGTGACAGAAAATCTGAGTCAGTGTTTACCTTTCCAGGACGATACTTCAGTGTGAGATTGAAGTCAGACAGCTCCGCCACCCAGCGATGACCAGTGGTATTCAGTCTCACTGTAGTTAGTACTTACAGTACCAGTCAAAAGTTTGGACACACCTACTCATTCCAGGGATTTATTTTATTTACTATTTACTACATTGTAGAATAATAGTGAAAATGTCAGAACTATGAAATAGAAACACATATGGAATCATGTTGTAACCAAAAAAAGTGTTAAACAAATCAAAATATATTTAATATTTGAGATTCTTCAAAGTAGCCACCCTTTGCCTTGATGACAGCTTGGCACACTCTTGGCATTCTCTCAACCAGCTTCATGAGGTAGTCACCTGGAATGCATTTTAAATTAACAGGTGTGCCTTGTAAAAGGTAATTTGTGGAATTTCTTTCCTTCTTAATGTGTTTGAGCCAATAATTTGTTTTATGAGAAGGTAGGGGTGGTATACAGAAGATAGCTCTATTTGGTAAAAGACCAAGTCCATATTATGGCAAGAAGAGCTCAAATGAAGTAAAGATGGACTGTCATTTCTCTTTGCTTAAGACATGAAGGTCAGTCAATACGGAGGATTGCAGTCGCATAAAAGTGCAGTCGCAAAAAACATCAAGTGCTATGATGAAACTGGCTCTCATGAGGATCACCACAGGAAAGGAAGATCCAGTTACCTCTAACTTAATTCAAGTTCACTGCACATCAGATTGCATCTTAAATAAATGCTTCACAGAGCTCAAGCAACCGACACATTTTAACATCAACTGTTCAGAGGAGACCTTCATGGTCAAATTGCTACAAAGAAACCACTACTAAAGAACACTAATAATAAGAAGAGACTTGCTTTGGCCAAGAAACACGACCGGTGGTAATCTGTCCTTTGGTCTGATGAGTCCAAATTTGAGATTTTTGGTTCCAACCGCCGTGTCTCTGTGAGACGCAGAGTAGGTGAACGGATTACCCACCATGAAGCATGGAGGAGAAGGTGTGATGGTATGGGGGTGCTTTGCTGGTGACACTGTTGGTGATTTATTTAGAATTCAAGGCACACTGAACCAGCATGGCTACCACAGCATTCTGCAGTGATACATCATCCCATCTGATTTGCGCTTAGTGGGACTATCATTTGTTTTTCAACAGGACAATGTCCCAAAACACACCTACAGACTGTGTAAGGGCTACTTGACCAAGAAGGAGAGTGATGGAATGCTGCATCAGATGACCTGGCCTCCGCAATCACCAGACCTCAACCCAATCGAGATGGTTTAAGATGAGTTGGACCGCACAGTAAAGGAAAAGCAGTCAACAAGTGCTCAGCATATGTGGGAACTCCTTCAAGACTGTTGGAAGAGCATTCCTCATGAAGATGGTTGAGAGATTGCCAAGACTGTGCAAAGCTGTCATCAATGCAAAAGGTGGCTACTTTGAAGAATCTAAAATTTGTTTAACACTTTTTTGGTTACTACATGATTCCATATGTCTTCAAGATTATTCTAAAAGGTAGAAAATTGTAAAAATAAAGGAAAACCCTTGAATGAGTAGGTGTGTGCAAACTTTTGACTGGTAGTGTATGTCAAGGGGTTACTATCCCAGGCGTTTGCCCCTGATCCTACATCCTACTGCCCAATGGCTATCACTGATGACCAGTCTGTTGATCAGTCTGATGACCAGTCTGTTGACCAGTCTCATAACAACTTTAGCATTTTCTTCTCTCTCTTTTGGTTGTACATGGTTTTCTGTTGGAGCGATTCCTAACTGAACTGTAACCCTGGCCCTGCACTGACTGTACTAATGATGTTACCTGTCTTTGATTGCTCGCATAAATTTTACTCAGGAGGAGATTGTATTTATTTTATTTTCAGTCTGGGGGTTCTGCCTGGACACATTCCTCTCCACTATCCTATTTATCCTCACTCTGTACTGCGTTCACTCCTGTGGGGGTGAACTTACCTGAAACCATGGCCTTTTACATTTGTTTGCTTTCATTGCCCTGGGCAAGAGACATTACATTTTCTCAAGCAAAGCACTCTCATCTCCACTCAAGATATAATTTGTTAATCTAGTAACAATGGCCTGTTGGCATTGGCTCTTGACTAACTCTGTGCCATATTTTTATTTTCCTAGGCAAGTCAGTTAAGAACAAATTCTTATTTTCAACAACAGCCTAGGAACAGTGGGTTAACGGCCTGTTCAGGGGCAGAACGACAGATTTGTACCTCGTCAGCTTGGGGGTTTGAACTTGCAACCTTCCGGTTACTAGTCCAACGCTCTAACCACTAGGCTACGCTGCCACCCCGTTTCAGTCCTGATAGGGCACGAGGCTGTCTCAGGTCGAAGACTAGGAAGTCCAAGGCAGACTCTTGTGTTGTCTTAATCAACTTGTGATACAGTTCAGTGGCATCCTTCTCTGCATAATGTGTCCTCAAGATTTGCCTTAGGTTGTCATGTCTGTTTTCCCCTCCAGATGACTGGGCTCACAGCTCTGATTACTGCTTCTATGATTTCAAATTCACTGTATACTTTTCTCAGTCCATTTTCAATCTGATGTTCTAGGCTGTAGAGCTGAGATGATCTTTCTGATTCTGATCTCCTATAAGTCTTTATGACTGGGCATACTCACTCCACTCTCGCTGTGGTGTGTGCCTTTCTGGAGCTGGGGTCACCTCTCACCTCTCTCCTCCACTGGGTTCGTTGTTCACTTGCATCGTTGGCGTCGACTGGCTGGGACTTGTAGGCAGACTTTTCGCATCATCCTCCGAGTCTGATATTACTTTGATTTTGTTTTTCACTTGAAGCAGAAAAGACATTCCCTCATCCTCTGATTCTATTAAATCCTCCTTCTCACAGTAATCTTCAATCAGTTTGCGCCGCAACGCGCGACGGCTCTTTCCTTTTAATTCAGAGTCATCTACACTTCCTATTCCACAATTTACACACAGGTGTCATACATTGTCCTCAGTTAAAGTCCAGAAACTCTGTTCAATTTCACCCAACAACGTTTCCCACTTTCGACTCATATTGTCCTCCTCACGTGGCAACAACGACAATGCAGGCAATGGCAAGATAGCTAAAATTCGTTCAGTGGTTAGCCAGCTATGGTTAGCTATCTAGCAACTCTCCCAATGTCTCTCATTGTCCATTCAAGGAATATGGGCCGGTGCTCACATGAAAATAAATCTCAGCTGTGCCTCCAAATTTCTTACCTTTATCTATGAGCTTATAATGTAAATTTCAAAGCGAAAGGTACTGTTTAATTGAATTTTAACCATGTCAGTACGATGTAACAGCTCCCCCAGTCCACTTAAATTGTTCTTCTTCATTTTCCATGGGCTTCGCCCAAGTACCCCATAGTGGCTGGAATACAACTGTAATAAACCCCTCCTTACATCTTCAGTCAATGAACATCATTTTCACAACCTCCTGTCCAGGTGGAATAAGCCTGTGTGCAGTGCAATGGCGATTGCGTTGTCCGTAGATTTTTTGGTGCGGTATGCAAATTGTAGTGGGTCCAGGGTGTCAGGTAAGGTGGAGCTGATGTCGTCCTTTACCAGCCTCTCGAAGCACTTCATGATGACAGAAGTGAGTGCCACAGGGCGATAGTCATATAGGCAGGTTACCTTTGTTTGCCAGGGTACAGGAACAATGGTGGAAGCATGTGTGGATTACAGACTAGGACAGGGAGAGGTTGAATCTGTCCTTAAACCAGCTGGTCTAGTTTTGAGAGTATTCACATGTTTAAAAGTCTTGCTCACGTCGGCCACAGAGATAGAGCACACACAGTCATTTTGAGCAGCGGAGGATCAATGTTATTCACCTGGAAGCAAGCATAAAAAGTGTTTTACTTGTCTGGGAGATAGGCATCGGTGCTCGCCATGCAGCTGGTTTTCCCTTTATAATCCGTGATTGTTTGCAGCCCTTGCCAAAAACAGGTCAATATTCTGAAGAAGTGCATTCTTTCTCTTTTACTTCTTCAAAACTATTTGACTGCAGTAATGTGGTAGGCTATTTGAGAGACAGCTTGCAGATACTGTATATTGATGACATAACGTGCTGGCCTTCACAATAAGGAGCTACGCATAAACGATGTATTGCACTATGGTCTTTCTTATCTATTGAATAGCAATAATGTAGCGTAACTAAGTTCAATAGGAGCACAATAATTAATTTCTTCCTAAAAGCATTCTTCTCCATAGCCTATTCACAATAAGTTGTAATCAATTATTGTATTGTATGTGCTGTGATTAATTAAGGACTTTATGAATGTTTAATTGCTAATTGTTTACCTCACATGTTGGTTTAAATGTTGACTATAGTGTTATACACATATGATAAATATTCATAAATTTCTTCTCTCATTATTAAGCTACACCATCCTTGGTTTTAGGATGATACGCTTTTGCAATATCCTATAAGCTTTTGTTCATGGGTTTGGGGATGTGTGCCTCTTTCTGTACATTGAGGTAATTTCAGGACAATATTTCTGTCCGTTTAATCATTTTTGTCTTCTTCTGTTACTAACCCTACACTATGTCATGCATCATGTGTGATGATGGCTTTGAGTTTTTTGTAACTTTTCTTGTATTTATTATATTGCTACACAAGGGGTGTTTGTGAGTTTGGGACTTTTTGATTGCCCGTGCTTCGTACTATAAAAAATAAATCATATTTTAAAAAGGGAATTACAGTTTTCTATCCATCACATAAATAAGATACATTTTAAGCTTTCCTAAAATCTTGCAATGGGCCCGGTTCAATGGGCTCGGTTCAATGGGCTCGGTTCAATGGGCTCGGTTCAATAGGCTCAGTTCAATAGGCTCAGTTTAATGGGTTGGCAGGTAGCCTAGTGGTTAGAGTGTTGGACTAGTAACTGAAAGGTTGCAAGATCAAATCCCCAAGCTGGGAGATATGCATGTGACAAGGTAAAAATCTGACAAGGCAGTTAACCCAGTGTTCCTAGGCTGTCATTGAAAATAAGAATGTGTTCTTAACTGACTTGCCGAGTTAAATAAAGGTCAAATAAAAAAATGGGCTCGGTGCAGTGGTTAGGTATAAATATGAGAAACAACATGTTAAATGATAAACCATTGCATCAAGGTTTTATTTTTATGACATGGGTTGATGGGTTTGACTCCTCTGTGTCTGTGGGTATCTCTCTCCATGAAGTTGACAGTTGGTCATCACTTTTGTCCCGCCTCATTCCCTTAGGGTTTCAGGTCATCCATAGCGTCTTGGAGCCTGGAATAGAAAAAAATAGGTATTAAAAAACAGGACATTCATTCATTAACAGGACAAACAATCATGCTATACCTGGTTTATACTGTAGATGGCGTCAAACTACCTAATCCACTCACATTAGTAAGATGGCAGATATGATATGACAGATATGGCAGCTCTGCTTCCATCTCCAAAGTACTATATTTCACTCATACAAGGCCTACTTGCTGCAGATGTGTCCAAAATCATTTCGTGTTTCTGCCATTTGACTTTGTAACAACTTCCAAGTATTTGACTCATGGTAAATGTCACCTCCACTTCACCATCTCATTATATCCTGTTTCAACTCCCTAGATTTGATTTGATCCATGCACCATGGCGTATTGTGGTAGTTGAGCTTGAAGCATAGCTGTGATTGAATCAAGAATTTGACACTCAACTATTTGTTCTTATTCTTGCGTGATAACCGATTAAAAATAAACATTTTATTTCATCTCAATCAGCTCAACACTTCTCAGAGCTACGGGTGCATCTCAATAGTGTAAAGTTGCTTCCTCTCATTCTCGCCTTCTTTCCTTCACTGATGTCAACAAACTGGATTGCGAAAAGTCTGCCTAACATCCACCTATCGATGTGTCTGTAAATCAGTGCACATGAAGGAAACAAATCTAGGCGAGAGGAAGCAGGTTTAGACTATTAAGATGCACCCCAATAGTCAGTCAATGGCCTAATCCTAAATCAACATTCAGGCCCTATGTCACATGCACTTGTGGAATAACCAACAAAACCAATATGATGAAACTTCCACCTGGCCTATCAAGGTGGAAGGTGGAGCTATGAACATAATGCTTATACCTATCTAATTGGTCTATGGGTTGATTTAGGATTGGACCAATCTCCCTCATCTTCTCGTCCACTCACTTGAAGTCCCCTCCGTCGAGCAGGCTCCTGTAGGTGGCGATCTCGGCCTCCAGCTTCATCTTCATGTTGAGCAGCGCCTCATACTCCTGGCCCTGATGCTGGATGTTGCCCCGCAGGTTGGTCAGCTCGCCCTCCAGACGGATGAGGATGGCATTGTACTTCTCCACCTCCATGTTGGAACGCATCTCCACGTTATGCAAGGTGTCCTCTAAGGAGGATTTCTGTTTGAAATAACAGGAGAATTTTGGGAATGTTGTTGAATGACATTGGGATTATTAGAATGTTGGAATTTGGAGATATGGAGGGTATGGCTAAGGTATGGTGAGCGGCGCAATAGGAGGACAGGCTCATTGTATTGACTGGAACGGAATACACGGAATGTGTTTTCCATTTGTTGGATGTGTTTGATACCATTCCATGAATTCCATTCCAGCCCTTACAATGAGCACATCCACCCATAGCGCCTCCCACCAGCCTCCTCTGTTGTACATAGAGGACATACTGGGGTTACTATCAGTTCCATTTCTGCTCTGGAGAATATAGGAATTTAACTGAAATATGTTATCATCATATTGAAAGAATATCTTACCAAGCTTTGTTGGGACGCCAGCTCAATCTCGAGGGTCTGTAGCTGTCTATGTAGGTCACTCATCTCAACCTGGGCCCCCTGCAGGGCCTCTGTGTTCTGTGAGACCTGCACCTGCACGTCTGAGATCTATACCACAGCACAAAGGGAGAGAGATGGGAGGGAGGGAGAAAGGGAGAGAAGCTGAGTCAACTTGAGAGGTGAATTCATGTTTTGTAGTTCAGGCTTTTGTTGTGTGACTAGACTACCCAGATATGATACTGGTTTGTGCAACAAAACAAGTTTTTATTGGAAAGCTACACTTTTTTGCAAATACACATTTTTATATTGGCCTGTGGGTGTGAGGTAGTCCATTTCAATTCGAATTGCGGATCAAAAACAGAGTATTATAGGCTTTATTTTTATTAACTTATTTTATTTTATTAAACCTTTATTTAAATAGGCAAGTAATTTAAGAACAAATTCTTATTTATTCTTACCCCACCAAACCTGTACTTTATGTGGTGTGTAATGTTAGTATGTATGAAGTTATGATAAGAACATATCCATCCTTCTTTCCTTCTGAACACTGTAAAGATAGGATGGGCAAACCTGGTTTTCGTGCCACACTTTGAGGTCCTCTGCGTTCTTCAGAGCCATCTTCTCGTACTTGGCCCTCATCTCGTCCATGACCAGTGACATGTCCTGACCCTTGGGGGCGTCCACGTCCACCTGCACCCCCGACTGAGTGATCTGGTTCCTCATCTCCATCACTTCCTGTTGGAGAGGGGGAAGAAGGGAAGGGGGGAGAGAGAGAGACAGAGACATGAGAAATAGTAAGGCATTCCAAAATTAACCAACTGTGAAAAGTTCATAGCTGGCGATGAGGTTAGTCTGATTTTGTTATCACGTTATCATCATTCTTCCTGGATTATATCATTCTTAAATCTAGTCTGGAAATGTCTCATTGAAGCCATGAAGTTAAATAGCCGACTTCGGAAAGCAGGATCCCCCATTATAGTGAATGGGAAAATGGCAATCTTCGTTGGCAATATTTGTGTGAACATTTTTTTTTTTCAGAAGACGGTCATGGTACCAATATTTGCTTCTATCACACCAAATGTATGTCCTTGAACCAACTATTTTAAAATCGCACATAGAAGAAGTTATAAGGATATTCAAATTGCTTCCGGCAGCCTGCAGTACCTCAGTATGCCTTCAATTTGAGATAATCAATGAGAGGGGGCAGCACTGAGCTAGCCTGCAATGTCGCTACCTGCAGTAGCTCAAATTGAGCATGTTAAGTCTTGAGAATCCCCCCCATGAGACACTTCCAATAATAATATTAGTCTTCAACCTATTCAAATACAATACAAATATTAATTTTAAAATTATAATTTGATGTGGATATTCAATATTAATACTATAGCTCACATTGTCATGGTTCTTCCTGAGGAAGATGAGCTCCTCCTTCACAGCCTCGATCTCACTCTCCGCGTTCATCCTGCCCATGTTGGTGTCATCAATGACCTTCTTCAGCCCGGCAATGTCTGCCTCCACTGACTGGCGAATGCCATTCTCAGATTCAAACCTGTGGGCATAGGGAGACTGTCACTACACTCCTTGTTGACATGAAATAGTTGGAAATTGTGACCTTGGGACTTATCTGAGAAAAGCATTGTTCTGAGATATTAAGCAACAAAGTTTTCACATCCCAGATCTCTGAACTGTTTTGTAGTGAAGTCTTCTTTCATAACCCTCACCTTAAAGGTACCTAAAGTCCGGAGTATAAAATTCCTTAGACATTTCAAAATAATTTTTTACCTTCATTTTTTATTTTCTATCTGACACTTCTGAATTTGACATGTTCAGTAAAAAAAAAGTGTAACTATTTTAATACATAAATGATATAATAATACAAAGATAGCATGGGTGAAATTGCCACTGGGATGGGAGAACAGGGCCCAGATCCCAATAGCGATGGAACTTAGACTTACGTGTGTTTTAATGATGCACCTTTCTTACAATGGCCAAAGATGTAACATGCGTTTCCCAAAACACCACACAGAGACAATGGCTGCTAAGTGAGTCGTTGGAGCATGTGTCGATACTGGTAGGATCAAAAGAAAGGGAGCACTGCGCTCGGATCAGCTTTCTCCATTCAAATCTTACAGTAAATCTTACCGGCTGGAGATAAAATGTACGACGATGTAATGAGACTGACACTTTTTACATCCTGCAGGTTTCTCCGATCAAGTAACCTAACCTAAACTGCACCCAATCAAATAAAAATGCGCTGTCATGTTAACAAACAACACATCCTAAAAACAGGATAGGTAATAGTAATATGGACAATATGGAATTGACAATCACAACTTTTGTCTTGGTGTTTCACCTCATTGTCATGATCAGTGGTTTCAAGTTTGTATCCGTACATTTTTGATAAGCTGATCATAGCGAAAAATTAAATAGTTCTGCATTTCCTACTGTGTAAACACATTACAAACAGGCTTACGATAACTCCTGATAAAGTTGGGTAGCTGATATTCAGAGCTTAAATAGCCAAATGAATTAGTCACAGGAAACAGGACTAATAAAGCCAATGCAACGGCCTGTTTTACAAATGGTGGGCCTACCACATGAATGGGCATGAAGAATTCCATTGCTGGCAGAGACTACACCCCTTCAGTCATAGTCTTTTTTGGTGTTTTACAAATGGTGGCTTACCGGATGAAGGGCATTTATATCTTTCAGGCAACACTACAGGCACCTCAGTATGTTGGAACTCCTGAGTTTTTGAACGTCTTGCTTTGGTGCAGTCCAGACCCTGGACAGTGGTGGTTCAATAGATTGGACATGATCTGGAAAGGCACACACCTGTCTAGGCCCTGCTGACAGTGGATGTGAGGGCAAACCAGATGAGGTCGATGGAATTGTCCACCAGCAACCCATTTTGAGGCACAAATCTGAAGGATAAAAACCTCCATTGCCATTATGAAGTGCCTCCAACAGAGAAATGGTAACATCCTGACTCATCCTATACCACACAGCCAAACTGAGCAATCATGGAGAAGGGCCTGGTGAACTCCTGAGGTGGTGAAGAGCAGAATCTGTGGAGATGGGAGAACCTGGAAGAACAACCATCTTCACCAATCAGGCCTTTATGGTAGAGTGGCCAGACGGAAGCCATTGTGGCTTTTGGGACAGGTCTCTGAATGTCCTGAGTGGCAGAGATCCCAGGAGTCTCTGGGGACCTGAAAATAGCTGTGCAAATGCATTGACAGAGCTTGAGAGGATCTGCAGAGAAGAATGGGAGAAACACCTCAAATGCAGGTCCCTTTTCTCCACCTTGGCCATTTGGATCTGGTGCAGACAGTGCTGGAACATCAGATTCCAAGAGCCAGGAGAAACCTGATATTCCTTTGTGCAAGCTTCTGAGTTAATACAGATGTAAATTTGGGGAGCGCATCGCATTCCTTTGGTTCCAGGTGTTTCGGCCATCCTCTGGGCAATGACCCTAAAGCGAAGATCAATCCTTACGCTTGCTTCCCATTCCCAATTAGTCATAGGAGTTGCCTTGTTGTTGATAGCCAACATCCCATGGGACTACATGGCAGGGGCGTCCTCCTCCCTGAGGGATCATTGGACCCCTCCTGGCCCTCTCACTTCGGGGCCCAGCTTTGGGTCTTTCCTCTTTCCAGAACCACTGACTGCTGTTCTCATAAGTCTCCAGAGGAACCCAGGTTTCTACGTCTGGTTGTAGATCTTATAAACCTCTGCAGGACTCCATTTGGTCCTTCTGTGTTCCAGCTGATGCCGTGCTTCTTGCAGCTTCTGCAGATGTTTTCCTCATAAGCCTCATCTACTAAGTCCTCCCAGGGTACTGTGAGGTCAATGATGAAGACCTTCTTGAGCGAACGTTTCAATATGTCCTTAGGGTGGTGGTTGCGATCTCCGGGAGGAAACACAAGTTGCCGGCCAATGTCAGCTATGTCGCGGAAGCTGGTCTCAATGGTGATGTTCGGTGGTTTAGCCCCTTCAGGGACAAAGTTCGGTAAGGGATATCTGATGGGATGGTAGGGAGTTGTTGGCATGTCACTTGTCCTCCAGGGCGGACGCAAGGTTTTTAAGGACTTGTTCTGACACCAAGGTGCTCCTCTGAGGCTTGTTTTACACCCTGTGAGAATTGTTTTTGAGCTCCACTTTTTCCTTTGTGAAGAGACTTTTGGAACTTGAAGGGATCAACCGCCTTATAGAATCGATCCTTCTAGTTTTCCTCTTCTCCACACTTCCCATCGAGTTGTCCCTGTTTGGAAAGAGTTCTCCCACCTTGCAGCCTCCCTCCTGATGGTGTACTTCCTGCCTACCATCGGTTCTCTGGTCCAGTGGCTACGGAGGGATTAGCCCAAGGCCTCCTCTCCCTTTGACCCACAATGTCAGCCTGAAGTGCCTCTATGCCCTCCTTTTCCACTTGCGAGGCCTTCTTCCACTGTTTCTTAAGATCATTTATGTAACTATCTCATTTTTGACAAAAATGCCAGATTGAACAGCTTGAGGACCAAGGTCTCCAAATGATGGGGTACGGCATCGTGAAGGCACAAAATTAAGCTGCCTGTGACTTTCAGTTCACTATGAAAGGGAAAACACTTGATATTTAGTCAGTTGCTCAACTTTCCAAATGTGTTGACTCAGACACTAATCTTTTGAAGTCAGCTTTGATTCTCTCCTCCTTTTTTATTATCATTAGAATTTGGGGAGGGAGGCCTCTTGAAGTGGTGCAGTACCCCCTTCAAGGCACTGCATCTTGAATGTTTAATCTAGCTGTGCCACTAGAGATTCTGGATTCGAGTCCAGGTTCTGTCGCATGGGACAGTGGTGGTCAATGTTGTAATGTCGGGAGACCTTAGTGGGGTGGGCGCACAACCAGGCCCAGCGTCCACCAGCAACCCATTTTGAGGAAGGTAACCTCCATTGCCATTATGAATGCCAGAGAAATGTCCTTGTCCTACATTGCGCATGTCCTTGTCCTGCAGATCCTGGAAGTGACTGGGTTGTGACTGGTGTCCTGTATGTGGAAAATGGACCACAGGGTTCATGGGGCACAGAGCCGCTGACACAGTTGCCAGGTGACTATGGTGTCCCTTCCTCCACACATTGTTTGGCTGGTGCCAGATCATGCTGGAATTAAGTGGGCATTGGGTCAAGAAGCAGTGAGGCTTGGTTTGGTTGTGTTTCGGAGGATTCGTAGCTCTCGACCTTCGCCTCTCCAGAGTCTGTACGGGAGTTGCAGTGCTGAGACAAGACTGTAAATACCAATTGGATACCACGAAATTGGGGAGAAAAAGGGGTAAAATATAAAAGTAGAATTTTGGGAGGGAAGATTTATAAGCACATCAGACATTTACATGAAGATGCCAATATGACAGATTCATTATGAGAGATTAGATAAGACTGCATACAGGTACATATGGGTCTGGGGTATCTCAAACTCTTGAGAGTTCTTCCTTGAACTGAATGGCGGATACACAACCTAATTGTGTATAGTGAGTTTAAACCAATTGAATTTGTGAGAAGCACAAGTACAGTATGAAATTAAACAGATCAGTTGATTTTTTTTGACAGAGCGACGATCTACAAAATCGCAAATGAACCCTTGTATTGTATACAAAGTTGTGGCTCAACCAGTGTGCAGAAAGATGTAATTTACAGTGGGAAACTCACTTTACTTTGAAGTCATCTGCAGCTAAGCGGGCATTATCGATTTGGAGCACAAGGCTAGCATTGTCCGCTGTCGCATCAAAGACCTATTGGAGAAAAAGATTGTTAATGCTAATGAATACATGACAATAACAGACTAAATCTTTTGGAGGACAATTTTGCAGATGATGTGAGCATTATGATGCTTTTACTTAACATAACTTTTGAATCCATGTCAGTTATAGAGGAAAGCTGTAGGCCTGTATGTTTCCCCCCACTTACTTCTTAATTCTAACTATAATTGTGTGTGTCATACACAGATGAGCTGGCAATAAAAAAAGAAGAACTAAAACAGATCACGGGATCTGCTGCTCATCACCACCATTTTAAATCTAAGACTCTCAGGGGAGTGATATTGAAACTGCAGGTTGAGTGAATCACAAATGAATCTATGGTTACCGTCACATGTCTCTAAGAAAAAAGAGGAACCACAAACGGAAGAACAGGAAAATGAGTTCTCTCTCTAGGGCTGAATCTGTTCTCAATTTTCATTGTTAAAAGACAAAGGCGGGGCTTCCTGTCTCCCACAAAACCATAAAGAGAGCCCCCCCCCCCCAAAAAAAGTTCTGTGTGTTTCTACCATGGCATTCTGGTGTGAATCACATAAAAAAGGAACCTCTTGTCCCTTTATGTGTCCGGCAAGTGGAACAAGGCTAACATTCATCATAAGAGTGCCATCATAAACTATGGAGGGCCTCTGAATTCTTTTGGACAAAAGTCTGTTTTTGCCAGGAATTCAAGAGATCTTTGGCTGTGCTGTGAGTAGTTTACAGAGACTTTGACTGTTCTGTGTGGAGCTATAATGGTTATACAACCAGCACACCCACCATGTGTTTCAAATCTCACAGGGGATTCTTTTTGTGTGTTGTCACACCACATCTGGTTCACATTGCTGGTCCCTCCCACACCACACTACGCCCCAGAGTAACCAAGGAGAGTGACCTGGCAAGTTGGAAACAGTCTTGGAACATTGTTTATGGGTTTTGGTCAGTTTTTTGATGATGATTCACTGCTTCCACCAAAGGATTCATTTGAGGAACTATTTGACCAGTTTGAGGGGTGAGGGAACTAGGGAAGGAGGGGGAAGGAAAAGGGATATCTGCCCCATCCGGCCCCACCCTCTATTCAGTTGTTAAGATATTTTATAAGGCAGTTGTTACAAAGCAGGGTTCATCACAGAAATGTTGAAGTGAAGACAGAAAGAGTGAGAAGCAAAGTATAAATGGGTGAATAAATAATTTTCACTATGCTTAAATTAATTATTGGAGGGACATCTCTCATACCATATGGGTTTTAGTTCACAGAAAAGTTGCAACAGTGGTGACATGACATGGATATTTTGATTTATAGGTTAATCAAATAAGGATTATCTATGAACACACGTATCTAAAGCAACAAAAGACTAAACAAATTCCTCACCTTAAGCCTTTTTCTACACACATTATCAACAACCCTCTCTCTCTGTCACTCTCTCTCTTTGTCTCTATCACTCTTGTAATGATACTGTATTATTATTTGTTTGAATGTGATACTACTCATCAAGACACCCCATATTGCTCTCTCTCTTTCTCATTCACACCCCTACCTTCTTGCGCAGGTCGTCCAGTATAGGGCTGTACTTGCTGTAGTCGCGGGCGTCTGGTCCTCCCTTCTCCAGGGCCTCTCGGATCTTCATCTCCAGCTGTCCGTTGGCCTGTTCCAGGTTCCTCACCGTCTCCAGGTAGTTGGCCAGACGGTCGTTCAGGTTCTGCATGGCTCCCTTCTCGTTTCCCATGACGTGACCACCGCCACCACCTGCCGCCGTCGTCTTGATCAGACCACCCATGCCCAAACCCATAGCGGCGCCCATGCCACCACCCATGCCCATACCACCGCCGCTCACCTTAAAGGAGGATGTGGAGTAGGAGGAGGAGCTGGCCGGGGCACCACTGCGGAGGCCCCCGTAGGCTGTGGAGGAAATGCGGGTGCCCTGGCCTCCGGCCCCGCCATAGGTGCTGGCGGCCCGGTAGGAGGACACGGGCGCGGAGCGTTGGAAAGAGGTGTGGCTGCTGGACGGTCTGTAACTCATGACTGCTGATGGAGGAGTTAAAAGGAATTGAGAAGAGAGAGAGAGCGAGAGGAGACTGAGCAGAGATACAGAGAGAGTGACTCGGGTAGAATGAACCGGAGAACTAAAACTCCCCCTAGACCCTGCCTACATCCACACCCCCATCCTCTCTTTCCTACTCTCCTCCCTCTTCTCTCATGCTTTCATTCGCCCGGTTCCTTATTTCCCCTGTTTTTTTGCATGCATCTAATGAGAAGCATACAGTACCAGTTAAAAGTTTGGACACACCTACACATTTAAGTTTTTTGTTGTTGTTTAAAAAAAATCTGTTTTCTACATTGTAGAATAATAGTGAATTCATCACAACTATGAAATAACACATATGGAATCATGTAGTAACCAAATGTATTGACATTTTTTTATTTTAGGTTCTTCAAAGTAGCCACCCTTATCCTTGATGACAGCTTTGTATTCTCTCAACTAAGTTCATAAGGTAGTCACCTGGAATGCTTGTCCAACAGTCTTGAAGGAGTTCCCACATATGCTGAGCACTTGTTGGCTACTTTTCCTTCACTCTGTGGTCTAACTCATCCCAAAACCATCTCAATTGGGTTGAGTTCGGGGGATTGTGGAGGCCAGGTCATCTGATGCAGCACTCTATCACTCTCCTTCTTGGTCAAATAGCCTTTACACAGCCTGAAAGTGTGTTTGGGTCATTGTCCTGTTGAAAAAAGTCCCACTAAGTGCACACTAGGTGGGATGGCGTATCACTGCAGAATGCTGTGGTAGCCATGCTGGTTCTGTGTGCCTTGAATTCTAAATAAATCATTGACAGTGTCACAAGCAAAGCACCCCCACACCATCACACCTCCTCCATGCTTCACGGTGGGAACAACGCATGTGGAGATAATCCGTTCAACTGCTCTGCGTCACACAAAGACATGGTGGTTGGATCCAAAAATCTCAAATTTGGACTCATCAGACCAAGGGGCAGATTTCCACCGGTCTAATGTCCATTGCTCCTGTTTCTTGGCCCAAGCAAGTCTCTTCTTGTTCTTGGTGTCCTTTAGTAGTGGTTTCCTTGCAGCAATTGAACCATGAAGGCCCTAGATTCATGCAGTCTCCTCTGAACAGTTGATTTTGAGATGTGTCTGTTACTTGAACTCTGTGAGGTGAAATCTGAGGTGCAGTTCATTGCTGATTTCAGAGGCTGGTAACTCTGATGAACTTATCCTCTGCAACAAAGGTAACTTTGGGTCCTCATGAGAGCCAGTTTCATCATCGCGCTTGATGGTTTTTGCAACTGTATTGAAGAAACTTTCAAAGTTCTTGAACTGATTGGCTCAAACGCATTAAAAAGGAAAGAAATTCCACAAATGAACTTTTAACAAGACACACCTGTTAACTGAACTGCCTTCCAGGTGACTACCTCATGAAGCTGGTTGAGAGAATGCCAAGAGTGTGCAAAGCTGCCATCAAGGCAAAGGGTGGCTACTTTGAAGAATCTCAAATATAAAATATATTTTAATTTGGTTTACACTTTTTTGGTTACCACATGATTCCATATGTGTTATTTCATAGTTTTGATGTCTTCACTATTATTTAACAATGTAGAAAATAGTAAAAACAATGAAGAACCCTGGAATGAATGGGTGTGTCCAAACCTTTGACTGGTACTGTATATTTAAAATGTACTTCCTACTACTGTGACAGTCCAGCTTACAACTTCATGACATTGTAAAAAATAGGGAAAATGTTTTAATTGGAAAAAAGAAACAAACACATATAATTAAGAAAATAACGAAAGACTGGAGTGAATGAAGAAGAAAATCATTTAAGAGTTTTTAATCTGAGAATGCATTGGCATTCCTCTGGTTTTGCCCATAAAGCATATTTGTAATGGTTGCTGCATAGTTTATACATACGTGGTCAGCCAAACCCCAAAATAGCTGGATATGGGCATACTTCTCAGCAGGGCTAAACAAAACTAATTTAATATGTTAGCTAACTTTGGCCAACTTTCACAAACTATTTCCCTGCACCTCTTGTTTGGAATGGCTAACTTTCCCACACCAATCCTCTTTGGACCGACCTATGATGAATTTGTGAGAAAACCAGTGATAACAATAGTTATCCCATTATCATTTACACTGAGTATACCAAACATTAGGAGCACCCCCCCATTTTTGCCCTCAGTACAGCCTCAATTCATTGGACCATACAAGGTGTCGAAAGTGTTCCACAGGGATGCTGGCCCATGTTGACTCCAATGCTTCCCACAGGTGTATCAAGTTGGCTGGATGTCCTTTGGGTGGGGGACCATTCTTGATACACACAGAAACTGTTGAGCATGAAATACCCAGCAGCTTTGCAGTTCTTGAAACAAACCAGTATGCCTGGCACCTACTACCATACCCCGTTAAAAGGAACTTACATATATTGTCTTGCCCATTCACCCTCTGAATGGCACACATACACAATTCATGTCTCAATTGTCTCAAGGCTTAAAAATCCTTCTTTAACTTTTTATGGCTGCAGGGGCAGTATTGAGTAGCTTGGATGAAAAGGTGCCCATTGTAAATGGCCAGCTCCTCAGTCTCAGTTGCTAATATGCATATTATTATTAGTATTGGATAGAAAACACTCTAAAGTTTCCAAAACGGTCAAAATACTGTCTGTGAGTATAACAGAACTGATATTGCAGGCGAAACCCAGAAGAAATTCAAAACAGGAAGTGGCTTCTATTTTGAAAACTCCATGTTCCATAGCCTCCCTTTGCTGGATTTAAGGGGATATGAACCAGATTCCTTTCCTATTGCTTCCTCAAGGTGTCAACAGTCTTTATTTTGAAAAATGAGCCAGAACGATAACATCGCGTCAAGTGGTCACATGAGTTTTGCTCACGCAACAGAATTTGGATGGATATTGCATTTCCCTCTACTACTGTGAAAGACATTTGCGGTTGATATATTATTGATTATATATTTTAAAAACAACCTGAGGATTGATTATAAAAAACATTTGACATGTTTCTGTGGACATTATGGAAACTTCGTCTGCGTTGTCGTGACCGCTCTTTCCTGTGGATTTCTGAACATAACGCGACAAACAAACAGAGGTATTTTGGATCTAAAAATAATCTTTATGGAAGAAAAGGAACATTTGTTGTGTAACTGGAAGTCTCGTGAGTGAAAACATCCGAAGAGCATCAACGGTAAACGATTAATTTGATTGGTTTTCTGATTTTCGTGACCGAGCTACCTGATGCTAAGTGTACTTAATGTTTTATCGTGCGATCGATAAACTTACACAAATGCTTGGATTGCTTTCGCTGTAAAGTATCATTTCAAAATCTGACACGACAGGTGGATTAACAAAAGGCTAAGCTGTGTTTTCCTATATTGCACTTGTGATTTCATGAATATAAATATTTATAGTAATATTTATTGTATGTAGCGCTATGCTATTCAACGGTTGTTGATGACACTTATCCCGATATCGGGATTGCAGCCATAAAAAGTTTTAACCAGTCTCCCATCCCTTCATCTATACTGATTGAAGTGGATTTAACAAGTGACATCAATACGGGATCATAGATTCACCTGAATTCACCTGGTCAATCTATGTCATGGAAAGAGCAGGTGTCCTTCATGTTTTCAATACTCAGTGTAGTATAACCATGTATTGAAAGACCCCATAGCCCACACTGTGTTAGAGCGTTGGACTAGTAACCGGAAGGTTGTGAGTTCAAACCCCTGAGCTGACAAGGTACAATTCTGTCGTTCTGCCCCTGAACAGGCAGTTAACCCACTGTTCCCAGGCCGTCATTGAAAATAAGAATATGTTCTTAACTGACTTGCCTGGTTAAATAAAGGTCAAATAAATAAATAAATAAATAAACATTAAACAGGAAACACACAAACTTCAAACACACCTAGAAGATGTAAAGGTTAATCAAATTAGGTGTGCACAAAGACTTTGGTATGCTGATACCACAGTGTGTGTATATGTCTCTCAGTCTTCAGGGATAGGATTGGGGGAGGGAAGGGGTGCTCTTCAGTCACCTTTGAGAGATAGAACACTGGGCACTATTTTCACAAAATTCTTCATTTAATATTTTCAAGTTGATACCTTTGATACATTTGAGTAGATATCTCAAGATAGCTGTGACACCTTGAATGGTATCTTTTAGTCGAGTTTGTATCTCATTGATCTCATTGAGCAGGAGTGTTGAATGTGTCACCCGAAAGGTAATTAAGTCACACAGACAGATAGAGCCATTGAATTTTTAATCCAGTACACAAAAAGCCCATCAATATCCATTGTTCTTAAGAAAACAAACTAGAATAGGACTGTGAGTGTCAGAAATAACATATACAGTAATTAATTAATTACATAATATATGAATAAGAACCCAGTATGTAACATTTTACTCACTCTTGCCACTTTTAGTCTCACAATAAACAAGCAACTTCCTAGCCTCAAATTATGTTCACAAGGAATTTTATGGCTCCTCAGGCCCTGCAATAAACTAGCATCCTGTCCAGGGAGTGTACTTGTATGTCAAGCTGCTTCACGCTACAGAAATATGGGCCATTCTGGCTTGGATAAGGTTACTTACTTAAACATTTTATCTATATACACTGTATCTTAGACATTATTCAATGAAGGGCTGGTTGTGTGTGGAAATGTAACAGAACATTCCAAAATAAAACCTCTGCCCTTAAGTAGATGGACTCAAATTTAATAGGTGGTGGTGTTTATAGCAGTGGAAAATAGTAGGTTCCCAACCACTTTCTCTGACGAGACTACTGTATACCCTGGCTAGGGCGGATTCACAAAATGGACCCCAGGGAACAAAATAACAAAACACACAGTACCCAGGGGACGTTGGCTAAAGCTCATACATTTCCATTGTTTTCTTTATACTGTCACTCTACCTCACCTTCATGGTTGATCAAGTTTCAAAGCTTCCCCTCTACATCAGAACAACTCTCATATAATAGAGTACTTATGTTTGGTAGTATCATATATCAAGGAGTTCATACCTCAGTGATTTAGAATGGGTTTAATGGCTGAGGAAGAGAAACTTCTCCATTGGATCAGAATGACTCATCTTACTATTTCTATGCCATTTCAAAAAGGTTTAAAATGAGAGTCTACTTCTAAATCAAAGTTTGTCAGATATTTCAACTAATTTCATTGTGCAAATCAAATGCACTTCTGAAGTGCTACCTGGAAATTATATACAGGCCATGTCTAGCTTTAAATTCAATGGAGCGTGCATTTAACTGATGAGAAGAGTGAAGTCAGAAACTCCCCAAAATAAACAACAACTGAAATGGCTGCAAAAAAGGAAAATACAAGAGTTTGGTGATGCCAATGGGTTGCAGGTTCGATGCAATTATTATGGCATGCAATATGCCAATGGGTTGCAGGTTCGATGCAATTATTATGGCATGCGATATATAACCAAATACTTCATTCTTATTTACTTCTCATTTACTTCACATGCTCAATATATAAGTGTACCCACACTGTGGTTTTTGTGCAGTTGCCATTTTTTGAACGGGCAAATAAACAGAATGGTTTTGGATACTGCAAACCTACTGTTACTTCCTACACAACAGATGGCGACATTTGTGGACTCAACATTTGATATATTCTTGAAGTCCGAAAAAAATCGGACCAACTTTGATTTCAGAGGGCACTATCACTTTAAACTGCTGCATGTGCAGTAGCTCTGGAGACCCTCAGGCCAGCGAGGCCATGGGGGGAGAGGGAAAGAGGGATAAAAAGAGAAGAGAAAATGGAGACTGACTCATAGCAATAACAACAGGAATGTGGGAAACTCAACAGGAGCTCATGTGCTTCATGGGTTCTGGACAACCGTCAAAGAATGAAAGCGCCCAGCTTGATCGTTCTTGGATGAACTTGAACTTGTTTATTCATGTTTTTTTTACTCACTTCCACTCTGTTACCCCGGAGCTCGGGAATGCTTACCCAGCTAAAATAATTATACTGCTACAATGTTAGGAAACACTTTATTTGGATAGTCCATCTGTAGATGCTCTACAGACTATCTACAGACTCTCGATAATATTTCAACTTCCTACTAATCCAAACCCTAGCTCTAACCCAACCTTAACCGTAACCTTAGCAAACAGTTACTTATCAACAGATAGTTTGTTGATAGTATGACATAGTATGGCATTTACAGATGGAAAATCCGGTCTATACAAATAAAGTGTGACCCAATGTTATGGCAATGGTACTTACTCAATCCCATGACCACGAGTTGTGCCATATCTGAGAGAAGGACAGCGGAAAATGGGAGGGTGGATATTGATCTCTTTAAATTAATTAGAGGTATTAGATAAAGACCCAGACACACCCGAGACCCTGAATATTGTTGGATGCATTGGTTACACCCTGAGACCCTGAACATTGCAGGATGCATTGGTTACACCCTGAGGTCCTGAATATTGTTGGATGCCTTGGTTACACCCTGAGATCCTGAATATTGTTGGATGCCTTGGTTACACCCTGAGGTCCTAAATATTGTTGGATGCCTTGGTTACACCCTGAGGTCCTGAATATTGTTGGATACCTTGATTACACCTTGAGACCCTGAATATTGTTGGATGCCTTGGTTACACCCTGAGATGCTGAATATAGTTGGATGCCTTGGTTACATCCTGAGGTCCTGAATATTGATGGATGCCTTGGTTACACCCTGAGACGCTGAATATTGTTGAATGCCTTGGTTACACCCGGAGGTCCTGAATATTGTTGGATGCCTTGGTTACACCCTGAGGTCCTGAATATTGTTGGATACCTTGGTTACACCCTGAGGTCCTGAATATTGTTGGATGACTTGGTTACACCCTGAGGTCCTGAATATTGTTGGATGCCTTGGTTACACCCTGAGGTCCTGAATATTGTTGGATGCCTTGGTTACACCCTGAGGTCCTGAATATTGTTGGATGCCTTGGTTACACCCTGAGGTCCCGAATATTGTTGAATGCCTTGATTACACCCTGAGACACTGAATATTTTTGAATGCCTTGGTTACACCCTGAGGTTCTGAATATTGTTGGATGCCTTGGTTACACCCTGAGGTCCTGAATATTGTTGGATTCCTTGGTTACACCCTGAGACACTGAATATTGTTGGATGCCTTGGTTACACCCTGAGGTCCTGAATATTGTTGGATGCCTTGGTTACACCTTGAGACCCTGAATATTGATGGATGCCTTGATTACACCCTGAGACGCTGAATATTGTTGAATGCCTTGGTTACACCCTGAGGTCCTGAATATTGTTGGATGCCTTGGTTACACCCTGAGGTGCTGAATATTGTTGGATGCCATGGTTACACCCTGAGGTCCTGAATATTGTTGGATGCCTTGGTTACACCTTGAGACCCTGAATATTGTTGGATGCCTTGGTTACACCCTGAGGTCCTGAACATTGCTTGAGGCATTGGTTACACCCTGAGGTCCTGAATATTGTTGGATGCCTTGGTTACACCCTGAGGTCCTGAATATTGTTGGATGCCTTGGTTACACCCTGAGGTCCTGAATATTGTTGGATGCCTTGGTTACACCTTGAGGTCCTGAATATTGTTGGATGCCTTGGTTACACCCTGAGGTCCTGAATATTGTTGGATGCCTTGGTTACACCCTGAGGTCCTGAATATTGTTGGATGCCTTGGTTACACCCTGAGGTCCTGAATATTGTTGGATACCTTGGTTACACCCTGAGGTCCTGAACATTGCTTGATACATTGGTTACACGCTGAGGTCCTGAATATTGTTGGATGCCTTGGTTACACCTTGAGACCCTGAATATTGATGGATGCCTTGATTACACCCTGAGACGCTGAATATTGTTGGATTCCTTTGTTACACCCTGAGGTCCTGAATATTGTTGAATGCCTTGATTACACCCCGAGACGCTGAATATTGTTGGATTCCTTTGTTACACCCTGAGGTCCTGAATATTGATGGATGCCTTGATTACACCCTGAGGTCCTGAATATTGTTGGATGCCTTGATTACACCCTGAGGTCCTGAATATTGTTGAATGCCTTGATTACACCCTGAGACACTGAATATTGATGGATGCCTTCGTTACACCCTGAGTCTCAACAATATTCAGGTTCTTGGGGTGTAACCAAGGCATCCAACAATATTCAGTATTCAGAGTTTGACTGTTCTTCAAGGTAGGTAGAAAAGTATTCAGAGTTTTATCAGTAAAATCAAATCAAATCAAATGTATTTATATAGCCCTTCGTACATCAGCTGATATCTCAAAGTGCTGTACAGAAACCCAGCCTAAAACCCCAAACAGCAAGCAATGCAGGTGTAGAAGCACGGTGGCTAGGAAAAACTCCCTAGCAAGGAGTCATCATGTCAGGTAGTCCTGGGGCACGGTCCTAGGGCTCAGGTCCTCCGAGAGAGAGAAAGAAAGAGAGAATTAGAGAGAGCATATGTGGGGTGGCCAGTCCTCTTCTGGCTGTGCCGGGTGGAGATTATAACAGAACATGGCCAAGATGTTCAAATGTTCATAAATGACCAGCATGGTTGAATAATAGTAAGGCAGAACAGTTGAAACTGGAGCAGCAGCATGGCTAGGTGGACTGGGGACAGCAAGGAGTCATCATGTCAGGTAGTCCTGGGGCATGGTCCTAGGGCTCAGGTCCTCCGAGAGAGAGAAAGAAAGAAGGAGAGAATTAGAGAACGCACACTTAGATTCACACAGGACACCGAATAGGACAGGACAAGTATTCCAGATATAACAAACTGACCCTAGCCCCCCGACACAAACTACTGCAGCATAAATACTGGAGGCTGAGACAGGATTCAGAGTTTATCCAGTGTTCTGAGTTTGACCGTACTTTAAAATAAGTAGTAAAGTATTCGGAGTGTGACCGTAGTTTAAAATGAGTACACAAGTATTTGGAGTGTGACCATAGTTTAAGGATAGCGTAGCCGGCCGAGAGAAAAGTTTCGTGAAATTGTATGTGTGTATAATGGGTTACTAGAGATTTGATGATGTAACAAAAACAAACAAACATGAGAAAACAATAAAGGATATATACAGTTGAAGTCGGAAGTTTACATACACTTAGGTTGGAGTCATTAAAACTCATTTTTCAACCACTCCACAAATTTCTTGTTAACAAACTATAGTTTTGGCATGACACAAGTAATTTTTCCATTAATTATTTACTGACAGATTATTTCACTTAACACTGTAACGCTCAATGAGTGAATGGGTGTGGAGTCAGGCGCAGAGAGCAAAGGATTTGGGAAAAACACGCTATAATGTCCAAAAATACTATACCCAACACAGGAGTAACTATAAAACAAAATAGTACCCTGATGTGAAATACTAGGACAGCGAGAAAACCCAACAAAAACACTACCACCTCTCAGACATACAGGAGAACAAGCCCGCACAAACAGAAGCGGGCTAAACGAACTTAAATAACCCCACCCTAACAACCAAACAAGAAACAGGTGAAACCAATTAGACAAAACCAAACGAACACGGAACAAAGGATCGGTGGCAGCTAGTAGACAGGCGACGAAGACCGCCGAGCGCCACCCGAACAAGAAGGGAAGCCACCTCCGGTAATATTCGTGACAAACACTCACTGTATCACAATTCCAGTGGGTCAGAAGTTTACATACACTAAGTTGACTGTACCTTTAAACAGCTTGGAAAATTCCAAAAAATTATGTCATGGCTTTAGAAGCTTCTCATAGGCTAATTGACATCATTTGAGTCAATTGGAGGTGTACCTGTGGATGTATTTCAAGGCCTACCTTCAAACTCAGTGCCTCTTTGCTTGACATCATGGGAAAATCAAAAGAAATCAGTCAAGACCTCAGAAAAAAATGGTAGACCTCCACAAGTCTGGTTCATCCTTGGGAGCAATTTCCAAACGCCTGAAGTTAGCACGTTAATCTGTACAAACAATAGCACGCAAGTATAAACACCATGGGACCACGCAGCCGTCATACCGCTCAGGAAGGAGACGCGTTCTGTCTCAACGTACTTTGGTGCGAAAAGTGCAAATCAATCCCAGAACAACAGCAAAGGACCTTGTGAAGATGCTGGAGGAAACAGGTACAAAAGTATCTATATCCACAGTAAAATGAGTCCTATATTGACATAACCTGAAAGCCCGCTCAGCAACCGCCATAAAAAAAAGCCAGACTACGGTTTGCAACTGCACATGGGGACAAAGATCGTACTTTTTGGAGAAATGTCCTCTGGTCTGATGAAACAAAAATAGAACTGTTTGGCCATAATAACCATTGTTATGTTTGGAGGAAAAGGGGGAGGCTTGCAAGCTGAAGAACATCATCCCAACCATGAAGCACAGGGGTGGCAGCATCATGTTGTGGGGGTGCTTTGCTGCAGGAGGGACTGATGCACTTCACAAAATAGATGGCACCATGAGGATGGAAAAGGATGCAGATATATTGAAGCAACATCTCAAGACATCAGTCAGGAAGTTAAAGCTTGGCCTCAAATGGGTCTTCCAAATGGACAATGACCCCAAGCATACTTCCAAAGTTGTGGCAAAATGGCTTAAGGACAACAAAGTCAAGGTATTGGAGTGGCCATCATAAAGCCCTGACCTCAAACCTATAGAACATTTTGGTCAGAACTGAAAAAGTGTGTGCGAGCAAGGAGGCCATTAAACCTGACTCAGTTACATCAGATCTGTCAGGAGAAATGGGCCAAAATTCACCAAATTCAACTGATTGTGGGAAGCTTGTGGAAGTCTACCTGAAACGTTTCACCCAAGTTAAACAATTTAAAGGCAATGCTACCAAATACTAATTGAGTGTATGTAAACTTCTGACCCACTGGGAATATGATGAAAGAAATAAAAGCTGAAATAAATCATTCTCTCTACTATTATTCTGACATTTCACATTCTTAATATAAAGTGGTGATTCTACCTGACCTAAAACAGGTCATTTTTACTAGGATTAAATGTCAGGAATTGTGAAAAACTGAATTTAACTGTACTTGGCTAAGGTGTATGTAAACTTCAACTGTATATATACAACTTCACCTAGATGTACCTAAGTGGTGCAAGAAGTATTCTGAGAAATATTCAGTTGTCCGTTTATGGATCATTTGGTAACGATAACGTTAACTCTGCATGCCTGTCTAAAGGGTCTGGAAAATAACGTGTCAGACAAAGATAGGCACATTTGACATGCTTTTAAAACGGCTGCCAACAAAAAATATAATCGCCATGTTAATCAGAGCATTCGTCAAGAATAAAAGGAACACCACCCCGTGATATATGTTGAAACAAACCTCATGCCCTGTTCAATAGGACCAATGAATGTTGAACGTGATTTTCTGTATTCACCCTCTCAACCGTTTAACTTGATAGGCAGCGAGTTGTTAGCTAAGCTTAAGGATACAATTTATTGTATTCCGATGGAGTTTTCATTGATATCCCCAACAATTAAGTTCTGAACCAATTTGTGAGTAGGCAAAATTTAACCACTCCCCGAAGTGGGAAACTGTCTCTGTCTCTCACTCTATTCTGTCTCAAATGACTGCACTCCAATGACAGTGGACTGATAGGCAGTGCTTGCCCAGTTTATAATAACTGTTGATCCGATAAAGAAACTCTCGTCTCGAGAGCTACCTTAAAAAAGAAGTTTCCTCCAAAGTGAATCTCTCCCCTTCTGAATTGGCTGCTGTAGTTTATAATTTCGGCACATTATTACTCTCAAAATAAACATTTCATGAGTGTGAAACAGAAAGTGAATATCCAACAGAAGTTGGTAATAAATATATAGAGTAACATTGTTAGGGTAGATAAAAATCCAATCAATGCCTTCCAGTGGTATCCCGGTGAACATAATTTATCATCTTTGTTTTCAAACTTTATAATAGGGGTAAAAGCAGAACACTGTTTGAGAGGGATTCTTGTGTATTTGTAACAGCTTTCTTCTGTGGACGAAGGATCAGACCAAAGCGCAGCGTGGTTAGTGTTTAACATGTTTAATAAAGACAATAAACCTGAACACTACAAAATACAAAACAAAATGTGAAAAACCAAAACAGTCCTATTTATTTTTTTACCTTTATTTTACTATGCAAGTCAGTTAAGAACAAATTCTTATTTTCAATGACGGCCTAGGAACAGTGGGTTAACTGCCTGTTAAGGGGCAGAACGACAGATTTTGTACCTCGCGGATTTGAACTTGCAACCTATCTAGTGCATAGACCAGAAGACAACCACCCACAAAGTACCCACAGAATATGGCTGCCTAAATATGGTTCCCAATCAGAGACAACGATAGACAGCTGCCTCTAATTGAGAACCAATCCAGGCAACCATAGACATACAAACTACATAGAAAGGAAACAGCCCTATAAACATACAAAACCCCTAGACAAGTCAAACACATACATCACCCATGTCACACCCTGACCTAACCAAAATAACAAGGAAAACAAAGAACACTAAGGTCAGGGTGTGACAGAATTAGAAGTAATATATATGCCATTTAGCAAATGCTTTTATCCAAAGTGATTTACAGTCATTAAATAGTTAAATAAAGCTGAAATAAAATAAAAACAGTCATGGGTCATGTTACATGTTACGTATGGGTGGTCCCAGAAATCAAACCTACTCTCCTGGCATTACAAGCATCATGCTCTACCAACTGACATGACAACAACTACATGACAACAAATGCATTAACTACAGAAAATGCATAGTCAGCCCAATGGCCTGCTTAATTAATATGCTCCCTTTTAACATGCACATGTAAGGTGAGTATCGGTAAAGTGGACACTCTCTGAAAATGTGCTTTCCCCTTATTAAATCCTCCCATTGTCTTAGCCCCCAACATGATACTATCATTAATAGCGTAGGAACACTACTACACAATAGAAGGAACAAATAAACATTAAACACAGAATGGATTACTTCTTCAAACACAAATGATTCTGAGACCATGTCTTTTTCAGTCGATACTGGCAAATTGGGACATCTTGATTGGCAAGATTGGCACTTAATTATTTATTGTAAAGGAGAAATTAGAGAGTAGCCTATATAATTTCAAGATAAACTGCAATCATTCATACAAATGAAATGTATTTCATTATTTAACTAGGCAAGTCAGTTAAAGAACAAATTATTATTTACAATGACAGCCTACCCCGGCCAAACCCTAACCAGGACAACACAGGGCTGATTGTGCGCTGCCCCATGGGACTCCCAGTCACAGCCAGTTGTGATATAGTCTGGAATTGACCTTGGGTCTGTAAGGACACCTCTAGCACTGAGATGCAGTGATTTAGACAGCTGCACCACTCAGGAGCCCATGTATTAAAACATTATTTAGGTATTTTGTGAAACATTCATAATTATAATGAATTATTATTATTAATATCATCATACTTGATTATAATTATATGGTGCATATTTAATTGTATAGCTTATATAAAATTAAAATAACCATATCTAAGCCTATCAGGTCAACATTCTCAATGCTACACTCTAGTGAACATTTTGTAGAATGCAACCAAAGACCCCTTACCCCTCAATGACTGTTTCAAATACAGCTAAATAAACCTTTTTTTTGTCATATACAGTACTTGTATGGTTATAAATATCGCTAGCTAGGGCTAATGTTGGTGAGGTAATATAAACGCAAAGTGAAGTGTTGGCCCCACGTTTCATGAGCTGAAATTTAAAAAATCCCAGAAATGTCCATATACACAAAAGCTTATTTCTCTCCAATTGTGTGCACAAATTTGTTTACATCCCTGTTAGTGAGCATTTCTCCTTTGCCAAGATAATCCATCCACCTGACAGGTGTGGCATATCAAGAAGCTGATTAAACAGCATGATCATTACACAGGTATAAGGGCACAAGGCAAGACCCAAATGCAGACACAGGAGGCAGATGGTTGAGCTCTGATATTTTTTATAACAAAAGGGTAGGCAAAAGGTAGTTCGGGGACAGGCGAGAGTTCATAAACCAGATCAGAGTCCAAACAGTACCAGGTAATAGGCAGGCTGAAGGTCAGGATAGGTAGGGGTTCAGTGAACAGGTCCGAATTCAAACAGTACCAGGTGATTGGCAGGCTCGAGGTCCGAACAGGCAGAGTGGTCAGGCAGGTGGGTTCAGCTTCAGGACAGGCAAGGGTCAAAACCAGGAAAAACAGAGACTGAAGAAAAAAGGAGCAAGGAAAACCGCTGTTTGACTTTTCAAAACAAGACAAACTGGCACAGAGAGACAGGAAACACAGGGATATGTACACCGGGGATAATAAGCAACATCTGGAAGGGGTGGAGACAAGCACAAGGACAGGTGAAACAGATCAGGGCCTGACAACAGGTGCACATTGTGCCGGGGACAATAATAGGCCACTTTAAAATGAGCAGTTTTGTCACACAACCCCATGCCACAGATGTCTCAAGTTTAGATTGTTCATGCAATTAGCATGCTGACTGCAGGATGGTCCACCAGAGCTGTTGCCAGATAATTGAATAATCTCCATATTTCTATCATAAGCTGCCTCCAACATTGTTTTAAAGAATTTAGTAGCAAACAGTAGAATGAAATCCATTTACAGTAATTTTGATTCACAATTACATCCTATTACAAAATATGTTGTAATGATACTCTGAATATACTTTTATTTAATTTTAACCATAACATTATTTACCTGAGAATGCTATTTCATTTTACTTACCATTATGCCTCTGGAGATGCGTGTCATTACACAGGATGTTAAGCCCACAATAATGACACCGTTTAAAAACATTGTTAATCATTGCAAACTTGCAAACTTCCTCAGTAACACACAGGCATTGATTGTTGGTGATGTTATTGTACACATTTAAAGAAATACATAAAAGTTAAGTGTCCCACTTTGTTACATATCCCACTTAACCAATATTCACCCTACATAACAAGTTCATGAACACTCCAGTGAAAATGCACAGTCACAGCATAATAGCCTCTTAAACGGATAGTTCACCCAAATTAAAAGCATATATATTGGTCTCCTTATCCTGTAGGTTTCAGTAAAACAGCAATCCTACTTTGGTTTTGTTGAACTTTTTAGCATGTGTGGCCCAAAACCAACGCAAGTCATTATCCCATATTAGACTGCTCACAGGGTAAGAAAACCAAAACAAGTCATTATCCCATATTAGACTGCTCACAGGGTAAGAAAACCAAAACCAACGCAAGTCATTATCCCATATTAGACTGCTCACAGGGTAAGAAAACCAAAACAAGTCATTATCCCATATTAGACTGCTCACAGGGTAAGAACCAAAACAAGTCATTATCCCATATTAGACTGCTCACAGGGTAAGAACCAAAACAAGTCATTATCCCATATTAGACTGCTCACAGGGTAAGAAAACCAATAGTGATCTGTTTAATAACATGTTCCCTTTTACCATGTGGACATACAGTACAGGAGCCTATAACACTTCATGGAAATGCATCGTCAGCCTTCATACTCTTTAGGAACATAGGAATACAGTAAAACACACATTTCAAATGATTAGAATGGAGGTTATTGAAAACAATGACATTTTTATCAATTGGATGACACCTCTTTTTGATTAGAATACTTGCACAGGAAGATTAAGGCAGTATGCCTTCACACACACACACATTCACACACACTCACACACATTCACACACCAGAACATCTGGTTACATTTTATTTTACAGTCCTATTTCAGTAATTATTCATTTGTATTTACAGATAAATAACGTAGTAACAATAATGCCGAACTCAATCACTCCAGGAACCAACACATGATTCATGTGACTGTAATCAATGTGTTTTTGCCATTGCCACCTTGTAATTGTGAGCTAAATATCAGATACAGTATATATATAGTGGGCTGTAAAATGAAAGCTTATTTACTTTTGGCACTACTCAATCCGTACAGCTGAAGATGTTCCCGTTGTTGCGGAGACTGCTTTCACGGTAAATACTGCATATGTCGACTCAATCGGAAATTACCTTCACATTTTAATACAGATGTTCCACAATGCTTCGGCAATACAGATTGAATCCAGCCCTAAGTTAGTTTGTTACTACCTACCTACTTACTGACCTTTACTCAAACCCCTTGACCAGGTTCTCCCATCAAACAAACTTTACAATAATTACAACACAAAAATCAACACAGGGGTTTACATACACATTAATTACAGTCAACCATATTATACTCTATATTATTAAAAACAAAAAAATATGTTTTAAGTGAGAATAGGCATTGGTCTAAAGCCGAAAAAAGAAAGGAAATTCACTAGCACCATAATAACTACTCCACCCATGCTACACCAAGGTTTTCCAGCACACAGCTTTGACCTACTACAGTAGCTGTTGGTATTGTACTTCAAATAACGTGTAGGCAGGTTGCTTAGGATTCAAACCTTCTCAAACAGCCTAATTCATACTCTTAGAGGAGGTGCTGCCACAATAATGTGATTTGTACCGGAAGTTCAAATGTTGGATTCTTCACACATCCCATCCACTACCCTTGAAAGCTTTTTTATTATATGAAAGCAAGCTTTGATTTTATACTTACAAGACCATCACACTTGACTGAACAAGTTGTTTTGTCTTGTAGTAATGTGGTGCCTGCCTGTATTTCATTAAACCTTTATTTTAGCAATACATGCATTGAGAAAAATAGATACTTGATAACATATTTTTGGGGTCAGTAGGCACCCAACATAACAACAGGTTATAATAATAATATAATAATAATATATGCCATTTAGCTGACGCTTTTATCCAAAGCGACTTACAGTCATGTGTGCATACATTCTACGTATGGGTGGTCCCGGGAATCGAACCCACTACCCTGGCGTTACAAGCGCCATGCTCTACCAACTGAGCCACAGAAGGTTATGGTGTGTTGGATACAGTCACTCTTATAGAGATCTACAGAGCCTGTCTGCATTCCTGATTTCTGTAACCGTTAGCTTACCTGTGTAATATGCACATAAACTCAGAAACACTTGTTTTGCAAACATGGTCTTGTTTGATCAATTGCTGTGCTGATCAATGGGCAGTTCATTACCTCTGTTAAATGAATATGTAGCTTAAAGTTATGAGTGTATTTGTATTTACAATAAAGATGTTGACACTACAATAATACACGTTTACAATAGGCCTATATAAAAAAATACATACATGCATTTATTGATTAACCCGAGCTTGAATACCACCCTAGGGCTAGCTACCTCTTATGACAGGCAGTCTGTTGCAGGCAGCAGCAGCTGTGTTGTTAAACGAGCAACCAAGTTGCTCGATCAGGTTAGATAGCTAAACTCTGAGAATCAGCTAAATATGTTAGCATTGTCAGAAACGCTACAAAAAGGTAGCACATCGTGAGCTATAAATTATACATTTAATAAAAACTTTTGTACCTACAAATTTAGTCAATCCGCCTTTTTATTATCCACTTTATGGACGGTATAATCTCATTTTATTCCGAAGTCTGGAATTTGAGCTAGGTAGGCACAGAAAATACTATTTTAAAAAACGATTAAAAATCCGGTAGGTGGTTTGTTATATGCATACTGTAGTTGCGTGCCGACCGGCACAACTATAATATTAAAGCATTGGATTCTTCCCAAGGGGCACTAGGGGGAGCCAGCCTCAAGCCAAGCAACCCAAACAAGTATACCTGAATAGCGTGGAGAGGCAGCCTCAAGCCAAGCAACCCTAAACAGGCATACCTGAAGAGGGTGTGGCAGTCAAGGTACAAATGGGCAGCTGTTCCTCCCTGTTTCCGTGACGACCCCTCCTCTGCCTTGGCCCTGACCTTCCCGTGGACCATCCCATTGCTATTATGGGATGTTGAAATTTCTACCTTAGTGTTGACTCCACTTCAGACAAAGATGTTTATGACTCTAAGTGTAGGTGGCAGGGAGAGGCCTGTAGGGCAATTATGTAACCCATACCGCCAAGCCCTTAGGGTTATTTGAAACAGCAGCCCTATACAGGTCAGGGTCAACTTCTGATATTTGTAAAGAGGCTGTTTCTTCTCGGCTATAATCGTTGTCTTCTGACCCTCCCACCATCATCCACTCATTGCATGTACAGTGGGGCAAAAAAGTATTTAGTCAGCCACCAATTGTGCAAGTTCTCCCACTTAAAAAGATGAGAGAGGCCTGTAATTTTCATCATAGGTACACTTCAACTATGCAGACAAAATGAGAAAAAAAATCCAGAAAATCACATTGTAGGATTTTTAATGAATTTATTTGCAAATTATGGTGGAAAATAAGTATTTGGTCACCTACAAACAAGCAAGATTTCTGGCTCTCACAGACCTGTAACTTATTCTTTAAGAGGCTCCTCTGTCCTCTATTCGTTACCTGTATTAATGGCATCTGTTTGAACTTGTTATCAGTATAAAAGACACCTGTCCACAACCTCAAACAGACTCAAATCCTGCCGTGCCAGACGTGCCAGACTTGTCCAGGCCCGTCTGAAGTTTGCTAGAGAGCATTTGGATGATCCAGAAGAAGATTGGGAGAATGTCATATGGCCAGATGAAATCCAAAAAACACCATACCTACTGTGAAGCATGGGGGTATAAACATCATGCTTTGGGGCTGTTTTTGTGCAAAGGGACCAGGACGACTGATCCGTGTAAAGGAAAGAATGAATGGGGCCATGTATCGTGAGATTTTGAGTGAAAACCTCCTTCCATCAGCAAGGGCATTGAAGATGAAACGTGGCTTGGTCTTTCAGCATGACAATGATCCCAAACACACCGCCCGGGCAACGAAGGAGTGGCTTCGTAAGAAGCATTTCAAGGTCCTGGAGTGGCCTAGCCAGTCTCCAGATCTCAACCCCACATTAAATCTTTTGAGGGAGTTGAAAGTCAGTGTTGCCCAGCAATAGCCCCAAAACATCACTGCTCTAGAGGAGATCTGCATGGAGAAATGGGCCAAAATACCAGCAACAGTGTGTGAAAACCTTGAAGACTTACAGAAAACGTTTGACCTCTGTCATTGCCAACAAAGGGTATATAACAAAGTATTGAGATCAACTTTTGTTATTGACCAAATACTTATTTTCCACCATAATTTGCAAATAAATTCATTAAAAATCCTACAATGTGATTTTCTGGATTTTTTTTCTCATTTTGTCTGTCATAGTTGAATTGTACCTATGATGAAAATTACAGGCCTCTCTCATCTTTTTAAGTGGGAGAACTTGCACAATTGGTGGCTGACTAAATACTTTTTTGCCCCACTGTACATGCATATCCCAGCACATTCCAAACTGTATGTGTTGCATGTGAAGCCCAAAACATCTCTCGTCTCTGGAGGCCACGGGGTGAGAAGGGTCAGATGTCAACCGGGTGTCTTAAAATTACCCCAGGCCTCTGACGACAGATGAGGAATGTAGTGATTTCAGCCAGAGAGGAAAGTAGAGATTTATCAAAGTGAAGATGATCACAGAAAGATTACAGCTGTTTTTGTTTGTTTAGGGATGAACCTGATGAATAATAATAGGTCATTGGTCACTTTTTGACAAACATGGTAAGGCTTGAGCCAGATAAGGACTCCCAATGGCCAATGCAAACGTAAGCCATGTTGCTTTCATATGGCAAAATAAACATTGGTGTAGGCTCTTCACAGTGCAACTTCGAGTCTGTTTACAAATGGAGTTATATTTTCCAACATTTGAGATGAACTGAAAAATAGTTAAAACTATTCACTCAACCAGATCTGTAAAAATGATTTAAAATCATGTGTAAAATGTCATGCTAAATAATGTTTTCCCAACTGAATTCATTGAGGTGTGTTATTGAGTTCATTGAGTGAGTCATTATTTATCTCTTCAACCCAGCAGTCAAACTCTGATAAGCCTTTCCCAGGGAGGTGTGTGGGTTAACATTTGTTACTAAGCAGCAAGGCTGTACACACACACACACACACACACACACACACACACACACACACACACACACACACACACACACACACACACACACACACACACACACACACACACACACACACACACACACACACACACACACACACACACACACACACACACACACACACCCTTTGCGTCTAACTGTGACAACAGTATCAGGGTGTTTATAGTAGCATTCCATTGCTTAGGGCTAAATAAACACAAGGCCCCTTCCTTTTGCATGTAAGCACAATAGGCCAGGCTCTTACAAGGACCACATTCTCTTAAAGCTACCAATTAACCGTGGCAGGTAGCCTAGCTGTTAGTGTTAGCCCAGTAACCCAAAGGTTGCAAGTTTGAATAATGAGCTGACTGAGTGAAACATCTGTTGATCTGCCCTTGAGCAAGTCACGTAGCCCTAAAGGCTTCAGGGTTGCTGACAATAATGGCTGATTCCTGTCTGTGACCCCACTCTCTGAGGGTGTCTCACAGAAACAGGACGAACATAAAAAACTATTTAACCTATGTTTTGATCAACCGAATCACATTCTTTCAACTGAAGTACAGGGAGTGTCAACAATAGAAGAAGTGAAGCCCGAAGGTAAAGATATATATCGTACTTGATAGAAATCTGAAGGTACAATACTGACAATTTGTACAGGATGTGACTTTCAAATTAATTACAAATTAAAAGCTGAAATGTTTTGAGTCAATAAGTATTCAACCCCTTTGTTATGGCAAGCCTAAATAAGTTCAGGGGTAAAAATGTGCTTAACAAGTCACATAAGATGTATGTGTGCAATAATAGTGTTTAACATGATTTTTGAATGACTTTCTCATATCTATACCCCACACATACAATTATCTGTGAGCTCCCTCAGTCGCTCAGTGAATTTCAACACAGAGTCGACCACAAAGACCAGGAAGGTTTTACAATTCCTCACAAAGGGCACCTATTGGCAGATGGGGAAAAAAACAGATATTGAATATCCCTTTGAGCACCACACTTTGGATGGTGAATCAATACACCCAGTCACTACAAAGATACAGCATCCTTCCTAACTCAGTTGCCGGAGAGGAAGGAAAACCATGAGGCCAGTGATGTTATAGAGTTACAGATTGTAGTTACTCCACAATACTAACCTAAATGACAGAGTGAAAAGAAGGAAGCCTGTATAGAATAAAAATATTCAAAAACATTTATCCTGTTTGCAACAAGGCACTAAAGTAATACTACAAAATAAATGTGGCAAAGAAATGTACTGTTTGTCTTGAGTACAAAGTGTAATGTTTTGAGAAAATCCAATGCAACACATCTCCAAGTTCCACTATCCATATTTTCAAGCATAGTGGTGGCTGCATAATGTTATAGGTATGCTTGTAATCATTAAGTACTGGGTAGTTTTTAAAGATAAAAATAAATGGAACGGAGCTAAGCACAGGCAAAATCCTAGAGGAAAACCTGGTTCACTCTGCTTTCCAACAGACACACAGAATTCACCTTTCAACAGGACATAACCTAAAACACAATGCCAAGTCTTCAATGGAATTGCTTACCAAGAAGTTAGTGAATGTTCCTGAGTGGCCAAGTTACAGTTTTGACTTACATTTACTTGAGAATCTATGACAAGACCTGAAAAGTGTTGCCTAGTAATGATCAACCAATTTTACAGAGCTTGACATTAAAACAATTATAAATGGGCAATGCTTGACTTGGGCAGGAGCTCACCAGAGACGAGTAACCGGAACCTCACATTTTCTACTGCTTGAGCTCGTGTTTCTCTTACAGAATATTAGATCAAAATATTTTTTATTTAACCAGGCAAGTCAGTTAATAACAAATTCCTATTTTCAATGACAGCCTAGGAACAGTGGGTTAAGTGCCTGTTCAGGGGCAGAACAACAGATTTGTATCTTGTCAGCTCAGGGGTTTGAACTTGCAACTTTCCAGTTACTAGTCCACCACTCTAACCACTAGGCTACCCTGCCGTGTATTGTGAAGCTCCTGCTAATAAATATAAAAGTACCAACACCAAAATGAGTAGCGGCACCTACTGCAGTCCAAGTCAAGCACTGATAGCCAACAAATGTTGCACAATTCAGGTGTGGAAAACTCTTACCGACTCTAAACTCTAACCGACACACAGCTGTAATCGCTGCCAAAGATGATTTTATGAAGTAGTGATTCAGGGATGTGAATACTTTTGTCAATGACATATTTTTGTATTGTTTTCACCTTTTCATTATGGGGTATTTGTGTGTTGAAAAAAAATAATATTTTGAACTCAGGCTGTAACCCAACAAAATGTGGAATAAGTCATGGGGTATGAAAACTTTCTGAAGGCATTCCTACTCTAAGACACTTTCTGCATACGGGCCATGATCTGCCTTTCATGATGCAGGGAAAAGGGTATGTGACCAAGGTGGGCTTGGCATTATATTGAGCAAACTAGAGACAACCACTGTTTGCTATTTTTTCAGCAGATAAGAGAGGAATGTTAATCGATAGCCTATGTGACACTCTCCACACAATAAAGGTGTCTGTGTAAAATGTAATTGATCAATGAGAGTTGTTCATTGCAACATATTATACAGTATGTATGACTCACTTTAAGATATGTTAAGATATGGATTGTGAATTAGGTTTACATTAAAACCCACAACTGTGAGTCATTCAGTCACTATCAACACAGACACGCCATATCTGAGGGTAAAAACCTGCCCCATCTACTTGATGTGGTTTAATGTGCCTAGAAGTACTTGCTAACACGTGCAGTCTGTCTGTGGAAGATTTTTTGCTGCTCATTGGTCATATTAAAATACGTCTCTTGATTTTGGGAGAATCTGACTCATGGAATATCTATCCTTGGACTATATTATGGTAGTCCACTTGAGAGTTGAAATAAATGTTGTTTCAACTCTAACACAGTTCTGGGAATTATAAAGTTCCTTTTTACACATGCAAAATCCTTGCTGCAGCAAGGTACATCGTTAATGGTGACAAACTGTCTCGCAGGATGACACCAAGCACTAATTTCATTAGCCATCATCTAACACACCGTAAAAAATATTGTGCTAGTTCCACTACTATACTTCACTTTTACTGTTTCAAACACTAATACATTAAGTGAAGTATAAAACAATGGCTAAGATTCAACTTAGTTTTATCAAATCCTGAACTGTTATTGTACATTAGATCTACTTAATCTTTCTAATTAGTTACTTTTATTGATCGTGTCTTACTGTTAAACATGGCTTTATGTATTTCATCGCTTGACATTTTGATCCACTTTAGCAGGAATTGTTGAGCACAGTGCTCATTCCGCTAGCACTAACTGGAGGTCAAGCTGCAAGCATTGTAGCTTGATATATTTCCCTCTGTCAAGCGTGGCGGCATGATCTTACTAAGGATGAGAATGGGTGGTCTCATCACTGAACCTCAATTTGTCTGATGGTTTTGATATCCATTCATCATGATCCATTACACCTTACAGAATAACAAACTGTTTGATACAAATATAGAAATGTGCTCTTCGTTCATTAAACATGATTACAATATTGTGTAAAAGTATCGTAAACTAAAAAAAAACTATCCTCTGAAAACAGAGCCACATGGCAAGTTGTTGTTGGAAGAACTATCCACACATCACCCTTCCTTCCTTCCTTCCTTCCTTCCTTCCTTCCTTCCTTCCTTCCTTCCTTCCTTCCTTCCTTCCTTCCTTCCTTCCTTCATTCATTCATTCATTCATTCATTCATTCATTCATTCATTCATTTCAGTCAATGGCACTGACCATTTCCCTTTTGTCCCTGCAGGTGCGTTTCTTGGAGCAGCAGAACAAGATGCTGGAGACCAAGTGGAGCCTCCTGCAGGACCAGACCACCACCCGCTCCAACATCGACGCCATGTTTGAGGCCTACATCTCCAACCTGCGCAGACAGCTGGACGGCCTGGGCAACGAGAAGATGAGATTGGAGTCGGACCTGCACAACATGAAGGGTCTGGTGGAGAACTTCAAAACCAAGTGAGTACTTTCTTCATATTAGAAATGTTTAACTAGGAGGGTTCATTTGCCCTGAAAAGGTCATTATCATTCATCAAAATAAATGTATTTATAAAGCCCTTCTTACATCAGCTGATGTCACAAAGTGCTGTACAGAAACCCAGCCTAAAACCCCAAACAGCAAGCAATGCAGGTGTAGAAGCACGGTGGCTAGGAAAAACTCCCTAGATGGCCGGAACCTAGGAAGAAACCTAGAGAGGAACCAGGCTATGAGGGATGGCCAGTCCTCATCTGGCTGTGCCGGGTGGAAATTATAACAGAACATGGCCAAGATGTTCAAATGTTCACAGATGACCATCAGGGTCAAACAATAATAATCACAGTGGTTGTCGAGGGTGCAACAGGTCAGCACCTCAGGAGTAAATGTCAGTTGACTTTTCATAGCCGATCATTCAGAGTATCGCTACCGCTCCTGCTGTCTCTAGAGAGTTGAAAACAGCAGGTCTGGGACAGGTCGCACATCCGGTGAACAGGTCAGGGTTCCATAGCCGCAGGCAGAACAGTTGAAACAGGAGCAGCAGCACGGCCAGGTGGACTGGGGACAGCAAGGAGTCATCATCTCAGGTAGTCCTGAGGTATGGTCCTAGGGCTCAGGTCCTCCGAGAGAGAGAGAGAGAGAGAGAGAGAGAGAGAGAGAGAGAGAGAGAGAGAGAGAGAGAGAGAGAGAGAGAGAGAGAGAGAGAGAGAGAGAGAGAGAGAGAGAGAGAGAGAGAGAGAGAGAGAGAGAGAGAGAGAGAGAGAAATACTTAAATTCACACAGGACACCGGATAAGACAGGAGAAATACTCCAGATATAACAGACTGACCCTAGCCCCCTGACACATAAACTACTGCAGCATAAATACTGGAGGCTGAGACAGGAGGGGTCGGTAGACACTGTGGCCCCATCCGACGATACCCCCGGACAGGGCCAAACAGGCAGGCAGCATTAGCATTAGCATTCGCATGCTAATTTGGGAAAGTGGCGCTACTTTCAAATCTGGGTCTCAAATACAGTATTATGATTTCAAGAAGCTTTATTTTTGAATGAATTAAAATCTTTAATCCTAAACATAATTTGATGTTAAGCTTTAAGCTTGTTTCTTGTTTGATTAAAAGGCTTGCTCTATTCTCCACTCTCAGGTATGAGGATGAGATCAACAAGCGTAACGAGTCTGAAAACAATTTTGTTCTCCTGAAGAAGGTCAGTAGACTGAATCATTCTAGAAGCCCCCCTACATGCATAACTTGCAGTGCATCGTTGCTTTACCACAAAAAAAAAAGCACATTTACTTGCAGGAGCAGTTGGGATTAAGTGCCTTGCTCGGTTACTGGTCCAACCTGCCGCCCTACATGAAACTAGATATGTCCTGCTTTCTCAGGATACAGATTCTGCATACATGATCAAGATGGAGCTGGAGGCCAAGCTGGACTGTCTCACTGATGAGATTGAGTTCCTCAGGAGTATCTATGATATGGTAATGTACCATGCTCCCATCCATACTGCAATGGGAGAGACTGACAGAAAACATTTGAAGTATTAGCCTATGCTGTCGATTCCATTGGATTTGGAATCAATTGAGTGAAGAGTAGATGCCGGATGAAATCTAAAGGTTTCTCTTCATCCTCTCTTGGTTCTTCAGGAGCTGCGTGAGCTGCAGGGCCAGATCAAGGACACCTCTGTGGTGGTAGAGATGGACAACAGCCGTAACCTGGACATGGACTCCATTGTCGCTGAAGTGCGCGCCCAGTACGAGGACATCGCCAACCGCAGCAGAGCTGAGGCCGAGACTTGGTACACACAGAAGGTAAGCCCTTTCCCCCGTGAGGCCCCCAGAACACCTCATGCCTTTGTAAACTTTCCGAAATGTAATATTGGCTGTGCTCCTATGTCCATACTTGCATATCACTGAGAATGGATGTCCATTAGAGGAGGCTGGTGGGAGGAGTTATAGGGGGATGGGCTCACTGTAAGGGCTGGAATGGAATAATTTGACCTGTATCAAACACATCAAACATATGGAAACCACATACTTGACTCTGTTCCACTAATTTCATTCAAGCATTGCAATGAGCCCATCCGAGACTTGGAACACACAGAAGGTAAGCCCTTTCCCCCGTGAGGCCCTCCAGAACACCTCATGCCTTTGTAAACTACAAAATAGCCTCCAATACCCTACTCAACAAATTGGATGCAGTCTATCACAGTGCAATCCGTTTTGTCACCAAAGCCCCATATACTACCCACCATTGCGACCTGTACGCTCTCGTTGGCTGGCCCTCGCTTCATACTCGTCGCCAAACCCACTGGCTCCATGTCATCTACAAGACCCTGCTAGGTAAAGTCCCCCCTTAGCTCAGCTCGCTGGTCACCATAGCATCTCCCACCTGTAGCACACGCTCCAGCAGGTATATCTCTCTAGTCACCCCCAAAACCAATTCTTTCTTTGGCTGCCTCTCCTTCCAGTTCTCTGCTGCCAATGACTGGAACGAACTACAAAAATCTCTGAAACTGGAAACACTTATCTCCCTCACTAGCTTTAAGCACCAACTGTCAGAGCATCTTACAGATTACTGCACCTGTACATAGCCCACCTATAATTTAGCCCAAACAACTACCTCTTTCCCAACTGTATTTAATTTATTTATTTATTTTGCTCCTTTGCACCCCATTATTTTTATTTCTACTTTGCACATTCTTCCCTTGCAAAACTACCATTCCAGTGTTTTACTTGCTATATTGTATTTACTTTGCCACCATGGCCTTTTTTGCCTTTACCTCCCTTCTCACCTAATTTGCTCACATTGTATATAGACTTGTTTATACTGTATTATTGACTGTATGTTTGTTTTACTCCATGTGTAACTCTGTGTCGTTGTATCTGTCGAACTGCTTTGCTTTATCTTGGCCAGGTCGCAATTGTAAATGAGAACTTGTTCTCAACTTGCCTACCTGGTTAAATAAAGGTGAAATAAAATAAAAAAAAATCCTCCTAAAGCTCCTCCCACCAGCACCCTATGATGTCGAATGCTTACGTGATTTCCTAATGTGGATACTAGAACAACCACCGTAACCATAAAATCTCAAGTTCTATAGTTTGGGGTGACAGTTACCCCAGGGAGGATCTCTGGGGGAGGATAATGTCACTGAGCGAGGTCATGACTAGCTCACCTCCACTACTTCATTATAACTATACATTGTGAAACCTCTCTCGATTACCATAGCAATTGTGGTAACAAAGGCTATTTCTACCATCTCAGGTATCTGCTAGCTAAATTACATGGACTTCACTGTTTTGTTATGTCTCTATGTGTTGTCTCTGTAACAGTATGAACAGATGCAGGTGTCAGCCAGAAAGTATGGGGACGACCTGAAAAACACTCAGGCAGAGATCGCAGATATGAACCGTAAAATCATGAGATATCAGTCTGAAATTGACATGATGAAGGGTCAGGTGAGTGTCTCATACTGCATGCCTCTCAGTCAATATGTAACAGAAGTGCCATTTTATCTAACACCCCTAGCGTGGATTATAGATAGATTATTATTATTTTTCAAGGCCCGATACCGTTACCGATTATTGGAGGACCAAAAAAGCCGATACCGATTAATCGGACGATTTCAAAAAAATAAAGTATTTGTAATAATGACAATTACAACAATACTGAATGAACACTTATCTTCACTTAATATAATACATCAATGAAAAATCTATTTAGCCTCAAATAAACTATGAAACATGTTCAATTTGGTTTAAATAATGCAAAAACAAAGTGTTGGAAAAGTAAAAGTGCAATATGTGCCATGTAAAAAAGCTAAAGTTTGAGTTCCTTGCTCAGAACATGAGAACATATGAAAGTTGGTGGTTCCTTTTAACATGAGACTTCAATATTCCAAGGTAAGAGGTTTTAGGCTGTAGTTAATATAGTATTTCTAGGACTATTTCTCTCTATACCATTTGTATTTCATATACCTTTGACTATTGGATGTTCTTATAGGCACTATAGTATTGCCAGTGTAACAGTATAGCTTCCGTCCCTCTCCTCGCCCCTACCTGGGCTCGAACCAGGAACACATCGACAACAGCCACACCCGAAGCATCGTTACCCATCGCTCCACAAAAGCCACGGCCCTTGCTGAGCAAGGGGAATAGCTACTCCAAGTCTCAGAGCGAGTGACGTTTGAAACGCTATTAGCGCAGCCATTAGGCTGAAAGGCTTGAAGTCATAAACAGCGCTGTGCTTGCGAAGAGCTGCTGGAAAAACGCACTAAAGTGCTGTTTGAATGAATGCTTAAAAGCCTGCTGCTGCTTACCATTGCTCAGTCAGACTGCTCTATCAAATCATAGACTTAATTATAACATAACAACACATAGAAATCCGAGCGTTTGGTCATTAATATGGTAGAATCCGGAAACTATCATTTCGAAAACAAAACGTTTATTATTTCAGTGAAATATGGAACCGTTCTGTATTTTATCTAACGGGTGGCATCCCTAAGTCTAAATATTCTTGTTACATTGCACAACCTTCAATTGTATGTCATAATTATGTACAATTCTGGCAAATTAGTTCGCAATGAGCCAGGCAGCCCAAACTGTTGCATATACCCTGACTCTGTGTGCAATGAACGCAAGAGAAGTGACACAATTTCACCTGGTTAATATTGCCTGCTAACCTGGATTTCTTTTAGCTAAATATGCAGGTTTAAAAATATATACTTCTGTGTATTGATTTTAAAAAAGGCATTGGTGTTTATGGTTAGGTACAGTCGTCCAACGATTGTGCTTTTTTCGCAAATACGCTTTTGTTAAATCATACCCCGCGTTGCATCGATTATATGCAATGCAGGACACGCTAGATAAACTAGTAATATCATCAACCATGTGCAGTTAACTAGTGATTATGATTGATTGATTTTTATAAAGATAAGTTTAATGCTAGCTAGCAACTTACCTTGGCTTCTACTGCATTCATGTAACAGGCAGTGCAACGAGAGGCAGGTGGTTATTGCACTGGACTAGTTAACTGTAAAGTTGCAAGATTGTATCCCCCGAGCTGACACGGTGAAAATCTGTCCTAGGCCGTCATTGAAATTAAGAATGTGTTCTTAATTAACTGACTTGCCTAGTTAAATAAAGGTATAAAAGTTTTTTTTTTTTAATCGGCGCCCAAAAATACCGATTTCCGATTTGTTACGAAAGCTTGAAATCTTCCCTAATTAAATCGGCCATTTCGATTAATCGGTCGACCTCTAGCGTGGATAGACTGTCTCTCCTATTCAGTGGTAGGATCAACAACATTTACAAATAGGAACACAACTAAAAATATGACTTATCTGACAATAGCGCACCCACCTGGAGAACCAGATTGCTAAGGCAGAGGAGCGCGGTGAGCTGGCGGTGAAGGACGCCAGACTTCGCATCAACGATCTCAAGGTGGCCCTGCAGAGAGCCAAACAGGACACGACCATGCAAGTCCGCCAGTACCAGGAGCTGATGAATGTCAAGCTGGCCCTGGACATTGAGATCGCCACCTACAGGAAGCTGCTGGAGGGAGAGGAGAGCAGGTAGGAACCGTGAGCCCTGCACAAATGAAGTGGCTGCCTTCCCTCTTTCCCTTAGATCTGATCTGAGTTAGGCTTTCATGAAACGTTCTTTTAGATTAGTGAGTAGTCACAGGAAGTAAGGAGGATAGCATTCACACATGAGAGCATTAAGACATTGTGTTGAATGACCTGACTCTAGCATTAGGAGAATTTGATGATGACCAATGAGTTAATTTTCTCACTGATAATATCCCTTCCACAGAAAGGAATGACTAGAATGGACATCCCCATTCAAGTCAATGATGTCAATGATGGCATAATGAGTGGACTGGCAGCAATTTTGAGTGTACCCAGGCCAGGAAGTAAAAGCAAGAAGTTTACCCTTCAATACGTGCTGTGATTTGTTGAGTCAACTCAACTGACATTACAAAAAATACACAGTAGTGGGTAAAATCAGTGGGGAATCCAAGCAAGGAAAAAAAACTATATTAAAACCTGTGTTGTGATAATTGCGTTATTTGCTCTATAACCTGTTAGTTCATATGCCTTGCAACTGTGATATATAGGCCTAAGACGAGACAATGTGGCAGAGTAAATTAAACGACACATTTGTTTCATTACAAAACCGGAAAGCAAGATCTGTCTGGCAAAGTCCACAAAACATATTGCATGAGCTGGACAGGAGGGGGAGCCAAAGCGAAGGCTGGTGTGACAGTAACAACAGTTACATGACCTACAGCATGGTCAAGCAAGGTAATGTTTAGAACATTTTCGGACTACTAAACAACTATTGATTTAGAACCACAGAGAGATACCGCAAGTCATAAAGAAAACATGCGCTGCCTCCACTATTCCAGCACCATTTCAACTTCAACATTTCAACATCATATACAGGGCCTTGCAAAAGTATTCATCCCCCTTGGTGCATTTCCCATTTGTTTGCATTACAGCCTGTAATTTAAATGGATTTTTATTTGGATTTCATGTAATGGACATACACAAAATAGTCAAAATTGGTGTAGTGAAATTAAAAAAATATGTTGTTTAAAAAATGTGAAAAAATACAAATCTGAAAAGTGGTGCATGCATATGTATTCACCTCCTTTGCTATGAAGCCCCTAAATAAGATCTGGTCCAACCAATTACCTTCAGAAGTCACATAATTAGTTAAATGGAGTCAACCTATGTCCAATCTAAGTGTCACATGATCTGTCACATGATCTGCTCTGAAAGGCCCCAGAGTCTGCAACACCACTAAGTAAGGGGAACCAGCAAGCAAGCGGTACCATGAAGACCAATGAGCTCTCCAAACAGGTCAGGGACAAAGTTGTGGAGATGTACAGATCACTGTTGGGTAATAAAAAAATATTAGAAACTTTGAACATCCCACGGAGACCACAAACCTGCCAAGAGAGGGCCGCCCACCAAAACTGACAGACCAGGCAAGGAGGGCATTAATCAGAGAGGCAACAAAGAGCCCAAATATAACCCTGAAGGAGCTGCAAAGCTCCACAGTGGAGATTGGAGTATCTGTCCATAGGACCACTTAAAGCCGTACACTCCACAGAGCTGGGCTTTATGGAAGATTGGCCAGAAAAAAAGCCATTGCTTAAAGAAAAAAATAAACAAGCACGTTTGATGTTCACCAAAAGGCATGTGGGAGACTCCCCAAACATATGGAAGAAGGTACTCTGGTCAGATGAGACTAAAATGTAGCCTTTTGACCATCAAGGAAAACAGTGTCTGGCGCAAACCCAACACCTCTCATCCCATCGAGAACACCATCCCCACAGTGAAGCATGTACCACCACACAGTATCATGCTGGGGGATGTTTTCATCGTCAAGGACTGGGAAACTGGTCAGAATTGAAGGAATGATGGATAGCGCTAAATACAGGGAAAACCCAGATGGAAACCTGTTTCAGTCTTCCAGAGATTTGAGACTAGGATGGAGATTCACTTTCCAGGAGGACAATGACCCTAAGCACACTGCCAAAGGAACACGAGTGGTTTAAGGGGAAACATTGAAATGCCCTGGAATGGCCTAGTCAAAGCCCAGACCTCAATCCAATTGAGAATCTGTGGTATGACTAAAAGATTGCTGTACACCAGCGGAACCCATCCAACTTGAAGGAGCTGGAGTAGTTTTTGCCTTGAAGAATGAGCAGAAATCCCAGTGGCTAGATGTGCCAAGCTTATAGAGACATACCCCAAGAGACTTGCAGTGGTAATTGCTGCAAAAAGTGTCTCTATAAAGTATTGACTTTGTGTGTGTGTGTGGGGGGGGGGGTGAATTGTTATGCACACTCAAGTTTTCCGTTTTTTTGTCTTGTGTCTTTTTTGTTTCACAATAAAAAAATATTTGTAATCTTCAAAGTGGTAGGCATGTTGTATACATCTAATGATACAAACCCCCCAAAATCCATTTTAATTCCAGGTTGTAAGGCAACAACATAGGAAAAAAGCCAAGCCACTGTAATCCCTATGCTTAGTCAAATACAGTGACATCTAAAATATACCCAAAATTATTTATTCCAACGTAAGCTAAACATGATGTGGCTGTCAATGCTACTGATTTCTCTCTCTCTGTGTGTGTGTGTCTGCAAATAGAAAAAACATTTTGACTCACCAAACTTGTAGAGAAACACCAATGCCATCCTGTTCTTTCATATTGCCTAAACGGTCTCTGACTCTGTCATACTGTATACACCTTTAGTTTTTGTTGGCCTAGGCTACCTGGCTAAGATGCTTGCTGGCTAGCATAACTTCCATTCATTGGCAACGATGCGCCAGGCCAGCTAGTAAGCATCAGTATACTACATCTAGCTACATGTGGAACTCTCATTCCAGAGGCACAATGTATTCATTTATGGTTGGATCAGAATCGCATTTATAATAATTTGCCAGTGCAAAGAATTGAAGTAAAACCACAAGTCCAAATCCCTATCTCCATCCATAGCTAATTTAGGAAGGAGACTATTTTTTACTAGCCACCGGATGACAAGGACACAACAAGATGATGGTATAATTCCATTTTTTTCTGTCAATTATGTTTGGCTTTGAAGCCAAATCCAAACTGGCTTCCCTTAACACTTTTTTGTGCGCTAGGACCATTGGCTATTATTTAATATATATTTTTTTATCAAAGGAGGCCAAACGCTCACTGGCTTCCCTTACATTCAATCAAAGAGTGATTCAATGCTACGGGCTGGAACAATGTCATACTCTTTTTGACCAGACAACATCAGATAGATGGGCTACAAATACTAAGACAGAGGGGCGCTGTTTCATTAACTTGTATTCTTTCTCCGGTACATTAAGACTCTTGTGAATTGAAGTCAATTTATGAAACACAGAGAGACGAAAGATAAATTAGTTTGTGTATTTTTCTTTTTTTCTTTGTGCATATTTGGGGGAAGCTTGGCTTCCCTTGGCATCCACGAATACACACCCCTGAAAATACGTTTAATTGCATGAGCCACATCAGTTAGCTTCATTTAATGAGCAAGTCTTCACTACCCAATTCTACATCTAGTTAATTAAGGTGTTTTGTTGTTGAAATTTGAAATGTGAAAATTAGCTAGTGTTAGCTAGCTAGTGTCTCCTTGCAAAATTAATTCATATGACACAAAAGGCAGGGATGCTAAAAATGCTGAAATGCTTACTGTGAATTGCTTGCTTACGAGCCCTCCTAACAATGCAGTTTAAAAATAAAATAGTAACACAACTTGCCTAGTTAAATAAAATGAAAAGAGGAATAAAATAAATATACAAGAATGGAGTTATATACAGGGAGTACCAGTACCAGATCAAATGTGCAGAGGTACAAGGTGTTTGAGCTAGATATGTACATGAAGGCAGGGTAAAGTGACTAAGCATCAGGATAAATAACGATAAGAGTAAAATAAAGAACAGAGTTGCTACAGCAACTGTTGAGTGTAAAAGTGTGTGTGTGTAAGTATGTGTGTTTGTGTTGCGTTGGTATGCTTGTGTGTGTTATGAGTGTGTGTTTATGTAGTGTATGTGAATATGTGTGGGTTTTATGTGGGAGTGTCAATGTAGTGTGTGTGAATGAGTGTGTATACGGTGTGTATATACTGTAGAGTCTAGTGAGTGTGCATAGGGTCAGCGCAAGATAGAGTCAGTGCAGATAATTTGGGTACCATTAATTGACTATTTAGCAGTCTGGCTATTTAGCAGTCTTATGGCTTGGGGGTAGAAGCTGTCTCGGAGTCTGTTAGTCTGAGAGCCGATGGACGGTAGCAGAGTGAACAGTCCATGGCCTGGGTGGCTGGAGTCTTTGGCAGTTTTTCTGAAAAATGTTGGGCCTTCCTCTGATACAGCCTGATATAGAGGTCCTGGATGGCAAGGAGTGATTAGTTATGCCGTGATTAGTGTGCTGAGTTCTACAACACAGCTCATTACTCTCTGCGCCGTTAACACTTTGGCCAAATGTTACAAAGTAGTGAGGCACAGTGCCAGCTGTCGGAATCAGATAAATGCTGATTTGGTGACTTACAACTTTATCAACAAGCTGGCAAACTATCTACCATAAACAAGCTTGCACTAGGCTGCTAGCTGGAGCATGGTTTGCCGCAGTAGCCAGTGTGTCATAGATACCGAGAGTGGAGGGATTTTTGAAATCAGGAACTAGTGTTAGGCAGATGAGCAAAATCTTGATTTTTTAAATTGTGTTCAACGTCCTACATAAAAGATTGGTCGAGCGACGAGCGTCACGTAGGAGTGACACAATCTGACATAAGACAAATTGGTGTATCCATGAGTCTACCACTACCAGTCAAATTGCCACGGTTAGAGCTTCTGGGTTAGAGCTTCTGGGTTAGAGCTTCAGGGTTAGAGCTTCTGGGTTAGAGCTTATGGGTTAGAGCTTCAGGGTTAGAGCTTCAGGGTTAGAGTTTCAGGGTTAGAGTTTCAGGGTTAGGGCTTCTGGGTTAGAGCTTCAGGGTTAGAGCATCTGGGTTAGAGCTTCTGGGTTAGAGCTTCTGGGTTAGAGCTTCTGGGTTAGAGCTTCTGGGTTAGAGCTTCAGGGTTAGAGCTTCAGGGTTAGAGCTTCTGGGTTAGAGCTTCTGGGTTAGAGCTTCTGGGTTAGAGCTTCTGGGTTAGAGCGTCTGGGTTAGAGCGTCTGGGTTAGAGTTTCAGGGTTAGAGCTTCAGGGTTAGAGCTTCCAAGCCTGTTCTATTCCTTCTACTTCTATGATCCCTTCTCTTTACTCTCCACTTCTTTACCCAGGCTGGTGACTGGAATCAAGTCGGTCAGCATCTCCAAACAGTCTTCTTGTAAGTGAATGTCCTCTCACTCCACAGCTATTCTGTTTCACTTAATGCTTAGTACTTATTGTACATCACACTGGTCAAATAACTGAGATAAATAAATAACACGAGTATATGTTCACTTCAATGACCCGAAATGTTCATTTCCACTTCCAGCAATGAACTACAACTCTTACCCCCTGGAGAGCAGTCACACCATTAGCTACGTCCGGGGCTCAATAGGCGGATGCAAGAGCAGCAGAACTTACATCAGTGGCCATGAGAACAGCCATGTAGGCCACAGTTTTGACCTGCCTGGCAGTATCATCCTGGGAGCCACCAATGGTATCCAGGTCTCTACCAGCAGAGACGTGGATGCCAGCATCAGCCTGGGAGGCAGCAAAGGCACCAGCAGAGATGTGGATTCCAGCATCACCCTGGGAGGCAGCAAAGGCACCAGCAGAGATGTGGATTCCAGCATCACCCTGGGAGGCAGCAAAGGCACCAGCAGAGATGTGGATTCCAGCATCACCCTGGGAGGCAGCAAAGGCACCAGCAGAGACATGGATTACACTGTCACCCGAGGAGATGAATGAGGAGACTTCGCCATCACAGGCGACCATGGAATTTGTCTATTCTTTCTGTAACAGATTTGTGCTTCCACAACCTACTTTTCAGCCTTCCACATTCATTTGACTTTTCTATCCAGGTTAGTACATAATTTACCTGCCAAACAGTGACCTTTCAAACAGGCTAATTAGATCCACCTGGAATCACAGGCAGTCTAACTGTAACCTAATTTTCCTACCCACAAATGGTCCGGTTTAAAGTGGTAAATGTGAAGGGTTATGTATTCCTGAAAGGACCCTGAAAGTCGACCCCTTATGTCTATTTGGCCTACTTGTGTGATCTCGTTCACTGTCAATGGATGCTATTCATCTCATTTGTCTGTCCACACCTGAGTCACCAGCAGGTGCCATTGTAGCAGATGTTTTTCTCTCTGCTTGCTCAGAGACCCATTAAAGCACTAGGAGAACAAACAACCTCTTAATGTGTATGTGATGTGTGACATATTTCTTCCATTGAGTCATTTGATGAGAGGATGCTGTTATCCTTATGCCAAACCCCAACAAAAGGGAAATGTATGAAATGTGTATATGCAGGGCCGGCTCCAGGAATAACCAACATAAGCGGTGACTTAGGGGGCCCCTGTCCTCCCAAAAAGGGAACTCACTATTGAGAGTAAGAATAGTACACCAGATGTGATTTTGAAAAAAAAAAAAAAACAAGAGAAAAACAACAGTCCCTCAGTTAGCTGACAATTTGCAATGTACATGTTTGGATGGTCTAGTCTAGTCTAGTTAGTCTAGCCAACTATACTTGTAGTAATCATGGCCAAATACCAATTGGGGACGCAGTATTAGTCATTCTCACTCAGATATCATATTAACATGGCATAAGTAATGGCAAAATGTGTAGAATGGTAGGAAATGTGCTTTAAAACTGAAAAATGTATATCTCTCTGCCCCATGGCAAAATGAGTACAATTGCAATACATTTGTTATAAAATTGCAAAATGTTATCTCCGCCCCACGACAAAATATGTATAATTGCAGTAAATTAACATTAAAACTTAGAATTTTCTCTCTGCCATCAAGAGTGGGGGCACTAAAATGTTTTGCCACGAGGTGGGGGGCCCTTGGACACAGGCCCGGCTAGAGCCGTTGTGGCTCCTAGACGTTTCCGCGTCGCAATAACAGCACTTCCAGTTGACATGGGCAGCTCTGTCAGGGCAGAAATTTGACAAACTGACTTGTTGGAAAGATGGCATCCTATAATGAAGATATATTAGCGTTTTATTTTTCATACATTTTCATAAATGTTGACCAAAAAATACAATTAAATCCATTTTAATCCCACTTTGTAGCACAACAAAATGTGGAAAAATTCATGGGTTGTGAATACTTTCTGAAGGCACTGCACATAACATGACTAGGCGTCAGAATAGATAATAATATGAGTAAGAAGAATGTATCCATGCAGATACTTAGAGTGTGCACAATGCTTTGCAGGTTTTTTATAAGAAGAATTTATACATGGATCCAACTTTAAGACACAGTCAATATTTTCTCCTTTTCTTCCTTTTAGAATTGCAAGGTATGTGACAATGAGAATAGAGCCTACACACACTTGATTGGGCAATTGCTTAATAAGCTATGGGTTTCTATCCAAACAAACATTTACTATCCCCTTAAAAGGTGTTTGGATCGTTAAACCATCAGTCTTAATAGACAGGTACTGGCCTGAAGCATATTCACTCTCTTCTATACTTAGTTCAATCAATCAAAACTCCACATTCCAACCACACCCTCCACATTCCAGACACACACACACACACACACACACACACACACACACACACACACACACACACACACACACACACACACACACACACACACACACACACACACACACACACACACACACACACACAAACTGCAACATACAAATGTACTGTATGTGTATATGTATGAACCCCACATGATCACACCCTCTTTTTCTCTCTCTCATTTGTCACCATGGAAAATGTCTTTATGTGCTGTCAGGGAGAATTACAGCATTTTTCTATCACTTTGGCACATTTTTCAGATGTAAGTGGTATTTTTTCAAAACTCAGGACAACAGTTATAATAACACTTGTAATGCCTTCTGTCCTTCCTTTGAACCCACAGGAGCAATTTGGCTTAAGTGCCTTGCTCAAGGGCACATTTTTCACCAAGTCACCTCTGGGATTCAAACCAGCATCCTTCAATTACTGGCCCAACGCTCTCAACCGCTAAGCTACCTGCCACCGCCGGTAACTAGCAATACACCATTTCAGGGAGCCAAGGGCTACAGTACCTGCCATTTCTGCCTCATATAACATTGCAGAAGATCAACTTTTATATGTGACTTGTTACTGTAACTGCTATGGTATCAAGCTAAAATCATCAACTTACAGTGTTGATGATTTTCAAATTCAAATTCACGAGTGGAATTCATGAGTGGAATATACTCTAATTCACAGCCCAAATATTTCAGTAGTGCGTTGTATATTACACCATAATTTCAAATGGTAGCACATGGAGAGACTCTTTCCACTTTGCCCTGGCCTATTGAAGCACACTGGCTGATGGAGGATGATCATGTAGTATTTACATTAACATCCATATTTGATTTGGTTTTACCTTCCAACCTACATTTTTGGGTTCAACACATACAGTGCAATCGGAAAGTATTCAGACCGCTGGGCTTTTCCCACATTTTGTTACGTTACTTGGACTTGAACCTGATCGAACATCGCTAGCAACCTATCAGGGCACAGGTCACACAGGTCAGGGAGTGTTTGAAAGGTAGGTTTATGGTACCCCCTAGACTCTCAGCTCTGGTCGTGGGGGATGGGGAGTGGAGTGTGCAGCTCATGGTTGTGAGTTGCTGATAACAGTCACGGGCAGGGAATTCGTAACACCCACCAAAGGTCTGTGGTCCTGCAGTTAAGCATTCACTCAGTCACTTTCACCCTTCTTTTGTTTTCAGATCAGCACAGATGAAGGGGAGGAGACAATAGGAAGCCATTTTATACTATTGGGATGCACCCTGTGAATAGCTTCCAATTTGGGCCTTAAAAGACAAAACCAGACTGTAGAAACCAGAAGTTAGCTAAGCTACACACCTAAGCAGAACAACTCAGAACATCATGTTCTCATCCAGGGCCCTAGCCTTTTGTGGGCCCCCGAAGCGAGATATGGTTCGGGCCCCCCTACCTCGTGGGCAAAACACTTTAGTGGCCCCCCTAAGAGGACACTTACAGTATGTCGCCTATTGCTCTCATACCATTTATTGCACAACAATAATTATCTGATCTTCCTTTAATCCTTTGTGTTACAGTGTGAGGTTTTCATTGGAACAAGGTCAAGGGGAGAATGGCCTGAAATGAATAGATGAATGAAGAGATAGTAAGAGTAAGGACAATACAAGGACAATTCAAGCTGATGAAACATCTTGGCTCGCATCATTGTGGTTGTTGCTTAAACGTCTAATTCTACATGGCAAATGAAAGACATTTGTTACGTAACTATTTTCGGTAGGCAGAGAGTACACCTCATTTCCTAGTTAAATTAAGAAAATACAAATTAAAAAAACTCCAGAACAGCATGAAATCCCAGGGCTCTCTTCTACACAACCTACTTTTACTGTAGTTCTCAAGGACCAGTCACCACTAGTCAACGTAGGAAAGAAGAAAAGCCCAAGTGAACTGTCGTTCCTTTCAGTGCACTTCAAGTTTGTGATTTAATGTGGCCTTTATTTTATGCAGAGCAAAAAACTGCAGTGAAAGTTGAAAGTATGGGTGTTCTATAGCCTTTGTATTGCAATTCATTAGTGCAATTTGTTTGCGATTCGATGTTTCAATCATATTAATGTTGGCTCACCATTTTAAAAAACAGATTTAGGACAAGCTAAAGAAGGAGAAATTCCACAGTTTTGGCGCAGGTACAGCCGACTAGCTAACATTAACTACATTTTGAGAATCAATACTTGGACTCATAGAGCCGGTATAATATCATCAGAAATAATATCGCAATACTCTACTGTATACATTTTTCATCCCTAGTAGAGACGAGGAGTATCATCAGACATGCATGCATGTACTAACTCAATTTAAACCTCCTTTCAAACCTCAATTTCCTTGTTTTAGTCTTGTAGCTAACTAACTATTTCATTCATTCCCCTTGACTCGACTTGTGCACCAATTATTTAGTATTATGTGTGGCATTCTACATAAATAATTGAGTTATACAAGGAACAAGTCATATGTACAAGGTCATTAAATGTTTGATCTCATTGAATGATTATTGCACTAAGTCCTGTAAAACATGTCAGATTTAACAGCTTCAATTTAACACATATGATATACCACCGGCAATTCACTGCAAAGTTTACTTGTATCGTCTTGAATCTTCCCATGCTGCAGGACTCGACATAAATCATACAGTGACAACTTCTTTTTACAGCCTTGTAGGCTGCTTCCTGTTTTTTTATGTCATACCTTGTGGCTGGACTAACAGGTTCACATTCTTCCTCTGAACAGCATTTGAGTCTACTGACAGATGAAGGAACACAAATGGCTGGCTGAGCATTTGGAAACAAAGCTTAATTTGCATGAGCTTGTGGTTGCTCAGCAGAGAGAGGTGTGTCTCATTCCAACAGTGTAGGAAACTAAACCAGCAGGTCTTTCGACTGCTCCTATCTGCTCACCTTGTCAAACCATCTTGCAGATGTAACCATCAACGCTGATACTAACGTGTACCTCGCAATGCATTGCCATGGGTCTATTAATAATCTCTGCATGTATCCCATGTGCAGGGCATGACTGAACTATTAGTAACACCTGTCTAAAATCAAGCTCCCTTGATGAGTTGCTTTTACAACATTCAGCTTATGTACAGTAGAGATTTATTTGGAAAAAAAAGAAGCAAAATACTTACTTCCAAATGTCTTTGAAAGTAATTGAAATACTCTAGATAGTATTTGAATGCAGGTCTGCTACATATAAGGGGAGCTATCCCCTGTGATTATTTAATTGGACTGAGTCAGCTAAACTCTTACTGAAGGCTGGGTTTCTCTCACTAGGGCTGGTGGAGCTTGGCACTTACTTCAAGCTAGTCATCTGCATGCAGATTGGTGGAAGGTTTCACAGAACATAGATCAACACTGTTCTTCGCTCCAACTCCTTTCTCATTACTAAATATGTCTGAACAGCTCAGTTTCTCTCCATTTAACTCTATGCACTTCAAGAGTACATAAACAAGGCCTTGGTTGAAGGGAAGGCTGACAGACAGCTGGGGCCTCACTGTGCCATACCCTATATCCTGCCAAACATGTTGATAAGCAGGACATGGAAGACAATACCCATTTCACACCCTCTCTGTCTCCAAACAAACCAAGCACAACTAAAGCCTCATTGTACATCCAGACAGAAGTTTTTGACATTCTTTTCTAATTACAGAGCGGTTGTCATCCGACTTGTCTCTTCAATTATATTATACATCATCTATGCATTTCTCTTATATAATACACTGTACATACAGATCTAGGATCTTAATTTGACCACCCTGTTGCAGGAGAACCTTCCTGCAATCCAGGAAATGTTATACTTGTAGTGTATTTGAGGTTTAAAAAGGCTTCTGTAGTTTGCAATTTCCACTTTGAAATTTCAAACGTGATTTTCCCTTTTGAAAAATGTATCAATCCTTATAAAAATGTCCACATAATATTCACATTTCCTGTTGCTGCAGGATTATTTTCCTGCTGTAGCAAACTGGTGTGTGTACCATATAGTACCAGCACATACAAGGCAGAGGAATAACATATTTCGAGGCAAGCACTGTACTGTAAACATCATTACATATTTATTTACTCATGCTTTTGTTGAAACAATGGTTCCCTTTATTTAGCCAATGCTACAGTTAGCCCTTGGCAAGTCATGGTCTAAATAAAAACAGAAATTGTGTACTGCCCACCCCCAGTAGGCTGTTGTCAACACATTCTTTACCCGTTAGCTTAGCCTCTGGCACAGTAAGGGCCTGGATAAGAGCAGCTCCTGGTCTGGCTAAGGGCACTCCCTGGCCTTGGTAAGAGCACTCCCAGCGTGTACAGTATGGTGTCCCCCCACTGGGGTTAGGCTAATCATTTTCCACTCTCCCTGCCAGTTATCTACCCACATGGCGCTTTATGTATACTGGAATGACTGGTTTTGTAGTTTGGGAAACAGCATTATAGAGTTGTGAGGGGAGGAAAACAGTGGTTTCTCTGATAAATCACATTGTGTGTGTGTGTATGAGAGAGAGTGCGACAAACTGCTAGCTAGATTTATGCCAAGAAAAGGTTATAGACTTCTTAGATTTATTGGCCTAGGCTACAATCCAAAAACACAGCGTGAAATATGCACCATAAACTACACAAACTGAATAGTAAGCCCAGTCACTTCTTGCTATCCAAACATGCACATAAATTTGACCTGTGGGAGTAGATTCCAGCTGTGGCCAAAGGTTGCTCCGCACAGACTGCAAGCGGAGGGTCAATGAGTATGTGCTCACAGTGGTTGCTAGGCACCGAAAAGCTATGGTAACAGCAACAAGTGGAGTCCAGATGCCGGAAGTCATGACTCAATGTGGTAGGCCGATTGACGTTTGGCATGAGTTTTTTCCTTGATGCAGAACTGAAGTGATTTCCGCTAGATGGGCCAGATGCAAAGTCAAAATGGGCTACATGGTAAAAATTCATTAAATAAAAATGTGCTTTTTTGATTTGGATTACTTTGACCACTCTGCAGAGCTGCCTCCAAAAGAAGATTCATGACGAGAAACCTGCTTGTGGTAACTGTGAACACAGTCTGATTACAAAGGCTGGCAGAAGTGGCGCATTCTCCCAATACCATTGCCCTTATCCAGAGACAACCCCTACCTATCCTCATTCCCATGAAAATCTGAAAGAATTGGATAGGTGTATGAAATATGGTAGTACCTTCACCACCACCACTATGACCACCACCAGATTTATATTTTGTTGCCATATCCAATCCTTTGTCACACCCTGATCTGTTTCACCTGTCTTTGTGATTGTCTCCACCCCCCTCCAGGTGTCACCCATTGTCCCCATTATCCCCTGTGTATTTATACCTGTGTTCTCTCTCTCTCTGTTGCTAGTTTGTTTTGCTCCGTCAAACCTACCAGCAGTTTTCCCTCTGCTCCTGAGTGTTCCTGTTTTCCCGATGTTGAACATTCTGCCTGCCCTGAGCCTGCCTGCTGTCCTATACCTTTGCCCCACCTATCTGGATTACCGACCTTTGCCTGCCATGAGCCTGCCTGCTGTCCTGCACCTTTGCCCCACCTTTCTGGATTACTGACCTTTGCCTGCCCTGAGCCTGCCTGCTGTCCTGTACCTTTGCCCCACCTATCTGGATTACCGACCTCTGCCTGCCCTTTGCCTGCCCCTGTTCGATCAATAAACTGTTGTTACTTCTAAGTTGTCTGCATCTGGGTCTTACCTGATACCTTTGATAGAAGAGCTAAGGGAGTAGGGTCTAGGGGTTTCTGTACAAGGCCTTAACATCCCTTAATCTGACTCTAAATCATCAGGTTAGCTGGAAAAATGACACCGAACAAAAACACGAGGTGGTCAGGGCGTGACACCTACACACAATACCCCATAATGTCAAAGTGGAATTAAGTTTTTTTAATTTTATTTTTTACAAAAAACTTGATTCAACCAAAAAGACCTGGAAGGTTTTCCAATGTCTCGCAAAAAGGGCACCATTTGGTAGATGGGTGAAAATAAAAAAGCAGACATTGAATATCCTTTGAGCATGGTGAAATCTTCCTAACTCAGTTGTTGGAGAGGAAGGAAACCGCTCAGGGATTTCACCATGGGGGCGGCCCGTCAACAAGTCCAGGATCCAGTTGCAGAGGGAGGTGTTTAGTCCCAGGGTCCTTAGCTTAGTCATGTCCCTGATTGAGTCTAACACCAACATGTTTTAAGCAGACCACTATAGTCCCTGTGCCCAAGACCACAAAGGCAACCTGCCTAAATGACTACAGACCCGTAGCACTCACGTCCGTAGCCATGAAGTGATTTGAAAGGATGGTAATGGCTCATATCAACAACATTATCCCAGAAACCCTAGACCCACTCCAATGTGCATAAAGCCCAAACAGATCCACAGATGATGCATTCTATATTACACTTCACACCTTTCCCACCTGGACAAAAGGAACACTTCTGTGAGAATACTATTCATTGACTACAGCTCAGCATTCAACACCATAGTACCCTCAAAGCTCATCACTAAGCTAAGGATCCTGGGACTAAACACCTCCCTCTGCAACTGGATCCTGGACTTCCTGATGGGCCTCCCCCAGGTGGTGAGGGTAGGTAGCAACACATCTGCCACGCTGATCCTCAACACTGGAGCTCCCCAGGGGTGTGTGCTCAGTCCCCTCCTGTACTCCCTGTTCACCCACAACTGCATGGCCAGGCACGACTCCAACACCATCATTAAGTTTGCAGGTGACACATCAGTGGTTGGCCTGATCACCGACAACGATGAGACAACCTATTGGGATTAGGTCAGAGACCTGGCCGGGTGGTGCCAGAATAACAACCTATCCCTCAACGTAACCAAGACTAAGGAGATGATTGTGGACTACAGGAAAAGGAGGACCGAAAATGCCCCCATTCTCATCGACGGGGCTGTAGTTGAGCAGGTTGAGAGCTTCAAGTTCCTTGGTATCCACATCAACAACAAACTAGAATGGTCCAAACACACCAAGACAGTCATGAAGAGGGCACGACAAAGCATATTCCCCCTCAGGAAACTAAAAAGATTTGGCATGGGTCCTGAGATCCTCAAAAGGTTCTACAGCTGCAACATCGAGAGCATCCTGACTGGTTGCATCACTGCCTGGTACGGCAATTGGTCGGCCTCTGACTGCAAGGCACTACAGAGGGTAGTGCGTATGGCCCAGTACATCACTGGGGCTAAGCTGCCTGCCATTCAGGACCTCTACACCAGGTGGTGTCAGAGGAAGGCCCTAAAAATTGTCAAAGACCCCAGCCACCCCAGTCATAGACTGTTCTCTCTACTACCGCATGGCAAGCGGTACCGGAGTGCCAAGACTAGGACAAAAAGGCTTCTCAACAGTTTCTACCCCAGATCATTTTAACAGGTACTCAAATGGCTACCTGGACTATTTGCATTGTGTGCCACCCCCACTTTTTACACTGCTGCTACTCTAGGTTTATCATATATTATGCATAGTCACTTTAACTATACATTCATGTACATACTACATCAATTGGGCCGACCAACCAGTGCTCCCACACTTTGGCAAACAGGGCTATCTGCATTGTGTCCCACCACCCACCACCGCCCACCCCTCTTTTACACTACTGCTACTCTCTGTTCATCATATATGCATAGTCACTTTAACCATATCTACCTGCACAGTCGTGGCCAAAAGTTTTGGAAATGACACCAATATACATTTTCACAAATTCTGCTGCCTCAGTTTGTATGATGTCAATTTGCATATACTCCAGAATGTTATGAAGAGTGATCAGATGAATTCCAATGAATTGCAAAGTCCCTCTTTGCCATGCAAATGAATCCCACAAAAACATTTCCATTGCATTTCAACCCTGCCACAAAAGGATCAGCTGACATCATGTCAGTGATTCTCTCGTTAACACAGGTGTGAGTGTTGACGAGGACAAGGCTGGAGATCACGCTGTCATGCTGATTGAGTTCGAATAACAGACTGGAAGCTTCAAACGGAGGATGGTGATTGGAATCATTGTTCTTCCTCTGTCAACCATGGTTACCTGCAAGGAAACACGCGCCGTCATCATTGGTTTGCACAAAAAGGGCTTCACAGGCAAGGATATTGCTGTCAGTAAGATTGCACCTAAATCAACCATTTATCGGATCATCAAGAAATTCAAGGATTGCGTTTCAATTGTTGTGAAGAAGGCTTCAGGGCGCCCAAGAAAGTCCAGCAAGTGCCAGGACCGTCTCCTAAAGTATATTCAGCTGCGGTATTGGGCCACCACCAGTACAGAGCTTGCTCAGGAATGGCAGCAGGCAGTTGTGAGTGCATCTGCACGCACTGTGAGGCAAAGACTTTTGGAGGATGGCCTGGTGTCAAGAAGAGCAGCAAAGAAGCCACTTCTCTCCAGGAAAAACATCAGGGACAGACTGATATTCTACAAAAGGTACAGGGATTGGACTGCTGAGGACTGGGGTATAGTCATTTTCTCTGATGAATCCCCTTTCCGATTGTTTGGGGCATCCGGAAAAAATATTGTCCAGAGAAGACAAGGTGAGCGCTACCATCAGTCCTGTGTCATGCCAACAGTAAAGCATCCTGAGACCATTCATGTGTGGGGTTACTTCTCAGCCAAGGGAGTGGACTCACTCACAATTTTGCCAAAGAAACACAGCCATGAAAAAAGAATGGTACCAACACATCCTCCGAGAGCAACTTCTCCCATTCATCCAGGAACAGTTTGGTGACGAACAATGCCTTTTCCAGCATGATGGAGCACCTTGACATAAGGAAAAAGTGATAACTAAGTGGCTCGGGGAACAAAACATCAATATTTTGGGTCCATGGTCAGGAAACTCCCCAAACTTGTGGTCAATCCATGGCCAGGAAACTCCTCAGACCTTAATCCCATTGAGAACTTGTGGTCAATCATCAAGAGGCGGGTGGACAAACAAAACCTCCAAAATTCTGAAAACTCCAAACATTAATTATGCAAGAATGGGCTGCCATCAGTGGCCCAGAAGTTAATTGACAGCATGCCAGGGCGGATTCGCAGAGGTCTTGAAAAAGAAGGGTCAACATCGGAAATATTGACTCTCATCAACTTCATGTAATATTCAAAAAAAGCCTTTGACACTTATGAAATGCTTGTAGTTATACTTCAGTATCCCATAGTAACATCAGACAAAAATATCTAGACACTGAGGCAGCAGACTTTGTGAAAATGTATATTTGTGTCATTCTCAATACTTTTGGCCACGACTGTACATACTACCTCAATCAGCCTGACTAACCAGTGTCTGTATGTAGCCATCCCTACTTTTATAGCCTCGCTACTGTATATAGCCTGTCTTTTTACTGTTGTTTTATTTCTTCACTTACCTATTGTTCACCTCATACCTTTCTTGCACTGTTGGTTAGAGCCTGTAAGTAAGCATTTCACTGTAAGATCTACACTTGTTGTATTCGGCACACGTACAAGTACATTTTGATTTAGTGATGAGCTTAAAGGGCACTATGTTGTTGAACGCTGAGTTGTAGTCAATGAATAGCATTCTCACATGTTCCTTTTGTCCATGTGGGAAAGGGCAGTGTGGAGTGCAATAGAGATTGCATCGTCTGTGGATCTGTTTGGGCGGTATGCAAATTGGAGTGGGTCTAGGGTTTCTGGGATAATGGTGTTGATCTGAGCCATGACCAGCCTTTCAAAGCATTTCATGGTTACAGACCTGAGTGCTATGGGTCGGTAGTCATTTAGGCAGGGATGAAAATGTCAGTGAAGACACTTGCCAGTTGGTTAGCACATGCTTGGAGTACACGTCCTGGTAATCCGTCTGGCCCTGCGACCTTGTGAATGTTGACCTGTTTATAGGTCTTACTCACATAGGCTACGCAGAGCATGATCACACAATCATTCGGAACAGCTGATGCTCTCATGCATGCTTCTGCGTTACTTGCCTCGAAGTGAGCATAGAAGTAATTTAGTGTGAGCGGACCAAGTAATTGGGTGTCACTCTAAAGCGGGAAGGTGGAATAAACGAGTCAGGAGTAGGTTTTCTTGATTGAACACAGTTCTCTATTGAGGGCATTTGGTCAACACAAACACTCCAACATAATCAATGAAAATCTTCCAAGAAAAACATACATCTTCTCCAGATGAAACAGGAACACAATAGGATTATCTTTAAACTACAACAAAAAGTCACGGGATTGTCACCGTCTTAGTGGTTCTTCCTGGATAGCTCCTCTCTCTCGGTGGCCATCTTCCAGAGATAGTTTTCCCCCCTCTCTGCTGGTTCCATTCTCTCTCTTATAGGGGAAGGAGAGTATGTCATTAGTACCGTCAGCTGTGCTTAATTGCCTCTGGTTACCTTGTCTCCCATGCCTTGTTGGGCTATTATCCATGAGCCCAGCCTGCCCTCTGGTGGTCCTTCCACATTAGCTTGTCTGGTAGGTTTGTGTCACTGGGCAGCTCTCGGCTGTGCTTGTCTTTGTAGTCTGTAATAGTTTGTAGGCCCTACCACATCCGATGAGCGTCAGAGCCGGTGTAGTACGATTCAATCTTAGTCCTGTATTGACGCTTTGCCTATTTGACTGTTCGTTGGAGGAAATAGTGGGATTTCTTATAAGCTTCCGGGTTAGAGACCCACTCCTTGAAAGCGGCAGCTCTACCCTTTAGCTCAGTGCGGATGTTGCCCGTAATCCATGGCTTCTGGTTGGGTATGTACGTACAGTCACTGTGGGGACGATGTCATCGATGCACTTATTGATGAAGCCAGTGACTGATGTGGTGTATTCCTCAATGCCACCGGAAGAATCCCAGAACATATTCCAGTCTGTGCTAGCATAACAGTCCTGTAGCTTGGCATTTGCTTCGTCTGACCACTTTCTTATTGACTGAGTCACTGGTGCTTCCTGCTTTAGTTTTTGATTGTAAGCAGAAATCAGGAGGATAGAATTATGGTCAGATTTGCCAAATGAAGGGCGAGGGAGAGCTCTGTGTGTGGTATAAAGGTGGTCTAGAGTTTTTTTCCCTATGGTTGCACATTTAACATTCTGGTAGAAATGAGGTAAAATGGATTTGAGTTTCCCTGCATTAAAGTCCCCGGCCACTACGAGCATCGCCTCTTGTTATACAGTTTATTGAGTGCGGTCATGGTGCCAGCATCAGTTTGTGGTGGTATATAGACAGCTACAAAAAATACAGATAATAACTCAGATTTCGTGCACCAGCTGTTGTTTACTAATATACATAGGCCACCACCCCTTGTCTTACCAGAGGCTGCGTTGTTCTATTCTGCCGAAAAAGCTTAAAACCCAGCAACCGTATTTGATTCATGTTGTCGTTCAGCCACGACTCTGTGAAACATAAGCTATTACAGTGTTTATTGATCCTTTGGGAGAATATATACTTAATCATAGTTAGTCTATTTTATAATTGATTGATTGTACGTTGGCTGATAGGAACAATGGTAAAGGTAGATTACCCTCGCGGCGATCCTTACAAGGCACCCGGACCTTCGTCCATGATACCTCTGTGTCTTTCTCCTGTGAATGACGGGAATGAGGGCCTTGTCGGGTGTCTGAAGTAAATCCTTCTCGTCCGTCTTGTTAAAGAAAAAGTATTCCTCCAGTGCGGGGTGAGTAATCGCTGACCTGATATCTGGAAGCTCTTTTCGGTCATAAGACACAGTGGCAGAAACATTATGTACAAAATAAGATACAAATAACGTGAAAAATAATACACAATAGCACAATTGGTTACGGGATCGTAAAACAGCAGCCATCTCCTTCGGCGCCATTCTCTCTCAAAAAAAATGTCTGTCATGAGTATGCTTGTCGTCGGCAACGACTAGGGAGTATTTTAGCATAAAAAGAAATGGAATAGCGCTAAGCACATGCACAATCCTAGAGGAAAGCATGGTTCAGTCTACTTTCCAACAGACACTGGGAGACAAATTCACCATTCAGCAGGACAATAACCTAAAACTATCAGGAATCATGGTAAGATCCAAGTGCAGACTGTGTGAAGTAACAACGTTTATTGTAACAGGGGCAGGCAAACGACAGGTCAAGGCAGGGGTCGAAAATCCAGAGTAGAGGTCAAGGTACAGGATGGCAGTCAGGCTCAGGTCAGGCAGAGGTCGGTAATCCAGAGGTGAAGCAAAGGTACAGGATGGTAGGCAGGCTCAAGGACAGGCATAGTGGTCAGGCAGGCGGATACCGGGTCAGGACAGTCAAGGGTCAAAAACCAGGAGGACAAGAAAAGGGAGACTGGGGAAAAATAGGAGCTGAGACAAAACGCTGGTTGACTTGAATAAATAAGACGAACTGGCACAGACAGACAGAAAACACAGGTATAAATACCCAGAGGATAAGCGAGGAAGATCGGTGAAACCTGGAGGGGGTGGAGACAAGCACAAGGACAGGTGAAACAGATCAGGGCGTGACAAAAACACAAGTCCAAATATAAACAGGAGTTGCTAACCAAGATGACATTGGATGTTCCTGAGTGGCTTAGTTAGAGTTTTGACTTAAATCAGCTTTAAAATCAATGGCAAGACTTGAAAATAGCTGTCTAGCAATGCTCAACAACAAGCTTGACAGAGCTTGAAGAGTAAAAAAAAAACAAAAAAACAATAATGTGCAAATATTGTACAATTTCTACCAAATGTGATTCTAACATGTATTGACTCAGGGTTGTGAATAATTATGTACAGGGGGAGAACAAGTATTTCATACACTGCTGATTTTGCAGGTTTTCCTACTTACAAAGCATGTAGAGGTCTGTCATTTTTATCATAGGTATACTTAAACTGAAAAAAAATCCAGAAAATCACATTGTTTGATTTTTAAGTAATTAATTTGCATTTTATTGCATGACATAAGTATTTGATACATCAGAAAAGCAGAACTTAATATTTGGTACAGAACCTTTGTTTGCAATTACAGAGATCATACGTTTCCTGTAGTTCTTGGCCAGGTTTGCACACACTGCAGCAGGGATTTTGGCCCACTCCTCCATACAGACCTTCTCCAGTTACTTCAGGTTTTGGGGCTGTCGCTGGGCAATACAGACTTTCAGCTCCCTCCAAAGATTTTCTATTGGGTTCAGGTCTGGACTGGCTAGGCCACTGGCTAGGCCACTCCAGGACCTTGAGATGCTTCTTACGGAGCCACTCCTTAGTTGCCCTGGCTGTGTGTTTCGGGTCGTTGTCATGCTGGAAGACCCAGCCACAACCCATCTTCAATGCTCTTACTGAGGGAAGGAGGTTGTTGGCCAAGATCTCGCGATACATACATCCTCCCCTCAATACGTGCAGTCGTCCTGTCCCCTTTGCAGAAAAGCATCCCCAAAGAATGATGTTTCCACCTCCATGCTTCACAGTTGGGATGATATTCTTGGGGTTGTACTCATCCTTCTTCTTCCTCCAAACACGGCATGTGGAGTTTAGACCAAAAAGCTCTATTTTTGTCTCATCAGACCACGTGACCTTCTCCCATTTCTCCTCTGGATCATCCAAATGGTCATTGGCAAACTTCAGACGGGCCTTGATATGCTCTGGCTTGAGCAGGGGGACCTTGCGTGCGCTGCAGGATTTTAATCCATGACTAATGGTTTTCTTTGAGACTGTGGTCCCAGCTCTCTTCAGGTCATTGACCAGGTCCTGACATGTAGTTCTGGGCTGATCCCTCACCTTCCTCATGATCATTGATGCCCCACGAGGTGAGATCTTGCATGGAGCCCCAGACCAAGGGTGAATGACCGTCATCTTGAACTTCTTCCATTTTCTAATAATTGTTCCAACAGTTGTTGCCTTCTCACCAAGCTGCTTGCCTATTGTCCTGTAGCCCATCCCAGCCTTGTGCAGGTCTACAATTTTATCCCTGATGTCCTTACACAGCTCTCTGGTCTTGGCCATTGTGGAGAGGTTGGAGTCTGATTGATGTGTGGACATGTGTCTTTTATACAGGTAACGAGTTCAAACAGGTGCAGTTAATACATGAAAAGCAGGGTCTTGTAGATGACATGGAGCCAGTGGGTTTGGCGACGAGTATGAAGCGAGGACCAGCCAACGAGAGCGTACAGGTCGCAATGGTGGGTAGTATATGGGGCTTTGGTGACAAAACGGATTGCACTGTGATAGACTGCATCCAATTTGTTGAGTAGGCTGTAACACAACAAAACTTGGAATAAGTCAATGGGTATGAATACTTTCTGAAGGCACTGTATACCAAACAGGTATTAAAAGCCCAAACATGCTTTCATGCGTTTGTGTTTCCCAATCCTGTCCCTCGGCACTCAAAGGAGTACACATTTGTGTTCTATCCCTGCACTAACACAACTAATCAAAGGAAGGCCTGATGAGCAGTTTGTTAGTTAAGTTGCATAATGTGCGTGCTGGGATAGAACAAAAATGTCCCACCCTTTGAATGCTTAGGGCCAGGACTTGGAGGATTGTGTTAAATGTAAATAAAAACCACATGACAGTAAGGAAGACTAGACTACTTCACCACACCTTTTACAATTTGATTGATGATTCCCCCGATGACATATAGCCTTTGGCTGCACTATAGCTATAAATTCTAATGTTAATCTTGACATGAATATGATCAGAAGCAGGACATCATATATGACAGAGAAGTAGATACCTGTAAAGATGATAAAACCTGTTCTGGAAGAAGTGTGAGGCTGATGCACTAATCATGATGGTGGAAATGGATGTTGAAATAATGGTTAAAGTAACTACCCAGTGAAAATCTCACTTTTAAAAGTACATATTCTGTTAACTCACACCCAAGTAATGTTGTCGACTCCTATACTCGTATTTGTGTCAAAAGCATAAATTGGAGAAAAAACACTTCCAAAACCCAATCTTAAAGTTGTTCTCAAACAGACTGTTTAAATAAAGGTTGCTGAGATGCAGTGCCGAAGACCGCTGCGCCACTCGGGAGCCCCTTATTGCATTGGTTGCTCAAGTGCTAATGCAGAAGTTATTTGTTCTTATTGGTAAACAGTCTGTTTTAGCACACACTACCGCAGCGCTTTTCATACGGCCTTTGCTAGAGTGTGTTATTGCACTGCCATGGGCAAGCTTCTCGAATCCTTCCAGATGGTTGATGGAGAGTAATTTACAACCTTAGGGCGCTGCAGATCTGATAAGATCTAAACCTGGCAGATTATTGCACGATGCAGGGGAGAGAAGGTGGCATAAATTCTGTCCCCTTATAAATATCAGTAATGATTTTTTCTCTCTCCAGTGAGAAGTTCATGTTTAGCTTGATGTTTATATTGCTGCTGTGCTTATATCTCTTTATAAACTTGTTACAAGTGTAATGCCAAATGCAATTTATTCATGTACAGTGTATTTGGAAAGTATTCAGACCCCTTGACTTTTCCCACACTTGTTTACGTTACAGCCTAACTTTTAAATTGATTAAAATGTTCCATTGTTTCTCATCATACTACACACAATACCCCATAATGATGAAGCAAAAACTTTTGCAAATGTATACATTTTTAAAACTGAAATATGACATTTACATAAGTATTCAGACCCTTTACTCAGTAAACTAGAAGGACAATTATCTCTGCAGCACTACACCAATCAGACCTTTATGGTTGAGTGGTCAGACGGAAGCCACTCTTCAGTAAAAGACACATGACAGCCCCCCTGGAGTTTGCCAAAAGGCACCTAACGGACTCTCAGACCATGAGAAACAAGATTCTCTGGTCTGATGAAACCAAGATTGAACTCTTTGGCCTGAATGTCAACCTTCACGTCTGGAAGAAACAAGGTACCGCTCATCACCTGGCCAACACCATCCCAACGGTGAAGCACGGTGGTGGCAGCATCATACTGTGGGGATGTTTTTCACCGGCAGGGACTGGGAGACTAGTCAGGATCGAAGGAAATATGAACGGAGAAAAGTACAGAGATCTTTGATGAAAACCTGCTCCAGAGCGCTCAGGACCTCCTACTGGGGGCGAAGGTTCACCTTCCAACAGGACAACGACCTAATCACACAGCCAAAACACGGCAGGAGTGGCTTCGGGACTAGCCTCCTGCCCTTCTAGGCCACAAGTTACCTCTGCTGGTGTCACAGTCCTCAGGCCCAGTCGGCCATCAGCCCCTAGCACGAGCTCCGCAGACTTCATCCATTCTAGAACTGCTGTCTCCAGCACCAGTCATCCCTCAGTCCCTCGCCCAGGTCAGTCATCAGGCCCCACTATGCTCAGATGTAACAGTTTCCCTGACAGGCCCAGTGCCAGTTTCCCTGGCAGGCCCAGCGCCAGTGTGTCTGTCATATTCAAAATCAAATCAAATCAGACCGCACCACCCTCTGGAGTGCCTTGCTGTGATACAGCCCGACAGGATGCTCTCGATTGTGCATCTGTAAAAGTTTGTCAGGGCTTTGGGTGACAAGCCAAATTTCTTCAGCCTCCTGAGGTTGAAGAGGCACTGTTGTTCCTTCTTCACTACACTGTCTGTGTGGGTGGACCATTTCAGTTTGTCCGTGATGTGTACGCCCAGGAAGTTAAAACTTTCCACCTTCTCCACTGCTGTCCCTTCGATGTGGACAGGTGGATGCTCCCTCTGCTGTTTCCTGAAGTCCACGATCATCTCCTTTGTTTTGTTGATGTTGAGTTAGAGGTTGTTTTCCTGACACCACACTGCCTTCACCTCCTCCCTGTAGGCTGTCTCGTTGTTGTTAGTGATCAAGCCCACTACTGTTGTGTCATCTGCAAACTTGATGATTTAGTTGGAGGCGTTTATGTCTACGCAGTTGTGGGTGAACAGGGAGTACAGAGGAGAGCTGAGCAGACACCCTTGTGAGGCCCCAGTGTTGAGGGTCAGCGAAGTGGAGATGTTGTTTCCTAACCACCACCTGGGGGCGGCCCGTCAGAAGGTCGAGGACCCAGTTGCACAGGGAGGAGCTGAGACCCAGGGCCACCAGCTTGATGATCAGCTTGGAGTTCTCATTTACAACTGCGACCTGGCCAAGATAAAGGATAGCAGTGTGAACAGACAGCAACACAGAGTTACACATGGAGTAAACAATTAACAAGTCAATAACACAGTATAATTTTTTTTATATTAAAAAAAGAGTCTATATACATTGTGTGCAAGAGGCATGAAGAGGTAGGTGAATAATTACAATTTAGCAGATTAACACTGGAGTGATAAATTATCAGATGGTCATGTGCAGGTAGAGATACTGGTGTGCAAAAGAGCAGAAAAGTAAATAAATAAAAACAGTATGGGGATGAGGTAGGTAAATTAAGTGGGCTATTTACCAATGGACTATGTACAGCTGCAGCGATCGGTTAGCTGCTCAGATAGCAGATGTTTAAAGTTGGTGAGGGAGATAAAAGTCTCCAACTTGAACGATTTTTGCAATTAGTTCCAGTCACAGGCAGCAGACAACTGGAAGGAAAGGTGGCCAAATGAGGTGTTGGCTTTAGGGATGAACAGTGAGATACACCTGCTAGAGCGCGTGCTACGGGTGGGTGTTGCCATCGTGACCAGTGAACTGAGATAAGGCGGAGCTTTACCTAGCATGGACTTGTAGATGACCTGGAGCCAGTGGGTCTGGCGACGAATATGTAGCGAGGGCCAGCCGACTAGAGCATACAGGTCTCAGTGGTGGGTGGTATAAGGTGCTTTAGTAACAAAGCGGATGGCACTGTGATAAACTGCATCCAGTTTGCTGACTAGAGTATTGGAAGCCATTTTGTAGATGACATCGCCGAAGTCAAGGATCGGTAGGATAGTCAGTTTTAATAGGGTAAGTTTGGCGGCGTGAGTGAAGGAGGCTTTGTGTGAAATAGAAAGCCGATTCTAGATTTAATTTTGGATTGGAGATGTTTGATATGAGTCTGGAAGGAGAGTTTACAGCCTAGCCAGACACCTAGGTACTTATAGATGTCCACATATTCTAGGTCGGAAACATCCAGGGTGGTGAAGCTAGTCGGGCGTGCGGGTGTAGGCAGCGAAAGGTTGAAAAGCATGCATTTGGTTTTACTAGCGTTTAAGAGCAGTTGGAGGCTGCGGAAGGAGTGTTGTATGGCATTGAAGCTCGTTTGGAGGTTAGATAGCACAGTGTCCAAGGAAGGGCCAGAAGTATACAGAATGGTGTCGTCTGCGTAGAGGTGGATCAGGGAATCGCCCGCAGCAAGAGCAACATCATTGATATATACAGAGAAAAGAGTCGGCCAGAGAATTGAACCCTGTGGCACCCCCATAGAGACTACCAGAGGACCGGACAACATTCCCTCCGATTTGACACACTGAATTTGGGTAAAGGAGAAGCTGGGGAGGCTTGGGCGAGTAGCCAGGAGGAAGGCATGGCCAGCCGTTGAGAAATGCCTGTTGAAGTTTTCGATTATCATGGATTTATCGGTTGTGACTGTGTTACCTAGCCTCAATGCAGTGGGCAGCTGGGAGGAGGTGTTCTTGTTCTCCATGGACTTTACAGTGTCCCAGAACTTTTTGGAGTTAGAGCTACAGGATGCAAATTTCTGCTTGAAAGTCCTGACTGACTGTGTGTATTGGTTCCTGACTTCCCTGAACAGTTGCATATCGCGGGGACTATTCGATGCTATTGCAGTCCGCCACGGAATATTTTTGTGCTGGTCGAGGTCAGTCAGGTCTGGAGTGAACCAGGGGCTATATCTGTTCTTAGTTCTGCATTTTTTGAACGGAGTATGCTTATCTAAGATGGTGAGGAAGTTACTTTTAAAGAATGACCAGGCAACCCCAACTGACGGGATGAGGTCAATATCCTTCCAGGATACCCGGGCCAGGTCGATTAGAAAGGCCTGCTCGCAGAAGTGTTTTAGGGAGCGTTTGACAGTGATTAGGGGTGGTCGCTTGACTGCGGACCCGTAGCGGATACAGACAATGAGGCAGTGATTGCAGAGATCCTGATTGAAGACAGGGGAGGTGTATTTGGACGGCCAGTTGGTCAGGATAACGTCTATGAGGGTGCCCTTGTTTACAGATTTAGGATTGTACCTCGTGGGTTCCTTGATGATTTGTGTGAGATTGAGGCCATCTAGCTTAGATTGTAGGACTGCCGAGGTGTTAAGCATATCCCAGTTTAGGTCACCTAACAGAACAAACTCTGAAGCTAGATGTGGGGCGATCAATTCACAAATGGTGTCCAGGGTACAGCTGGGAGCTGAGGGGGGTCGGTAGCAGGCGGCAAGAGTGAGAGACTTGTTTCTGGAGAGATTAATTTTAAAAATTACAAGTTCTAACTGTTTGGGTATGAACCTGGAAAGTATGACATTACTTTGCAGGCTATCTCTGCAGTAGACTGCAACTCCTCCCCCTTTGGCAGTTATATCTTGACGGAAAATGTTATAGTTGGGTATGGAAATCTCTGAATTTTTGGTGGCCTTCCTAAGCCAGGATTCAGACACAGCAAGGACATCAGGGTTGGCAGAGTGTGCTAAAGCAGTGAGTATGGTGTTGAATGCTGAGCTGTAGTCAATGAACAGCATTCTTACATACAGTATGTATTCCATTTGTCCAGATGGGATAGGGCAGTGTGATGGCGATTGCGTCATCTGTGAACCTGTTGGGGCAGTATGCAAATTGAAGTGGGTCTAGGGTTGCCAGTAAGGTGGCCTTGACTTGCCTCTCAAAGCACTTCATGATGACAGAAGTGAGTGCTACGTGGAGGTAGAAATTTAGTTCAGTTAGCTTTGTCTTCTTGGGTACAGGAACAATGGTAGCCATCTTGAAGCATATGGGGACAACAGACTGGGATAGGGAGCGATTAAATATGTAAACACACCAGCCAGCTGATCTGAGCATGCTCTGAGGATGCGGCTAGGGATGCCGTCTGGGCCAGCAGCCTTGCGAGGGTTAACATGTTTAAATGTTTTACTCACATCAGCCACGAGAAGGAGAGGGGGGGGGGTAGTCTTTGTTTGCGACCCGTGATGGTGGCACTGTATTATCCTCATAGCGGGCAAAGAAGGTGTTTAGTTTGTCTGGAAGTGTGATGTCGGTATCCGTGACGTGACTGTTTTTGTTTTAGTAGTCAGTGATTTCCTGTAGACTCTGCCACATACATCTTGTGTCTGAGCCGTTGAATTGCGACTTCACCTTGTCCCTGTACCGGCATTCTACTTGTTTGATTGCCTTGAGGAGGGAATAACTACACTGTTTATATTCAGCCATATTACCAAACCTCTTTCCATGGTTAAATGCGGTGGATCGCGCTTTCAGTTTTTCACGAACTCCGCCATCCATCCACTGTTTCTGGTTATGGTAGGTTTTAATAGTCACAGTGGGTACAACATCTCCAATGCACTTATTTATAAACATACTCACCGAGTCAGCTTATAGATCAATGTCATTCTCAGAGGCTGACCAGAACATATTCCATTCCACGTGATCAAAACAATCTTGGAGCGTGGCTTCCGATTGATCAGACCCGCATTGAATGGTTCTCGTCACTGGTACATCCTGTTTGTGTTTCTGTCTCTAAGCCGGGACGAGCAAGATGGCACCGTGGTTGGATTTGCCGAAGGGAGGGCTTTGTATGCATCACTGAAGTTAGAGTAGCAGCGGTCGAGAGTATTAGCCCTACATGTCATGCAATCAATATGCTGATAAAATTTAGGTAACATTGATCTCAAATTTTCTTTGTTAAAATCCCCAGCTACAATAAATGCACCCTCAGGGTATATAGTTTCCAGTTCACATAGAATCCAGTGAAGTTCCTTGAGGGCCGTCTTGGTGTTCCCTTGAGGGGGGATGTACACAGCTGTGACTATAACTGACGATAATTCTCTTGGTAGGTAGAATGGCCTGCATTTGATTGTAAGGAATTCTAGGTCGGGTGAGCAGACGGTCTTGAGTTCCTGTGTGTTGTTATGATCACACCATGAGTTGTTAATCATAAAGCATACACCCCCGCCCTTCCTCTTCCCAGAGAGGTGGTTATCTCTGTCTGCGCGATGCATGGAGAAGCCCGGTGGCTGGATCGATTCCGACAACATATCCCAAGAGAGCTATGTTTCCGTGAAACAGAGAATGTTACAATCTCTGACGTCTCTCTGGAAGGCAACCCTTGCTCGAATTTTGTCTAGCTTGATGTCAAGAGACTGGACATTGGCGAGTAGTATACTCAGGAATGGTGAGCGATGTGCCTGTTTATGAAGACTGACCAGAACACCGCTCCGTCTGCCCCTTCTGCGTCACCGTTGTTTTCGGTCAGCTGCTGGGATCCAACCCATTGTCCTGGGTGGTGGTCCGAAGAGAGGATCTGCTTCGGGAAAGTTGTATTCCTGGTCATAATGTTGGTAAGTTACTGTTGCTCTTATATTCAATAGTTATTCCCGGCTATAATAACACTTAAGATTTCCTGGGGTAGCAATGTAAGAAATAATACATAAAAAAAAAAAAATACTGCACAGTTTCCTAAGAATGCAAAATGAGGTGACCATCTCTGTTGGCGCCATTCTAGTGTGAGGTCTAATGCTTTAATATTTAATCATTTCTGCCCTCCGAATTCATATTCATTATTGAAATAGGCCCTTTTAATTTTGTCTGGCTTGCCATTCCAAATAAAATATACTAATTTTTGTTAATATAGTTTTTTGTTTTTTGGCACGTTAGGACTAAGATCCCCTTGATGTCAACCCTGGTTGGGCTGGCCTTGGTGGGTTAGGTCGAGTTGCATTTCCACTACCTCCCGAAATGAGAAATTATGCCATGTTGCTAGATAGCCAATATGCAATATGTGACTGTGCAGCTGGCTTCCCTAATATTGCTAGCAAGCTAGCAAGATGTTGAAGAATTGAATTCACCCTCATTGTGCTGTAACTAATGTTACCTCATACAGTGCCAGCCAGATTCAGAGCCATGAAGGTTAGTGTTGTCGCTAGCATAACAGGCCAGCTAGCTAGCTTAATTCCTACATTTCTTGCCATGGTATTAGCTATTAGCTAGCTAGCTAACCAAGCAAACCAGACTCCAGGTTTGATACGATGTAGCTAACTAGTTTTCAAATCTAACTGGCCAGCTAAAATTCCTGCTAGCTTGCTAGCTTGTTCAACTCTGATTTGCTTGCTAACGTTAGGTGGATAGCATTCGAGGGTTAACTGTTCTCATAAAATTTGATTGTGTAGTGCACAAACGTATGAAAGGATCCGGCTATGGTGGTAATTTGTGTCATGTCTGACTACTGCAGTACTGCTTGTCCTAAATGTTGTGTCATCATCCAGCAGAGATCATCCAGCATCCTCCAGCGGTGGTTGCATAGTAACGGCATCACCAGGGCGAATTCTAATTGAGTTTCCCTTGACCTAGCTCGAATTTGAGAATTTCATTAGAGCGAGCTCAAATCTATCCCCAATTTTAAGTGACAACAGGGCTTTAGTTGACACTCACCCATCATTGCCCTGCCTTTCCCAACCAATCAGAGTGCTTGGAAATGTGGATCTGGACACTGCACCCGCCCACTCAGGTCAGAGTGTTATCGCTTTCCGGAAAGAGAAAAAGCATGTTTTTCTGAGGACTTATTATAGTGGACATTATTAGGAATACTCTGGAATGTTGTGCGTGCATCGGAATAACCAAATCAAAATCAAAAGTCATTCCTATCAATATCCATTGTAAAGAACCAAAGTGTGTGTGCCTAATTTGTGATGGTGAAAAGGGAAAGGAAATAAAAACCCTGAAAGAAGAAGCATCTGCCTTGCAGAGGGTCAGAACCCAAGTCAGAATCAAGCATTAAGTACATAGCAGGTGAGTGCTCAGAAGCCAATTTCTCAGGCGAGCTCCAGCTAGACGTTTTTCAGTCCCCTCCACAATTTCACTAATGGATTATTTATTAACCCTAAGGTGATATAATAACTGTGAACTATTTATTGATTTAAGCTAAGGTGATAAAATTACATCAAACTGATTACTGACGAAACATTTACATTTACATTTAAGTCATTTAGCAGACGCTCTTATCCAGAGCGACTTACAAATTGGACCCATACCATAAGGTGATAAAAACTGTCAACTATTTATTGATTTCAGCTAAGGTGATAAAATTACATCAAACTGATTGGTCCCTTTCCTTTTCATTTAGCAGCGTTCGGATCCAGAGTCACTTACAAATTTCCAGCCATCACTGATCCTCTTTTAATTTTCCTTTGGTTTTGTCTTGTCTTGTATCACACCTGGTTCCAATCCCATCAATTACATGTTGTGTATTTAACCCTCTGTTCCCCATCATGTCCTTGTCGGTGATTGTTTGTTTGTAAGCTATGTGCAATATATGTTCTGGTGGGCGACGGGCTTTGTACCCACTTGTATTATTTTGTATATTTTTGTTTTCTGAGTTTTTGAGCACTTATTAAACTGCTCCGTTTATACCAAGTTCGATCTCCTGCGCCTGACTTCCCTGCCACCAGCACACACCCCCCTTACAGATGAACAATAAATTGATAGAATATACTGTAGATGATCATTGCTGCACATAACCATCTGGTTTGACTCAAGAGTCAAAGACAATGAAGATTTCCTGAAATGCTTTAAAGAAGATGGAGAACAAAAGTTAGTCACGTTTTTTGTCACACACACACACACGCGCACGCACACACACACACACACACACACACACACACACACACACACACACACACACACACACACACACACACACACACACACACACACACACACACACACACACACACACACACACACACACACACACACACACACACACACACACACACACACACACACACACACATGATTCATGCACCATCCACACACATATACATCAAGGACCACACACATGCTCGCACATGATGCACACACACGCACGCATGCACACAGACACAGACTATTACTCCTGCAGATTATTTTAATACAGTATAAAAAACAGATCCTATGCACAACACTTGAATTCCATTATTTGATTCCTTGGAAGGCAAGCCCATCTCTGCCCATCCCATTGCAAGAAGGTTTTGTCACTCCTCTCCATACTTACGATTGATATCAGGCCTAAAAAAAACTAAAAGTTTCCATTGTAGATATAATTTGATACATAAGTGAATGATATTACCAGTCCTTTGGCTAAAACGTCTTACCAGGTTGCTGTCTGCAGGAATGGGGGCCAGCCTTGTTGACAGTAGATGGCCCCCATTTCAGCAACAGCCATTCATACTGCAACACAATAGCAAAATGCTCCACAGTAGTCCTGATGGCCTATTCTTACATTAAAATCTCAGTAAATATCAGACAACATATTTCACAACAAAATAACAGCCATTGTGCAATTACTAATTGATTAACTTGCATTGACAAGAACAACCTCTCCCTCGACGTAAGCAAGACAAAGGAGATTATCGTGCACTACAGGAAGGAGGACCGAACACATTCACATTGAGGGGGCACATTCACATCGAGGGGGCTGTAGTGGAGTGGGTTGAGAGTTTCAAGTTCCTTGGTGTCCATATCACCAAAAAACTATCATGGTCCAAACACAACAAGGAAGTTGTGAAGAGGGCACAACAATTCCTTTTCCCCCTCAGGAGACTGAAATGATTTGACATGGGTCCTCAGATTTTCAAAAAGCTGCACCATTGAGAGCATTCTGACAGGTTGCATCATCGCCTGGTATGGCAACAGAGTGTAATGCTTACAGCCAGTACATCACTGGGGCCAAGCTTCCTGCCATCCAGGACCTATATACTAGGCAGTCTCAGAGGAAGGCCCAAAAAATTGTCAGAGTCCAGTCATCCAAGTCATAGACTTCTCTCTGCTATCGCACGGCAAGCACTACCAGAGCGCCAAGTCTAGGTCCAAAAGGCTCCTCAACAGTTTCTTCCACCCAAGCCATAAGCCTGCTGAACAATTAATCAAATGGCCACCCAGACTATTTACATTAACACCCCCTCCCTTTGTTTTTATACTGCTGCTACTCGCTGTTTATTATCCATGTATAGTCACTTTACCCCTACCTACAAATGACCTCGACAGACCTGCAACCCCGCACATTGACTAGGTCCCGGTACCACCTGTATATAGTTTCATTATTGTTATTTTATTGTGTTTGAACTTTTTCTTTATTTTTCACTTTAGTTGATTTAGTAAATCGCTTCTTAACTCTATTTTCTTAGAACCGCATAGTTAGTTAAGGGCTTGTAAGTAAGCATTTCACAGTAAGGTTTACTACACCTGTTGTATTTGTAACGGCGTTCTTCGTTTGTCGAAAGAGAGTCGGACCGAAATGCAGCGTGGTTGTTACTCATGATCTTTAATGAAGGAAAACGGAACGATACACGAAATAACTCATAAATACAAAAACAACAAACGGAACGTGAAACCTATTACAGCCTATCTGGTGAACACTACACAGAGACAGGAACAATCACCCACGAAAAACACAGTGAAACTCAGGCTACCTAAATATGGTTCCCCATCAGAGACAACAAGAATCACCTGACTCTGATTGAGAACCGCCTCAGGCAGCCAAGCCTATACTAGACACACCCCTAATCAACCACAATCCCAATGCCTACAAAAACCCCAATACGACAATACAATAAACCCATGTCACACCCTGGCCTGAACAAATAATTAAAGAAAACACAAAATACTAAGACCAAGGCGTGACAGTATTCAGGCGCATGTGAAAAAAAAAATTGATTTGATTTCCACTATTATATAGTAGGTTTTTATAAGGAAGATATATAGTTATATAATAACTGATCAAATGTGGTTTCACTAAGAATAATAACTTGCCTGAAACTAAATCAAGAGACTAAAAATGTTGACCTGTCATATTTTCTTTGTAGCTCTTTTGGGGTCCTCAAACCTCCCAACCAGGTCCTGGATCATGTCCCGAGGACATGTTTAAAAAACACAGATCTTAAAAAACATATTTTTTAGCTTTGCTGTTCCTTAGGGTGCTTTTAGTTGTTTGGTTTTTTGCCATTCTTTTGTTTTGTCTCTTATGTTTCAGCTTTAATTGTTTTTTATTTGTGTCCCCCCCCCCCAGTACAACACAAAGTGTTGCATTCCATGTCTGAAATATGCTGTATAAATAAAGATTGATTTGATGTTGGGAATCTTTTAATCCCACTGGCGAGGCAACCCAATAAAACCTCAACACGTGGCGTGACTGCAGCAACAGAATTACGCCATGGCTTGACGGTTTTATTACACCATGTGGTGCCATATTCCAGCTGTCAGATAGTTACGCTATGTCTTGACGTTTTTAATTACACCATCTGGTGCAGTATCTTAGCTGTCAGTCAAACAAAAAAGTTTAGTCATTAATTCAGAATGTTTAGAGTTATGGTTAGGGAGAGGGTTAAACTTAAGTTTCTGCATTAATTCCCGAGTGGTTCAGGTTAGGGTTCAGGTTAGGGATGACTAACTTAAGAGGTGATTAACTTAAGTTTAGTCACCTCTTAAGGATTGTAACCTTTTTTTCAATTTCAATTTTCAATACATACTTTGAAGATTGTGGAAATGTGAAATTAACGTAGGAGAATATAACACATTAGATCTGGTAAAAGATTATACAAAGAAAAAAACGTGTTTTCCAATTTTTGTTTTGTTCCATCATCTTTGAAATGCAAGAGAAAGGCCATTATAGGACTTAGGACTCTGGACACAATTTCTATTTCGGCAGTGTCTGTGCAAAGTTTTAGACTGATCCAATGAACCATTACATTGCTGTTCAAAATGTTGTATCAAATCTGCCCAAATGTGCCTAATTGGCTTATTGATACATTTTCAAGTACATAACTGTGCACTCTCCTCAAACAATAGCATGATATTATTTCACTGTAATAGCTACTGTAAATTGGACAGTGCAGTTAGATTAACAAGAATGTAAGCTTTCTGCCCATATAAGACATGTCTATGTCCTATCGAAATGTTCTTGCTACTTCCAACATCATGCTAATCACATTAGCACAACCGTCCCGTGGGGGGAAACCGATCTAGTAGAGATCTATGTCCTTCATAAATATTCTACACTTCTTGTAAATCTAAACCCTTGTTTTTTTTTATCTCTAGCGATATATTGGAGTTTAGTCATAGTTGCTGTAATATAAGTAAACTATATTTACCTGAGGGTTGATTTCAGGCTGGCACGGTTGGGATCTACTTAGTGGGCTCTGGTGGTAAAAGGTGTATACAGTGCCTTAAGAAAATGTTCACACCCTTGCCTTTTTCAACATTTTGTTGTGTTAAAGCCTGAATTTAAAATGTAGATTTTTTTTTGTCACTGTCTTACACACACTGTCATACACACAGTGAATTTCAAACACAGATTCAACCACGAAGACCAGGGAGGTTTTCCAATGCCTCACAAAGAAGGGCAACGATTGGTGCACCGAACAGACACCTGGATAACCCTTTGAGCATGTTGAAGTTATTAATTAATTAATTACACTTTGGATAATGTATCAATACACTCAGTCACTACAAAGATCAACAGCATTGGAGTTACTCTACACTACTAACCTAACTGACAGTGAAAAGAAGGAAACCTGTACAGAATACAAATATTTCAAAACAAGCATCCTGTTTGCAACAAGGCACTAAAGTAATAATGCAAACATTTTGGCAAAGCAATTAACATTTTGTCCTGAATACAAAGTGTTATGTTTGGAGAAATCCAATACAACACATTACTGAGTATCACCCTCCATATTTTCAAGAATTGTGGTGTCTGCATCATGTCATGGGTATGCTTGTAATCATTAAGGACTGGGGAGTTTTTCAACATAAAAACTAAACGGAATGGAATTAAGTACAGGCAAATCCTAGAGGAAATCATGGTTTAGTCTGCTTTCCACCAGACACTGTGTCACGTCTACTCCCGCTCCCCCTCTCGCCGTTGCCGTTTACTAACCATCGGTCCTGACAACCCATCATGAAACACACACCTGGCAACCCTCATTACGCACTCCTGGACCTCATCATGAGGCACACTTGGACTTCATCACTACCCTGGTTACTTCCCCTTTATCTAGCACTCACTAGCATCACTCTTCAGGCAGTATTGGTTCAGTTTTCATGTCCAGATGCTTTGCTTGAGCAAATTTACACTGCAGTTGCTTACCAAGAAAACAATGAATACTGAGTGGCAGAGTTACAGTTCGGACTTAAATCTACTTGAAAATCTATGGCTAGACCTGAAAATGGTTGTCAAGCAGTGATCAACAACTAATTTGGCAGAGCTTGAAGAATTCTGAAAAGAATAATGGGCAAATGTTGCACAATCCAGTGTGGAAAGCTCTTGGAGACTTACCCAGAAAGACTCACAGCTGTAATCACTGACAAAGGTGCGCCTACAAAGTATTGACTCAGGGGTGTGAATATTTACGTATTTAAGATATTTCTGTATATCAATAAATATTTTTCAATTTGTCATTATGGGATATTGTGTGTAGATGGGTGTAAAAAAACAATGTAATCAATTTTGAATTCAGGCTGTTACACGACAAAATGTGCAATATGGTTAAGAATACTTTCTGAAGGTACTGTAGCCCACTAAGTAGTGTCCAGGCTTTGGTTGAGTCAGTTGCCTTTTTACTGTGTCTGAAGGCCAGCCCCAGATGATGGGCCATGCAGTGGATTGTGATGATGTAAGGTAGTCTTTACTCTTACCTTGGCCCCAACACTAACAAACACCACAGGCTTGATGTGCCAGTCAGCTAGCTCATATAAAAAATATATTTATGGATCATATTGATCTGAGAATGATTAAAATCACAACATTATTCAGAGTGTGTTAAATAATACCTTTGATGCCCCACTTTTGATGGCACTTGTTGGTAGCATCTGCCTTCTCCACGGGTACTCCAGTATTGCACAATGACTTCCCCTTTTTTGCATATTGAGCATACAAGATCTTCTCTATGACAGCGCTGTCGGTGGACACAGCAGACTAACAAAATTGTGTGATCTAAAGTTCTCCCTCATCTTCTGTCTTTCAACCTTCACTACGTAGCCAACACCTCGACTGCTTCCTGTTGGTGTGTGTTTTCCCAATCTTCATGCCAATCATCCTGTCCAGGCTGAGAAATGAACACCATTAGTTGGCTAAGCAATGTATATAATGAAAGGCTTACTTTAGAGGGAATAATATTTCAAGATCATTAATCATCTATATTTGATATTACTTTTAGATGGAATAATATTATTTTAATAATCAATCATAATTTAGTAGAGATACTACTTGCATGCCCATCCATTCAAAGTCCTGGACAGATCTTGCTGCCTTTGCGAGGACATGAACATTCCCAAACAAAATGCAAATGTTTGTTGCCTGGTAAGGCATCATCTTTGTCATCAGCTGTTCAGTTACTGATGTGGCTGGGGTGGTTTTGGCCTTCTGGATGACAAGTTGACTTTAGTGGTAAATTGACTTTTCCTGAAACTGCTTTCAATCTAATAATTATTCCTACCTAGATCAAACAGAACCTTTTTTTCTAGCATTTGATTGACAGGCAGAGCAACAAATAGTTTCCCAATCAATGCAGAGCCAGTCTTTCCTTTCCTCCACACTGTGGATATAGTTACTTTTGTACCTGTTTCCTCCAACATCTTTGCAAGGTTCTTTGCTGTTGTTCTGTCTGTAAACATTTGTTGGAAAAATGACTTGTGTCATGCAAGAAAAACAAGTTTTAATGACTCCAACCTAAGTGTATGTGAACTTCCGACTTCAACTGTATCTACATAAATCACATGCTATTATACATCTTATGGGAACACCAGCCTGCTACGCCTGCAAGGACATGCAGACATTGACAGACGCACACAGTCATACCTATGCAGGTGTAAAAACGCACGTCCAGAAGGCACACTAACATGTGTACACTGCAACTACGTACCTTGCCTGACTTCACAGGTAAATTCAAATCAAATCAAAGTTTTTGGTCATGTACACAAGTTTGCAGATGTTATCGCAGGTGCAGAGAAATGAGAGTGTTCCTATCTCCAACAGTGCAGAAAAACCTAGCAATGCAAAACAGACACAAAATGTTAAAATAAATAAATTAAGAAATATCAGAACGAGCAATGTCAGAGCCCAGACTGTAAATGTATAAATGCTGTGTATAGATAGTATGGACAGTATTTTAATAGAAAAGGTGTGTACGGCAGTAGTTATAGTTTTGTCTTGTGTGTGTTTGGTCTTGTCCCGTGTAAATATAGTTTTTTCTTGTTTTTTTCCCCGTATATATTTTAATAATAATATCACTTTCCATTTACGGACTGAATATACTCTCCTGCAACCCGCCTCACCCAATGTGGAACGGATCTGCTATTTTTTTATACTTAAGAACCGGAACCCCCATCAAAAGCTAGCCAGCTAACTGGCTACAAGCTAGTAGTCAGTTAGCCATCTCCCGGCTAGACGTAGAGGCCCATCAGCCACTCCTTGGGCTACAATACCTGGACCCCCGGCAACCCATCACAACTGGACTACCGACGTAATTCCGCCCGAGAGGGTTTTTCAACTGACTCATCCGTCACGACGTCCCCTGTATGCCCACCCGCTAGCCTGCTAGCCGTGGCCCGCTAGCTGTCTAGAGCACATCGGACTGTTAGCTTAAGAGGCCCATCGGACAAATTCTTTGGGCACTATACCTATTTTGCCAATTGGCCTGGTTTACCACATGGAGCCCTGCTGATCCGTCCAATGAACCGGAACCCCCAAACAGAAGCTAGCCAGCTACGAGCTAGTAGTTAGCTAGCCACTGCTAGCGGTCATGAACTACCTTTAGCCCGGACAACTCTCATCAGTCTGCACAGCGCGACTCAAACCAGAGCATATCTTACTTATTTTTCTCCATATCTCCGGATTTCTACAGCAAGCGCAAAACCTTTATTTCTCTCTCCTGGATCAGCGCAGCTAGCTAGCTGCTCTCCGAGTGGCCACTCCTGGCTAACATCTCTGTCCCGAAGTAAGAACCAATTAGCTTGGAGCTAGCCTTGCCTTGTCCATTGCTGTTTTGGTTAGTAATTATTGCCTTATTTCACTGTAGAGCCTCTAGCCCTACTCAATACACCTTAGTTAACACTTTAGTTCCACCTCCCACACATGCAGTGACATCACCTGGTTTAAATGATATCTAGAGACAATATCTCTTTCATCGTCACTCTATGCACAGGGTTATCCACACTGTATTCACATCCTACCATACCTCTGTCACTTTGTCATTACATTATGACTTGAATCGATTCAGCCGTGCCCAGAAATCTGCTCCTTTTATTCTCTGTTCTGAACGTACTAGACGACCAGTTCTTTTAGCCTTTAGCCATACCCTTATCCTACTCCTCTGTTCCCCTGGTGATGTGGAGGTTAATCCAGGCCCTGCAGTGCTCAGCTCCACTCCCATTCCACCGGCGCTCTCATTTGTTGACTTCTGTAACCGTAAAAGCCTTGATTTCATGCATGTTAACATTAGAAGCCTCCTCCCTACGTGTGTTTTATTCACTGCCCTAGCACATTCTGCCAACCCGGATGTCCTAGCCGTGTCTGAATCCTGGCTTAGGAAGACCACCAAACACCCTGACATTTCCATCCCTAACTATAAGATTTTACAGAGTTCTGTCTTACTATCCAGGTCTGTGCCCAAACAATTTGAGCTTCCGCTTTTAAAAATCCACCTCTCCAGAAACAAGTCTTTAACCGTGGCCGCTTGCTATCGGCCACCTTCAGCCCCTAGCTGTGCCCTGGACACCATATGCGAATTGATTGCCCCCCATCTATCATCAGAGCTCGTGCTGTTAGGTAACCTAAACTGGGACGTGCTTAACACCCCGGCCATCCTACAATCTAAGCTTGATGCTCTCAATCTCACACAAATTATCAATGAACCCACCAGGTACAACCCCAAATCCGTAAACACGGGCAACCTCATAGATATCATCCCAACCATCCTGCCCTCCAAATAGACCTCTGCTGTCTTCAACCAGGATCTCAGTGATCACTGCCTCATTCTCTGCGTCCTTAACGGGTCTGCTGTCTTGCGACCACCCCTCATCACTGTCAAACGCTCCCCAAAACACTTCAGCGAGCAGGCCTTTCTAATCGACCTGGCCCGGGTATCCTGGAATGATATTGACCTCATTCCGTGAGTAGAGGATGCCTGGTTATTCTTTAAAAGTGCTTTCCTCACCATCTTAAATAAGCATGGCCCCATTCAACAAATTTAGAACCAGGAACAGATATGGCCCTTGGGTCACTCCAGACCTGACTGCCCTTGACCAGCACAAAACATCCTGTGGCGTACTGCATTAGCATCGAATAGCCCCCGCGATATGCAACTTTTCAGGGAAGTCAGGAACCAATATATACAGGCAGATAGGATAGGAAAGGCTAGGTTTTTTAAACAGAAATTTGCATCTTGTAGCACTAATTGCAAAAAGTTCTGGGACACTGTAAAGTCCATGGAGAATAAGAGCACCTCCTCCCAGCTGCCCACTACACTGAGGCTAGGAAACACTGTCACCAGCGATAAATCCATGATAATTGAGAATTTCAATTAATATTTTTCTACGGCTGGCCATACTTTCCTCCTGTCTACCCCGACCCCGGTCAACAGCCCTGCACCCCTCACTGCAACTTGCCCAAGCCTCCCCATTTATCATTCACCCAAATCCAGATAGCTGATGTTCTAAAAGAGCGGCACAATCTGGACCCCTACAAATCAGCAGGGCTAGACAATCTGGACCCTCTCTTAAAATGAACCGCCAAAATGATTGCAACCCCTATTACTAGCTTGTTCAACCTCTCTTTCGTATCATCTGAGATCCCCAAGATTGGAACGCTGCTGTGGTCATCCCCAACTTCAAAGGGTGAGGGTGAGACACTCAGACCCAAACTGCTACAGACCTATATCTATCCTACCCTGCCTTTCTCAGGTCTTTGAAAGCCAAGTTAACAAACAGATCACCGACCATTTCGAATCCCACTGTACCTTCTCCAGTATGCAATCTGGTTTCCGAGCTGGTTATGGGTACACCTCAGCCACGCTCAAGGTCCTAAACGACATCATAACCGCCATTGATAAGAGACAATACTGTGCAGCTGTATTCATCGACCTGGCCAACGCGTTCGACTCTGTCAATCACCACATTCTTATTGGCAGACTCAACAGCCATTGTTTCTCAAATGACCGCCTCGTCTGGTTCACCAACTACTTCTCTGATAGAGTTCAGTGTGTCAAATCGGAGGGCCTGTTGTCCGGAACTCTGGGAGTCTCTATGGGGGTGACACAGGGTTCAATCCTCGGGACAAGTCTTTTCTCTGTATACATCAATGATGTCGCTCTTGCTGCTGGTGATTCTCTGATCCACCTCTACCCAGATGACACCATTCTGTATACTTCTGGCCCTTCTTTGGATACTGTGTTAACTAGCTAGGTAAAGCCCCGCCTTATCTCAGCTCACGGGTCACCATAGCAGCACCCACCCGCAGAACGCGCTCCAGCAGGTATATTTCACTGGTCACTCCCAAAGCCAATTCCTTCTTCGGCTGCCTTTCCTTCCAATTCTCTGCTGCCAATGATTGGAACGAACTGCAAAAATCACTGAAGCTGGAGACTCATATCTCCCTCACTAGCTTTAAGCACCAGCTGTCAGAGCAGCTCACAGATCACTGCACCTGTACATAGCCAATCTGTAAATAGTCCATCCAACTACCTCATCACCATATTGTTATTTATTTTGCTCCTTTGCACCCCAGTACCACTACCTGCACACTAATTCTCTGCACATCAATCACCCCAGTGTTTCATTTGCCATACTGTAATAAGTTCGCCTCTATGGCCTATTTATTTCCTCACCCCCTCTTATCCTACCTCATTTGCACACACTGTACATAGACTTTCTCTATTGTATTATTGACTGTATGTTTGTTTATTCCATGTGTAACTCTGTGTTGTTTGTGTCGCACTGCTTTGCTTTATCTTGGCCAGGTCGCAGTTGGCATCGTTCTCAGTGTCGCATTAGGGACGAGACACAATAATAACATTGTGATAAGATGTATGAGCACACAAAGCCATTTGTCCTTTATTCCCATCACAAAGGTGCTATGGCATTAGCGGGCACTAGAGTTCACGCATACGCATGCATCCACACACAAACACACACACGCATACATCCACACCCACATGCATGCACACACACGCACGCAATTGCCAGTTTCCACCTTCTTACATATTCCACGCTTCTACTCTGGATAGCCATGTATTGGAGTGTAGTTCAACAGCATTCCCTCGGTCTGCTATTGCTTGTGAAACACTCAACACTGTGAAGTGCGAGAGTGTGTACCTCTACATGTGGTGCCAGTATGACTTCCACAGTGAAACCAGTTCACGAAACGCCTCCCGCAGAAACACACCCACAAACACAGGGGGAAAGCCAAAGTAAGCACAAAGGGGTGTGTTGGAACGTACAAGTGTTCAAAGTGTCTTTGTTGGCCTTTAATGCCCATTCTCAATGAATTGTGTGATTTGTTTTCATTCAGATCAAGTGCGTTGGGTGGTAGTTGACTTTATTGTACTATATTGTTGGTTAGGTTGAGCTTTGCAAGCTGAGGGCTCCACTGTACTCCTTACTCACACTACACCAACACACAGCCATTGTAAATTGTGACATTTGTGAAATGTCCTGATATAAGAAATCACTTTTGCTTAATAGTGAAGGAGTGCTAAAGGCAGTTGTTGTGGCCTTTTTTCTGTAAACCAGAGGACTCAAAATGTATCAACCTTGTCTTCTGAGTATGCTGCTGATTTTCACCATCTTTCCAAGTGCTAATGGGTTAGGGACTTGGACTTGTTTCTGCACAGGGCAAGAGTAATTGAGAAATTTTGGGCCTCTAACTAAGCGTTGGTTAATCTTGGTCCTGGGGACCCACAAGGTGTGTTGCAGCGAGGTACAGATGTAAGCAATGTTTCCTCAAATGTTTTTTGACACTGAACAAATTTCAGATATGCTGAGTGCAAACTTGAACATTGTGAAAAATCTGTGCAACTTCCAGCGTGTGTTTCCTGTGAACACTGATGCTGTAACCGCTTTAAGTTACAGTTTTAACAGTGGTCAACTAGGCTGCTGTGGATATTTGACCATAATGTAGGCCAATCAGAGTGGCCTACCATCAAAATTATTACAGTATAACAGACAAAGTCTGCTACCCTCTGCCTATTGGCTACTCAGCTTATTCGAGCATCTCTCAAAATACAACTCCGCCCCTTTAAGACATAAAAAAAGTGATTTACTTTATTTATTTATTTACTTGACTAGCATTTCAAATATGTGTTGAACACATTTTGTTCTCTCGTAGAAAGCCATCACTTCCCTATTGCTGACTACAAATGATCTACATGGCAATGGTCTATTTGCATATAGGCCTACTGCAGCTCTGATTGGTTATGATGCACCAGTCTGTGTAGTGTATGGGCTGAGTCATGCTTGTCAGTGCAATGGAACCCTACACTGATGCGTTCTGCCTACAACAAAATCTCTTGCATAGTTCCTTTTGTTTGAACGTGGCTAATATTGCATTGACTAGATCACAAATGCCATCGTAAAGGGAAACGTTGATAGTGTAAAGAAGGAAAACTGTGAGTCAAAATGCAATCCGAGATCTACCACTGAGATTTTTTTTATACATTACTTAAAAAACTTAAGGCTATGCAACATTAACCAATTAAAAACAGCACTTTAGCAATGAGGTTTATGCAGTAAGCTATAGGCCCAATATATTATCACTGCATATTGGCTTTGCTTGAATTGCCCGGCCAATGCATTGTTGTACAATTCTATTTCAAAATTTGAGGTAGGCTATATGATCACACTGGTAATAGATCCGTTGTTTTATTACTTTTGAGGCACAGCTGAGTGAGCATACATTTAAATAATTTGCTTTTTATTTTACTGGGCTGATGGTGCCTGCATCTGATGGTCAGTCTCTGCGGAGTGAGAGAGCAGCAGACTGCAGGTCCGCCTCTTAACATCCCCCTGCTCTCCCTTTCCTCCACTGACCAAAAAGGGACACCATCTTCCAGCTGAAGGTGAAACTCGAGTCGCACCACATTATTTCTGCCTCATGTACAAATAAATTCATGTTGTTACAGCTATGAACAGAGAAAGTTAAATATTCCTCAATATTAAAAAAGACCTAGAAAATTTAGGGACTGAACATTCAAATCCTGTTGCTGCTGGATTATTTTGCTGTGACAATATAGGTCAAATGAACATCCTACATCTGTACTAACTTATCACCTACTCATAAAACCCTTAATTAGTTGAGTCAGGTGTACTGGGTTGGAGAAAAAAGCTGCATACCCTGGGACTCTCCAGGACTAGGATTCAAGACCACAGCCTGTGATAGATTATCATTGTTGGATGCAGACAACGGTAATTGTAAAAAATTAAGCATAAATTACAGTGAAAATAAAAAACTGCTAGCTACAGCATATTGGGTAACTTTCCCTGGCTCTTGGAATGAATGAGCGGTTTGACTAGTTGTGCACACTCAGGTTTTGTCTCCAAGCCAATTCCACTTAAGTGAAACACTTAAAAAATACATTTATCGCTTCATGCCTAAAGCAAACTTTTAACAACTCCCAAGTATAATGTATGAAGTGTTCTACTCTAGGTAATACAGTCGAAATCCTAAATACTATGGTACTTTCAAAAGTGCTTATATGTCAGACTTTTAAAACAAGACTGTCAACTTCTGATATACAGTACCAGTTAAAAGTTTGGACACACCAACTCATTCCAGGATTTGTCTTAATTTTTTTAATGTTTTACAATGTAGAATAATAGTGAAGACATCAAAACTGTGAAATAACAAATATGGAATCATGTAGTAACCAAAAAAGTGTTAAACAAATCAACATTTATTTTATATTTTATATTCTTCAAAGTAGCCACCTTGACAGCTTTGCACACTCTTGGCATTATCTCAACCAGCTTCACCTAGAATGCTTTCCCAACAGTCTTGAAGGAGTTCCCACATATGCTGAGCACTTGTTGGCTGCTTTTACTTCACTTTGCGGTCCAACTCATCCCAAACCATCTCAATTGGGTTGAGGTCGAGGGATTGTGGTGGCCAGGTCAACAGATGCAGCACTCCATCACTCTCTGTTACTTAACCCTTACACAACTTGGAGGTGTGTTGGGTCACTGTCCTGTTGAAAAACAAATTATAGTCCCACTAAGCGTAAACCAGATGGGATGGCGTATTGCTTTGGTAGCCGTACTGGTTAAGTGTGCCTTGAATTATAAATAAATCACACAGTGTCACAAGCAAATCACCCCCACACCATCACACCTCCTCCTCCATGCTTCACAGTGGAAACCACACATGTGAAGATCATCCGTTCACCTACTCTGCGTCTCACAAAGACACGGAAGTTGGAATTAAAAATCTCAAATTTGGACTCATCAAAGCATAGAACAGATTTTCACCAGTCTAATGTCCATTGCTCGTCTTTCTTGGCCCAAGCAAGTCTACTTATTATTGGTGTCCCTTAGTAGTAGTTTATTTGCAGCAATTCGACCAAGAAGGCCTGATTCATGCAGTCTCCTATGAACAGTTGATGTTGAGATGTCTATTACTTGAACTCTATGAAACCATTTATTTGGGCTGCAATCTGACGTGCAGTTAACGCTAATGAACTTATCCTTTGCAGCAGAGGTAACTCTGGGTCTTCCTTTCCTGTGGTGGTCCTCATGAGAACCAGTTTCATCATAGCACTTAATGTTTTTTGCGACTGAATGGAAGAAACTTTCAAAGTTCTTGACATTTTCCGTATTGACTGATCTTCATGTCTTAAAGTAATGGACTGTTTCTCTTTGCTTATTTGAGCTGAGCTTGCCGTATTTTACCAAATAGGGCTATCTTCTGTATACCACCCATACCTTGTCACAACACAACTGATGGGCTCAAACGCATTAATTCCACAAATTCACTTTTAAGAAGGCACACCTGTTAATTGAAATGCATTCCAAGTGACTACCTAATGAAGCTGGTTGAGAGAATGCCAAGAGTGTGCAAAGCTGTCATCAAGGGAAAGAGTGGCTACTTTGAAGAGTCTCAAATATAAAATACATTTTCATCACATTACTAACCCTTCTGATGGGATAATGGATTGCACACCCACTTTTAACCTAGAGTATTTTAACCTAGTGTATTGACATTTGAATCTGCTCAGGATGGTATTAAGGCACCATAACTGGTATGCACTGAAGCTAAACACCAACATTCAGAAAAGGTCAGGAAATGCTTTGGGTGACTGACTGTCAGAGAAACAGACAGACAGAGACGTATGTATCACTCCATGCATGCTCTGTGTGTCAACAGCTGGGCCATGAAGTTTGTACATACCAGGGAGGGGTAAGGGCAGCATTGAGTTACACATTGTGCTTGTTAGATACACCAACATGCATGCCTTCAGTACTGTACATGAACACCAGCTCACATAATCAACTCATTTTAATATGAAACACACACTGACTACATGTCCCAGACAAGATTACGCATACTTTTCTGTTTGTGTGTGTGCTAGGCTTACTGTTATTGTTTGGATTATTACAATTAGATAGCTGGAGCCAGGTTGTTTACATGTCACCCTTATGACAAAAAAGGTGCACATTCTATTACAGATTTAATTTGATTGTATGATATACCTAATATGTGTTTTGGCTTGGGTGTTCCATTGTTAGGTATTTTCAATTGCGGCATAAAAGATCAAATTAAAGAGAACGTAGAATTGGAAGGCCAAGCCCATCTCTGCCTTGGCCTACCCAAACTCACACCCTCTCCCCTGTGTGTGTCACTGGGTTAGAAAATCCCAGTCACCAGAGCACAGCTCTGACTGGCTGTAATCACAGGATCGCCACACAGAAACAGCAAACTACACCCAGTCAGATGTTTTTGCGTGACTTTCTTTCTTTCTTTCTATTGAAATGTCAATACTATAGGTTAAAAAGGCATCAACTCAAATGTCTATGCAATTCTAAACAAGGTGTTGTGAACTGAAGTTGGTAAAATCAGTCAGAGTAAATGAGTATACTACTGCCAAAATTGGTAATATACATTGTTCATTTATGTGTAAGACTGTACTCTAGGATTGGGAACTTGACCACCCTGTAGACATGTATACACTTTATTATTTGCATATGCCCTAAGAAAATCATTTTGTTCAAGCCTCTCTAACTCCCCCTGTTGTACCTGTGTGTGTGTATTGTGTCTATACAATAGGCTTGCCTTTTCTCATAAGCTATGTTTTTTTAAAGTTCTGTAAACACATAAAAATGTCTCCCACACATAGTTACACTACAATAAAGTATCTCCAAGTTTGTACTGCATTGTACTTCATTCACTTTCTCGTAGCTCTGTGACAGAAAGCTAGAGCACACTCCTTCTCGAAGAGACCTCTTGTAAAAGGCAATTGACCCCAACTCCTCGTCTACTCTCTTCTCATCTCTCCAATCCCCCGCACAACTCTCTCTCTCCCCTTTGACCAGAAGCAGGGTGTGTCAGGGCTTACATCCACTCAATCCTTCCCTACCAGTCTGACAGGATGGGCCACTCCTGCCAGCCACAGCCTCAGGGAATCAAGGGAGAAGGAGGAGGAGTGGGCAGTGAGACGGAAAGACAGAGTGAAGGTAAAAGTGGGTCACCCTGTTTCAGGTGAATGCTCCTCCCCTTGACTCTAGAGCAGGATAAAACCAGCGAGGTGTCAGCCAGATCGTCACTTGAGGAACTTGACTCTCCTTTTTGAAGCCTCCTTGTCCTTATTCCGTTGCTCTCTCTTTTGAGAATTCAGGCTTGTAAAGCAGAGGCAACACTACCCTAAAGTTGCAACCATGAGCTTCAGCAGGACAAGCTACAGAAGCGGCGGCAGCAGCATGGGCGGCGGCATGGGGGGCAACACCACCATTCGCAAGAGTTTCACCAGCCAGTCCTTGGCTGCTCCCGGATCCACCCGGATGAGCAGCGGGTCAGTCCGCCATTCTGGCGCCGGGTTCGGTGGTGGCATGGGTATGGGCGGAGGCAGCGGCTTCAGCAGCAGCAGCAGCGCAGGTGGCTACGGTGGTGGTCTCGGCGCTGGCTATGGTGGTGGTATGGGTGGCGGATTCCATGGCGCCACTATCACAGCTGTCACATGCAACCAGAGCCTGCTGGCACCACTGAACCTGGCGATCGACCCCAACATCCAGGTTGTCCGCACCCATGAGAAGGAGCAGATCAAGACCCTCAACAACCGCTTTGCCTCCTTCATCGATAAGGTCAGTTCCTTTCTGTTAACCTGTGCGTCTTCACCTTGCCTGTACTTCAAATGCTAAGCATTCACATCAATATCAACTGCACACAATTTTACTGTCTATACTGAAGTGCGCAAAATAAGTGCCTGTACACTGTTCTTTTGACTTCATCATGCACTGAAATGAAACATTCTGAACCCTGTGTTCAGAATGCTATCATGGTGCTTCTCCCTTCCAGCTATACTATCTGCATGCTTCCATGTCAGACTGTTGTCATGTAACCAAATAGATCATTGACATTGACCACCACCATGAAATACTTGAAGTTTGTATTGACGTGCAATGATCACAATCAATAGAGTAAACCAGAAAGATGACAAATACAAGTTAGCGTTGGCTTTCACCTCACATATTAGCTTGCTAATATAACAGCATAGCATTTATTGGCTGTATAGAGCTGAGTAAAGCTGCTCTCCAAATGCAGGCATGTTTATGTTTCTGCTGACAGCCCTTGTGTCACATCTCCCACAATTTACACTCGGACATAAGAAATAGATAGTATGACAAGGGAGCTGTAAATCTTATCTCTACTGCTGAATCCGTCAATTAATTATGACCTTTGGGATTAGAAAAGGGTATATACTGTGCAGAGGCTGTTTCTGATTATGCCCATTTGTGTTGAGCTTTCACAAAAGTTGTAAAAGGACCCCACCCAGGAGTAAACAATAATACAATAAAGATAGCCTGAAGCCTTGTCAGGTCCTGTGACTTTAACGGCCTCTTTGGCTGCTATCTAAACAAGGGTGGAGACCCATCTCTCCCTCTGACTCAACCATCGCATGCCTGCAGGGTGTGGTTGTGTGGACAGAGTGCCCACATAGTCCAAACTCTTTGTTTTTTTTAAAAGTCTGGAATGAATGCGTGGCCTTCAGAGTGAAACAGAGCAAAAGAGATGACTCATAGCTATGAGAGATAGGTAAAACACCCACAGTGAGTTAGGGTTAATCCCACATACACACACAGTGAGCCACTCCTTGTCAGGGAAAGTTTATATATGCTTTGGCATGCCAATAAACACTCTCTCACTGGCCCTGTTTTGTTTTGAGGGTGAACAATGAGAGCTACACATCTCAGGGCAGATTATCGATGGGATTAAGATTAATTTGACCTCCCAGGATGTTGGCTTCTCAGACTCTGTGTTTACCCCTAGATTACCATATGTCATCATCACTTATATCAACAAAGTCTTGGACAGGGTGTGGCTGTTCAAACACAAACCTGTGATGCTATCTATGCAGGTACAGATGTGGCTTTTACTGCAAGTCTGCTACAAGGTTGACCTTCCTTCCTTCCTTCCTTCCTTCCTTCCTTCCTTCCTTCCTTCCTTCCTTCCTTCCTTCCTTCACAAGTTTCAGTCAATGGCACTGACCATTTCCCTTTTGTCCCTGCAGGTGCGTTTCTTGGAGCAGCAGAACAAGATGCTGGAGACCAAGTGGAGCCTCCTGCAGGACCAGACCACCACCCGCTCCAACATCGACGCCATGTTTGAGGCCTACATCTCCAACCTGCGCAGACAGCTGGACGGCCTGGGCAATGAGAAGATGAAGCTGGAGGGGGAGCTGAAGAACATGCAGGGTCTGGTTGAGGACTTCAAGAACAAGTAAGTTGTCTATATGTCGGATGTGCATGAAAAGTAGACAACTGGCCATATTAGTATAAACAATAGTTTGTTTAACCTCAGTGTAACTAGCAACCAGACCGATGACTTTGCATGATATATTTCCCTTCGTTTTTTCACCAGGTATGAAGATGAAATCAACAAGCGCGCCTCAGTAGAGAACGAGTTTGTCCTGCTGAAGAAGGTGTGTGAGATAACATATCTCTCCATAACTCATGTTACAGTTATTACATCATCCATTAACTCCTCTCTCTCCTTCTCCAGGATGTTGACGGTGCTTACATGAACAAGGTGGAGCTGGAGGTCAAGGTTGACGCTCTACAGGATGAGATCAACTTCCTCAGGGCCGTCTACGAGGCGGTACGAACCATTCATGAACTTTTCACATTTACCGTACAACACATACTGTAGATCGTCAATATCAGAATCTTGGAGAGCTTCAACACTACATCATGATAGCATGAGTGTTAGTCAGTGAATTAGATGCCGGATGAAATCTAAAGGTTTCTCTTCATCCTCTCTTGGTTCTTCAGGAGCTGCGTGAGCTGCAGGGCCAGATCAAGGACACCTCTGTGGTGGTAGAGATGGACAACAGCCGTAACCTGGACATGGACTCCATTGTCGCTGAGGTGCGCGCCCAGTACGAGGACATCGCCAACCGCAGCAGAGCTGAGGCTGAGACCTGGTACAAGCAGAAGGTAAGTCAAGACCAGCTTTCAATCGCAAGATCAAAATATATTAACATAGTTCATGCAAAATAAGCACCATTGCTGTGAGCACTTCATCAATCTTCACGGCCCTCCTTTTCATTCTATTATATTTCCTCCCATATTTTCTCAGTATGAAGAGATGCAGACCTCTGCTGGACAGTATGGTGAAGACCTCCGCTCAACCAAGACTGAGATCGCCGAGCTGAACCGCATGATCGCTCGTCTTCAGAACGAGATTGAGTCCGTCAAGGGTCAGGTGAGGGTGCAATCTCATTTCAGAACCTCCTTTGAGAGGATTGACCATAAATTCCTGATGTCCAAGCAAGATGGTTCATAGCACTTAGCGTATTACCATTAGCCACAATTATATACATGTATTTTGAATGTTTTTATTTTATTTTACCTTTATTTAACCAGGCAAGTCAGTTAAGAACATATTCTTATTTTCAATGACGGCCTGGGAACAGTGGGTTAACTGCCTGTTCAGGGGCAGAACGACAGATTTGTACCTTGTCAGCTCGGGGGTTTGAACTCGCAACCTTCCGGTTACTAGTCCAACGCTCTAACCACTAGGCTACGCTGCCGCCCCTGAATGAGAGGTTTGCTAACAGCAAAGGCTAATGCTAATGCGATGTTCTCTTACCACAGCGGGCCAACCTTGAGGCCCAGATCGCTGAGGCAGAGGAACGCGGTGAGCTGGCAGTGAAGGACGCCAAGCTCCGAATCAGGGACTTGGAGGATGCTCTCCAGAGAGCCAAGCAGGACATGGCCCGCCAGGTGCGCGAGTACCAGGAGCTGATGAATGTCAAGCTGGCCCTGGACATTGAGATTGCCACTTACAGGAAGCTGCTGGAGGGAGAGGAGAGCAGGTGAGTGAAAGTGGAAGCTGGATAGTTGAGATGTTAACCTCTTAGCTTAGCATGTTAACAATGTTACTTAGCAACTTTCTATCCAAAGATCGTTAACATTGCATTTATCTGTTCACAGAATATCCTCGGGTGGTGCAACTGCAACAATCCATGTGCAGCAGAGCTCTGGTGGCAGTAATACCATTTTTGATATAATTTCTCATTGTGTCACCATATAAGACATAGGCCTGCTCTTCACACTTCAGCTTTAGAACCTTTTCTGTTATTCTGAATAATACACACCAAGTTTGACATGCATCATTGACACCAGAATATCCTCTAGCTTTACAGCAGATTAAACTGATCCCACTGTCTCTCTGTACCCAGACTACTCCAGCGCAGGCTCAGGTGGATTCGGCTATGGTGGCGGCAGCAGCAGCTACGGCGGCGGCAGCAGCAGCTATGGTGGCGGCAGCAGCAGCTACGGCAGCGGCGGTGGTGCCACAATCACCAAGTCCATGACTTCCACCAGCTCCAGCAGGCGTTTCTAGAGACTGTCAACTCTCCACCCAAACCAGACCCATACCAATCCACGGTGCTACGCAGTACTCTTAGACCTACACAGCTGATTTACAGTCGGATTGATGACCTGTATTTACGTTTATTTTTCAATCCCTCCCAAGACAAAAAAAAGAAGAATAGGCAAGTTGAATTACACTGCCTTGGTAGATTTACTGGAAAACAATGAAAGTATCACTGTTATTTCAGGAACAATACCTGTTCTCCCCTGTTTTATTCACCATAACTCACAGGTAACCAATAATGTACAAGTGCCAGTTCCTCACAAGGCCAACATTTCTATATTTCTGCACTGATGTTTAAGGAATATAAATGGGAAAAGAAAATGTGTGAAAACGTAAACCAACCTTAAAGAAAGCTAGCTAAGGATCTACTCTGTACCTTTGTCAGCTTGTAGCTTGCATCTATATGTATCAGTGGTTGTTGGGCATATTGCTCTAGCTTCATACTCATAGATGGCAGTGTCATGGTCATAATCAATGAACTTTGGGCACTTGCTGATTTGGCAGCTGAATGGAGAAAACCAATTGACACTATGTGGTGCTATGAACAAGTGATGCCTTCATATTCCTTTTAGGTGATTTATGTATGCTATGAAAGTGATGATGTGTCACAGGATGCTGCTGAGGGGAGAACAGCTCATAATAATGGCTGGAATCGAGTGAATTTAATGCTATCACATGGAAACTATGTGTTTGAGTTCTATACCATTACATTACTATGAGTCCGTCCTTCCCAGTTAAGGTGCCACCAACCTCCTGTGGTGTTGTCATAACAAAAATAGGCCTTTTTTGCTAACACATGACATGTCTCTTTCATAGTGTACTGAAGTAGAAGGAACAGTAGTCAATCTTCAGTCACATAACTCAAAAGGATATACTTGTTTGTCAGAGGTTTACATTTTAGAGAAGTTTCCTGTTAATAGTTTTTTCTTTGCTTGGTTTTGCTTTTGTTACCATTAGAAGGAAATAATGTTGTGACCAGATTCTACATAATTTGTGACAATTGACTTAACACCAAAAATAACTCAATGAATTAATTTGAGATCTTAAATCACTGTCTCTAGTGTGTGAAATGTTTGCCTTTTTTCTGAATTTTGTGTACTTCACATGCCTCTCTGGCACCATCTAGCTGTGCCTTCTTTGATCAAACTTCAATGTTGAGCATTCTGGAATTTCAGATAATTAAACTCCATTAAACTGATATTACTTTTTATTTATATTATTAATAAGAGTCGATTGACACACCCATGCGTCAATCTTGGTAACATAATATTTTTTCATTTTCCCCAATTTTTATCTTGTCTCAACGCTGCAACTCCCCAACGGGCTCGGGAGAGGCAAAGGTCGAGTCATTCGTAGTCCGAAACATGAACCGCTAAACCGCGCTTCTTAACACCCGTCTGCTTAACCCGGAAGCCAGCCACACCAATGTGTTGGAGGAAACACCGTTCACCCGGCGACCGAGATCCGCCTGCAGGCACCAGGCCCGCCATCACTAGTGCGCGATGAAGTAAAGCCCCCCCTGCAAAACAATCCCCTAACTCGGACGACACTGGGCCATTTGTGCACCCGCCCTATGTGACTCCTGATCACAGCCCGGAATCAAACCCCGGGTCTGTAGTGATGCCTATAGCACTGCGATGCAGTACCTTAGACCACTGCGCCTCTCGGGGGGCCCGAGAGATATGTTTTTGCATGGGCTGCGTCCTAATCCACCGCATCCTCCTATGTCGACCTTCCGAATCTGCAGTGGAAGGTGGCATAGCTACAGAAGTGTTTGTCAGACCATGAGACATCCTGAAAATTGTTCTTCTCATGATAAATGTGTTATTCAATGCCTTTCTATGGGCTGTAGTAGTAAAGGTCAAATTCAATATTCACTGCTCAAAAAAATAAAGGGAACACTAAAATAACACATCCTATGTAACGGTTCTCTTGGTGTGAAGGAAAGTCGGACCAAAATGCGGCGTGTAGATTACGATTCATGTTTAATGAAAAAACACACTAAACACAAACACTACAAAACAATAAACGTAACAAAAACCGAAACAGCCTATACTTGTGTAAACTAACACAGAACAAGGACATCAGGACACTAAGGACAATCACCCACGACAAACTCAAAGAATATGGCTGCCTAAATATGGTTCCCAATCAGAGACAACGATAAACACCTGCCTCTGATTGAGTACCACTCCAGACAGCCATAGACTTTGCTAGATCACCCCACTAGCTACAATCCCAATATATACACACCACATACAAAAACCCATGCCACACCCTGGCCTGACCCAATACATGAAGATAAACACAAAATACTTTGACCAGAGCGTGACAGACTCCCCCCTAAGGTGCGGACTCCCGAACGCACCTCAAAACAATAGGGAGGGTCCGGGAGGGCGTCTGTCCGTGGTGGCGGCTCCGGCGCGGGATGTGGACCCCACTCAGTCAATGTCTTAGTCCCCTCTCCTCGCGTCCCTGGATAGTCCACCCTTGCCGCCGACCATGGCCTAGTAGTCCTCACCCAGAACCCCACTGGACTGAGGAGCAGATCGGGACTGAGGCAGCTCGGGACTGAGGGAAAGCTCGGGAGTGAGAGAAAGCTCGGGAGTGAGAGAAAGCTTGGGAGTGAGAGAAAGCTCAGGAGTGAGAGGAAGCTCAGGAGTGAGAGGAAGCTCAGGAGTGAGAGGAAGCTCAGGAGTGAGAGGAAGCTCAGGCAGGTAGATAGATCTACCGGATCCTGGCTGACTGGCGGATCCTGGACGACTGGCAGATCCTGGCCGACTGGCGGATCTGGCAGATCCCGGCTGACTGGCGGATCTGGAAGAGTCTGGTTGACTGGCAGATCTGGAAGAGTCTGGTTGACTGGCAGATCTGGAAGAGTCTGGTTGACTGGCAGATCTGGAAGAGTCTGGTTGACTGGCGGATCCTGGCAGACTGAAAGATCTGGCTGCTCCATGCTGACTGGCGGCTCTGGCTGCTCCACGCTGACTGGCGGCTCTGGCTGCTCCATGTAGGCGGACAGCTCTGGCAGCTTCTTACAGATGAGCTCTGCTCTTGCAGACTGGCAGCTCCTTGCAGACTGGCAGCTCCTTGCAGACTGGCAGCTCTGGCTGCTTCATGCAGACTGACAGCTCTGGCTGCTTCATGCAGACTGACAGCTCTGGCTGCTCCATGCAGACTGACAGCTCTGGCTGCTCCATGCAGACTGACAGCTCTGACTGCTCCATGCAGGCTGGCAGCTCTGGCTGCGCTGAACAGACGGGAGACTCCGGCAGCGCAGGAGAGGAGAAAGGCTCCGACAGCGCTGGAGAGGCGGGAGACTCCGACAGTGCAGGAGAGGCGAGGCGCACTGTAGGCCTGATGCGTGGTGCTGGCACTGGTGGTACTGAACCGAGGACACGCACAGGAAGCCTGGTGCAGGGAGCTGCTACCGGAGGGCTGGGGTGTGGAGGTGGTACTGGATAGACCGGACCGTGCAGGCGCACTGGAGCTCTTGAGCACCGAGCCTGCCCAACCTTACCTGGTTGAATACTCTCGGTCGCCCTGCCAGTGCGGCGAGGTGGAATAGCCCGCACTGGGCTATGCAGGCGAACCGGAGACACCGAGCGCAAGGCTGGTGCCATGTAAGCCGGCCCAAGGAGACGCACTGGGGACCAGATGCGTAGAGCCGGCTTCATGGCATTTGGCTCAACGTTCAATCTAGCCCGGCCGATACGCGGAGCTGGAATATACCGCACCGGGCTATGCACTGGCACTGGGGACACCGTGCGCACCACTGCATAACACGCACCACTGCATGCCTGCCTGGTCTCTCTAGCCCCCCGGTAACCACAGGAAGTTAGCGTAGGTCTCCTACCTAGCGTAGCCCTACTCCCTGTGAGCCTCCCCCCAATACATTTTTGGGGCTGACTCTCGGGCTTCCATCCGCTACGCCGTGCTGCCTCCTCGTACCTGCGCCTCTCAGCTTTCGCCGCCTCCAGTTCTTCCTTGGGGTGGCGATATTCTCCAGGCTGAGCCCAGGGTCCTTTACCGTCCAGTTCGTCCTCCCATGTCCATTTCTCTGTAAGTCGCTCTGGATAAGAGCGTCTGCTAAATGACTTAAATGTAAATGTAAATGTAGTGCAGCCTCTCCCACTGCAGCTGCTGCTGCTCCTGCTCCTGCTGCTGCTGCCTCTGTTGCCTCTCCTGTGGCTCCTGCCTGTTGACACGCTGCTTGGTCCGTTTGTGGTGGGTGATTCTGTAACGGTTCTCTTGGTGTGAAGGAAAGTCGGACCAAAATGTGGCGTGTAGATTACGATTCATGTTTAACCTGTTACTCCTACCCCCTACTTTTTCGAACATTCTGTTAAAAATCGCGCAACATTTCAGTGCCCTGTTACTCAGGCCAGGAATATAGTATATGCATATGATTAGTATGTGTGGATAGAAAACACTCAGACGTTTATAAAACTGGTTAAATCACGGCTGTGACTATAACAGAACGTGCGTTTCATCGAAAAGTGCAGGAAAATCTGATCACTGAAAGTGGAAAAATATATCCATCCGCCACTTCAACCCATTGTTATGGGCGAACAACATTAAATAGGGCTGAGGTTGCAGTACCTACAGCTTCCACACGATGTCAACAGTCTTGTCATTTGCCAATTCTTTGTTTCTTGGTCAAACGAACAAGAGACAGGCTTTTTCTTCAGGTCTCCGACCGGATATTTTGGTTGAGAAATACACGGACATTATTTCCAGACGGACCCCTATAGAAAACACTTCGTCTCGTGATTAATTTGATCGCTTATTAACGTTTACTAATACCTAAAGTTGCATTACAAAAGTATTTCGAAGTGTTTTGTGAAAGTTTATCGTCGACTTTTTTAATTAAAAAAAAATGACGTTACGTTATAAGACGCAATTTTTTTTCGTTTATCACACAGTCTTCATAGATCGATATCTAGGCTATATATGGACCGATTTAATCGAAAAAAAGAACCAATAGTGATTATGGGACATCTAGGAGTGCGGTTTGTGTAGCGCCGACTATGTTAATTATTTTGTTTACGTCCCCTGCGGGTCTTTTGGGGTGTTACATGCTATCAGATAATAGCTTCTCATGCTTTTGCCGAAAAGCATTTTAAAAATCTGACTTGTTGCCTGGATTCACAACAAGTGTAGCTTTAATTCAATACCCTGCATGTGTATTTTAATGAACGTTTGAGTTTTAACTAATACTATTAGCATTTAGCGTAGCGCATTTGCATTTCCAGAGCTCTAGATGGGACGCCTGCGTGCCAGGTAGGAGCAAGAGGTTCATGAAAAAACACACTAAACACAAACACTACAAAACAATAAACGTAACGAAAACCGAAACAGCCTATACTTGTGTAAACTAACACAGAACAAGGACATGAAGGACAATCACCCACGACAAACTCAAAGAATATGGCTGCCTAAATATGGTTCCCAATCAGAGACAACGATAAACACCTGCCTCTGATTGAGAACCACTCCAGACAGCCATAGACTTTGCTAGATCACCTCACTAGCTACAATCCCAATATATACACACCACATACAAAAACCCATGCCACACCCTGGCCTGACCCAATACATGAAGATAAACACAAAATACTTTGACCAGGGCGTGACATCCTAGATCTGAATGAATTAAATATTCTTATTAAATACTTTTTTCTTTACATAGTTGAATGTGCTGACAACAAAATCACACAAAAATTATCAATGGAAATCAAATTTATCAACCCGTGGAGGTCTGGATTTGGAGTCACACTCAAAATTAAAGTGGAAAACCACACTACAGGCTGATCCAACTTTGATGTAATGTCCTTAAAACAAGTAAAAATGAGGCTCAGTAGTGTGTGTGGCCTCCACATGCCTGTATGACCTCGCTACAACACCTGGGCATGCTCCTGAGGAGGTGGCGGATGGTCTCCTAAGGGATCTCCTCCCAGACCTGGACTAAAGCATCCGCCAACTCTTGGACAGTCTATGGTGCATCGTGGAGTTGGTGGATGGCGTGAGACATGATGTCCCAGATGTGCTCAATTGGTTCAGGTCTGGGGAACGGGCGGGCCAGTCCATAGCATCAATGCCTTCCTCTTGCAGGAACTGCTGACACACTCCAGCCACATGAGGTCTAGCATTGTCTTGCATTAGAAGGAACCCAGGGCCAACCGCACCAGCATATGGTCTCACAAGGGGTCTGAGGATCTCATCTCGGTACCTAATGGCAGTCAGGCTACCTCTGGCGAGCAAATGGAGGGCTATGAGGCCCCCCAAAGAAATGCCACCCCACACCATGACTGACCCATCGCCAAACCGGTCATGCTGGAGGATGTTGCAGGCAGCAGAACGTTCTCCACGGAGTCTCCAGACTGCACAGGGATTGTAAGGATGTTTTCTGTGCGATCTCCCTGCATGTTTCTGGACATTACCTCCATTCCCGCTGAGGTCTCTGGGCAAACTGAGGTCACCCGTTTAGAAGTCAAAGCATTTGGTGTCTCCCGCTTCTGGACACGATATGGCAGCTCCAGTTGAGGTTGTGAGGAGAGCCGCGATGAGGCCAACATTCGGTTTGTACCATTCTGTTGAAAGGGGGAGATAAAAAAGGGTTACTGTGAAATCTGAGCATTGGGTATGTAGTGTAAGGTAATTCAGGCAGTCATTACTCAAGTGGATTACACTGTACGGGAGTGGGGTAAGTTGAGCCCAAAGGGATAAATTGAGACACACTTGTTTCTAGGAAACCATACACAAAATTAATAATTTGATATTTAGGAAGAGGTCATCGTTTCATGGAGACTGTGAAGGACAAAACCACATGAAAAAAAGTGGTAAGCAAGTTCGGTACATGAAGGGATGTTCACCAAGTCAGTTAATTTATTGTATTAGAGCTTGCCTAATTAAATAAAGGTAAAATAAAAAAAATGTAAAGGAACAACCCCACCCCCCCAAAAATAAATGTTCATAAAATGCAACTAACTGGATTTATGTCAACTCTGTTAGACACCATAAAAGGCATTTCATTTTTACAATTATTGTTCATTATAAGCTGGGTGGTTTGAGTCCTGAATTCTGATTGGCTGAAAGCCATGGTATATCAGACCTTATAAACCGGGTAGTTTGGATACTGGATACTGATGGGCTAAAACAGCATTTCGCCGTGTGTATGTGAGACCGTATACCATGACTATGACATTTACCCTTTTCACCTTTATATCGTTGTGCCTTTCACCTCGATAAAATGGCTTCATCAACAATAGTTAGACATGCCAAAATAAGCCTTTAGATTAACTTGAGAGAAACCGAAACTAAAAAGACATTGTGAATGAAGCTGACAAAGTGGGCACTTACCTGCTACACTGACTGTTGTGCAGAAAAAGGGTGCATTGTGAGTTTGGAAACACAACAAAAACGGAGCTGAACATAATTCTACAGGATTTGTATGGTTCAGTGAGAAACCGGAATCCCAAAGAATATAGGATTGTTTAGCAGCTACGCTGGACTCAGAGCTGGTTTGAACTGACATATAACAACCCCCTTCTCATTTGGCATAGTATACAGAATGACACCAAATTCACAATGTGCAACCAATATGTCTGTCGACGTAAGGTACATGTCAGGTACACAAAAGAGCCAATGGGAGTGAACACCCACCGCAAAAATGCTGCCAAAGATCTGCAAAATAGCTGGCCAGTCACAGATTTACACAAACCACTGTCTTCAAACCACCATGATCCAGAAACTGTTGGGTGACAGAGATACGAAAAATAGTGTCTGTTAGAAGACACAGATTTGAAACCTCTCCAAATCTGGAAGCGGCGGAGTGTGATATATGGCCAATATACCATGGCTAAGGGCTGTGTCCAGGCACTCCGCGTTGCATCGTATGTAAGAACTGGCCTTAGGCGTGGTATATTGACCATGTACCACATCTCCTCGGCCTTATTGCTTAATTGTACAACGGATGGTTTGGGATTCCCATTGTTAGAGCCTATCCTGCCCATGATATATGAGACATCATACACACACATTCATTAACAGTGCCATAATTTATTTCATTACCTAGCAACACACTACTCCCTGTTGCTACTACTACTACTTCTACAAATACTACTACTACGACACAGTCTCCTCTGAACAGTTGATGTTGAGATGTGTCAGTTACTTGAACTCTGAAGCATTTATTTGGGCTGCAATTTATGAGGCTGGTAACGCTAAAGAACTTGTCCTCTGCAGAAGAGATAACTCTGTGTCTTCCATTCCTGTGGTGGTCCTCATGAGAGCCAGTTTCATCATAGCACTTGGAGAAACTTTAAAAGTTATTGTAATGTTCTGTATAGACTGACCTTCAGGTGGAAAAGTAATGATGGACTGTAGTTTCTCTTTGCTTATTTGAGCTGTTCTTGCCATAATATGGATGTGGTCTTTTACCAAATAGGGCTACCTCCCCTACCTTGTCACAGCACAACTAATTGGCTGAAATGCAATGAGGAAAATTTACTTTTAAGAAGGCACACCTATTAATTGTAATGCCTTCCAGGTGACTATCTCATGAAGATGGTTGAGAGAATGCCAAGAGTGTGCAAAGCTGTCATCAAGGTAAAGGGGTGGTTATTTGGAGAATCTCAAATATAAAATATATTTTGATTTGTTTTATACTTTTTTGGTTACTACATGATTCCATATGTGTCATTTCATAGTTTGGATGTCTTCACTATTGTTATACAATGTAGAAAATATAAAAAATAAAGAAAACCATGGAATGAGTATGTAATCTTAAACGTATGACCGGTTGTGTACATTAGGTCATTTTTCAGATTGGGATTATTTGAGCCAGACAAGGGCATTTCTGACAAATTAATAATATGGAAAGTATTTAGAAAATCCCCCCCAAAAAATATTTTCCTTTTAGAAGATGCCCCTGCATGTACATTTTAAGATAAAATAATGCATCAAAATAAAAATAGTTTCCTTACTTTGTCTCAACTTTCAATAATCTTTCAATAATATCTGAACAAATTTCCTGCTATTCTACACATTTTGCCATGATGCTGAGATACATTTTTGCAGTTTGAAAGCAAATGTTCTGTAATTCAAAAATGTTTTTCATGGCTTATGATGTGTTCATATGCTATCTGAGGGGCCCGACCTCCAGGGGTGTGTAGGTGTGCTACGCCAGTGCAGATAGCGCTATTATTCCTTATGTCGTTTTTCAACTACTGCTTTAGACTGCCTACTATTTGGTATTACAATCTTAATAGTTATGCTGCCATATCGTAGTAAAAATGTTTAAACATTGCCAATGTTTGCAATGATGATGAGAAAAAACAATAAAATGTCCTCCCGAGTGGCACAGCGGTCTAAGGAACTGCATCGCAGTGCTTGAGGCTTCACTACAGATCCAGGTTCGATCCCTGGCTGTGTCGCAGCCAGTCGCGCCCGGGAGACCAATGAGGCAAAGCACAATTGGCCCAGCATCATCCGGGTTAGGGGAGGGTTTGGCCGGCCGGGATGTCCTTGTCCCATCGCACTCTAGTGACTCATATGGCGGGTCGGGCACATGCACGCTGACACAGTTTCCTCTGACACATTGGTGCGGCTGGCTTCTGGGTTAAGCAAGCAATGTGTCATGAAGCAGTGCGGCTTGGTAGGGTCATGTTTCGACATTCGCCTCTCCAGAGGTGAATGGCTCTTGACTTTCGCCTCTCCCGAGTCCGTACGGGAGTTGCAGAAATGGGAAAAGACCGTTACTACCAATTGGATATCACGAAATTGGGGAGAAAAAAAGGGTAAAAAGTACACAAGAGTAGGCCTGGCTCGCAGTCTGTATTCCAATTAATCCCAATGTTGTTTGATGGGGTTGAGGTCAAGGCTCTGTGTAGGCCAGTCAATTTCTTCCACACAATCTCGACAAACCATTTCTGTATGGACCTTACTTTGTGCACGGGGGCACTGAAACAGGAATTGCCCTTCCCAAACTGTTTCCACAAAGTTGAAAGCAGAGAATGTAATTTCATCCTGTAACGTTAAGATTTCCCTTCACTGGAACTAAGGGGCTTAGCCCAAACCATGAAAAACACCCCTAGGCCATTATTCCTCTTCCACCAAACATTACAGTTCGCACTATGCATTCGGGCAGGTAGCGTTCTCTTGGCATCTGCCAAATACAGAGACCAATGGCGGCAAACTTTATATCACTCCAGCCGACACTTGGCATTGCACATGGTGAACTTAGCCTTGTGTGTGGCTGCTCGGCCATTGAAACCCATTTCATGAAACTCCCGACAAACTATTCTTGTGCTGACGTTACTTCCAGAGACAGTTTGGAACAAGGTTGTAAATGTTGCAAACGAGGACAGACTTTTTTTACACGATTCATGCTTCAGCACTCGCCGGTCCTGATCTGTGAGCTTGTGTGGCCTTCTACTTCGTGGATTCGCCGTTGTTGCTCCTAGACGTTTCCACTTCACAATAACAGCACTTGCAGTTGTCCGGGGAAGCTCTAGCAGGGCATCCTATGACGGTGCCTCGTTGAAAGTCCCTGAGCTCTTCAGTAAGTCCATTCTACTGCCAATGTTTGTCTATGGAGATTGAATGGCTATGTGCTCGATTTTACACACCTGTCAGTATTGGGTGTGGCTGAAATAGCCATATCCACTAAATCGAAGGGGTGTCCACTGTAACATCCACAGTTGTTTAGATTGCCTGTGTTTATAATAACCTCTCTGGTACAAGGTGGGACAACAGCCAGTGAAATTGCAGGGCGCCAAATTCAAACCAAAAGAAATCCCATAATTAAAATTCCTCAAACATACAAGTATTATACACCATTTTAAAGATAAACGTCTTGTAAATCCAACCATAGTGTCCGATTTCAAAAAGGCTTCACGGCGAAAGCACACCAAACGATTATGTTAGGTCAGCGCCTAGTCACAGAAAAAAAATCCAGCCAAGGAGAGGGCTCACAAAAGTCAGAAATCGTGATTACATTAATCACTAACCTTTGATGATCTTCATCAGATGGTACTTACAGGACTTCATGTTACACAATAAATGTGTGTTTTGTTCGATAAAGTTAATCTTTATGTCCAAAAACCTCATTTGAAATTGGTGTGTTATGTTCAGAAATGCATTGTCTCAAACAAACACCCGGTGAAAGTGTTGAGAGCCACATCAAATAACAGAAATACTCATCATAAACATTGATAAAAGATACAAGTGTAAAACATACGAATGAAGTTAAACTTCTCCTTAATGCAATCGCTGTGTCAGATTTCAAAAAGGCTTACGGCGAAAGCACACTTTGCGATTATGTTAGGTCAGCGACTAGCCACAGAAACCCATACAGCCATTTTCCAACCAAGGAGATTGCTCACAAAAGTCAGAAGTAGCATTAAAATTAATCACTCACCTTTGATGATCTTCATCTGGTGGCACTCCCAGGTCTCCATGTTAGACAATAAATGTTTGTTTTGTTCGACAATATCCCTCTTTATGACTAAAAACCTCCTTTTTGTTTGCACGTTTTGTCCAGTAATCCGAATGCAGAACGCACTAAGTCCAGATGAAAAGTTTTTAAAAATACGATAAAAGTTCGTAGAAACATGCCAAACGATGTTTAAAATCAAACCTCCGGTTGCTTTTGTTATAAATAATCAATAATATTTAAACCGGACAAAAGCTTCGTCAATAGAAAAGGAGAAACAAGAAAGGCGCGTTCCCAATCAGGCTCATGGCTGATGTCTGGAAATTTCCACTGTCCACTGATTGAAAGTGCTGTATCTCCCTCATTTTCAGAATAAAAGCCTGAAACAATGCCTAAAGACTGGTCACACGTAGAAGAAGCTCGTGAACTGGGTCTAGGTTTGTATGGTGGATAGGCTTTCAATGGAAAAACAGCCTTTCAAAATAATAGTACTTCCTGGTTGGATTTTCCTCTGGTTTTTGCCTGCCATATCCGTTCTGTTATACTCAGACATTATTTTAACAGTTTTGGAAATTTTAGAGTGTTTTCTATCCCCAATCCACTAATTATATGCACATCCTTGCTTATGGGCCTGAGTAGCAGGCAGTTTAATTTGGGCACGCTTTTCATCCAGAGGTGAAAATACTGCCCCCTGCCCAAGACAGGATAACTGAGGTTGGGTGTTTGTATACTTTAACTTAACTTTACTCAGAAGTATGCTGGCGCCAGAGAGGATCACTGCCGTTTTATTGGCTCTGAACCAACCGCGCTATTTGTTTGTTTTTTCGCATAGGTTGTTACTTATTTTGTACATAATATTGCTGCTACCATCTCTTATGACCGAAAAGAGCTTCTGGACATCAGGACAGCGATTACTCACCTTGAATTGGATGAAGAATGTTTCTTTAACCTCTTGAAACTAGGGGGCACTATTTTCATTCTTGGAAAAATAACCTTTAAGAAAAGTAAACGGGCTATTTTGTTAGGACAAGATGCTAGAATATGCATATAATTGACAGCTTAGGATATAAAACACTCTAAAGTTTCCAAAACTGTAAAAATATTTGTCTGTGAGAATAACAGAACTGATATTGCAGGCAAAAGCCTGAGAAAAATCCAATCAGGAAGGGACTCTTATTTAGAAAGCTCTGCGTTCCTATGCTTCCCTATTGAGCAGTGAATGGGATTTTCTATGGCTTCCTTTATGTGTCTAGTGTCTCAAGACATAGTTTTAGGCTTTTATTTTGAAAAATGAGCCTGAACGACAACATTGCGTCAGTGGTCAGCTGGTGGCTCTCAGAGTGATTTGTGCGTAATAGACAAAGGCGGGCATTGTGCCTCTCGCTCCTACTGGGAAGCCAACTGTCCCGGTTGATATATTATCGAATAGATATTGATATATTATCGAATAGAAAAACACTTTGAGGATTGATTCTAAAAAACGTTTGCCATGTTTCTGTCGATATTATGTATCTAATTTGGAATATTTTTCGGCGTTGTCATGACCGCAGTTTCCGGTGGATTTCTCAACCAAACGTGAAGTACAAACAGAGGTATTTTTATGGGACAAAATTAACATTTGCTGTCTACCTGGGAGTCTCGTGAATGAAACCATCCGAAGCTCATCAAAGGTAAACGATTTAATTTGATTGCTTTTCTGATTTTCGTGACCAAGTTGTCTACTGCTAGCTGGACATAATGCTATGCTAGGCTATCAATAAACTTACACAAATGCTTGTCTTGCTTTGGCTGTAAAGCATATTTTTAAAATCTGAGATGACAGGGAGATTAACAAAAGCCTCAACACAGGGGCCCCTCAGGGGTGCGTGCTCAGTCCCATCCTGTACTCCTTGTTCACTCATGCATGGCCATGCACGACTCCAACACCATCATTAAGTTTGCAGATGACACAACAGTGCCTGCTCACAAATGACGACGAGACAGAGTATACGGGAGGAGGTCAGAGACATCGCCGTGTGGTGCCAGGACAACAACCTCTCCCTCAACGTGATCAAGACAAAGCAGATGATTGTGAACTACAGGAAAGGAGGACCGAGCAAGCCCTCATTCTCATCGACGGGGCTGTAGTGGAGGTTAAATAAAATAGCTGATTTGTTGAACACTTTATGTTTACTACATAATTCCATGTGTTATTTCATAGTTTTGATGTCTTTGGTTTGAAGTTGAATAAAACAAAAAACATCAGAAAAATGTACTAAATGTTAACTTACTACACAAAGAAATCCTAAAATGGTCTTTACTTACTTTGGAATTGAATTGGTGTGGTGAGTTGCAGGTGCCTGTAATATAAAATCACTGATTCACCCAGTTTGAATAGAGAAAATGACTATTTCGTTTCACAGTGTACCCTACTGAGCAAAAAAAAGAAAGAAAAGAAAGAAAACCAGAGAATTATCTGAGGAGGCCAGACACAAGATTGTAGCCAAACATGGACAATCTCAAGGATACTAGTCCATCTCCAGAGACCTTGATGTTCCTCTTTCCACCGTACTTAATGTCATCAAAAAGTTTAAGGCCATGCCACTAGCCAATCTACCTGGACATGGCTTTAAGAGAAAACTTGATGGAAGATTACAGCGAAGGATTGTTCGACTGGTGGAGAAAGCACCTCAATCAATTGCCACAAAAATTACATCTGACCTCAGACATAGGATATGACAGTTTCAGCTCACACCATCCATCGCCAACTCAATGAAAGAGGGTTATATGATAGGAGACAGTCAAATATTGAGTCAAACATGGAGGTTCAGTGACCTTTTGGGCCTGCCTTGCGGCCTCTGGCACTGGGTGCCTTGAATGTGCGCATGGCATGATGAAATCAGCAGAATACTAAGGCATTTTGGAGTGCAATTTTGGACCCAGTATCAGAAACCTGAGTCTCCGTCGGAGGTAATGGGTCTTCCAGCAGGACAATGACCCCAAACACACTTCAAAAAGCACACAGGAATGGTTCAAGACAAAACGCTGGACAGTTCTGAAGTTGCCAGCAATGAATTCAGATCTAAATCCCATTGAAAACTTGTGGAGAGATCTGAAAACAGAGGTTGGGAGAAGGCACCCTTCAACTCCGGGAGAACTGGAGCAGTTTGCACAAGAGGAAGGGGACAAACTGCCAGTACGGAGGTGCAGGAAGCTCATTGATGGCTATAGGAAGCACTTGATTGCAGATTATTTGACCAAAGTCCGTGCTACCAAATAGTCTAGAGTGTCAATAATTCTGTCAAAGCCATTTCTGTTAATTTCTTGATTTAAATGGATATATTAAGTTCTGAATCAAAAACAATGGTTCTGTAACATTAACAGTGAAATAAAGACTTGTGAAGACCAAATACTTCAGTCAATTTCAACTTGTTTTTTGGGAAAATTAGTTACTTGAAAAAAGTGCAAGGGTACCAATATGTTTGTCCACAACTGTATATAAAGGGCGTCATTGTCAACATCCTGAAGTAGCCGTTTAAGATTCAAGATCACATCAAGTTTGCAGTGCAGAAAAAAATCACCCAATAGGAAACATTGCCTGATTAACTCATGTAGCTAAATGCATATACACAATGTACTGTCAGCAGCTTTAATATCATAGTAATGATATGTAAGGCAATATAGTTGTATTAAATGTTAAAGATATTTTTTTGTGATGTGAGCGAACGAATAATGAAACAAATAAAAAGGTAAAACCTTTTGTTAAAAAATACAGCAACCTCAGTTCAACACCGAGCGATGTAATAAAGAGATGTTAGCCTTTTGTGGTGGCTAAAAGAAGCAGTTCAGCCATGATCTGAGAGAATGTTGTGTATCTCTTTACTGGAAGCTGGAGGATTTTGATAGATTTTTTAAAGGCTCTATTTTCGATGGGTGCTAAAGTGGTGCAAGTGGCAACAATTTAGCTGTCTATCACATCAGCTGGCTTGCACTGCGATGGGACGTGTGCCAATATTTTACTGTAGGTGCGTCCTTAAAAACTAGAGCATAAGTGACAATTACAATCAGAGCAAATAAGAAGATGTAAGACTCACCAAAAACAGGTCTTAGCGTTAACGCTGTTGGTAATGGCATGGATTTTGACACCAGCAGCGCAGCCTACCCAGCCATGACGCACGATGATGGAACATTGCAGCAAGGATTGTTCGACTGGTGGAGAAAGCACCTCGATCAACTGCCACACAGTTTCCAGCTGACTTCAGACATAGGATTTATTTCTGATACGGTTGCAAAGCTAACTAAAAAGCAGCATTCCCCAAGAGAGGATGGCTTTCACTTCAGCAGTGATATATTCATGAACTTCTCTGAGGAAAAGATCATGATTATTAGAAAGCAAATTACGGACTCCTCTTTAAATCTGCGTATTCCTCCAAAGCTCAGTTGTCCTGAGTCTACACAACTCTGCCAGGACCTAGGATCAAGGCAGACACTCAAGTGTTTTAGTAGTATATCTCTTGACACAATGATGAAAATAATCATGGCCTCTAAACCTTCAAGCTGCATACTGGACCCTATTCCAACTGAACTACTGAAAGAGCTGCTTCCTGTGCTTGGCCCTCCTATGTTGAACATAATAAACGTCTCTCTATCCACTGAATGTGAACCAAACTCACTAAAAGTGTCAGTAATAAAGAAGTCTCTTGAAAAAGCCAAACCTTGACCCAGAAAATCTAAAAAACTATCGGCCTATATCTTATCTTCCATTCCTCTTCAAAATGTTTAGAAAAAGCTGTTGCACTGCAACTCACTGCTTTCCTGAAGACAAACGATGTATGCGAAACGCTTCAGTCTGGTTTTACACTTACATTTACATTTAAGTCATTTAGCAGACGCTCTTATCCAGAGCGACTTACAAATTGGTGCATACACCTTATGACATCCAGTGGAACAGCCACTTTACAATAGTGCATCTAAATCTTTTTAGGGGGGATTACTTACCCTATCCTAGGTATTCCTTGAAGAGGTGGGGTTTCAGGTGTCTCCGGAAGGTGGTGATTGACTCCGCTGTCCTGGCGTCGTGAGGGAGTTTGTTCCACCCCATCATAGCACTGCGACTGCACTTGTAGAGGGGTTAAATGACCTTTTAATGGCGTCAGACCGAGGCTCTGCACCTGTCCTCGTGCTCCTAGACCTTAGTGCTGCTTTTGATACCGTCGATCACCACATTCTTTTGGAGAGATTGGAAACCCAAATTGATCTACACGGACAAGTTCTGGCCTGGTTTAGATCTTATCTGTCGGAAAGGTATCCGTTTGTCTCTGTGGATGGTTTGTCCTCTGACAAATCAACTGTAAATTTCGGTGTTCCTCAAGGTTCTGTTTTAGGACCACTATTATTTTCACTATATATTTTACCTCTTGGTGATGTCATTCGGAAACATAATGTTAACTTTCACTGCTTTCCGGATGACACACAACTGTACATTTCGATGAAACATGGTGAAACCCCAAAATTGCCCTCGCTGGAAGCCTGTGTTCCAGACATAAGGAAGTGGATGGCTGCAAATGTTCTACTTTTAAACTCGGACAAAACAGAGATACTTGTTCTAGGTCCCAAGAAACAAAGTGATCTTCTGTTGAGCCTGACAATTAATCTTGATGGTTGTACAGTCGTCTCAAATAAAACTGTGAAGGACCTCGACGTTACTCTGGAATCTGGTCTCTCTTTTGACGAACATACTGTATCAATGACTGTTTCAAGGACATTTCTTCCATCTACGTAACATTGCAAAAATCAGAAACTTTCTGTCCAAAAAATGATAAATAAAAAGTAATCCATGCTTTTGTCACTTCTAGGTTAGACTACAGCAATGCTCTACTTTCCTTCTACCCAGATAAAGCACTAAATAAACTTGTTAGTGCTGAACACAGCTGATAGAATCTTGACTAGAACCCCAAAATGTTATCATATTACTCCAGTGCTAGCCTCTCTACACTGGCTTCCTGTTAAGGCAAGGGCTGATTTCAAGGTTTTACTGCTAACCTACAAAGCATTACATAGGCTTGATCCTACCTATCTTTCCGATTTCTGTCCTGCCGTACATACCTACACGTACGCTACGGTCACAAGACACAGGCCTCCTAACTGTCCCTAGAATTTCTAATTAAACAGCTGGAGGCAGGGCTTTCTCCTATAGAGCTCAATTTTTATGGAATGGTCTGCCTACCCATGTGAGAGACGCAGACTCAGTCTCAAACTTTAAGTCTTTATTGAAGACTCATCTCTTCAGTAGGTCCTATGATATAGTGTAGCCTGGCCCAGGAGTGTGAAGGTGAACGGAAAGGCACTGGAGCAACAAACCGCCCTTGCTGTCTCTGCCTGGCAGGTTCCCCTCTCTCCACCGGGATTCTCTGCCTCTAACCCTATTACAGGGGCTGAGTCACTGGCTTACTGGTGCTCTTCCATGCCGTCCCTAGGAGGGGTGAGTCATTTGAGTGGGTTGAGTCACTGACGTGATCTTCCTGTCTGGGTTGGCGCCCCCTCCTTGGGTTGTGCCGTGGCGGCGATCTTTGTGGGCTATACTCGGCCTTGTCTCAGGATGGTAAATTGCTGGTTGAAGATAATCTCTAGTGGTGTGGGGGCTGTGCTTTGGCAAAGTGGGTGGGGTTATATCCTGCCTGTTAGGCCCTGCCTAGGGGTATCGTCGGATGGGGCCACAGTGTTTCCTGACGCCCCCTGTCTCAGCCTCCAGTATTTATGCTGCAGTAGTTTGTGTGTCTGGGGTCAGTCTGTTATATCTGGAGTATTTCTCTTGTCTTATCCGGTGTCCTCTGTGTATTTTATTATGCTCTCTCTCTCTCTTTCAGCCTCCAGTAGTTTGTGTGTCTGGGGTCTAGGGTCAGTCTGTTATATTTCTCTTGTCTTATCTGGTGTCCTCTGTGAATTTAATTATTCTTCTCTCTCTCTCTCTCTCTCTCTCTCTCTCTCTCTCTCTCTCCTCTATCATGCCTCAGGGTTACCTGGCCTGATGACTCCTTGCTGTCCCCAGTCCACCTGGCCATGCTGCTGCTCCAGTTTCAACTGTTCTGCCTGCGGCTATGGAACCCTGACCTGTTCACCGGACGTGCTACCTGTCCCAGACCTGTTGTTTTCAACTCTCTAGAGACAGCAGGAGTGGTAGAGATCCCTTGAATGATCGGCTATGAAAAGCCAACTGACATTTACTCCTGAGGTGCTGACCTGTTGCCCCCTCTACAACCACTGTGATTATTATTATTTGACCCCGCTGATCATCTATGAACATTTGAACATCTTGGCCATGTTCTGTTATAATCTCCACCTGGCACAGCCAGAAGAGGACTGGCCACCCCTCATAGCCTGGTTCCTCTCTAGGTTTCTTCCTAGGTTCTGGCCTTTCTAGGGAGTTTTTCCTAGCCACCGTGCTTCTACACCTGCATTGCTTGCTGTTTGGGGTTTTAGTCTGGATTTCTGTACAGCACTTTGAGATATCAGCTGATGTAAGAAGGGCTTTATAAAAAAAATGATTTGATAAGATATGACAGTTTCAGCTTTCACCATCTATCTCCAACTCAATGAAAGAGGGTTATATGATTGGAGCTCCAGGAGGACCACACTGCTGAGAGAAAGACATAAGAAAACCTGAATGCAATTTGCTAAAACACACCTGAACATGCCACAATCCTTCTGGGAGAATATCCTGTGGACAGATGAGACCAAATTGGAGCTTTTTGATAAAACACACCATCTCCATGTTTACAGAAAACAATGACCTTTTGGGGTTGCTTTGCGGCCTCTGGCACCGGGTGCCTTGAACGTGTGCATGGTATCATGAATGTTTACATGGCATCGTATGCTGATGGAACAAGAGAGAAGTGCTTTATGTGCTCATGAACCTCATATTTAGGAACATTAAAAACTAAGCCTAAGACCAAGAAGCATGGAGAGGCTGCCTTTAGTTACAATTCCCCCGGCCTCTGGAGAAGCCTGCCAGGGAACACAAATAAATCTTAACACACCTTTTTAGCTTTGCTTTTCCTTAGGGTGCTTTTTTTAGTCTTTCCGTTTTATTGTTATTCTTTTGTTTTTTTATCCTCATGTTTGTTGTGTAGTAAATATAATTTTCTTGTTTTTTTATTTACAGTGCTGTCAAAAAGTATTTGCCCCCTTCCTGATCTCTTATTTTTTGCACATTTGTCACACTTAAATGTTTCAGAACAACCAAATTTTAATATTACACAAAGATAACCTAAGTAAACACAAAATGTAGTTTTAGTGATTTTTTTTTATTAAGGGAAAAAAGCTATCCGAACCTTCATGGCCTATGAGAGAGGGAAGTGCTTTATGTGCCCCCTAAACCTAATAACTGGTTGTGCCACCCTCTGCAGAAACAACTGCAATCAAGCGTTTGCGATAACTTTTTTGACCCACTCTTCTTTGCAGAATAGTTTTAAATCATCCACATTGGAGGGTTTTCGATCTTGACTTGTTTGGCAAAGTTTATTAGTAGCGTTTGGGATTAATTTTGTATGCATTTGATGGAGGGAAACTGGATGGATTATTGACTGAAGTGCACCAGGACATTATCGAACAAAAGGACCATTTGTGATGTAACTGGGACCTTTTGGAGTGCCAACAGAAGAAGATTGTCAAAGGTAAGGTATTTTTTATATCGCTATTTCTGACTTTCGTGTCGCACCAGCGCTGTCCTCAGATAATCACATGGTTTGCTTTCGCCGTAAAGCCTTTTTGAAATCTGACACTGCAGCTTGATTAACGACAAGTTAAGCATTATTTTGATGTGTTACACTTGTGATTTTATGAAAGTTAAATATTTGTAGTAATTTAATTTGAATTTGGCGCTCTGCAATTTCATCGGGTGTTGTCGAGGTGTCCCGCTAGCAACACGCCTTTCCCAAACTGCTTTTAGCAAACGCTTGATTTGATTGAATGTTTTTTTCCTATTTAGTTTAATTTCATTTAAAACAATGCACAGCCTCCCTTCCACTTTTTTTTGTCCTACGCAAATGTTACGCCAAGTAGGGGAGAGCGAGGTATGCTGTCACACGTTTCACGCTGTCTAACATTTACTGGGCACAATATATCACAATGGTATAAATGGCATACCAAATTAAATATGGAAGTCTTTTCTTTCTTTGCAGATCCAGATTTTGACTCCCCCCTTGCTTTCCATTCTTCAGAAACAGCCTTTTGCTAGATTGTGCCTTTTCCATTTCTTGTGCCTTCTTCACTGGTGTGTCAGTTAGCATTGCGGTTTTGCGCCGTTTTCTTCCTTTGCAAGCTGGTTTTCGTGGGCCAGCTATTGGATATGGTCTGATGTCCACTGGAGTTGGTAGTCCACTTTCAGCAATGGCATTGCTGGGCAAGAGTGAGCTGGTGCTGGCATAAGAACTGGGCAGGTCTGTGTCTGAGCTCGTTCGAGGCAGGGTAGGTTGGTGCTGGGGCCTGACAGGGCTGAAATGGTGCTGGGGCCTGGCAGGGCTGGAATAGTTCTGGGGCCTGGCAGGTTGGTTATGGGGCCTGGCAGGGCTGGAATGTTACTGGGGCCTGGCAGGTTGGTGCTGGGGCCTGGCAGGGCTGGAATGTTGCTGGGGCCTGGCAGGTTGGTGCTGGGGCCTGGCAGGGCTGGAATGTTGCTGGGGCCTGGCAGGGTAGGGTTGGTGCTGGGACCTGGTAGGGTTGGGTTCTGAATGGGGACATCTGTAACGTAGGATGGTGCAAACTTTCCAGAAATACATCCATGTTGTAAGGTTGTACCCCAGCCACCCTAAAGCCAGCCTGAATGTTCAAGTGGGTTGCAGCCAGAGGATAGGCGATTGACACAATCCCAGGAATGTCATAAATTGACATTGTCTTCCCGGGATTGTTCCTCATCCAGGCATCACACGTGGTGTTGATGTGCCTCTTTAGCGGCCTGTAGACAGACCTGTCTAAGGGTTGAAGCCGATGAGAGCAATGGGGTGGGAATGACAGCATAATTATGCCATTTTCTTTGGCATATTTGACAGATGAGATTGGACAGATGAGACTCTGGGTTTTGTCCAAAAGGAGTAAACAGGGCTTCTCCTTTGAGCACTTCGTATGCTCGACGAAATGTTTCAGGAAGTCAACAAAGTGCACATCTTTCATCCACCCAGAGGGATTTGCCCCTCTTTGCTGCCAGGTGGCCCGCTGATCAGGAAATTATTGCGGAAGTTGACATAGGGGAAAAGAAAATATTGAAGTATACTATTCCCTGTGGCTGAGACAGCACAGGCCAGTGTGACGAGGGTTCCACTTTCAGTGGTGGTCAGTGACCCTACTTGTTTGAATCCACGTCTGCCCACCACTTTGTCAGGTTTATGTACAGTGGTCACCCCAGTTTCATCGACATTCCATATGTCTCCTGGTCCAAATTGATATCTCTGTAGCACTTCCGCTACATTGTCAAAGAAAGCATTAACATTTTCTCTGTTGAAGTTACTTGCCCTGGCAAGGCTAGTTGTCTCTGGCTTTCTCAGCAACAGCGTTGGGTTCTGCTTTAAGAAGCTTGTAAACCACTCCAAGCTGGCCTTTTATTTCTTGCCACTTTGGCACAAATTTCATCTGGTGTGCCACAGCAAACAGGTAGGCAAGTCTTCTGACCTCACTTGGCTACAGACCAAAATAAATGTCAGCTGACCTAGTGATACACTGAACAAGCTGCATCTCCAAATCAGGTGTAAAAACCTGCCGTGGCTTTGTATAGCCAACCACTGTTGTTGGCATGGGTGTTTGACTTTTAGCTTCTTCTTTGGTAACTGTTTGACAATACCGAGTCAGAGTACGGTACTTTATGTCAAAATCCTTCGCTGTACTCCTGATTGATTTGTTCTGCAACTTCACCTGCCTCACTGCCTTTAACATTATGCCAGGTGGTGTGGTGTGTGCTGCCAGTCTTTCTTTTATAATTTCTATCCATCTTCCTTCCTCCCTTCCCTTCTTTCCTTCAAAAACACATTTCCTAATTGCAATGACATATTCATTACAGACTTATTATTACAGATTTATTACACCCACCTCCCCGTCTACTATCCTTGTTGCCACAATGTAATTCACAACATCACACTAAATTCATGACATGAAGTAGTCTGTGGATATACTGTCTCATACATTAGGCATGTATGAGACACACACACACACACACACACACACACACACACACACACACACACACACACACACACACACACACACACACACACACACACACACACACACACACACACACACACACACTATAACGGCATTCTTCTATCTCCTCCTCTGATGAAGAGGTAGAATAAGGATCGGACCAAAAGGCAGCGTGGTGGTTACTCATGTTCTTTAATGTAGAATTGACGATACATGAAATAACATAATATGCAAAAACAACAAACAACCCACGAAAACACTCACAGAATATGGCTGCCTAAATATGGTTCCCAATCAGAGACAACGAGAATCACCTGACTGATTGAGAACCGCCTCAGGCAGCCATAGACGACGCCGACGCCCCACAAAACCCCAAGACAAAAAACACACGACAATAACCCATGTCACACCCTGGCCTGACAAAATAAGAAAACACAAAATACTAAGACCAAGGCATGACAGAACCCCCCCCCCCCTAAGGTGCGGACTCCCGGACGAACCTCAAAACCATAGGGAGGGTCTGGGTGGGCGTCTGTCCATGGTGGCGGCTCCGGCTCGGGACATGGACCCCACTCCATAAATGTCATAGTTCCTCCCCTTCACGTCCTGGGATAGTTCACCCTCACCGCTGACCATGGCTTAGTAGTCCTCACCCAGAACCCCACTGGACTGAGGGGCAGCTCGTGACTGAGGGGCAGCTCGGGACTGAGGGGCAGCTCGGGACTGAGGGGCAGCTCGGGACTGAGGGGTAGCTCGGGACTGAGGGGTAGCTCGGGACTGAGGGGTAGCTCGGGACTGAGGGGCAGCTCGGGACTGAGGGGCAGCTCGGGACTGAGGAGCAGCTCGGGACTGAGGGGCAGCTCAGCACTGAGGGGCAGCTCAGCACTGAGGGGAAGCCCAGCACTGAGGGGCAGCTCAGCACCGAGGGGAAGCCTAGCACTGAGAGGAAGCTCAGCACTGAGAGGAAGCTCAGGCAGGTAGTTGGCTCCGGCAAATCCTGGCTGGCTGGCGGATCTGGAAGAGTCTGGTTGACTGGCAGATCTGGAAGAGTCTGATTGACTGGCAGATCTGGAAGAGTCTGTTTGACTGGCAGGTCTGGAAGATCATGGCTGACTGGCGGATCTACCTGCTCTGGCTGCTCCATGCAGACTGGCAGCTCTGGCTGCTCCATGTAGACTGGCAGCTCTGGCAGCTCTATGCAGACTGACAGACTGGAAGCTCTGGCTGCTCTATGCAGACTGGCAGCTCTGGCTGCTCCATGCAGACTGGCAGCTCTGGCTGCTCCATGCAGACTGGCAGCTCTGGCTGCTCCATGCAGACTGGCAGCTCCATGCAGACTGATAGCTCAGTCTGCGCTGAACAGGCAGGAGGTTCTGGCAGCGCTGTAGAGGAGGAAGGTTCTGGCTGCGCTAAACAGGCGGGAGACTCCGGCAGCGCAGGAGAGGAGAAAGGCTCCGACAGCGCTGAACAGGCGGGAGACTCCAGCAGCACTGTAGAGGAGGAAGCCTCTGGAAGCGCTGAACAGGCGGGAGGCTCCGACAGCACTGGAGAGGAGAAAGGCTCTGGCTGCGCTGAACAGGCGAGGTGCACTGAAGGCCTGGTGCTGGAACTGGTGGTACTGGACCGAGGACACGCACAGGGAGCCTGGTGCGGGGAGCTGCCACCGGAGAACTGGTGTGTGAAGGTGGCACAGGATGGACCGGACCGTGAAGGTGTACTGGAGAGCCTGAGAGCAGGGCTGGCACAGGACGTGCGAGGCTAGGTAGGTACACAGGAGGCCCAGTGCGTGAAGCTGGCACAATTTTCACCAGCCGACTAACACGCACCTCAGGACGAGTATGGAGCGCTGACCCAGGTGCCATTAACCTGTTACTCCTACCCCCTACTTATTCGAACATTCTGTTAAAAATCGTGCAACATTACAGCGCCCTGCTGCTCATGCCAGGAATATAGTATATGCATATGATTAGTATGTATGGATAGAAAACACTCAGACGTTTATAAAACTGGTTAAATCACGGCTGTGACTATAACAGAACGTGCGTTTCATCGAAAAGCGCAGGAAAATCTGATCACTGAAAATTGGAAAATATATCAATGCGCCACTTGCATGAATTGTCTATGGGAAAGCAAATTACCTGGAGCCGAGATTGCAATTCCTACAGCTTCCACACGATGTCAACAGTCTTGTCATTTGCCTAGGCTTTGTTTTTTGGTCAAACGAAGAAGAGACAGCCGATTTCTTCAGGTCTCGGACCGGATATTTTGGTTGAGATTTACCCGGACGTTATTTCCAGACGTACCCCTATAGAATATACATCGCCTCGTGATCAATTTGATCGCTTATTAACGTTTACTAATACCTAAAGTTGCATTACAAAAGTATTTTGAAGTGTTTTGTGAAAGTTTATCGTCGACTTTTTTAATTAAAAAAAATGACGTTATGTTATAAGACGCTATTTTTTTTTGTTTATCACACAGTCTTCATAGATCGATATCTAGGCTATATATGGACTGATTTAATCGAAAAAAAAAGACCCAATAGTGATTATGGGACATCTAGGAGTGCCAACAAAGAAGATGGTCAAAGGTAATGAATGTTTTATATTTTATTTGTGCGGTTTGTGTAGCGCCGACTATGCTAATTATTTTGTTTACGTCCCCTGCGGGTCATTTGGGGTGTTACATGCTATCAGATAATAGCTTCTCATGCTTTCGCCGAAAAGCATTTTAAAAATCTGACTTGTTGCCTGGATTCACAACGAGTGTAGCTTTAATTCAATACCCTGCATGTGTATTTTAATGAACGTTTGAGTTTTAACTAGTGCTATTAGCATTTAGCGTAGCGCATTTGCATTTCCAGATGTCAAGATGGGACGCCTGCGTGTCAGGTAGGAGCAAGAGGTTAAATCCCCGACATGCTCCGTTGGACGAATATCGTACCTAAAGCACCATACTAGCAACTCCCTCATTACTCTCTCCTCCACTTTCCCCATTAACTCCTTCACAGTCTCTGCTTTGCTCACCTCTAACACCGGCTCTGGTTCTGGTCTCCTCCTTGGCTCCTTACGATAAACAGGGAGAGTTGGCTCAGGTCTGACTCCTGACTCTGCCACACTCTCCCTGAGCCCCCCCAATACATTTTTGGGGCTGACTCTTGGGTTTCCTTCTGCGCCGTCGTGCTTGTCTTTCCAACTCCATTCTCCTATAACCCTCTTCGCACTGCTCCAGCGAATCCCAGGCGGGCTCCGGTACTCTCCCTGGGTCGACCGCCCACCTGTCTATTTCCTCCCAAGTAGTGTAGTCCCTATATTGTTGCTCCTGCTGCCGCTGTTGCTTCTCCTCATACCAGCGCCTCTCAGCTCTCGCCGCCTCCAGTTCTTCTTTTCGCTGCTCCTGCTGTCGCTGCCTGTTACCACGCCACTCGGTCCGGGTGTGGTGGGCGATTCTGTAACGGCGTTCTTCTATCTCCTCCTCTGATGAAGAGGTAGAATAAGGATCGGACCAAAATGCAGCGTGGTGGTTACTCATGTTCTTTAATGTAGAATCGACGATACATGAAATAACATAATATACATGAAATAACATAATATACAAAAACAACAAACGAAACACGAAAACCTATTACAGCCTATCTGGTGAACACTACACAGAGACAGGAACAATCACCCACGAAAACACTCACAGAATATGGCTGCCTAAATATGGTTCCCAATCAGAGACAACGAGAATCACCTGACTGATTGGGAACCGCCTCAGGCAGCCATAGACTACGTCGACGCCCCACAAAACCCCAAGACAAAAAACACACCACAATAACCCATGTCACACCCTGGCCTGACCAAATATATAAAGAAAACACAAAATACTAAGACCAAGGCGTGACACACACACACACACACACATGCCAGAACCTGTCTTGTGTAGTCCAGGGATATATATGTCTGCTGCTCTGAACTATATGTATATATATATAATCTATTTACACTAACATTTAATACTATTATCAGAGCTGATTACACAATATCACAATGTTTTTTGAGCATGTTCTATATGTCTATGTATACTGGGGCAAGTTGTCACGTGAAGACTTGCCCCAAGGTCATTGAGACAACTTGTGTGCCATGTGTGCTAATGTTGGCTAAATCTCAAGGTTAGCTCAACATAGGACTGCAGTTAAAGTATCAAAAGACACTGTATTGTCTCCTCTACTCAGCGTAAAATTATAATTTTGAACATTCATACCTAACAAAGTTTTATTGCATAAAATGTAAAGTGCAATTTTTTTTACTTTTGAAGAAAAATAAGAAACTTGTGCTCACCTCAGATTACAGTGACCTTGACCAGATGTGACTATGTGACCATAGAACATGTAGTCCAACAAAGTAGCTATTTGATTTTTGAGATAGTGCCTCTACTGTTGGTGGTATGAACTGTTTGACAACTTACCCATGTGACAATTTACCTCGCTCTCCCATAACCAAGAAGGGTTTGGCACTTGAGACCGCTTTGAAATAAATCACCACCAAAGCTTTATTAAAATAATCTTTTTATCTATGTACATTGTTTTATCCAGCTGCTGTTATTAATTTGGATGTGCGTAAACCCCACCTCCATGTAGGCTAAAATGTCCATAGGCCCATCGTGGAAAGATGAGATGGTGCCAGTGACCGTCGTATTCAGAAACATATATGTTTTTGCTTGTTTTCCGTTTCATTAGATAAAAACCTAAGCCCTCAGTAGGCCACCCTTGCACTACTATAACAAAAGCTGGTTCAACAGAAATGCCTTGGGTGTCTCTTATCCTAGCCACAAACTAGCCAAGTACACCATCCATAAAAGGTTTATAAATGGTCTTCTAGTGAGGAAATTGAAATTTGTAAAGTCGTCATCATTGTGATTGATTGGTTAACCCTCCTGCTGTGTTCCGGTCGAATTGGACCGATTTACAAGTTGTCTCTGAAAAAGGTAGTTAATTTAATCTGATTGTCATAAGGTTTAAGGGTGTTTAACTGGCGGCAGAGAAGTCAGACGCAGGAGAGAAATAACTGTGTTTCCAACGGCGCAGTTTATTTACAAAAAAAACACAGGAAAACATAATAACAAAAATCAATGGGTAACAACCTGATGCACACCAGTACAGATGTGCACATACACTTCCAATAAACAATCACCGACAAGGACATGAGGGGAAACAGAGGGATAAATACACATGTAATTGATGGGATTGGAACCAGGTGTGATGGAAGACAAGACAAAACCAATGGAAAATGAAAAATGGATCAGCAATGGCTAAAAGGTCAGTGACGTTGACTGCCGAACACCGCCCGAACAAGAGGAGGGAACAACTTTGGCGGAAGTCGTGACATAAGGTTCCATGACTTTGTCCAAACAGGGCATCTGAATACACAAAATACATTTGGATGATTTTCCTTACATTTTGGGTGTACACCTGTGCTGTTACCGGTCAAAAATGACCGGTCATTAGAAATGAATGGATGAGACTACAGTTAGTGTATAAAATTGAGTTCAGGCACATTCCCATTCAGCAGTTGGATGGGCATGGGCCCTTCTTGGCAGCCCTCATGGGAACCTTTTCACAATAGAATCTTTCCTCCACGGGAACCACACCTGTTGGCATTCTCAAACAATTGCAACATTGTTTCAATAATATATAGAACTTTTCTCGCAGTTCTGGTAAATAAAGCTTTTTTGAGGCCTTGTTCACAATTCATTCTGTGGCAGCACAATGACCAAACGATATAGTGTATGTGAGGCTCTTGATCATATCTTTGACCATGACATTGGTGTGGAGGAGAGAGTCCCTGTTAAACTTTTATACAAAGTAGTCTGTGATAAATAGCACAATATGTTTCATCTGAGTATTTGTATAGTCAAAATAATCTATACATTATGCCTTTTTTAACTCAAAAACTAGTTGTATGAGCCCAGGTCAATGAGGCCTACAAGCCATCAATAGCAAATATAAGTTCAAAACGTGTAATGTTCACAAGAACTTAAGTTGATAAAAAGATCTAACACAACATTAGGTGATAATATATGGATTATTATGGATTTCTAATCAGCTATAATGGGGGCGGTCATTTTGGACCGGGAACACAGAATTAATAAACATGAAACAAACACAACAGGAGGGTTAAATAATGCATGTTCGTCCATACTCAACCAAAGAATATAGAAAAATTATCTCGACTTCCGTCGAAGTCGGTTCTTCTCCTTGTTCGGGCGGTGTTCGTCGGTCTTCTAGCCATCATTGATCCACTTTTCATTTTCCATTTGTTTTGTCTTGTCTTCCCACACAGCTGGTTTCAATTCCCTCATTACATGTTGTGTATTTAACCCTCTGTTCCCCCATGTCCTTGTCCGGAATTGTTTATTGTAAGTGCATGTGCAAGGTTATCTGGTGTGCGATGGGGTTTGTACCCATTGATTGTTTGTTCTGGATGCCGGTGGTTTTATGTATTAAACTACTCTGTTGTAAACCCAGTTTTTGCTCTCCTGCGCCTGACTTCCCTGCCGCCAGTACGCACTACTTACATAAATACATCAATGTATTGACATACAGAATAATTAGCCCAGAAAATGATATTAAGCAAATGGTGAAGATATTAGCTTCCTATGTAAAATGTCAGTTCTTTACGTAATTATGTAATGTGAAAAAGTGAGTAATTCAGCACATATTTTAAGAGACTACTGATTAACAATTTGAATGAATCAAAACCAGTGTAACATCTGTCATGACGTTGCCCTCTTTGGGTACAGCAAGACTCTCCCTGACTCTCCCTGACTCTCCCTGACTCTCCCTGACTCCTTCAACTAGGCTGCTGTGATCAGAGAGAGGTCGGGAAATTCCTGAGAAGACCCTGCCTCATGGCCACACAGTATAAGAAACAGAGTGAATTTTCAGAGAACAAAGGAATTTCTTCCACCTCACAGAAGTTGAGGTCAGAAAAAATGTCACGTTCCGGACAAGGTATAAAAGATCGCTGAAGAATCCAGCTACGAACTGGTCTGTTTGTTACATTTTGGGGTAGCTCATGGGAGACGGTGTGGCCACATTGCCATAACGCTATTTATATAATAGCCTCAAATATGAGGTTTACATCTAACTGTTGTATAAGATGAATGAGTGAGTATGATACTGTTTGTAAAATTGTGTGATGTGATTTTGGACTGTTTAATGATTTTGGACTGTTCAACTACAATTCCCTTTTGAGTTGAACTAAATCAGAGGACCGCCCCTGAGCCCAGTTAGGGTCAGGCATCCTAGGACAGCCCTTTTCTGCAATTCTGAATAAAACCCAACTTTGAGAAATTATCACTGGACCATGTTTGTCTCAATCACGGGAGTACAAAGGTTGCAGACCATTGCTCAATCTTTAAACCATACCACGTGGTTAAACTCTTAGACTATCGATTCCGACAGAATAAGGACAAGTCTTTGATATTAATTACTAGTCTGCAGCTAGGAATTCGGTATCATTGAATGCGAAGAATGACAACCGCCGAAACATCCATTCTATAACAAATTAATTAATGTCACTCTGAACTATCCCCTCTAACCAAGACAGAGAGAGAGAGACGGACAATTCTACAAAATAAACAAATCTTTCAACAGCGATCAAGACGACACACTGAGCGTAAATATATATATTGATTGCAATTGTTCCCGAATGAGTGAGCGTTCATGTGTAAAGGATTAGCATTTCAATTGTTATAATTATCAACTCTGTAGTGACTTCTCAGCTGACCCCCACTTCCCATGTTGTCCATCAAGCCGCGATGCCGGTTTAGCCCACTAGGACACATTCCCTTATCATTTCTTGTAACCATATTGACTTTGTTTGTTTGTTTGTGCATTTCTGTGAATTACTTAGTTAGTAATAAATAAATTATTTAAGACAATTGATGTATGGATGACTCATAGTGAAGACTGGGTTCGTGCAGATAATCAACAATTTAGGACGTTTGGAATGAGACTAACGTGAGGTAAAATAAATAATTCATTCATTCGAAGACTAATTGATCGGATATAAAATATCTGAAAAGTTATATTAGGAAATGATAACTTTGTAATCTGAATATTTTCCTTGGTGCCCTGCCTTCCTAGTTAATTACAAATACATCATTAATCAGTTTAATCGCGTAATACTAATTACAGAGAATCTTTGATAAAAACTAAGTCTTCAATTTAATGACAGTAAAGACACGATACATCCATATGCACAAACAATAGATTGACATACTTCTCTACAGTCAATGATCATTGTAACTAGCTAGAATGGTTTAGAACGTTTGGCAGATGTACTATATTCGTTTGACTTTCTCATCATGAAATATTCATATCTGACAAACAGTAGTGTCAGAATATGATCATTTTAGAATTTAATTATTCAATTTACAACCCAATAACCTCTGGATAATAAACCTAAGGGCTGAGTCAAATAGGCTGTGTTTACACAGGCAGTCCAATTATGATATTTTTATACTAATTGGCCTTTTGACCAATCACAACAGATCTTTTTGTTAGAGTTGATCTGATTGGTCAAAATACCAAATAGTGAAAATAAGATCAGAACTGGGCTGCCTGTGTAAAGGCAACCTAGAGCAAGGAAGCAATGTGGATGATTTCATTGCTCATTGTCCACTAGAGGAGAGTGTTGTTCTACTTTTCTTGCATATCTTCTCTCATCTTCTTCTTACATATCATAGCAACTCACATTTGGACTAAAATACTACAACTTACATTTGGCCTATAATACCATAGCAACTCACATTAGGACTATAATACCATAGCAACTCACATTGGGCCTATACTTCCATTGCAACACACATTGGACCTATAATACCATAGCAACATACACTGGGCCAAAAATACCATAGCAACTCACATTGGGACTATAATACCATAGCAACTCAAATTGGGTCTACAATACCATAGCAACTTACATTGGGCCTATAACATACTGTACTTGCTCAACACTACAAATAAGTAAGGACTCAAAAACAGTCTACACATAAGTCTGAACAAAACAATCTCCCTATTGCAATATGTAACGCAGTTGAAATGCAGACTGTACAATTCTTAGTTTTTTTAAAGCAACATTAGTATGGATTAAAGTAGGATAAAAATGTGGTCCTAGAAATCTCTTAATCCTAGCTAGGAGTCAAAATAAGAAAGAAATATAGAAGGTCTGATATCTGTGGATCGCCATCCCCCTGGATATTGATGTGACTGTCGCTATCATATATGCAAACTCCCTTGCAACTCTTCACAAAAGAAATTAAGTAATTTGAATGCAGAGAGCTTTTGGGTTTTTTGGCATTCAGTCACAGGCATACCGCCAGGTAATCAGAAAAAATGCTTTGACATTTGGCAAATTATTTTCATAAACAATGCGTGGCCTTGAGGAGCAATAATTACCAAGGGGACTCATTGGTAGATATCCACAATGGCTTTTCAGTGGCCACCTGTACATTTGAAAGACTTAAAACAGGTGAAGATGGGTGGGTGGGTGTGTGTGTGTATGTGTGTGTGTGTGTTTAGGCTGTCTTTGTATGTGTGTTTGTGTTTAGGCTGTCTTTGTGTGTGTGTTATTGTCTACACCAATGTATGTAGGAGGTGTGCCTGGCTGTCTTTGTGTCCATACTGATTATAAATTGCAGAAGAAATACAAATAATACGATGTCACCTCTGCACAACACCTTTTTAAAGATGTTCTGCACATGTTATGCACACATGTTATGTATTCATCTGTGGGGGCAGATGAATACCCAGCCCTGGCTTCTCTGTCCATTAATAGACTGCTCAACCCTCTCCCTGACAAGAAGTCTGCAGAGGGCAGCTCCCATCAGCCTCTTCCCCAGCACAGCAGAGGGGATTTCAGCTGCCTGCCCTCGCCATGGAAATCAATACAGAGGGACATGGGGAAGACAGCAGTTGCTGGTGTTTGTTGTGTGTGTGTGTGGTTGATATGTTCAGGTGTCTGCTTGGTGTCTGCTTGTAGATTGTTATTCTATATGCACATCAGCTAGTTGCAACAGCAAATGAGAATCAGAGGGTGTGTGTGTGTGTGTGTGTGTGTGTGTGTGTGTGTGTGTGTGTGTGTGTGTGTGTGTGTGTGTGTGTGTGTGTGCATGACACAAGTAATTCTTACAACAATTGTTTACAGACAGATTATTTCAATTGTAATTCACTGTATCGCAATTCCTTTGGGTCAGAAGTTAACATACACTAAGTTGACTGTGCCTTTAAACAGCTTGGAAAATTCCAGAAAATTATGTCACAGCTTTAGAAGCTTCTGATAGGCTAATTGACATAATTTGAGTCAATTGGAGGTGTACCTGTGGATGTATTTCAAGGCCTACCTTCAAACTCAGTGCCTCTTTTATTGACATCATGGGAAAATCAAAAGAAATCAGCCAAGACCTCAGAAAATAAGTTGTAGACCTCTTCAAGTCTGGTTCATCCTTGGGAGCAATTTCCAAATGCCTGAAGGTACCACGTTCATCTGTACAAACAATAGTCTGCAAGTATAAACACCATGGGACCACGTAGCCGTCATACCGCTCAGGAAGGAGACCCGTTCTGTCTCCTAGAAATGAACGAACTTTGGTGCGAAAAGTGCAAATCAATCCCAGAACAGCAAAGGACCTTGTGAAGATGCTGGAGGAAACAGGTACAAAAGTATCTACATCCACAGTAAAACTAGTCCTATATCGACATAATCCAGGCCCTGCATTGCCTAGCTCCAGTCCCATTCCCCAGGCGCTATCATTTGTTGACTTCCGTAACTGTAAAAGCCTTGGTTTCCTGCATGTTAACATTAGAAGCCTCCTCCCTAAATGTGTTTTATTCACTGTCCTAACACACTCTGATTGCCCCCCCATCTATCTTCAAAGCTCATGCTACTAGGTGACCTAAACTGGGACATGCTTAACACCCCAGCCATCCTACAATCCAAGCTTGATGCCCTCAATCTCACACAAATTATACATGAACCCACCAGGTACAACCCCAAATCCATAAACACAGGCACCCTCATCGATATCATCCTAACCAACTTGCCCTCCAAATACACCTCTGCTGTTTTCAACCAAGATCTCAGCGATCACTGTCTCATTGCCTGCATCCGTAATGGGTCCGCGGTCAAACAACCAACCCTCATCACTGTCAAACGCTCCCTAAAACACTTCAGCAAGCAGGCCTTTCTAATCGACCTGGCCCGGGTATACTGGAAGGATATTGACCTCATCCCGTCAGTAGAGGATGCCTGGTCATTCTTTAAAAGTGCCTTCCTCGCCATCTTAAATAAGCATGCCCCTTTCAAGAAATGTAGAACCATGAACAAATATAGACCTTGGTTCTCTCCAGACCTGACTGCCCTTGAACAGCACAAAAACATCCTGTGGAGTTCTGCATTAGCAAAGAATAGCCCCCGTGATATGCAAATGTTCAGGGATGTTAGGAACTAATATACACAGGCAGCTAGGAAAGCTAAGGCTAGCTTTATCAAGCATAAATGTGCATCCTGTAGCACAAACTCAAAAGTTCTGGGGCACTGTAAAGTCCATGGCGGATAAGAGCACCTCCTAGGAAACACTGTCACCACCGATAAATGCACCATAATTTAGCATTTCAGTAAGCATTTTTCTACGGCTGGCCATGCTTTCCACCTGGCTACCCCTACCCCGGTCAACAGCCCTGCACTCCCCACAGCAACTAGCCCAAGCCTCCCCCTTTCCCCTTCACTAAAATCCAGTTAGCTGATGTTCTGAAGGATCTGCAAAATCTGGACCCCTTCAAATCAACCGGGCTAGACAATCTGGATCATCTCTTTCTAAAATTATCTGCCGAAATTGTTGCAACCCCTATCACTAGCCTGTTTACCCTCACTTTCGTGTCGTCTGAGATTCCCAAAGATTGCAAAGTTGCTGTGGTCATTCCCCTCTTCAAAGACACTCTTGACCCAAACTGCTACAACCTATATCTATCCTACCCTGCCTTTTTAAGGTCTTCGTTAGCCAAGTGAACAAACAGATTACTAACAATTTAGAATCCCACCGTACCTTCTCCGCTATGCAATCTGGTTTCAGAGACATTACTGTGCAGCTGTATTCATCGACCTGGCCAAGGGTTTTCAACTCCACATTCTTATTGGCAGACTCAACAGCCTTGGTTTCTCAAATTATTGCCTCGCCTGGTTCACCAACTACTTCTCTGATAGAGTTCAGTTTTTCAAATTCGGAGGGCCTCGGGCAGGCTATGGGGGTGCCACAGGGTTCAATTCTCGGGCCGACTCTCTTCTCTGTATACATCAATGATGTCGCTCTTGCTGCTGGTGATTCTCTGATCCACCTCTACGCCGACGTCACCATTCTGTATACTTCTGGCCCTTCTGTGGACACTGTTAACTAACCTCCTGACGAGCTTCAATGCCATACAACTCTCCTTCCGTGGCCTCCAACTGCTCTTAAATGCAAGTAAAACTAAATGCATGCTCTTCAACCGATCACTGCCCACACCTGCCCGCTCGTCCAGCATCACTACTCTGGATGGCTCCGACTTAGAATATGTGGATAACTACAAATACCTAGGTGTCTGGTTAGACTGTAACTCTCCTTCCAGTCTCACATTAAGCATCTCCAATCAAAAATTACATCTAGAATCGGCTTCCTATTTCGCAACAAAGCATCCTTCACTCATGCTGCCAAACATATCCTCGTAAAACTGACCATCCTACTGATCCTCGACTTCGGCTATGTCCTTTATAAAATAACCTCCAACACTCTACTCAACCATTTGGATGCAGTCCATCGCAGTGCCATCTGTTTTGTCACCAAAGCCCCATATACTACCCACCACTGCGACCTGTACGCTCTCCTTGGATGGCCTTCGCTTCATATCCGTCGCCAAACCCACTGGCTCCAGGTCATCTTCAAGTCTCTGCTAGGTAAAAGCCCCACCTTATCTCAGCTCACTGGTCACCATAGCAGCACCCACTCGTAGCATGCGCTCCAGCAGGTATATCTCACTGGTCACCCCCAAAGCCAATTCCTCATTTGGCTGCCTTTCCTTCCAGTTCTCTGCTGCCAATGACTGGAACGAATTGCAAAAATCATTAGCTTTAAGCACAAGCTGTCTGAGCAGCTCACAGATCACTGCACCTGTACATAGCACATCTGTGAATAGCCCATCCAACTACCTCATCCCCATACTGTATTTATTTATTTATTTATTTATCTTGCTCTTTTGCACTCCAGTATCTCTACTTGCACATTAATCTTCTGCACATCTACCATTCCATTGTTTAATTGCGATAGTGTAATTACTTCACCACCATGGCCTATTTATTGCCTTACCTCCTCCCTTATCTTACCTCATTTGCACTCACCGTATTTAGACTTTTTGTTTTATTTTTTTCTACTGTATTATTGACTGTATGTTTTGTTTATTCCATGGGTACCTCTGTGTTGTTGTGTCATTGCTATATTTTATCTTGGCCAGGTCGCATTTGGAAATAAGAATTTCTTCTCAACTAAAATAAAGGTGAAATAAATAAATTAAATAAAAACTAAAAGGCCGCTCAGCAAGGAGGAAAAACCGTCATAAAAAAAAATCCAGACTACGGTTTGCAACTGCACATGGGGAAAAATATTGTACTTTTTGGAGAAATGTCCTCTGGTCTGATGAAACACAAATAGAACTGTTTGGCCATAATGACCATTGTTATGTTTGGAGGAAAAAATGAGAGGCTTGCAAGCCAAAGAATACAATCCCAACCGTGAAGCACAGGGGTGGCAGCATCATGTTGTGGGGGTGTTTTGCTGCAGGAGGGACCGGTGCACTTCACAAAATACATGGCATCATGAGGATGGAAAATTATATGTATATATTGAAGCAACATCTCAAGACGTCAGTCAGGAAGTTAAAGCTTGGACGCAAATGCGTCTTCAAAATGGACAATGACCCCAAGCATACTTTCAAAGTTGTGGCACAATGGCTTAAGGACAACAAAGTCAAGGTATTGGAGTGGCCATCACAAAGCCCTGACCTCAATCATATAGAAAATTTGTGGGCAGAACTGAAAAACTGAAAAGGCGTGTGTGAGCAAGGAGGCCTACAAACCTGACTCAGTTACACCAACTCTGTCAGGAGGAATGGGCCAAAACTCACCCAACTTATTGTGGGAAGCTTGTGGAAGGCTACCCAAAACGTTTGACCCACGTTAAACAATTTAAAGGCAATGCTACCAAATACTAATTGAGTGTATGTAAACATCTGACCCACTGGGAATGTGATGAAAGAAATAAAACCTGAAATAAATCCTTCCTATTATTCTGACATTTATAATGTATGTATGCCATTTAGCAGACGCTTTTATCCAAAGCGACTTACAGTCATGTGTGCATACATTCTACGTATGGGTGGTCCCGGGGATCGAACCCACTACCCTGGCGTTACAAGCGCCATGCTCTACCAACTGAGCTACAGAAGGACCATTCTTAAAATAAAGTGGTGATCCTAACTGACCTAAGACAGGGAATTTTTACTTGGATTACATGTCAGGAATTGTGAAAAACTGAGTGTAAATGTATTTGGCTAAGGTGTATGTCAACATCCGACTTCAACTTTAGCTATGTACATATAGGTAGGGTTAAAGTGACGAGACAACAGAATAGATAATGGACAGTAGCAGCCGCGTGTAGCCATTTCATGAGCTACTTAGCAGTCATGTTTAGCAGTCTTATAGCTTGGGGGTAGAACATTGGTCATGTGCTGTTGTTATTGCTGACTGCTTCTGCTATTGCATGTTTTACCAATGATCGTGCCATGTGTATGGTAAAAGTCATAGCAGATTGAAAAGTCCATTCTGTCGCCATGTTACATTATCTTCCACTTCACTGACTGAGGGGGGGGCTAAAGTTTATGATATGGTTATGGAAAAGGACCTGATGTTATATTGAGAAGGAATATAATATGGTTTTCATAGCCTAATAAAAGTTATATATTTTATTATACAGTATTGGTACCCAAAAACATTTTTTTTTAAAGGATAAAATAGCTTATGCTCCTCGAGCCCAGGTTGTCCGGGAAATGATGAGAGAAGACACGTTATGACTACCTGGCCACTGCCCTTTGCTTGTCCTTTCAAACAGGGTGTGCGATTTAATTACAGATACCATTGAGTGACTTTGCTCTTGTGCCATAAAGTGTGTGGTTAGGGTGCGATCTAAGAATGATAAGAGAAAGCGGGCCTATGAAGTCGTTAACATCCACAATGATGTACGCTCACTGTGGAAATTACGGGGACCGTCATGTTGCTCAGCTTTCCCATCTGCCCTTCTTAGAATACAATCCCTGCTCCTCATTTTTACAAGCCTGCTATAATGTGGCATTAAAATGCAAAGGCTTTCATTGAGTCAACTTATTTCAGTCGTATGTTTAATTGGATTAAATGTCAAGTGAAATGCCAATGATGTGAGTTTTAAAGGAGAGGTCATTTTAATGGGAGAGGGTATCTACGAGATCACGTAAAAAAAGCAGCTTGTTTATGAATAACATTACTTACTGGGCTGTCTGGCACCTTGCCAACATTGCAGGCACATTTCGTATTTGTCACTCCCTGGTGAGTAAACATGTTAATGTAACAGTCGGTCTTGTCCCTGTCCCTACATAAACGTAATCCCGGGACCTTCCGCACAACAGCACTTTGCACCAAGCAGCGTTCTAACCAATCACTCTACCGAAACCATGGTATTTTCTTTGCAAGTGAGACACCAGTTCAAGTCTCAGGCAGTGTGACTTCACCACAAGATGCTCGCTCTGGCAGTCGGCTAACCAGCCAGAGATACGAAATCTGATTATCACCCCACATTGACCTTCTACGCAGTAACCTTAGCAGGATGGATAGAGTACAATTGTATGATCCGAGTCACGGCGGTCTGGATGTATCAGAGTATCCATTGTCTGCCGGCATAGTTAGAAAAAATAGTAAACAACAGGCTTTCAGTTCAGTGTCTCAACTGCATCTGCAGAACCATTAATTTGCAAGTAGCAAAAAGGTACCATAACTACATAGTTATAGAAACTGGAAACAATATGCTTTCAGTTCAATGTGTCTAAACTGAATCTGTCAGACTGCTTCACAGTCTAACCCTCCCTGTCTGACCAGTGAGAATTAATGTCTACTCATTTTACCAATGAGAATCAAAGCCTAGCAAGAATGCTAACATGCCAAGCTGAATTGCTAGCAAATGCTAAAAACAACATGGATAGTTAGCAGCTCATGCTCAACACAAAAGATGAACATTCCACTGAGCTTGTGTACAAAGATAACATTCTTAATAAACAGATTTGACTAAAAGTTTAAATTAAGTACACAGGAAATATATTCCACTACTTTTTCTAAATTTAATGAAAGAATAGCATAGCAGAAAGATACCTAATGTAAACTCACCCCATTCCGTACAAATGTGCGCAACCGCAACATTCAAACGAGGCTACAAAGAAAACTAATGGGACTGTAGCGACTGTGTTGACTTCAAAATCGGGGTGTGAACTAGGTTTCTATTAAAGCGTTGATTGACATGGTAATGGCTCTATAGTATTGGAGAAAAGTTGAAAAGATGGACCCTCCGTTACATTGTGACGTGACATGTCGTAACGTACAGCACGCATAAAGCAACTAGTTCTGTCTTACAATCTCTCTCCACCAGGTGTAGCACTTCTCCCATCCTTTAAAAACAAGAAATGGACAGTGACTGGGGTAAGGGGGGGATACCTAGTCATTTTTTGCGTCATCATTGCATGCGATCATCATTCTCAAAGCCGCTGTTTACTTCTGAAGAACACTTTAGCACCGTCCTAAAAACCCGATTCAAATTTGACACAAACCTTCAAATAGGTATGTAATGACACATTATATAAACTCTTTACCGTGTTGTATTTACATTTTAGAGGCGATAAGGTGATAAGTTGGACAGATCGAGTCAAAAAAAGCAATTTTCCCACACAACATCTCTGCTTCTCAATATCACGCATTAGTTTCGCTTCCCCACCCGTCATTTTTAAAAATACCCGACGGGGCTCATTGTCTTTTTGAATTATCCAGAAACTGGCAGTGTTTAGGCCATGTCATTTATTTTGTTGGAAAGGGGAGAAAGTGTGCTTTACAATGGTATTGACATTACAGTTGATCTGGATGTATTACGTTTTTTGGGGCTCTAAAATAAGGTGAATTGTACGGACCAAGGCGATGTACAAAAGTGACTGAGTTTACCTCCACCAATGTGAGCAGAAAGACAGACAAAGTAGAAGCTGGCTATGCAACAGGTTCAAGGTGGAGCAAATCACAGTTGGTACTTACTTTCTAAACTTTCTAAACAGCTGTTTTTGTCTCAATATCAAATCATTTCTGGGTAATAATGAAGTACGTTACCATGTTTGTTTTCAATTTTCTAAAATAAATAAAAGGGGGGTAAAAGGGTAAAACTGAAAATCCGCTATTATTGGCAAAGAAGTCTGGAACTTTATTTCTATTGGTGTATTAACTAATTTACCACTTGGTGATGTTACCAGGTAGGTCAAAACTCCATCCCAAAACGGGCTGGAATTTCAAGCGGCCTTCTCAAACAGCTTTTACAATAAAATTACATCATCATCTTCACACAATGTGTAAATATACAGTGAATTTGGATAGTAATTCAGACCCCTTGACTTTTTCCACATTTTGTTACATTACAGACTTATTCTAAAATGGATTAAATTGTTTTTTTCCCACATCACTCTACACACAATACCCCATAACAAAAAAGCAAAAATAGGCTTTAAGACAGTTTTTCAAATGTATTAAAAATAACATATGGCATTAACATAAGTATTCAGACCCTTTGGCTCCCGAGTTGCACATAGGTCTAAGTTTCTCCCATTCCTCTCTGCAGATCCTCTCAAGCTCTGTCAGGTTGGATGAGGAGCGTTGCTGCACAGCTATTTTCAGGTCTCTCCAGAGATGTCGATTGGGTTCAAGTCTGGGCTCTGGCAGGGCCACTGAAAGACATTCAGAGACTTGTCTTGAAGCAACTCCTGCATTGTTTTGGCTGTGTGCTTACGGTTGTTGTCCAGTTGGAAGGTGAACTTTCGCCCCAGTCTGAGGTCCTGAGCGCTCTGGAGCAGGATTTCATCAAGGATTTCTCTAGCTGTTCCATTCATCTTTTTTTCGATAATGACTGGTCTCACAGTCCCTGCCACTGAAAAATATCTCCACAGCATGATGCTGCCAACACCATGCTTCGCCGTAGGTATGGTGCCAGGTCTCCTCCAGACTTGACGCTTGGAATTCAGGCAAAAGAGTTGAATCTTGGTTTCATCAGACCAGAGAATCTTGTTTCTCATGGTCTAATAGTCTTTAGGTGCCTTTTGACAAACTCTAAGTGGGCTGTCATGTGCCTTTTTAATGACAAGTGGCTTTCGTCTGGCCACTCCACCATTAAGTCCTGATTGGTAGAGTGCTGCAGAGAAGGTTGTCCTTCTGGGAGGTTGTCCCATCTCCACAGAGGAACTCTAGAGCTCTGTCAGAGTGACCATCGGGTTCTTGGTCACCTACCCGACCAAGGTCCTTCTCCCCAGATTGCTCAGTTTGGCTGGATGGCCAGCTCTCGGAAGAGTCTTGGTGGTTCCAAACTTCTTCAATTTAAGAATGATGGAGGCCACTGTGCTCTTGGGGACCTTCAATACTGCAGAAATGTTATTTTACCTTTCCTCAGATCTGTGCCGTTATACAATCCAGACTCTGATTTCTACGGACAATTCCTTCGACCTCATGGCTTGTTTCTTTTCTCTGACATTCACTGTCAACTGTGGGAACTTTTATAGACCGCTGTACGCCTTTCCAAATCATGTCCAATCAATTGAATTTACCACAGGTGGACTCCAAACAAGTTGTAGAAACATCTCAAGGACGATCAATGGAAACAGCATGCACCTGAACTCAATTTTGAGACTCACAGCAACAGGTCTGAATACTTTCAGTTGAAGTCGGAAGTTTACATACACCATAGCCAAATACATTTACTCAGTTTTTCACAATTCCTGACATTTAATCCTTGTAATTATTCCCTGTCTTAGGTCAGTTAAGATCACCACTTTATTTTAAGAATGTGAAATGTCAAAATAATAGGAGAGAGAATGATTTATTTCAGCTTTTATTTCTTTCATCACATTCCCAGTGCGACAGAAGTATACATACACTCAATTAGTATTTGGTAGCATTGCCTTTAAATTGTTTAACTTGGGTCGAATGTTTTGGGTAGCCTTCCAAAGATTCCCACAATAAATTGGATGCATTTTGCCACACATTTTCCTCCTGACAAAGCTGGTGTAACTCAGGTTTGTAGGCCTCCTTGCTCGCACACACTTTCAGTACTGCCCACAAATTTTCAAAAGTATTGAGCTCAGGGCTTTATGATGGCCACTTCAATACCTCGACTTTGTTGTCCTTAAGCCATTTTGCCACAACTTTGGAAGTATACTTGGGGTCATTGTCCAATTGGAAGACCCATTTGTGACCAAACATTAACTTCCTGACTGATGTCTTGAGATGTTGCTTCAATATATCCACATAATTTTCCAGCCTCATGATGCCATCTATTTTCACTATAATTAGAGGGAGATGTGACATAGCGTCACATCCGGTCACAACTTGCAGACTTGTTTTTTAATTACTGTTTATATTTTTAGATTTTCCATCACTCAACTTTTTTTTCATTCAACTTTTCACCCCGGACGTTTTATCTCGACATGGTTCGTCAGGACTTCCAACAGCCGAAGCTAAGGAGTAACTTTAACACGATGCCTTCTAATTGCAGTTGCTGTACTAATAATATACAGGAGAACGATCGCCTTGTGGCAAGGATAGCTGCGCTGCAAGCCCAGCTTCAGACGCAATCTTTAGGCAGGGTAATTTCAGTGTAGGAAAGGATGAAACGGCATCTGTGCCACCAGTAAGTACAGACAGTAACGTTAGTATAAGTCCCCTGAAACGGTCCCCGCAGCCTGACAACTTTCTCATGGCTTCTGGAGGGAAATGCTGTAGGAATGCTCAATCGGTGTCGCTCATTCAGCCGACAGAAACTTTCAAACGGTTCTCCCCATTTAAGCAGCGAGTCAGAGGCCGAGCCTTCTCTGGTCTCTACTCCTCCCGTTACAGGGTCTGAGATGCCGAAGGCTCCCACCATTAGCTCTGACAAATTGAAAACCCTAGTCATTGGCGAATCCATTACCCGCAGTATTAGACTTAAAATGAATCATCCAGCGATCATACACTGTTTACCAGGGGGCAGGGCTACCGACGTTAAGGCTAATCTGAAGATGGTGCTGGCTAAAGCTAAAACTGCCTAGTGTAGAGAGTATAGAGATATTGTTATCCACATCGGCACCAAAGATGTTAGGATGAAACAGTCAGAGGTCACCAAGTGCAACATAGCTTCAGCGTTTAAATCAGCTAGAAAGATGTGTCGGCATCGAGTAATTGTCTCTGGACAATTACTCGATGAGTGATGAGCTCTACAGCAGAGTCTCACAACTCAATCGCTGGTTGAAAACTGTTTTCTGCCCCTCCCAAAAGATAGAATTTGTAGATAATTGGCCCTCTTTCTGGGACTCACCCACAAACAGGACCAAGCCTGGCCTGTTGAGGAGTGACGGACTCCATCCTAGCTGGAGGGGTGCTCTCATCTTATCTACGAGTTCTAACTCCCCTAGCTCCACAATGAAATAGGGTGCAGGCCAGGCAGCAGGCTGTTAGCCAGCCTGCCAGCTTAGTGGAGTCTGCCACTAGCACAGTCAGTGTAGTGAGCTCAGCTATCTCCATTGAGATAGTGTCTGTGACTCGACCGAGGTTGGGCAAAACTTAACATGGTAGTGTTCGCCTTAGCAATCTCACTAGAATAAAGACCTCCCCCTCCTGCCATTATTGAAAGAGCTTGTGATACCTCACATCTCAAAATAGGGCTATTTAATGTTAGATCCCTCACTTCAAAGGCAGTTATAGTCAATTAACTAATCACTGATCATAATCTTGATGTGATTGGCCTGACTGACACATGGCTTAAGCATGATGAATTTCCTCAAATGTCAAATGAGGCCTCACCTCCTGGTTACACTAGTGACCATATCCCCCGTGCATCCCGCAACGGCAGAGGTGTTGTTAACATTTACGATAGCAAATTTTAATTTACAAAAAAAACCTGACATTTTCGTCTTGAGCTTCTAGTCATGAAATCTATGCAGCCTACTCAATCACTTTTTATAGCTACTGTTTACAGGCCTACTGGGCCATATACATCATTCCTCACTGAGTTCCCTGAATTCCAATCGGACCTTGTTATCATAGCAGATCATTTTCAAATTTTTGGTGACTTTAATATTCACATGGAAAAGTCACAGACCCACTCAAAGGCTTTCAGAGCCATCATTGACTCAGTGGGTTTTTTTCCAACATGTCTCGGGACCAACTCACTGCCACAGTCATACTCTGCACCTAGTTTTGTCCCATGGAATAAATGTTATTTAACTTAATGTTTTTTCCCATAATCCTGGACTATCGGACCACCATTTTATTACGTTCGCAACAAATAATCTGCTCAGATCCCAACCAAAGAGCATCAAAGTCGTGCTATAAGTTCTCAGACAACACAAAGATTCCTTGATGCCCTTCCAGACTCCCTCTAACTAATCAAGGACGTCAGAGTTCAAAAATCAGTTAACCACCTAACTGAGGAACTCAATTTAACCTTGTGCAATACCCTAGATGCAGTTGCACCCCTAAAAACTAAAAACATTTGCCATAAGAAACGAGCACCCTGGTATACAAAAAATACCCGAGCTCTGAACCAAGCTTCCAGAAAATTGGAACGGAAATGACGCCACACCAAACTGGAGGTCTTCCGACTAGCTTGGAAAGACAGTACCGTGCAGTATCGAAGAGCCCTCACTGCTGCTCGATTTTCCTATTTTTCCAACATAATTGAGGAAAATCATAACAAACCGAAATGTATTTTTGATACTGTCGCAAAGCTAACAAAAAGCAGTATTCCCCAAGAGAGGATGGCTTTCACTTCAGCAGTAATAAATTCATGAACTTCTTTGAGGAAAAGATCAGGATCATAAGAATGCAAATTACGGACTCCTCTTTAAATCTGCGTATTCCTTCAAAGCTCAGTTGTCCTGAGTCTGCACAACTCTGCCAGGACCTAGGATCAAGAGAGACACTCAAGTGTTTTAGTAGTATATCTCTTGACACAATTATGAAAATAATCATGGACTCTAAACTTTCAAACTGCATACTGGACCCTATTCCAACTAAACTACTGAAAGAGCTGCTTCCTGTGCTTGGCCCTCCTATGTTGAACATAATAAACGGCTCTCTATCCACCGGATGTGTATCAAACTCACTAAAAGTGGCAGTAATAAAACCTCTCTTGAAAAGGCCAAACCTTGACCCAGAAAATATATTTTTTTAAACTTGGCCTATATCGAATCTCCTATTCCCCTAAAAAAAATTGAAAAAGCTGTTGCGCAGCAACTCACTGCCTTCCTGAAGACAAACTATGTATATGAAATGCTTCAGTCTGGTTTTAGACCCCATCATAGCACTGAGACTGCACTTGTGAAGGTAGTAAATTACCTTTGAATGGCGTCAGACCAAGGGTCTGCATCTGTCCTCGTGCTGCTTTTGATACCATTGATCATATTATTTTGGAGAGATTGGAAACCCAAATTGGTCTACACGGACAAGTTCTGGCCTGGTTTAGATCTTATCTGTCGGAAAGATATCAGTTTGTGGTTGTCCTCTGACAAATCAACTATAAATTTGTGTTCCTCAAGGTTCCGTTTTATGACTACTATTGTTTTCACTATATTTTACCTCTTGGGGATGTCATTTGAAAACATAATGTTAACTTTCACTGCTATGTGGATGACACACAGCTGTAAATTTCAATGAAACATGGTGAAGCCCCAAAATTGCCCTCGCTAGAAGCCTGTGTTTCAGACATAAGGAAGTGGATGGCTGCAAACTTTCTACTTTTAAACTCGGACAAAACAGAGATGCTTGTTCTAGGTCCCAAGAATCAAAGAGATATTCTGTTGAATCTGACAATTAATCTTGATGGTTGTACAGTCGTCTCTAATAACCTTGGCGTTACTCGGGACCCTGATCTCTCTTTTGACGAACATATCAAGACTGTTTCAAGGACAGCTTTTTCCCATCTACGTAACATTGCAGAAATTAGAAACTTTCTGTCCAAAAATGATGCAGAAAAATGTATCCATGCTTTTGTTACTTCAGGGTTAGACTACTGCAATGCTCTACTTTCCGGCTACCTGGATAAAGTACTAAATAAACTTTGGTTAGTGCTAAATATGGCTGCTAGAATCCAACTAGAACCAAAGAATTTCATTATATTACTCCAGTGCTAGCCTCTCTACACTGGCTTCCTGTTAAGGCAAGGGCTGATTTCAAGGTTTTACTGCTAACCTACAAAGCATTACATGGGCTTGCTCCTACCTAGTATTTATGCTGCAGTAGTTTGTGTCGGGGGGCTAGGGTCAGTTTTTTTATATCTGGAGTACTCCTCCTGTCTTTTCCAGTGTCCTGTGTGAATTGAAGTATGCTCTCTGTAATTCTCTTTCTCTCTTTCTTTCTCTCTCTCGGAGGACCTGAGCCCTAGGACCATGCCTCAGGACGACCTGGCATGAGGACTCCGTGCTGTCCCCAGTCCACCTGGCCGTGCTGTTGCTCCAGTTTCAACTGTTCTGCCTGCGGCTATGGAATCCTGACCTGTTCACCAGACGAGCTACCTGTCCCAGACATGCTGTTTTCAAATCTCTAGAGACGGCAGGAGTGGTAGAGATACTCGTAATGATCGGCTATGGAAAGCAAACTGACATTTACTCCTGAGGTGCTGACTTGCTGCACCCACGACAACTACTGTGATTATTATTATTTGACCATGCTGGTCATTTATGAACATTTGAACATCTTGGCCATGTTCTGTTATAATCTCCACCCGGCACAGCCAGAAGAGGACTGGCCACCCCTCATAGCCTGCTTCCTCTCTAGGTTTCTTCCTAGGTTTTGGCCTTTTTAGGGAGTTTTTCCTAGCCACCGTGCTTCTACACCTGCATTGCTTGCTGTTTGGGGGTTTAGGCTGGGTTTCTGTACAGCACTTTGATATATCAGCTGATGTAAGAAGGGCTATATAAATACATTTGATTTTGTGAAGTGCACTTGTCACTCCTGCAGCAAAGCACCTCCACAACATGATGCTGCCACACCCATGCTTCACGGTTGGGATGGTATTCTTCGGCTTGCAAGCCTCTCCTTTCTTCCTCCAAACCTAACGGTGGTCATTATGGCCAAACAGTTCTATTGTTGTTTCATCAGATCAGATGACAATTCTCCAAAAAGTACAATATTATTCCACATGTGTAGTGGTAAACTGTATTCTGGTTTTCTTATGGTGGTTTTGGAGCAGTGGCTTCTTCCTTGCTGAACAGCGTTTCAGTTTATGTCAATATAGGACACTTTTTTTCTATGGATTTAAATACTTTTGTACCTGTTTCCTCCAGCATCTTCACAAGGTCTTTTGCTGTTGTTCTGGGATTTCTTTGCACTTTTCACACCAAAGTACGATGAGACAGAACCCGTCTCCTTCCTGAGCAGTGTATGACGGCTGTGTTTTCCCATGGGGTTTATACTTGTGTACCATTGTTTGTACGTGGTACCTTCAGGCGTTTGGAAATTTCTACCAAGGATGAATCAGACTTGGAGGTCTCCAATTTCTTCAGACTTGTGGAGGTCTTGGCTGATTTCTTTTGATTTTCCCATGATGTCAAGCAAAGAGGCACTGAGTTTGAAGGTAGGCCTTGAAATACATCCACAGGTACACCTCCAATTGACTCAAATAATGGCAATTAGCCTTTGAGAATCTTCTAAAGCCATGACCTAATTTTCTGGAATTCTCAAAGCTGTTCAAAGGCACAGTCAACTTAGTGTATGTAAACTTCTGACCCACTGGAATTGTGATACAGTGAAATAATCTGTCTGTAAACAATTGTTGGAAAAATTACGTGTGTCATGCACACCGCAAATGTCCTAACCGACTTGCCAAAACTATAGTTTAACAAGACATTTGTGGAATGGTTGAAAAACAAGTTTTAATGACTCCAACCTAAGTGTATGTAAACTTCCGACTTCAACTGAAAGTAAATAAGGTATTTCTGACCTATTTTATAACCTGTTTTTGCTTTGTCATTATGGGGTATTGTGTGTAGTTTGCTGAGAATTTGTATTTATTTAATCCACTTTAGAATAGGGCTGCAACATAAAAAAACATTTAGAGTCAAGGGTCTGAATATTTTCCAAAGGAACTGTATATAAAACACAGGAAATCACGTTTTTGACTGCACTGGGCCTTTCACTCCCATTACAGATTGATATTTAGATTGAACTTGTCCTGGTAAAATAACAAGGCAATACCACAACAGAGAATTAATTAGGAAAAATTCAGAAACAAACCCCCCTAAAATGCCTAATTGGCCCAGTCCACTCTGCTGAATCAATTTTTTGGAGGGCAAATATTTAAAGTATTTAAACCTCTGGTATTTCAAAACACATCCTGCCATATCTTTCTCATAACTTAGGTAAACATTACCTACCTCGCTATAACTGTTAATTAATTTTAGTGGGCTGTCATTTGTTATCTTTCTATGAGGATTAGACTATTAAAGGAATTATTGCCTTGTGCCTTGTATATATAAATATTCATGGTTTTCTTTGTTCCAAAATAATACCAATCTACAATGGTAGCTTAGTAGTTCAATAGAAATATTACATTTACATCTATGTGCATTTGTCTTTTGTTTACTCACTTACATGAGTAGCCTATTGGGACCATGGTCGTGGAATATAACTTACATGAGTAGCCTATTGGGACCATGGTCGTGGAATATAACTTACATGAGTAGCCTATTGGGACCATGGTCGTGGAATATAACTTACATGAGTAGCCTATTGGGACCATGGTCGTAGAATATAACTTACATGAGTAGCCTATTGGGACCATGGTCGTGGAATATAACTTACATGAGTAGCCTAATTGGACCATGGTCGTGGAATATAACTTACATGAGTAGCCTATTGGGACCATGGTCGTAGAATATAACTTACATGAGTAGCCTATTGGGACCATGGTCGTGGAATATAACTTACATGAGTAGCCTATTGGGACCATGGTCGTGGAACATAACTTACATGAGTAGCCTATTGGGACCATGGTCGAGGAATATAACTTACATGAGTAGCCTATTTGGACCATGGTCGAGGAATATAACTTACATGAGTAGCCTATTTGGACCATGGTCGTGGAATATAATTTACATTAGTAATCTATTGGGACCATGGATAGGGAATATAAATGAACACAATTAACATGGTGACTTTCATACAAAGCCAGTTCCCTAACCTGCTCTAGCCTATATATTGTCTTAAGTCAGGTATTTTCTATAGAACTTGTCTGTCCCGTGTACCCACCCATTAAAGACTGTGTCCTGTGGCCTCACTGCGACTTGGGAGGCCACAGCTAGAAATTGGCTTTTTATTACACCCATACATCACAGGCCTATAGTTCAGAGTCGTCAAGACAACAAAGGTGATTTCCCCCTTTGCTCTCCTCCAAAGATGAAAGGGGGGTCCTATTTTTGCTGGAATATCTGTCGGCTATGGTAGAAAATGTAAACAAGAGACCTATCCTTGGATAATAGGAAAACAAAACACATACATACTGTATTATTTTGCACTTAGATGAATTCACAGTAACATATTTAGTTAATGTGATAATACTTGTTTTTTTAAATGAAAACAAACACTTATACAAACACACTGGGCTGTACCCAAACAAAAGATTGAGGGTAAACCTCATTGGACGCCACAGGACGATACCCGTAATACACAATGTATATACTTAGCACGCAACACAACAGCTGCACCAACACATCGGGTACTCACAGCACCAACACATCGGGTACTCACACCACCAACGCATCGGTACTCACACCACCAACGCATCGGTACTCACACCACCAACGCATCGGTACTCACACCACCAACGCATCGGTACTCACACCACCAACGGACATGGGAACAATAACCGACGGGAACAGAGGGCACATATATAACATACTAATCAGGGGAAATGGGAACCAGGTGTGTGTAATCAGACAAGACAGTCCGGGGTTGATGATAATGAATCCCGTTCAGTGAAGCCTAGAAAGCTGGTGACGTAGACCTCCAGAACTGGTGAACAGAATGAGCAGCAGTACCGGGGGGATCCGTGACAGTAGAAATTAATTTGAGAAACTTGGTCTTCAGTAGCTTGCCTGTTTGTACCCTATAGCTCCATCTGGCTACAGTGCCATCTAACCTAATCAAAGAAAAATGTGTGTGTGGGGGAATAATAGCGCAATCTTCATCATGTCTGAGAGGTAGGTTACTGTGGGCCTTGTTGCTTTAGTAAATGTTTATATTGAACCTTTATTTAACTAGGCAAGTCAGTTAAGAATGAATTCTTATTTACAATGATAGCCTAGCCCGGCCAAACCCTAACCCAGACGACGCTGGGCCAATTGTGCGCCGCCCTATGGTACTCCAATTCACGGCCGGCTGTGGTACAACCTGGAATTTAACAAGGGTTTGCAATGATGCTTCTAGCACTGAAGTGCAGTGCCTTAGACCGCTGCATCACTCGGGAGGTTTAAAAGACAGGCTTCAGAATGCCATGACAACAGAGCACTTTGTGGCCAAACATCAGTCCATTATAAAGTAACATAATGTTCATGTTTTCATCTGCCTGGGTTCATGGCATTTGGTACCTTTGTGCATTCTTGCAACCGTCTTTGTAATGGTATTATAATGGAATTCCATCACGGTCTCAAGCTGGGCCTCATGGGCACTCGCTCTTTGTTAGATATTCTGTACTACATTCTTTGAAAGGAACAATTAGTTGTTCTGGCGAGTCCAGGGTAGCTTTTGTGAAATGCTGAGTTTTTATAAAATAGCATTGAACATGAAGAGACAATAATGGCTTGTTTTGCTGCAAGCTTGGCACAGAAATGTATTTTTCCCTTAAAAGGCAGAGCGCTTGCTTGATTTAAAGCTGACCTGCTTCTTCTTTTCTTCTCTTGACTGTTGCTGTGGTGAGGCCTCTGTTCCCGGGCAGCTGGAGGCAGCGGCTCTAAACTCAATGCAAAATGACCAGTGTTTTCATTATCCTTACAGTAGTGTGAGGAAGAGCCAGAGTAATGAGCTGCAGATTCCCCGGGCCTGTGAGAAAATCCTTGGGTGATTGAAAAGACTGACTTTAGTGCCCTTCTTAGATGGTAATGAGGAACACTCCATTTAGGTTGAATGGAGAGAAAGAGGTAGCCTCATCTTACTCGAAAGCCAAAGGATAGAAGGTTTGCAACTCTGTCGTAGACATGATCCTGTGTTGCTCGTTACTGATCATGACAAGCATCCGACAAGCATGCTACATGAAATTACAAATGTCCGAATCTTGGACATTGACTATTATGGGTTTCATAACAGGGTTACATATGAACTCAGCAAAAAAAGAAATGTCCTCTCACTGTCAACTGCGTTTATTTTCAGCAAACTTAACATGTGTAAAAATGTGTATGAACATAACAATATTCAACAACTGAGACATGAACTGAACAAGTTTCACAGACATGTAACTAACAGAAATGGACTGTGTCCTTGCATGAAAGGGGGGGTCAACGCTGCAGTGCATCTCCACCTCATGGACTACACCAGATTTTCCAGTTCTTGCTGTGAGATGTTACCCCACTCTTCCACCAAAGCACCTGCAAGTTCCCGGACATTTCTGGGGGGAATGGCCCTAGCCCTCACCCTCCGATCCAACAGGTCCCAGATGTGCTCAATGAGATTGAGATACAGGCTTTTCGCTGTCCATGGCAGAACACTGACATTCCTGTCTTGCAGAAAATCATGCACAGAATGATCAGTATGGCTGGTGGCATTGTCATCCTGGAGGATCATGTCAGGATGAGCCTGCAGGAAGCGTACCACATGAGGGAGGAGGATGTCTCTGGTGAGACAAAACTGCGACTCGTCAGTGAAGAGCACTTTTTGCCAGTCCTGTCTGGTACAGCGACGGTGGGTTTGTACTCATAGGCAACGTTGTTGCCGGTGATGTCTGGTGAGGACCTGCCTTACAACATGCCTACAAGCCCTCAGTCCAGCCTCTCTCAGCCTATTGCGGACAGTCTGAGCACTGAGGGAGGGATTGTGTGTTCCTGTTGCAACTTGGGCAGTTGTTGTTGCCATCCTGTACCTGTCCCGCAGGTGTGATGTTCGGATGTACCAATCCTGTGCAGGTGTTGTTACACGTGGTCTGCCACTGCGAGGATGATCAGCTGTCCGCCCTGACTCCCTGTAGCGCTGTCTTAGGTGTCTCACTGTACGGACATTGCAATGTATTGCCCTGGCCACATCTGCAGTCCTCATGCCTCCTTGCAGCATGCCTAAGGCACGTTCACGCAGATGAGCAGGGACCCTGGGCATCTTTCTTTTGGTGTTTTTCAGAATCAGTAGAAAGGCCTCTTTAGTGTCCTAAGTTTTCATAACTGTGATCTTAATTGCCTACCATCTGTAAGCTGTTAGTGTCTTAACGACCGTTCCACAGGTGCATGTGCATTAATTGTTTATGGTTCATTGAACAAGCATGGGAAACAGTGTTAAAACCATTTACAATGAAGATCTGGTGAAGTTACGTTTCTTTTTTGCTGAGTTTATTTCAGTTGGCGTTGTGTTATGTCTCTCGGGCTTGAAGTGAGATGTTTCCAAATTTAGCAGACCTCGTTATTAGGTGAATTAATCTTGACTGGCCCTACTTGGGAAATGATAAATGATAAACATTATACATGACAAAAAGAGATGCAGTGTACAGTATATGAACTTGCGTGATATAAATAATATAAATACAATGCAATCAATGTTTGAATAGTTTACACACATCCTTATGAGTGTGCTGGTCCTGTTCCAAACAGGCATTGTCCTAGATGCCTACGGAATCCCTAAGTTGACAGCATGACGGATTAATCCCCCCACCAGTATGGGTCCTCACAGACAGGTCTGATAAAAACAAGGGAGGGCACAATTAAAGGGTTATCACACAGGTGTCTGTCTTGTTGCCTTATCGCGACAGGTGACAGAGTAGGGTTGAGTAGGGTTGATCACAGGGATGTTCGCTTTCATCCTCGTACATTGGTTTTTAGGAAGTTAAGCTTGTTAAGGTTTTATCCAGGTGTTGGATTGTTTTTCTAGGCTTATTAGGTTGATAACATTGTGAAAAACAGGAGTTTTTTTTTTAGACCTGTGCCTACTATTAACTTCGATACTTTCGGCAACATATTTTTCTTGAATGTAATGTTACATATGTAAGATTAACATATTTTTTTGTGCAGAATATTGAATAACTATTCGGTAACACTTTACATGACATCCAGCATCATAACACGTTATGACTCTATCATAACCATGTCATAATATGTCATAACAGTAGACATAACCTATTATAATATGGTCATAACCCTGTCATGACACATATTTTGACCTGTTGTGACATATTTAAGTGTTAGTGCCAGAGAAGCCAGTGTTTGGAGAAGGTTGGTACGGGTGTTGTTAGGCCCGAGACTTTGATGGCATTTTAAACAACGGGTTACCAACATATTCAAATAATGATTTACATATTTGCATTAAAACAGTATTTTGATGAATGTATTCATACTATTTCATCCTTCCAGACATAGTCCTGACACAAATCCAGAGTTGTTACCCAAGCTGGCTGATTGTTCGTTCTATCGGATTGGTTGCCAGAGACGCGACACAGTCGTTCAGGCTTTTGGTTCTGTATCTATGGACGCGACTCGGTCATTCGCTCATATCCCTTGCTTGCTAGCTAGCCAACTTTGGCTAACTTACAGTCATGTCAAAAAGTGCAGCCAGAATAATAGCAAAGTAGTCACATTTGCATTTGTTTTAGCTGTTTTCTGGATACATCAATAACAATGAGCTAATGAGGCGAGATTTCCACAGGCATAGAAAATGTGCTCACTCGTCAGGACACTGTTGTTAAGAGAAGCTAGCCAACAACACAGCTGCCGTTTTATGGGCTCTTAACCAACTGTGTTATTTTGTTAGTTTTTTCACATTGTTTGTAACTGATTTTGTATGTAATGTTGCTGCTCCCGTTTCTTATGACCAAAAAGAGCTTCTGGACATCAGAACAGTGATTACTCAACTTGAAGTGGACAAAGATTCTTTCTTTAATGAGTATTACGCGAAGCATAGCCTGCTTTCCCGAGACCGGGCCCAAATCCTGCCATTCATGTGAAGTAAAGACAGAGATACTTGGGGCGGTGGTCGGGGTAGCTTGTGAGAATTTGTTGGCGAGTGGGTAAACGCCACACCCCTCTGTCTTATTAACCTGAGCTAAACGACTACCGCCCCGTAGCACTCACTTCCGTCATCATGAAGTGCTTTGAGAGACTAGTCAATGACCATATCACCTCCAACCTACCTGACACCCTAGACCCACTCCAATTTGCTTACCGCCCAAATAGGTCCACAGACGATGCAATCTCAACCACACTGCACACTGCCCCAACCCATCTGGACAAGAGGAATACCTATGTGAGAATACTGTTCATCGACTACAGCTCAGCATTTAACACCATAGTACCCTCCAAACTCGTCATCAAGCTCGAGACCCTGGGTCTCGACCCCGCCCTGTGCAACTGGGTACTGGACTTCCTGACGGGCCGCCCCCAGGTGGTGAGGGTAGGCAACAACATCTCCACCCCACTGATCCTCAACACTGGGGCCCCACAAGGGTGCGTTCTGAGCCCTCTCCTGTACTCCCTGTTCACCCACGACTGCGTGGCCACGCACGCCTCCAACTCAATCATCAAGTTTGCGGATGACACTACAGTGGTAGGCTTGATTAGCAACAACGACGAGACAGCCTACAGGGAGGAGGTGAGGGCCCTCGGAGTGTGGTGTCAGGAAAATAACCTCACACTCAAAGTCAACAAAACTAAGGAGCTGATTGTGGACTTCAGGAAACAGCAGAGGGAGCACCCCCCCTATCCACATCGATGGGACAGTAGTGGAGAGGGTAGTAAGTTTTAAGTTCCTCGGCGTACACATCACGGACAAACTGAATTGGTCCACCCACACAGACAGCGTGGTGAAGAAGGCGCAGCAGCGCCTATTCAACCTATTCATTTGGCTTGTTACCAAAAGCCATAAAGATCATCAAGGACAACAACCACCCGAGCCACTGCCTGTTCACCCCGCTATCATCCAGAAGGCGAGGTCAGTACAGGTGCATCAAAGCTGGGACCGAGAGACTGAAAAACAGCTTCTATATCAAGGCCATCAGACTGTTAATTAAACAGCCACCTGTAACGGCTCTCTTCTATCTCCTCCTCTGACGAAGAGGTAGAACAAGGATTGGACCAAAATGCAGCGTGATGATAATTCATGATATATTTTAATAAAGGAAAAACTATACAAACAGAAACTACAAAAATAACGAAATGAAATAACGAAAACCGAAACAGCCCTATCTGGTGCAAACACAAAGACAGGAACAATCACCCACGAAACACTCACAGAATATGGCTGCCTAAATATGGTTCCCAATCAGAGACAACGATAATCACCTGACTCTGATTGAGAACCGCCTCAGGCAGCCATAGACTACGTAGACACCCCACAAAACTCCTAAGACAAAAACACACCACAATAACCCATGTAACACCCTGGCCTGACCAAATAAATAAAGAAAACACAAAAATACTAAGACCAAGGCGTGACACCACCACTAACATTGAGTGGCTGCTGCCAACACACTGACTCATCTCCAGCCACTTTAATAATGGGAATTGATGGAAATTGATGGAAAATATATCACTAGCCACTTTAAATATAATGTTTACATACCCTACATTATTCATCTCATATGTATATGAATATACTGTACTCTATCATCTACTGAACTTTATGTAATACATGTATCACTAGCCACTTTAAACTATGCCACTTTGTTTACATACCCTACATTACTCATATCATATGTATATACTGTACTCGATACCATCTACTGCATCTTGCCTGTACCATCACTCATTCATATATCTTTATGTACATATTCTTATCCCTTTACACTTGTGTGTATAAGGTAGTAGTTTTGGAATTGTTAGGTTAGATTACTCATTGGTTATTACTGCATTGTCGGAACTAGAAGCACAAGCATTTTGCTACACTCACATTAACATCTGCTAACCATGTGTATGTGACAAATACATTTGATTTGATTTGATTTTAGCCAGAGTGCAATCACTGGAAATTACTGGATGATCTACGATCAAGACTATCCTACCAACGGGACATTAAAAACTGTAATATCTTATGGCTGAATGACGACACGGATAATATAGAGCTGGTTGGGTTTTCCGTGCATTGGCAGGACAGAGCAGCTATGTCTGGTAAGACAAGGGGCGGGGGGTGTCTAACAGCTGGTGCACGATGTCTAATATTAAATAATTCTCAAGGTATTGCTCATCTGAGGTAGAGTACCTCATGATAAACTGTAGACCACGCTGTCTACCGAGAAATTTCTCATCTATATTATTCGTAGCCGTCTATTTACCACCATAAACCGATGCTGGCACTAAAACCACACTCAACGAGCTGTATAAAGCCATAAGCGAACAAGAAAATGGCAATCCAGAAGTGGCGTTCCTAGTGGTTGGGGACTGCAGGCAAACTTAAATCTATTTTAACTCATTTCTACCAGCATGTCACATGTGCAACCACAGGGAAAAAAACTCTAGACCACCTTTACTCCACACACAGTGACAAATACAATGCTCTCCTTTGCACTACATCTGACCATAATTCTATTCTCCTGCTTATGAGCAAAAACTAAAGCAGGAAGTACCAGTGTCTCGCTCAATACGGAAGTGGTCAGATGACATGGATGGTACGCTACAGGACTGTTTTGCTTACACAAATTGAAATATGTTCTTGGATCCAATACCATTGAGAAATATACCACCTCAGTCACTGGCTTCATCAGTGCAACCAGAAGCCATGGATTACATGCAACATCCACAAAAGAAGGCTAGAGCTGCCGCTTTCAAGGAGTGGGACACTAATCCGGACGCTTATAAGAAATCCTGCTATGCCCTCCGACGAACCATCAAACAGGCAAAGTGTCAATACAGAACTAATATTGAATTCAAACGCACCGGCTCTGATGCTCGTCGGATGTGGCAGGGCTTGAAAACTATTACAGACTACAAAGGGAAACCCAGCCGTGAGCTGCCCAGTGACGCAAGTCTGCCAGATGAGCTAAATGCCTGAAGTATGCATGAGAGCACCAGATGTTTCGGACGACTGTGTGATCACGCTCTCTGTAGCCAATGTGAGCAAGACCTTTAAACAGGTCAACATTCACAAGGCCACAGGGCCAGATGGATTACCAGGACGTGTACTCAGAGCATTCATGGACCAACTGGCAAGTGTCTTCATTAATATATTTTCAACCTCTTCAACCCTGGGACTAAACACCTCCCTCTGCAACTGGATCCTGGACTTCCTTATGGGCTGCCACCAGGTGGTAATGGTAGGCAACAACACATCTGCCAAGCTGATCGTCAACACTTGCTTAGTCCCCTCCTGAATGCCCTGTTTACCCACAACTGTGTGGCCAAGCACGCCTCCAACACCATCATTAAGTGTGCTGACTACACACGGTGGTAGGCCTGATCACCGACAACGATGAGACAGCCTATAGGGAGGAGGTCAGAGACCTGGCAGTATGGTGCCAGGACAACAAGCTCTCCATCAACGTGATCAAAACAAAAGAGCTGAGTGTGGACCACATCAACAGGGCTATAGCGGAGCGGGGCGAGAGTTTCAAGTTCCTTGGCCTCCACATCACCAACGATCAACTATCATGGTCCAAACACACCAAGAAAGTCATGAAGAGGACACAACAACACCTTTTCAACACCTTTTCCCCCTCAGGAGAAAATATTTGGCATGGGTCCCTAGATCCTTAAAAAGTTTTACAGCTGCACCATCGAGAGCATCTTGACCGGTTGCATCACCGCCTGGTATGGAAACTGCTCGGCATCCGACAGTAAGGCGCCACAGAGGAAGGCCCAATTAATAGACTGTTCTCTCTGCTACTGCATGGGAAGCGGTACCTGAGCGCCAAGTCTCGGTCCAAAAGGGTCCTTTACAGCTTCTACCCCCAAACCATAAGACTGCTGATCAATTATTCAAATAGCCACCAGGACTATTTAAATTGATCCCCCCCTCCTTTGTTTTTACACTGCTGCTACTCACTGTTTTATCTATGCATAGTCACTTTACCCCTACCTACATATACAAATTATATTTGACTAACCTGTATCCCCGCACATTTACTTGGTACCCCATGTGTATAGCCTCGTTATTGTTATTTTATTGTGTTACTTTTTCTTTTTTTTTTTACTTTAGTTTATTTAGTAAATATTTTATATTTCTTGAACTGCATTGCTGGTTAAGGGTAAGTAAGCATTTCATTGTAAGGTCTACACCTGTTATACTCGCCGCATGTGACAAAAAACATTTGATTTGAAATGTCAGAGACAGATAGCAAGGTTTATACAAATCTCCACTTTTGAAATATAAATGTTAGTCTTCAAGAAATGTGAGAATGTCAAGATGCTTTTAGTGGATATTAAGTTTATAAATTGTTTGGCTGGGCTGATGAGACAGTGGATTGTGCAGTCAGATGGAACAGAGAAATAGGAATTTTAACATCATAGATTTAGCTGGTGGTAACTTGTGGAATAGACACCAGCTGGAACACGGTTTGACCATGTTACAGTAAATGATCATTGTAATTGCGCACTTGTCAGATAACTGATGTTATTTTGTAATTTTATTTTTATTAAGTTCCCCATTAGTTAGCGCCGTAATGCTAGCTAATCTTCCTGGGGTCCAACACCAATTAACAAGACATTACCAACAACCACAAACATTCAACAAGCAGACAGTACAGACAATTAAAATACCTGACAGGAAAAAAACATTAAACATGCAGTTGTTTCTTCTATTTCCTGTCCAGTCATACTCTTGAGTGGCACAGCTGTCTAAGGCACTGCATCTCAGTGCAAGTGGTGTCACTACAATACCTGGTTCAAATCCTGGCTGTGTTGGGAGTCCTGTGATTGGGAGGGCGGTACAGGTTTGGCTGGGGTAGGCCATCATTTTTTAAAAATGATTTGTACCTAATTAAATGAATGGTAAATAAAAAAAATCTAATATGGTCTGTAATGTTAATGTTCTTTTTCTTGAAGGTGGATTTACTTTTTGCCTGATAAATATGGATTGGTAAAGAGTTCTCTTCTGCTATGGCTCTATATAAAACTGTAGATTTATAGATTTAAGGTGATTTGTCCTCGCCTTGAGTTGTCATAGCTACCCTGAATTTGACTGTCTGGTTTGGTGGTTATGCATGTTGCTAGTGTGTACTAACTGGCCTGAAAAATATAGATATATATTTTTTAAATATAACATTCTTCAAGATAATCAGAAGACTGGATAGTAATTTGTTTTCAACGTGACGCCATGAGAGATTCTGATGCATTTGGATAATATTCATATGATTTTGAATTACTCAGTCAAGCAGTGAATTTCAAACACAGATTGAACCACAAAGACTTGGGACGTTTTCCAAGAACGGCACCTATTTGTAAATTGTTTTTAAAAAAAGCAGACATTGAATATCCCTTTGAACATGGTAAAGTTATTAATTCCACTTTGCATTGGTTTATCGAAGGTGGAGGCGTCCGTCCTAACTCAGTTGCCAGAGAGAAAGGAAAGCACTCAAGGATTTCACAATGAGGCCGATAGTGTCTTTAGAACAGTTAAGGAGTTTAATGGCTGTGTTAGGAGAAATCTGAGGATCAATCAACAACATTGTAGTTACTCCACAAAACGAACCTAATTGACAGAGTGAAAAGAAAAAAAACCTTGTACAGAATAAAAAATATTCCAAAACATTCATCCTATTTGCAATAAGTCACCAAAGTAATACTGCAAAAAATGTATATTTTATATACAGTATATATATATACACACAGTACCAGTCAAAAGTTTGGAAACACCTACTCATTGAAGGGTTTTTCTTTATTTATTAGTAATGACGAAAAAACTATGAAATAACATATATGGAATCATGTGGGTAACCAAAAAAGTGTTAAACAGATCCACATACATTTTATATTTGAGATTCTTCAAAGTCGCCACCCTTTGCCTTGATGACAGCTTTGCACAACCGTGGCATACTCTCAACCAGCTTCATTGGGAATGAATTTCACTGGAATGAATTTCAAATAATGGGTGTGCCTTGCTAAAAGTACATTTGTGGAATTTCTTTCCCTCTTAATGCATTTGAGCCAGTCAGTTGTGTTGTGACAAGTGGCGCAGTGGTCTAAGGCACTGTATCTCAGTGCTTGAGGCATTACTACAAACATCCTGGTTCAAATCCAGGCTGTATCACAACATTTATGGGATCTTTAATTTCAGTTCATGAAACACGGGACCAACACTTTACATGTTGCATTTATATTTTTGTTCAGTGTATGTACTGTATAAATCAAGAGTTTGAATTTGTTTTGGGTGTATACTCCGTGATTGGGAGTCCCATAGGGCAACTCACAATTGGCCCAGCGTCGTCTGGGTTTGACCCCTGTAGGCCGTCATTGTAAATAAGAATTTGTTCTTAACTGACTTGCCTAGTTAAATAAAGGATAAACAAATAATGTATACAGAAGATAGCCCTATTTGGTAAAATAACAAGTCCATATTATGGAAAGAACTGCTCAAATAAGCCACAGGAATGGAAGACCCAGAGTTACCTCTGCTCCAGAATATAAATTCATTAGAGATAACAGCCTCAGAAATGGGCAATTAACTGCACCTCAGATTGCAGCCCAAATACATGCTTCACAGAGTTCAAGTAACAGACACATCTCAACATCAACTGTTCAGAGTAGACTGTGAATCGGGCTTTCATGGTCGAATTGCTGCAAAGAAACCAATACTAAAGGACACCAATAAGAAGTTGCTTGGGCCAAGAAACACGAGCAATGGACATTAGACCGCTGGAAATCTGTCCTTTGGTCTGGATGACTGGCTGATAATAATAATCAGCATAGTTAATTTAATAAGGTACCTTGGGAATTCTTAACAACCTTCTGTATGCAAATGAGGCCAAGGTCCTGCATGTTGGGTGAATTGCACTGCCAACAGCTATTGATTTGAATATTTATGCTAATTAAGGTAATTTTCCATTTACCTCATTTGATAAAAATGTAATTTGACAACAATTCATTTTTTAAATTCAATACCGAAAACAGTAGAGATTTGAGAGCGGTTTCCCGGATACATATTAAGCCTTATTCTGGACTAACCACCAATGCTTTTTTGTCCAGGATTAAGTTGACCCCCTAGAATATTGACGCTCCCGTGCATCATACGGTGACATCAATTTGAATATTGAATAGCTGTGTGTTTATGCTAGAGACATACCATTTATTATAGTGGCTGCAACTCAAACCTCTCTTTCCGACAATATAACATTTGCACCAATTCCATTATTATTAGAATTAGCAGGGGTTCAAACTGTAGAACCCAGTTCCTACATTTGATAATAAAAAGGGATTTTATCAAACAAAGCTATGCTACATTTTATCTCTGGGATCCTCAGGATGACAAGTCAGGGCTAGATTACTGAATGTAAGCACATTATTTACCCTCAGAGCTGAATGTATCAAACCAGTTGCCGTGATAAAATTTTGTTGTTGTGCACTCTCCTCAAACAACAGCATGGCATTTTTTAGATCAACAAGAACGTGAGCTTTCTGCACATATAAGACATGTCTATGTCCTGGAAAGTTGGCTGTTACAACAAAATTCTAGTCACATTGTCACATTAACGCACATGAGCAACAATCGTCCCAGTATAGAGACACCGATCCCGTAGAGGTTAAACGACTAGCACACAGCTCAGACACCAGAACAGACTATGGGTGGTGCAGAGTAATACATAGAGCCATGACTACATGGAACTCTATTCCACATCAGGTAACTGATGCAAGCAGTAGAATCAAATAAAAAAAACAGATAAAAATACACCTTATGGAACAGCGGGACTGTGAAGCAACACAAACATAGGCACATACACATGCACACACACACATAATAACATACGCACTATGTATGTGGTAGTGGATTATGGGCCTAAGGACGCACACTTAGTGTGTTGTGTCTGTAATTCTGAATGTACTGTAATGTTTTTAAAATGGTATAACTGCCTTAATTTAGCTGGACTGCCTTGGCAGCAGCTAATTGCTTCCATCCAACCACAAGAGCATTAGTGAGGTTGGGCACTGATGTTGGGCGATTAGGCCAGGCTCGCAGTCTGAGTTTCAATTCATCCCAAAGATGTTTGATGGGGTTGAGGTCAGGGCTCTGTGCAGGTCAGTGATAGAGGAAAATATAGTTTAGATGATCAATTATGTATACATTAATGATTAGAACCATTCATGCTAATACTATTATGTTATGATTTGAAAAGTATGGGTTCTTAATTGTACTGTTACTGAAAATGTAAGCAGAAATGAATTGTGTCTGTGTCTCCTGGGAAAGTTTTAAGGAGGGATAAGATAGTTTTTCAAACAGATAAGAATGTTTTGGTTGGATTCCATTAGTAGAGAGAAGTATATCCTTTAGGCAGGTTGGAATGTAGTTTATGAGGGGAGTGAAACTATCTCCAGGACTGAATACTACGCCATTGTAAGGCTGGGAGAGGGGCTGTAACTGATGACGTCATTTTATGTCTTCTTTAGATTTAAAATGTAATGTTCTTTGTATTTTGGGTCAGTACTCATCAAGAATAAATGCTGAACTTGTTTTTAAGACTGGTCTCTTGCTAATTCATGCAAATGATAAACTTACAACTTATCATGAATTAGAAATGAGTGCGAATTTAATTGGTTTTGGCAATAAAACATAAGGGAATTTAGAATTTCTCTATCAGTCAGTCACGTTTTCCACACTGATCTCTACACCACTTTCTTATGTACCTCGCTTTGTGCACAGGGGCATTGTCATGCTGAAATAGGAAAGACCTTTCCCCAAACTGTTGCCACAAAGTTTGAATCACATAATCGTTTAGAATGTCATACAAAGTAATTCTAGACAATTCTGTGATTCTATCTTTGTGGCAACAGTTTGGGGAAAGGCCTTTCCTGTTTCAGCATGACAATGCTCCCGTGCACAAAGCGAGGTCCATACAGAAATGGTTTGTCGGGATCGATGGCATCCTAGTGTTAAGATTTCCCTCACTGGAACCTAGCCAAGGGGCCTAGCCTGAACCATGTAAAACAGCCCCAGACCCGTATTCCTCCTCCAACAAACTTTACAGTTGGCACTATGCATGGAGGCAGGTAGCGTTCTCCTGGCATCTGCCAAATTAGGATTAGTCTGTCGGACTTCCAGATGGTGAAGCATGATTCATCACTCCAGCAAACACGTTTCCACTGCTCCAGATTTCAATGGCGGCGAGCTTTACACCACTCCAGCTGACGCTTGTGCGGTTACCTGGCCATGGAAACCCATTTCATGAAGCTGCCGACGAACAGTTATTGTGCTGACGTTCCTTCTAGAGGCAGTTTGGAACTTGGTAGTGAGTGTTGTTCACTCAGTTTGGAACTCGGTCCCGTTCTGTGAGCTTGTGTGGCCTACCACTTCCTAGACATTTCCGCTTCACAATAGCAGCACTTACATTTGACTGGAGCAGCTCTGGCAGAAATTTGACGAACTGACATTTTTCAAAGGTGGCATTCCTATGACAGTGCCATGTTAAAAGTCACTGAGCTCTTCAGTAAGGCCATTCTACTGCCAATGTTTGTCTATGGCGATTGCATGTCTGTGTGCTCAATTGTATACACCTTTCAGCAATGGGTGTGGCTGAAATAGCTGAATCAACTCATTTGAAGGGGAGTCCTCATACTTTTGTATTTATACTGTATCTCTATTAAATGTCAAACATGAACAGTGCGAAAGAGGTGAAAGTATTTCTACTGCGTGGACAACTTATGATATAATATTCCATTTGTAAGTGTGAATATTGAAATCTATCATAACTTACTTGTGACTGGTTATGCAATGAAACAAAAATGTATTGTTGAGTTCTGGTCATATTTATTAGGTCAAAGTGGACTACTCTGGGGTTACAGTTTCTGAAGCTACATCCGCTAAATAATAACCTTGTCTGCCAGTTGTGCTCCTGTTCTGCAGCGCTGCAGCGATACTACTGTACTTTAGCTCTTCTCCTCCTCTCAGACCTTGACCCTGTAAATATAATGATTTATGGAGATGTTAGAGCTGCTTCTTGGCTTAAAAACCTCTTAGATGTTAAGTCCCCTATTTAGGGAACTGAGTGGTTCTGGGCTGGTTTCCGACTGACATTTGGGTGTATATTGAGTGACTGAGCCCAGGCTTGGAAACAGCCTATTAAAGGGGACAGACTAGCGATTGCAGCAATCATGGTTTAATCTCGCTGTGATATTCTCAGACGTATTTCTCAACATTAACAAATATTAAATAATTTTGTAGAAATTTATATTGTCACTAAAAATTATTGAAAGGTGAAATATTATAGTAAGTCGTTAATAATTTGATTGTTAATATATTTAGAAAGGATTTCAGTCATTTCCAGTCCTATTCCCCCACTTTTGTTAAATATGAAACAAATCATAGGGGAGAGTGGGGTAAGTTGAGCCAATGGTTTAGCCAATGGCAAGTTGAGAAAATTGAAGTGTTTTCTTCCCTGGTGTAAATCAAGGCATTATTGCTGGGATATCAGGTAACTACAAGGCCTGACCTAAAAGTGTTGAAAAAAGTACAAAATGTTTATTAGGCGTTAAGCCTGTGTTAAAAGATGTTTCAAATCATTAAAAGAGAAAAAAACTATTGTGATTGTGTTGAATTGTGTTTGGGAAATAAAGATTGACATGATTTGAAAAAGGTAGTGTTCCACTGTTCCTCGGCCGTCATTGAAATTAAGAATTTCTTCTTAACTGACTTGCCTAGTTAAATAAAGGTAAAATAAATAAAAAAATCCTTTCCTGTGGGTCAACTTAGTTGTGCTAAGAGACCACTTTTTTGGGACAAGCTATGTTTAAAAAAAAAACGTTTGCATGAATTCTGATTATTTCAAGGGATACACAACATCCTGAAATATACAGTATGTAGATATCTTTGTTTGAAATAATTATATATTTCCCCCGACAGAGGGACGCTGAATGGCTCAATTTATTCCACTCTCCCCCTATGTACTCAAAAATGAGTACACCTCAGCAATTTATAACTTTTTTTTTTTTTTTACCAGAAAGGTGAGTTCCTGGAACTCTGAATTACTAGTTATTGTTTATGGCCATCTCTTGGAAAAAGTATTACTTTTGGGAATGTCTACTTATGCAGAAACATTTTTCCACAACATTCAAGATTTGACCTGCAATTTGAAACATTGTAAACAGAAAATAGGCAATACAATACAACTATGATTTTATGATTTTTGTCAAAACAAAATACAACACAAAATAAGAAAGACAGACCCTATAACTCACCATGCCGGCATTTTGACTGAGAAAATTACTTGACAAATTCATTTGGATTATTTAAACAATAATTGTTTTAATGCTAGATTACTTTTATCATTGGCCACAGTTGTTGTACCTCAAGTCAACAAATATAATGTTCTCTTGGCCCTCTGAAAAAATAATAATTCTTAAAGAATTTATCCCCCGATCTGGCTGAAATAATTCATCCCCCAATCATTCTTAAAGAATTCAGGCCCCAAACATTCTTAGAGAATTCGTCCTCTAATGATTCTTAAATAATTAATTCCCCAATCATTCCTATAGAAAGAGAGAGAGAGACAAAGACTGAGTCAATCAGTCCAAGTGCAGTGACTCTTGTGTTTTTATTGTTGTTTATTCTCTCGATTTCCCCATTGAGCATGTGCGGATGTAACTCCTGGAGCGCTTGGGGTGTGTGTCCCGCAGCAATATTTCTCCCCCCGCGGGTGCTCTCTCTGTCCCGGTGACAGAAGGCGTGCTTGACTGATGGCACATTGAGGCGGGACAGACAGACGCGCGTTGACAAATTGCCTGTGCCTGACACAAACCCATTCAGCCGGCGGAAATGATAGATGCTGAAGCTAATTTTAAACACCATGAACTAAATTCTTGCCTTCGGAGGCTCCGTTCGCTAACTGGGACACAGCTGGTGGGTTTAGATAGAGCCTGCGGTCACCTGTGTCTTACATCCTACCCCAATACATTAAATAATCTAACTATACCATGATGGGATATCAATGATTAAGCATAGGTACTGTAAGGGGACAGAGGGCAAGGACAGATAGTGTTCCGTTAAAGGTGTTTAGGAGGCATCAGGACATACAGTGCCTTCGGAAAGTATTCAGACCTCTTGAATTTTTTCACCTTTTGTTACGTTACAGCCTTTTGATAAAATTGATTAAATATTTTTTTTTCTCAGCAATCTACACACAATACACCATAATAACAAAGCAACATTTTTTTTTTTGCAAATGTATTAAAACCAGAAATACCTTATTTACATAAGCTCAGGTGCATCCTGTTTCCATTGATCATCCTTAAGATGAATCCACAACTTTATTGGAGTCCACCTGTGGTAAATTAAATTGATTGAACATGATTTGGAAAGGCACACGCCTGTCTATATAAGGTCCCACAGTTGACAGTGCATGTCAGATCAAAAACCAAGCCATGAGGTCGAAGGAATTGTTCATAGAGCTCTGAGACAAGAATGTATCGAGGCACAGATCTGGAGAAGAGTACCAAAAAAGTTCTGCAGCATTCAAGGTCCCCAAGAACACATTGGCCTATATCATTCTTAAATGGAAGAAGTTTGGAAAAACCAAGACTCTTCCTAGAGCTGCCTGCCCGGGCCAAATTGAGCAATTGGGGGGAGAATGCCTTGGTCAGGGAGATGACCAAGAACCCGATGGTCACACTGACAGAGCTCTAGAGTTCTTCTGTGGAGATGGGAGAAACTTCCAGAAGGACAACCATCTCTGCATCACTCCACCAATCAGGCCTTTATGGTAGAGTGGCCAGATGGAAGACACTTCTCTGTAAAAGGCACATGACAGCCTGCTTGGAGCACCTAAAGACTCTCAGACCATGAGAAAAATATGCTCTGGTCTGATGAAACCAAGATTGAACTCTTTGGTCTGAATCCAAAGCGTCATGTCTGGAGGAAATCTGGCACCTTCCCTACGGTGAATCATTGTGGTGGCAGCATCATGCTGTGGGGATGTTTTTCAGCGGCAGGGCCTTTTTTCTTTGTCATTATGAGGTATTGTGTGTATATTGATGAGGAAAATATATATTGAATACATTTCCGAATAAGGCTGTAACATAACAAAATGTGGAAAAAGTCTAGGGGTCTGAGTACTTTCCGAAGGCACTGTAGTAGTTTTGGTGTTGTCGACAAAGACACTCTTTGGTTGGACTCCAAGATATCAGGTTTGATTTCTCCAGCCCAAATACTACTACACATTAAAACAGGTGTTTTTCCTGGGGGAGAGGTCAGCCTAAAGATCTTACATTTACTTAAATGGCAAGTCCTTAAAATCTAAAATTCTCCATCCTTTCTCTCACCACTAATTTAGGTTGGAAAGAGTAAAAATTGTTTTAACTCAGCAAAAAAAGAAACGTCCCTTTTTCAGGACTCTGTCATTCAAAGATAATTAGTAAAAATCCTAACAACTTCACAGATCTTCGTTGTAAAAATTTAAACACTGTTTCCCATGCTTGTTCAATGAACCATAAACAATTAATGAACATGCACCTGTGGAATGGTCATTAAGACACTAACAGCTTACAGAAGGTAGGCAATTAAGGTCACAGTTTTGAAAACGTAGGACACTAAAGAGGCCTTTCTACTGACTCTGAAAAACACCCAAAGAAAGATTCCCAGGGTCCCTGCTCATCTACGTGAACATGCCTTAGGCATGCTGCAAGGAGGCATGAGGACTGCAGATGTGGCCAGGGCAATAAACTGCAATGTCCGTACTGTGAGACGCCTAAGCGCTACAGGGAGACAGGGTGGACAGATGATCGTCCTCGCAGTGGTAGACCACGTGTAACAACACCTGCACAGGATCAAATCAAATCAATCAAATCAAATTTTATTTGTCACATACACATGGTTAGCAGATGTTAATGTGAGTGTAGCGAAATGCTTGTGCTTCTAGTTCCGACAATGCAGTGATAACCAACAAGTAATCTAAGTAACAATTCCAAAACTACTGTCTTATACACAGTGTAAGGGGATAAAGAATATGTACATAAGGATATATGAATGAGTGATGGTACAGAGCAGCATACAGTAGATGGTATCGAGTACAGTATATACATATGAGATGAGTATGTAGACAAAGTAAACAAAGTGGCATAGTTAAAGTGGCTAGTGATACATGTATTACATAAGGATGCAGTCGATGATGTAGAGTACAGTATATACGTATGCATATGAGATGAATAATGTAGGGTAAGTAACATTATATAAGGTAGCATTGTTTAAAGTGGATAGTGATATATTTACATCATTTCCCATCAATTCCAATTATTAACGTGGCTGGAGTTGGGTCAGTGTCAATGACAGTGTGTTGGCAGCAGCCACTCAATGTTAGTGGTGGCTGTTTAACAGTCTGATGGCCTTGAGATAGAAGCTGTTTTTCAGTCTCTCGGTCCCAGCTTTGATGCACCTGTACTGACCTAGTCTTCTGGATGATAGCGGGGTGAACAGGCAGTGGTTCGGGTGGTTGATGTCCTTGATGATCTTTATGGCCTTCCTGTAACATCGGGTGGTGTAGGTGTCCTGGAGGGCAGGTAGTTTGCCCCCGGTGATGCGTTGTGCAGACCTCACTACCCTCTGGAGAGCCTTACGGTTGAGGGTGGAGCAGTTTCCGTACCAGGCGGTGATATAGCCCGCCAGGATGCTCTCGATTGTGCATCTGTAGAAGTTTGTGAGTGCTTTTGGTGACAAGCCGAATTTCTTCAGCCTCCTGAGGTTGAAGAGGCGCTGCTGCGCCTTCTTCACGACGCTGTCAGTGTGAGTGGACCAATTCAGTTTGTCTGTGATGTGTATGCCGAGGAACTTAAAACTTGCTACCCTCTCCACTACTGTTCCATCGATGTGGATAGGGGGGTGTTCCCTCTGCTGTTTCCTGAAGTCCACAATCATCTCCTTAGTTTTGTTGACGTTGAGTGTGAGGTTATTTTCCTGACACCACACTCCGAGGGCCCTCACCTCCTCCCTGTAGGCCGTCTCGTCGTTGTTGGTAATCAAGCCTACCACTGTTGTGTCGTCCGCAAACTTGATGATTGAGTTGGAGGCATGCGTGGCCACGCAGTCGTGGGTGAACAGGGAGTACAGGAAAGGCCTCAGAACGCACCCTTGTGGGGCCCCCGTGTTGAGGATCAGCGGGGAGGAGATGTTGTTGCCTACCCTCACCACCTGGGGGCGGCCCGTCAGGAAGTCCAGTACCCAGTTGCACAGGGCGGGGTCGAGACCCAGGGTCTCGAGCTTGATGACGAGCTTGGAGGGTACTATGGTGTTGAATGCCGAGCTGTAGTCGATGAACAGCATTCTCACATAGGTATTCCTCTTGTCCAGGAGGTTAGGGCAGTGTGCAGTGTGGTTGAGATTGCATCGTCTGTGGACCTATTTGGGCGGTAAGCAAATTGGAGTGGGTCTAGGGTGTCAGGTAGGGTGGAGGTGATATGGTCCTTGACTAGTCTCTCAAAGCACTTCATGATGACGGAAGTGAGTGCTACGGGGCGGTAGTCGTTTAGCTCAGTTACCTTAGCTTTCTTGGGAACAGGAACAATGGTGGCCCTCTTGAAGCATGTGGGAACAGCAGACTGGTATAGGGATTGATTGAATATGTCCGTAAACACACCGGCCAGCTGGTCTGCGCATGCTCTGAGGGCGCGGCTGGGGATGCCGTCTGGGCCTGCAGCCTTGCGAGGGTTAACACGTTTAAATGTCTTACTCACCTCGGCTGCAGTGAAGGAGAGACCGCATGTTTTCGTTGCAGGCCGTGTCAGTGGCACTGTATTGTCCTCAAAGCGGGCAAAAAAGTGATTTAGTCTGCCTGGGAGCAAGACATCCTGGTCCGTGACTGGGCTGGGTTTCTTCTTGTAGTCCGTGATTGACTGTAGACCCTGCCACATGCCTCTTGTGTCTGAGCCATTGAATTGAGATTCCACTTTGTCTCTGTACTGACGCTTAGCTTGTTTAATAGCCTTGCGGAGGGAATAGCTGCATTGTTTATATTCGGACATGTTACCAGACACCTTGCCCTGATTAAAAGCAGTGGTTCGCGCTTTCAGTTTCACGCGAATGCTGCCATCAATCCACGGTTTCTGGTTAGGGAATGTTTTTATCGTTGCTATGGGAACGACATCTTCAACGCACGTTCTAATGAACTCGCACACCGAATCAGCGTATTCGTCAATATTTTTATCTGACGCAATACGAAACATGTCCCAGTCCACGTGATGGAAGCAGTCTTGGAGTGTGGAGTCAGCTTGGTCTGACCAGCGTTGGACAGACCTCAGCGTGGGAGCCTCTTGTTTTAGTTTCTGCCTGTAGGCAGGGATCAGCAAAATGGAGTCGTGGTCAGCTTTTCCGAAAGGGGGGCGGGGCAGGGCCTTATATGCGTCGCGGAAGTTAGAGTAACAATGATCCAAGGTTTTACCACCCCTGGTTGCGCAATCGATATGCTGATAAAATTTAGGGAGTCTTGTTTTCAGATTAGCTTTGTTAAAATCCCCAGCTACAATGAATGCAGCCTCCGGATAAATGGTTTCCAGTTTGCAAAGAGTTAAATAAAGTTTGTTCAGAGCCATCGATGTGTCTGCTTGGGGGGGGGATATATACGGCTGTGATTATAATCGAAGAGAATTCTCTTGGAAGATAATGCGGTCTACATTTGATTGTGAGGAATTCTAAATCAGGTGAACAGAAGGATTTGAGTTCCTGTATGTTTCCTTCATCACACCATGTCTCGTTAGTCATGAGGCATACGCCCCCGCCACTCTTCTTACCAGAAAGATGTTTGTTTCTGTCGGCGCGATGCGTGGAGAAACCCGTTGGCTGCACCGCATCGGATAGCGTCTCTCCAGTGAGCCATGTTTCCGTGAAGCAGAGAACGTTGCAGTCTCTGATGTCCCTCTGGAATGCCACCCTTGCTCGGATTTCGTCAACCTTGTTGTCAAGAGACTGAACATTGGCAAGAAGAATGCTGGGGAGTGGTGCGCGATGTGCCCTTTTTCGGAGTCTGACCAGAAGACCGCCTCGTTTCCCTCTTTTTCTGAGTCGTTTTCTTGGGTCGCTGCATGCGATCCATTCCGTTGTCCTGTTTGTAAGGCAGAACACAGGATCCGCGTCGCGGAAAACATATTCTTGGTCGTACTGATGGTGAGTTGACGCTGATCTTATATTCAGTAGTTCTTCTCGACTGTATGTAATGAAACCTAAGATGACCTGGGGTACTAATGTAAGAAATAACAGAAAAAAACAAAAAACTGCATAGTTTCCTAGGAACGCGAAGCGAAGCGGCCATCTCTGTCGGTGCCGGAAGTCAGTCGATACTGACATGTTAAGTTTGCTGAGAAAAATCAGTACATTTGAACATCACACCTGCGGGACAGGTACAGGATGGCAACAACAACTGCCCGAGTAACAACAGGAACGCACAATCCCTCCATCAGTGCTCAGACTGTCCGCAATAGGCTGAGAGAGGCTGGGCTGAGGGCTTGTAGGCCTGTTGTAGTAAGGCAGGTCCTCACCAGACATCACCGCAAAGAACGTTGCCTATGGGCACAAACCCACCGTCGCTGTAGCAGACAGGACTGGCAAAAAGTGCTCTTCACTGACGAGTCGCGGTTTTGTCTCACCAGGAGTGATTGTCGAATTTGCATTTATTGTCGAAGGAATGAGCATTACACCGAAGACTGTACTCTGGAGAGGGATTGATTTGGAGGTGGAGGGTTTGTCATGGTCTCGGGTGATGTGTCACAGCATCATCGGACTGAGATTGCTGTCATTGCAGGCAAACATAAACTCTGTGCGTTACATGGAAGACATCCTCCTCCCTCATGTGGTACCCATCCTGCAGGCTCATCCTGACATGACCCTCCAGCATGACAATGCCACCAGCCATACTGCTCGTTCTGTGCGTGATTTCCTGCAAGACAGGAATGTCAGTATTCTGCCATGGCCAGCGAAGAGCTCGGGTCTCAATCCCATTGAGCATGTCTGGGACCTGATGGATCGGAGGGTGAGGGCTAGGGCCATTCCCCCCAGAATTGTCTGGGAACTTGCAGGTGCATTGGTGGAAGAGTGGGGTAACATCTCACAGCAAGAACTGGTAAATCTGGCGCAGTCCATGAGGAGGAGATGCACTGCAGTACTTAATGCAGCTGGTGGCCACACCCTTTTGATTTTGACACGCCCTTTGTTCAGGGACACATTATTCAATTTCTGTTCGTCACATGTCTGTGGAACTTGTTCAGTTTATGTCTCAGCTATTGAATCTTGTTATGTTCATACAAATATTTACACATGTTAAGTTTGCTGAGAAAAACGCAGTTGACAGTGAGAGGACGTTTCTTTTTTTGCTGAGTTTATATATATTAAATATGTATATATACAGTGCCAGTCAAAGGTTTGGACACACCTACTCATTCAAGGGTTTTTCTTTATTTATACTATTTTCTACATTGTAGAATAATAGCATATGGAATCATGTAGTAGCCAAAAAAGTGTTAAACAAATCAAAATATGTTTTATATTTGAGATTATTCAAAGTAACCACCCTTTTCCTTGATAACAGCTTTGCACAATCTTGGCATTCTCTCAACCAGCTTACTGAGGTAGTCACTATACTTTTCAATTAACAAGTGTGCCTTGTTTGAAGTTAATTTGTTTAAATTGCTTTCCTTCTTAATGCGTTTGAGCCAATCAGTTGTTTTGTGACAAGGTAGGGGTGGTATACAGAAGATAGCCCTATTTGGTAAAAGACCAAGACCATATTATGGCAAGAACAGCTCAAATAAGCAAAGAGAAATGACAGTCCATCATTTCTTTGAGACAAACATTCAAGAACTTTGAAAGTTTCTTCAAGTGCAGTCGCAAAAATCATCAAGCACTATGATGAAACTGGCTCTCATGAGGACCGCCACAGGAAAGGAATACACAGAGTTACCTCTGCTGCAGAGGATAAGTTCATTAGAGTTACCAGCCTCAGAAATGGTCAATTAACTGCACCTCAGATTGCAGCACAAATACATGCTTCACAGAGTTCAAGTTACAGACACATCTCAACATCAACTGTTCAGAGACTGCATGAATCAGGTTTTCATGGTCGAATTGCTGCAAAGAAACCACTACAAAAGGACACCAATAAGAAGATACTTGCCTGGGCCAAGAGACATGAGCAACAGACATTAGACCATTGGAAATCTATCCTTTAGTATGAGTCCAAATGTGAGAGTTTTGGTTTAAACTGCAATTGTCTTTGTGAGACACAGGGTAGGTGAACGGATGATCTCCGCATGTGTGGTTCCCACCTTGAAGCATGGAGGAGGAGTTTGTTATGGTGTGGGGGTGCTTTGCTGGTGACACTGTCAGTGATTTTTTTAGAATTCAAGGCACACTTTATCAGCATGGCTACCACAGCATTCTGCAGCAATACGCCATCCTATCTGGTTTGCGCTTAGTGGGACTATCATATGTTTTCCAACAGGACAATGACCCAAAACACACCTCCAGGCAGTGTAAGGGATATTTCACCAAGAAGGAGAATGCTAGAGTGCTGCATCAGATGACCTGGCATCCACAATCACCCAACATCCCCAATTGAGATGGTTTGGGATGAATAGCACCTCAAAGTCAAGTAAAAGCAGCCAACAAGTGCGGGAACTCCTTTAAGAATGTTGGAAAAGCATTCCAGGTGACTACTTCATGAAGCTGGTTGAGAGAATGCCAAGGGTGTGCAATGGTGTCATGAAGACAAATGGTGACTTAGAATATGTGGACAACTACAAATACCTAGGTGTCTGGCTAAACTGTAAACTCTACTTCCAGACTCATATTAAGCATCTTCAATACAAAATTACATCTAGAATTGGCTTCCTATTTCTCAAAAAAAGCCTCCTTCACTCATGCTGCCCAACTTATCCTCTTGGAACTGATTATCCTGCCGATCCTTGACTTTGGCGATGTCATTTACAAAATAGCCTCCAACACTCTACTCAACAAATTGGATGTAGTCTATCACAGTGCCATCCGTTTTGTCAGCGAAGCCCCATATACTACCCACCACTGCGACCTGTATGCTCTGGTTGGCTGGCCCTCGCTTCATATTCGTCGCCAAACCCACTGGCTCCAGGTCATCTGTAAGTCTTTTCTAGGTAAAGCCCCGCCTTATCTCAGCTCACTGGTCACCATAGCAGCACCCACCCGTAGCACGCACTCCAGCAGGTATATTTAAAAGAGCCAACTCCTCCTTTGGCCTCCTTTCCTTCCAGTTCTCTGCTGCCAATGACTGGAACGAATTGCAAAAATCACTGAAGTTGGAGACTTCTGTTCCCCTTCACTAACTCAGCTATCTTAGCAGCTCACCGATCGCTGCAGCTGTACACAGCCCATCTGTAAATAGCCCATCCACCTACCTACCTCATCCCCATATTGTTTTAATTTACTTTTTTTGCTCCTTTGCATACCAGCATTTCTACTTGCACATCATCTGCACATTTATCACGCCAGTGTTAATTTGCTGAATTGTAATTACCTCGCTACAATGGCCTATTTATTGCTTTACCTCCTTACTCCTTACTTGCACACACTGTATATAAATCTTTTCTATTATTATTGGCTGTACTTTTGTTTATTCCATGTGTAACTCTGTGTTGCTTTATCTTGGCCAGGTCCTGGTTAAATAAAGGTGAAATAAAACGTTTAAAAAATCAAAAAAGGTCTGATGGGCCACATCAGAAATTGAGACAGAGTGGGGAAGATAATAATCTCTCTGACTCTTTCATCAGATTATATCACACCATGGATAATAGAGTTTTAACCTTTTCACCCTACTGAGCAGAGCTAAACCAAACCGGGCTGAGCTGAGTGGATCCGAGTTGAGCTGTGCTGGTAGCCTGGTTTGATTTGACCATAGGCAGAATGTAAAACAATGAAATCTTTATGACAAATTACTTAAAGTACCATTGATTTCTTAAGTTTGTTTGCTTGCTTTTACAAAACTTTTAGCCAGGGCCTCATTATCCCACATATCAATATGCTCTCAGATTTTGATTGGTGTCTGTTACTTTGTTATCCATTGCATTAAAATCCCTGTTGGCTACTTCGGTTGGTCCATGCATGCCAGTCTAGAATAGAAGAACATCACACTGAATGGAAGTACATTACAGATGATCAGTTTAACAGGAACTTTGCAGTTGCTTGATTTGATATGCTTGTATCAATGAAAACTGCAGATGGTGACTGAGTATCTTCAGGATGCACTTATGGATGCAGCATAATGAAGTCCTTACAGAGTACTTGTAGTCCATTATCAGTCAATCAGCAGCATAATAAAGTCCTTACAGAGTACTTGTAGTCCATGATCAGTTAATCAACAGCATAATAAAGTCCTTACAGAGTACTTGTAGTTCATGATCAGTTAATCAACAGCATAACCTGCATACATTGACCTGGAGAAGTAACTAGTGTACATGCAACATTGTTTTAAGGTCACGCCCAGGGTTTTCTGCTGCTGATGTTTATTGATGTTGCTCATTTAGTTTCCGTGATGAAGGGACAAATCAAATCAAGGTTTATTTGTCACTTGCGCTTAATACAACAGGTGTAGTAGACCTTACAGTGAAATGCTAACTTACAGGCTCTAACCAGTAGTGCAAAAAAGGTGTTAGGTGAACGATAGGTAAGTAAAGAAATAAAACAACAGTAAAAAAGACAGGCTATATACAGTAGCGAGGCTATAAAAGTAGCGAGGCTACATACAGACACTGGTTAGTCAGGCTGATTGAGGTAGTATGACATGTAGATATGGTTAGGGTGACTTTTCATATATGATGAACAGAGAGTAGCAGTAGCGTAAAAGAGGGGTTGGCGGGTGGTGGGTGGTGGGACATAATGCAGATAGCCTGGTTAGCCAATGTGCGGGAGCACTGGTTGGTCGGCCCAATTGAGGTAGTATGTACATGAATGTATAGTTAGTGACTATGCATATATGACAAACAGAGCGTAGCAGCAGCGTAAAAAGAGGGGTTGGGGGGACACACAATGCAAATAGTCCGGGTAGCCATTTGATTACCTGTTCAGGAGTCTTATGGCTTGGGGGTAAAAACTGTTGAGAAGCCTTTTTGTCCTAGACTTGGCACTCCGGTACCGCTTGCCATGCGGTAGTAGAGAGAACAGTCTATAACTGGGGTGGCTGGGATCTTTGACCCTTTTTAGGGCCTTCCTCTGACACTGCCTGGTGTAGAGGTCCTGGATGGCAGGCAGCTTAGCACCAGTGATGTACTGGGCCTTACGCACTACCCTCTTTAGTGCCTTGCGGTCAGAGGCTGAGCAATTGTCATCCCAGGCAGTAATGCAACCAGTCAGGATGCTCTCGATGTTGCAGCTTTTGAGGAACCTTTTGAGGATCTCAGGACCCATGCCAACCTCCTGTGCTCTGTCGGCAGCTGACAGAAGGGCGGCTCCGCATGACAAATGGCAGACACAAAACGGCTGCCACCTCTGTAATTACGCTAATTTCTGCTGATTGAAAAATAATATGGTTACTTGAAAAATTATAATTGGGGGATTGTTTTACGCATACATTTTAGTGTCACGTCCTGACCTTAGTTCCTTTTTTATGTCTCTATTTTGGTTTGGTCAGGGTGTGAGTTGGGATGGGCACTCTGTTTTGTTCTATGTTTTGTAGTTCTGTGTTTGGTCTGGTATGTTTCCCAATCAGAGGCAGCTGTCTATCGTTGTCTCTGATTGAGAACCATACTTAGGTACTCTGTTCCCACCTGTGTTTGTGGGTAGTTGTTTTCTGTTTTTGTATTCTGTACCAGACAGAACTGCTTCGGTTTCGTTCATTCTCTTTTGTTGTTTTTCCATTCAGTGTTCAATTCATAAATAAAGATGAACTCGTACCACGCTGCACCTTGGTCCTCACCTTGTTCATCCCACGACAGCCGTTACATTTAGTGAATATTATTACAACCCCGGGCAACATATGTAATGATAAGAACACGAGGCCTTGTGTTCCAAATGGCACCCTATTTCCTATATAGTGTGCTAGGTTACAGAGGTTGCTGTGTCGGTCTTAAATGGATCAAGAAATAATATACAATACCAGAAATTGCTAATTGATTTAGAAGTGCTACTGAGGCGCTAACACCTACATGAGTATGCCCTTGTATTTGCATGCGTTAACAGTCTTATGTACATGATTTTGAGGGAGGTCACAGAACAATAACATGGAGAAATGCATTCAGGAAATCAATAGCTCCATTGACACCGGCAGTATTATGCTACTGTGAATCTGTGGCATTTTATAAAACACCTCAATCTATCACGCTGTCTCAAAATAGTGGTAGGTGTGTGTTGAAAGAGCTCTCACTTCCTCCAAAACCAATAAATATTGTTCTGCAAAACAACACCTTCAGTGTATTTGTCTAAACAATGTTTATATAGCCGTGGGAGAAAAAAATGATTGATGATTGAATGCAATATTTCATCCTTATACATTTTGACCATATATAGGCATGAGGTATCAAATGCTTTGCTATTTGTGTATCCACAGTCCCACTTTCATTTGCAAAACAGCTGCAGTACCAACTGCCTGAGAAATATTTACAAAGGGCAAATTCCTGAGATGAAATCAATGGCGACACGCTACGTGACTTCTATAAAAGACAAAACAAATCTGTTAGAAGCCCCTGAAGTAGAGAATGGAAAATGCAGTGTGTGGTGGCTTGAATGGAGAGAGGAGACAGGCTTAATTTTCTGTCTGCCAAACAAATCACTTTGTATTCAATGTTTGGCCTGGTCAGGACAGGGTTTTCAGCCACCAACCACCCCCAGATCGGTCTAGTTTCAGTTCTGATATGGTAGGAGAATACAGGAAAATATATTGATACAAGTCACCTCATCCTAGAGAGGGTTACACGATTAGAAGCACGTCACGCCAGGGTAAGCCTACACGAAACACAGCCCATATTTGAAGTGACTCTAAAATGTTTGACCGCTAGGTTCTTTTATGGGTGTTGTGACTCATACTGTGGTACTCAATACCTTGTTCAAAGGCACGAAAATATTTTGTCTTGACCATTCACCCCCTGAATTGCACACATAAAATGTCTCAATTGTATCAAGGCTTAAAAATCCTTCTTTAACCTGTGTCCTCTACACTGATTGGCTTTAACAAGTGACATCAATAAGGATCACAGCTTCACCTGGATTCACCCGGTCAGTCTATGTCATGGAAAGAGCAGGTGTTCTTAACGTTTTGTATACTCAGTGTATTCCATTTAGCAGACGCTTCCATCCAAAGAGACTTACAGTCATGCATGCATACATTTTATGTATGGGTGGTCCCGGGAATCAAACCGACTATCCTGGCATTGCAATCACAATACTCTATCAACTGAGCTCCAGATGAACACCACATATGGTACTTCTGATGTATAATTACACTCATGTTAGCTAATGATATCCTGGTATTGAAACACTGCTAAAGCAAAACTAATCGAAGGGCAAATCACTTGCTTGATTCCGGAATGTCCTTAGTGTTTGCTGCCTGTTGCTACTAGGACTAGAAACAGTATACAAATACCAGTGTTTACCTACATCTACAATACATCTATGACCGGAAGGTTAAAAAAAATAGAGCCAGTGAAAATCATACCGTATGTCCTGTTGTCCAGGCCTGCCAAGTGATGATCCAAACAGTCCACAGTTTAAGGAGCAGTTCAGGATTTGAGCCAGTTTGCTACAGCAGGACAATAATCCTGCAACAACAGGAAATGTGAAATACTATGTGGATTATAATTCATTTACATTTTTGTAGGGGTTGATACATTTTTTGTCAGGGAAAATCAAGATACACACTTCAGAAGCCTTTTGAAACCTCAAACACATTTGAAAGTTCTGCAACAGATTGATCAAATTAAGATACTACATATTTCTGTATGCTGTTCATAACAAGTGGGAAGCTGGGGAATTACTATTTGTAAACTGTGAGCAACGCGTTGTGTGCGTTTAAGCGCTTTGTACTCATTGAGAATGCTGATTAGCTAATGGAAAACAAGCTGCATCAACCATAAACTAAAAGTACAGCTATAATGCTCACAGAAAAATGTATAGTGTTAAAAAAACTGTACAGATTGTTTTTTTAATCATGTTTTGCTGTTGCATTTAACTGCCGAAACTGCCGAAAATGCTGTTTCCTTAGCATGTCACATCAGAGTTCAGCAGAGCTCAGAGATTATAGACAAGTTTCCCACTAGAAATGATCTGTTGAAGGGGCATTCAAGTGGATTTTTCCCAGTGGCGTGCTGATATTTGCGAATTTATTAGATGTTGTGAATGCAGCACTGATCCCCTAGGGCTCTTCCTGTGTCAGCCTCTCAGCTCCCTCTCCGACAACTGAAGGTAAAAGATATCCCGTGGAGGTAGTGTGGGTTATTGTGCTGGGCTTTCATTTTGACCCTCTTTGCCGTAGCTTTTACAGTGGTGCCTGAAATATTGTTCTCTGGTCATCACTTCAGCCCTGTCCGTAGAAAAAAAAAAGAAATCCTCACAGTATTTTCAAGCGGCCCCTATTCCTATGTCCCAAAGACTTGGAGAGGAAACAGACGATTTAAAGCAGTATCTCATTCTCAAGCACTCCAGAGACTTTCGATTGCCTAGCTTTCATATACTGAATAAAAATATCAACAACATGTACAGTGTTGGTCCCATGTTTCATGAGCTGAAATAAAACATAAAAGATCTCAGAAATGTTCCATACACACAAACAACTTGAGTTGCAGTATATTGTGCAGTTTTGTCACACAACACAACACCACAAATGTCTCTAGTTTTGAGGGAGTGGTCACACCAGATACAGGCTAGTTTTCTGATCCAGAGACATACATTAAGGTACAGTTGAAGTCGGAAGTTTACATACACCATAGCCAAATACATTTCAAATCAGTTTTTCACAATTCCTGACATTTAATCCTAGTAAAAATTCCCTGTTTTATGTCAGTTAAGATCACCACTTCATTTTAAGAATGTGAAACGTCAGAATAATAGTAGAGAGAATGATTTATTTCATCTTTTTTTCATTCATCACATTCCCAGTGGGTCAGATATTTACATACACTCAATTAGTATTTGGTAGCATTGCCTTTAAATTGTTTAACTTGGTTCAAATGTTTCGGGAAACCTTCCACAAGCTTCCCTCAATAAGTTGGGTGAATTTTGGTCCATTCCTCCTGACAGAGCTGGTGTAACTGAGTCAACTTTGTAGGCCTCCTTGCTCGCACACACTTTTTCAGTTCTGCCCAGATATTTTCTATAGGATTGTCCTTAAGCCATTTTACCACAATTTTGGAAGTATGCTTGGGGTTATTGTCCATTTGAAGACCCATTTGCGATCAAGCTTTAACTTCCTGACTGATGTCTTGAGATGTTGCTTCAATATATCCACAACATTTTCTCTACCTCATGATGCAATCTATTTTGTGAAGTGCACCAGTGTTACCTCTGTAGCACGACATTACTCCTTTCCAAAGGATTATGAAATTAACCTTTGGAAGTGATAGTAATTATATTCAAAGGGCAACTGATATATGGCACAAAATGGGCCTGCAATTATACACATGGGGAAAAGTATTAACTGTGTCATTATATTTACATGGGTAGGCAATAGTGTACAGCACTTCTTCATGGCTTGATGCTTGAATATTAGTATGTGTAGGTTGAACCACAGCTTCACTGGAATGCATCACTTATTATCGTTGTTAACTAAATGTAAATTACTTTAGCTCGCTAGTTAACCATTAGGCTAACTGTGGGGCAAAACAATACACTTACATAGTTTTTTATTGAATTATGCGGCTGCTAGGCTATATTGCCACATTTCTTCTCGCAATACCTCAGCTGTTCAACTTTAGTGGGTAAATCTAGGCTAAGCTCCTTTACTAGCCTTTAAAGGTAACATATTAAAATTGTGGGTGATAGAACTCTGTTTCCCCCGATTCCCTACCTCCACAGACACTTAGTGCCTTTGTGCTTTTATGTTAGGTTTCTCCATCTCTGTTCATTTCAGGCCATGGAACTGCAACTCATTTTAGGCCATGGAACTGCAACTAATTTTAGGCCATGGAACTGCAACTAATTTTAGGCCATGGAACTGCAACTAATTTTAGGCCATGGAACTGCAACTAATTTTAGGCCTTGGAAATGCAACTCCAGGCGGCTTTGCAATGAATCAAAGCTATTTGCTTAGCAAATGCCTCTTTCAATCAAAGTTAGAAAATGAAAATCACCCGAAAGAAAGCAGCAGGTCAGACACCATTTCCTTGGCAACATTTTTAAATTATACACCGTCAATAAAAGTAGTGTGTGATCACATTTGTGTAAGGTGACATGAATGTTGGGATGTTTATTTATGGCAGAAGGCTCTATTACTGGAGGATTTTTACAGTTCCATTTGTTATTTAGCTCGTTTAAAAAAAAAATGTTTAACCTTTATTTTACTAGGCAAGTCAGTTAAGAACAAATTCTTATTTTCAATGTCAGCCTAGGAACAGGGGGTTAACAGCCTGTTCAGGGGCAGAACGACAAATTTGTACCTTGTCAGCTCGGGGAATTGAACTTGCAACTTTTCGGTTACTAGTCCAACGCTCTAACCACTAGGCTACCCTGAAGTTAAGATGTTAATATCTTTAAATACAAATAGGGAGAGTAAGACTAAGGCCATATCTGGAAACAGCTTCTTTATACCATTATGATGAGAGATTCATTGGGAGAAGCGACAACGTGAAAACAATGACTATGCCACTGTTGACATCACCTCCATATTCGTCGATGTAGATGCTGTCGAAGTCATTGATAGATTACTGTTCTCAAAATATTGGTTATTCATTTAACTTAATATCCCCAAATATCATATTTGTTTGTAGGTTAAAGAAAGGTTGTAACGGTTGAATAAAGAACTAACAAGGAAATTGAAAAGTTCAACAAAAACCATTGACATTCAAAGGTCTACGGTAACAACTGTCACCCCTGTCCACACAACGGGTCTGACACCCACCTGAGTTGAGATCAGATTGAAAAAGGCGCGGGCCCATAAGGTTCCACACTGTCCGTGACTTCACAGCTGTCCTCAGATTTACTTCCCAGCGTGCTAAAAAAAGAACACACTAGTTTTTACAATCTAAATTGAAAACTGCTGGAGGGGAAAATAGTGTGGCGGCAGCCAGCGGGGGAGGTGTCGATGGTGGAGGGGTCGTAAAGCGGAGCGTGGCGGGACGCTGTGTCGACACTCATCAGGGAGAAATTATTACCTCTATTAAATGAGAACATTGAAGAGAGGGGAGGTGAGGTTAACATCCCATTCCCCCCACGCCTCTTCACCACAACATACAAGCACACAGCATCAACCTTTCACCCCAACATACACACGTACACAGCATCAACCTTTCACCCCAACACACACGCACACAGCATCAACCTTTCACCCCAACACACACGCACACAGCATCAACCTTTCACCCCAACATACACACGCACACAGCATCAACCTTTCACCCCAACACACATGCATACAGCATTAACCTTTCACTCCAACAAACGGCATCAACCTTTCACCCCAATACATACACACACTGTTTCAACATTTCACCCCAACACATGCATTTCACCCCAAAACACATGCACACAGCATCAACCTTTCACACCCTACCACATGGACTTGCATGCACACACACACACACACACACACACACACACACACACACACACACACACACACACACACACACACACACACACACACACACACACACACACACACACACACACACACACACACACACACACACGAGGGAAACATTTTATAATGATTTAGGATGCTGCTTGTTGGAGACCACAGAGACACAGGAGCACTCTGGTAGTCTTTGGTGGAGTAAGATTGAATCAGAATATGCAGTATTCGGAGTATGCACTATTCATTATCCAAAGTATAGCACACAAACTGGAAATCACTGTGACTGTATATTTACTATCTTTCAGTATTTTGGATGTAAGCAAATATAGTCACTTCCAAAATTATTGGCACAATTGATGAAGATGAGACAAAAATACTTTATAAAACAAGTAATACAAATACTGAGCTATATTCTATGCTCCAAAAAATGGGGAAATTATATTATTTTATACTAATACAATTGCTTAGATACAAATATTTTGTTAAACAAGTAATACAAAAAATGCTAAAATATAGGTGCCAGAATCATTATCAATGCTGTTTTCAACACTTGTAAGGATGACGGGACGAAGCCGTTTTGTCTATAATGTTTTATGAGAATGGAGAAAACATTGGGAGGTGTCCCCAGGACAAGTGGAAGTTAAACAGCTCCATATTATCAAAGATTCACCACCATATTTTACAGTAGGTATGAGGTTATTTTCTGCGTATACAGTGCCTTTGGAAAGTATTCAGACCCCATGACTTTTTCCACATTTTGTTACGTTACAGCCTTATTCTAAAATATATATTTTTTTCTCTCATCATTTTACACACAATACCCCATAATGACAAAGCAAAAATAGGTTTTTAGATATTTTTGGTAATTTATTATGAACAAAAAACTGAAATACCACATATACTGTACATAAGTATTCAGACTCTTTACTCAGTACTTTGTTGAAGCACCTTTGGCAGCGATTGCAGCCTCGAGTCTTCTTCGGTATGACGCTACAAGCTTGGCACCACTGTAATTGGGGAGTTTCTCCCAGTCTTCTCTGCAGATCTTCTCAAGCTCTGTCAGGTTGGATGGGGAGCGTCGCTGCACAGCTATTTTTAGGTCTCTACAGAGAAGTCAAATAAATGTTTATATGTCACATACACATGGTTAGCAGATGTTAATGCGAGTGTAGCGAAATGCTTGTGCTTCTAGTTCCGACCATGCAATAATATCTAGCAAGTACTCTAACCTAACAATTTCACAACAACTACCTTATATCTAGCAAGTACTCTAACCTAACGTTCTCTGCTTCACGGAAACATGGCTTACTGGGAAGACGCGATCCGATGCGGTGCAGCCAACGGGTTTCTCCACGCATCGCGCCGTCAGAAACAAACATCTCTCTGGTAAGAAGAGTGGCGGGGGTGTATGCCTCATGACTAACGGGACATGGTGTGATGAAGGAAACATACAGGAACTCAAATCCTTCTGTTCACCTGATTTAGAATTCCTCACAATCAAATGTAGACCGCATTATCTTCCAAGAGAATTCTCTTCGATTATAATCACAGCCGTATATATCCCCCCCCAAGCAGACACATCGATGGCTCTGAACGAACTTTATTTAACTCTTTGCAAACTGGAAACCATTTATCCGGAGGCTGCATTCATTGTAGCTGGGGATTTTAACAAAGCTAATCTGAAAACAAGACTCCCTAAATTTTATCAGCATATCGATTGCGCAACCAGGGGTGGTAAAACCTTGGATCATTGTTACTCTAACTTCCGCGACGCATATAAGGCCCTGCCCCGCCCCCCTTTCGGAAAAGCTGACCACGACTCCATTTTGCTGATCCCTGCCTACAGGCAGAAGCTAAAACAAGAGGCTCCTACGCTGAGGTCTGTCCAACGCTGGTCAGACCAAGCTGACTCCACACTCCAAGACTGCTTCCATCACGTGGACTGGGACATGTTTCGTATTGCGTCAGATGGAAATATTGACGAATACGCTGATTCGGTGTGCGAGTTCATTAGAACGTGCGTCGAAGATGTCGTTCCCATAGCAACGATAAAAACATTCCCTAACCAGAAACCGTGGATTGATGGCAGCATTCGTGTGAAACTGAAAGCGCGAACCACTGCTTTTAATCAGGGCAAGGTGTCTGGTAACATGTCCGAATATAAACAATGCAGCTATTCCCTCCGCAAGGCTATTAAACAAGCTAAGCGTCAGTACAGAGACAAAGTGGAATCTCAATTCAATGGCTCAGACACAAGAGGCATGTGGCAGGGTCTACAGTCAATCACGGACTACAAGAAGAAACCCAGCCCAGTCACGGACCAGGATGTCTTGCTCCCAGGCAGACTAAATAACTTTTTGCCCGCTTTGAGGACAATACAGTGCCACTGACACGGCCTGCAACGAAAACATGCGGTCTCTCCTTCACTGCAGCCGAGGTGAGTAAGACATTTAAACGTGTTAACCCTCGCAAGGTTGCAGGCCCAGACGGCATCCCCAGCCGCGCCCTCAGAGCATGCGCAGACCAGCTGGCCGGTGTGTTTACGGACATATTCAATCAATCCCTATACCAGTCTGCTGTTCCCACATGCTTCAAGAGGGCCACCATTGTTCCTGTTCCCAAGAAAGCTAAGGTAACTGAGCTAAACGACTACCGCCCCGTAGCACTCACTTCCGTCATCATGAAGTGCTTTGAGAGACTAGTCAAGGACCATATCACCTCCACCCTACCTGACACCCTAGACCCACTCCAATTTGCTTACCGCCCAAATAGGTCCAAAGACGATGCAATCTCAACCACACTGCACACTGCCCTAACCCACCTGGACAAGAGGAATACCTATGTGAGAATGCTGTTCATCGACTACAGCTCGGCATTCAACACCATAGTACCCTCCAAGCTCGTCATCAAGCTCGAGACCCTGGGTCTCGACCCCGCCCTGTGCAACTGGGTACTGGACTTCCTGACGGGCCGCCCCCAGGTGGTGAGGGTAGGCAACAACATCTCCTCCCCGCTGATCCTCAACACGGGGCCCCACAAGGGTGCGTTCTGAGCCCTTTCCTGTACTCCCTGTTCACCCACGACTGCGTGGCCACGCACGCCTCCAACTCAATCATCAAGTTTGCGGACGACACAACAGTGGTAGGCTTGATTACCAACAACGACGAGACGGCCTACAGGGAGGAGGTGAGGGCCCTCGGAGTGTGGTGTCAGGAAAATAACCTCACACTCAACGTCAACAAAACTAAGGAGATGATTGTGGACTTCAGGAAACAGCAGAGGGAACACCCCCCTATCCACATCGATGGAACAGTAGTGGAGAGGGTAGCAAGTTTTAAGTTCCTCGGCATACACATCACAGACAAACTGAATTGGTCCACTCACACTGACAGCGTCGTGAAGAAGGCGCAGCAGCGCCTCTTCAACCTCAGAAGGCTGAAGAAATTCGGCTTGTCACCAAAAGCACTCACAAACTTCTACAGATGCACAATCGAGAGCATCCTGGCGGGCTGTATCACCGCCTGGTACGGCAACTGCTCCGCCCTCAACCGTAAGGCTCTCCAGAGGGTAGTGAGGACTGCACAACGCATCACCGGGGGCAAACTACCTGCCCTCCAGGACACCTACACCACCTGATGTTACAGGAAGGCCATAAAGATCATCAAGGACATCAACCACCCAAACCACTGCCTGTTCACCCCGCTATCATCCAGAAGGCGAGGTCAGTACAGGTGCATCAAAGCTGGGACCGAGAGACTGAAAAACAGCTTCTATCTCAAGGCCATCAGACTGTTAAACAGCCACCACTAACATTGAGTGGCTGCTGCCAACACACTGTCATTGACACTGACCCAACTCCAGCCACTTTAATAATGGGAATTGATGGGAAATTATGTAAATATATCACTAGCCACTTTAAACAATGCTACCTTATATAATGTTACTTACCCTACATTATTCATCTCATATGCATACGTATATACTGTACTCTACATCATCGACTGCATCCTTATGTAATACATGTATCACTAGCCACTTTAACTATGTCACTTTGTTTACTTTGTCTACACACTCATCTCAGATGTATATACTGTACTCGATACCATCTACTGTATGCTGCTCTGTACCATCACTCATTCATATATCCTTATGTACATATTCCTTATCCCCTTACACTGTGTATAAGACAGTAGTTTTGGAATTGTTAGTTAGATTACTTGTTGGTTATCACTGCATTGTCGGAACTAGAAGCACAAGCATTTCGCTACACTCGCATTAACATCTGCTAACCATGTGTATGTGACAAATAAAATTTGATTTGATTTGATTTATTTATACACACAAGTGTAAAGGAATGAATATGAGAATGAGAATATGTACATAAAAAAATATGAACGAGCGATGGCCGAACGGCATAGGCAAGATGCAGTAGATGGTATAGAGTACAGCATATACATATGAGATGAGTAATGTAGGGTATATAAACATTATATAAAGTGGCATTGTTTAAAGTGGCTAGTGATACATTTATTACATCAATATTTCCATTATTAAAGTGGCTAGAGATGAGTCAGTATGTTGGCAGCAGCCACTCAATGTTAGTCATGGCTGTTTAACAGTCTGATGGCCTTGAGATAGAAGCTGTTTTGCAGTCTCTCGGTCCCTGCTTTGATGCACCTGTACTGACCTCGCCTTCTGGATGATAGCGAGGTGAACAGGCAGTGGCTCGGGTGGTTATTGTCCTTGATGATCTTTTTGGCCTTCCAGTGACATCGGGTGGTATATGTGTCCTGGAGGTCAGGTAGTTTGCCTCCGGTGATACATTGTGCAGACCTCACTACCTCTTGACACACTGCTCACTTACCCCGGAAGCTAGCTGCACCAACATGTTGGAGGAAACACTGTTCAGCTGGTGACCAAAGTCAGCATGCAGGTGCCCGGCCCACCACAAGGAGTCGCTAGAGTGCAATAAGACAAGGAAATCCCTGCCGGCCAAACCCTCCCCTAACGCAGAAGACGCTGGGCCATTTGTGCGCCGCCTCATGGGTCTCCCAGTCACTGCCAGTGTGACAGCCTGGGATCAAACTTGGGTCTGTAATGACGCCTCAAGCACTGCGATGCAGTGTCTTATACCACTGCGCAACTCGGGAGGCCCCTGTTTACATCATTTTAATAGCAAGACACTGTAAAGTCCATTATCCCTCCGAAGAGTATGAATTAAGGTTTGAATCCTAAGCAACCTGCCTACACATAGTTTGAAGTACAATACCAACATAGCTACTGTAGTAAGTCATCGCTGTATGCTGGAAAACCATGGTACAGCATGAGTAGAATAGGCATTGTGGTGCTCCTGCCGAATTTCCTTTATTTTTCATCCACCTTGGTGGGAATTACTTTGGACACGCAAAGGGGACAGCCCTGGTGCGTCAGATGCGAGCTCATTTTGTGGTAGTCATCCGAATGTCTACTCTGACATCACAAAGTGGAGGAATTGGATGTTCCAGTGGGACGAGAACATAAACAAGGGCAATAGAGATGGTCCGGCACTCTGTCAACCAGCTGGTGCATTTCTTTGTGACAGGCGCATGCCCACAATCTGCCACTCTGCCGTAAATCACTGTATGGTTGGACAGTACTGTAAAGCAGGGTTTCCCAAACCCAGTCCTGGGGCCCACCCTGGGTGCACGTTTTGGTTTTTACCCAAGCACTACACAGCTAATTCAAATAATCAAAGCTTGATGACGAGTTGGTTATTTGAATCAGCTCAGCAGTGATTGCACGTTTCTTTCTCTTGCTTGGTTAAAATACAAAAGTCTAAAACAGTTGATCTGTTGAAATCAGACTCATTTAATTAATCATGTAGTTAACAAGCATTTAATTTTCTTTTGACTGCACGCTGCTGCAGGCTGGCTGCAACCTGATCTCATAGCATTTTGTATTATTCTTTACGTAAATCTGTACACTCCATTTGGTGTGATATGTTATGTTTCATATGGTATGTAATCATTTGTGGATGTTCATCATCTATATTGCATTTAAAAATTTAAAAAAATTCACCTTTATTTAACCAGGTAGGCTAGTTGAGAACAAGTTCTCATTTACAACTGCGACCTGGCCGAGATAAAGCATAGCAGTGTGAACAGACAACAACACAGAGTTACACATGGAGTAAACAATTAACAAGTCAATATACATTGTGTGCAAAAGGCATGAGGAGGTAGGCGAATAATTACAATTTTGCAGATTTACACTGGAGTGATAAATGATCAGATGGTCATGTACAGGTAGAGATACTGGTGTGTAAAAGAGCAGAAAAGTAAATAAATATAAACAGTATGGGGATGAGGTAGGTAAATTGGGTGGGCTATTTACCGATAGACTATGTACAGCTGCAGCGATCGGTTAGCTGCTCAGATAGCAGATGTTTGAAGTTAGTGGGGGAGATAAAAGTCTCCAACTTCAGCGATTTTTGCAATTTGTTCCAGTCACAGGCAGCAGAGAACTGGAACGAAAGGCGGCCAAATTAGGTGTTGGCTTTAGGGATGATCAGTGAGATACACCTGCTGGAACGCGTGCTATGGGTGGGTGTTGCCATCGTGACCAGTGAACTGAGATAAGGTGGAGCTTTACCTAGAATGGACTTGTAGATGACCTGGAGCCAGTGGGTCTGGTGACGAATATGTAGCGAGGGCCAGCCGACTAGAGCATACAGGTCGCAGTGGTGGGTGGTATAAGGTGCTTTAGTAACAAAACGGATATATATGGACACTTATATTGTGTGAATGTAAATAGTGACTTTTTCTCATACATTTTCCCCTTTCTGTATCTGTTACAGTTTTACAAACAAAATATATTTTACTAAAGATTCTTAACGGTACCAATGCCTCCTGATTCTTTATTGGAAGCTTGTAAACTGTCTGCCACGCTATGTAGCTTACACTTTGTGAGGGCAGAATCCTGGGCATACCCATTAGCTAACGTTACAGTCTTATGTTAGCTCAGGTTACTTAGCTAGCTAAGCTTAATTGGCTCTCATAGCAGCCAAGGCTGTTCGCTTATTTAAGCTTGTGCATATTTGTTTGTCCTTTTGCCTTTTTTTTACGAGAGACCATGCTCTTACAATGGAAAGTATAGGGGCATACTGAATTCTAGCTACCAGGATGCAATTCCTATGGCTTCCACAGGGTGTCAGCAGTCTATGTTCAAAGTTTCAGGCTTGCAACTTCCAAAATGAATAAGAAATATCAGTGTTAGTACAGGGACACAGTCTTGGAAATTCGTGTTGGGGCGAGAGATGAAGACAAGCTGCACCTGCTTAAATCGTTTTCCTATTGAGCATACTTCTTTCCTTAAGAAATATTATAGTGTGATTACATTTTAGGGTATCTGAGGAGTAGATAGAAACGTATTTAGACTTGTTGAAACAAAGTTTATGGGTAGACTTTCGGATTCCTTTCTCTGCATGAACGAGTGGATTACTGAAATCAATGGCGCCAACTAAACTTTTTGCGATATAAAGAAGGATTTTATCTAACAATATGACACTACATGTTATAGCTAGGACCCCTTGAATGACAATTCAGAGGAAGATTTTCAAAAAGTAAGTGAATATTTAAATCGCAATTTGTGAATTTATGAAACCTGTGCTGGTGAAAAATATTTTGATGTGGGGCGCTGTCCTCAAACAATCGCATGGCATGTTTTCGATGTAATGGCTACTGTAAATCGGACAGTGCAGTTAGATTAACAAGAATTTAAGCTTTCAACTGATATAAGACACTTGTATGTACCTAAATGTTTAATATCCATAATTTGTATGATTATTTATTTGAAAAGCGTGCCCTCCAGTTTCACCGGAAGTTGTCCCGCTAACTGGATGTCTATCCCTGAGAGGTTTTAAAACTCAATTGCTAATGACACAGTTAAAAAATATGGTATGTGGTTCAACCAATGAGCTTTAAGCAATTGTTGGGTCTATAATTATGTTCCAGCCCCCTGACCATCCACTCAAGAAAAAACATCGGCCCATGGCTGAATCTAGTTGATTATCTCTAACCTAGGATATACCTGACATGTGTTTGTATGATTCATGTAATTGAAATGCATGTTAATGTTTTTCACACTGTTCACATTCAACAGTGTAACACCGGTCTATAACACAGTCATTTGCTGTGTACTTCAAGGTCCTGACTGGTTAATGCATCATTTTGAAATAGCCTCCTAGTGCGGTGTGTTGCAATAAAAGGGCCACTGTTGGATTAGAGCTGTCTAATACATCTGCATAGGTGGCAATATAACTAAGTGTCACAATTTCTAATGAAACTATGTAATAAAGTAATAATAAACCACCTCCCCTCAGCACAGGAACTAATAAAACAGCAAGAGAAGATGCGAAGATCTAGCCCAGGGTCAGAAAGAGAAGTGGGATCTCTGTCAATAATATATGATAATATATGCCATTTAGCAGACGCTTTTATCCAAAGCGACTTACAGTCATGTGTGCATACATTCTACGTATGGGTGGTCCCGGGATGTCATGAAGTCTCTGTGCATGACATGCCAATAGCTTAGGCTGCTTTCCCATTGTCTCGTATAGCTGGGAGACAGAGAACAGTTTTGGGTCCTGCAACAAATATAGAAAGTTAATTTGTTCTTCTTCAACTACAGAGCATCAATCATATGGGCAGCCTAAGCCTCTGGTCCAACTCTCTGGGAGGTCTCCACTGTAGTGTAAAAATAATGGCTCTCCTCTGTGTGTGTGTGTGTGTGTGTGTGTGTGTGTGTGTGTGTGTGTGTGTGTGTGTGTGTGTGTGTGTGTGTGTGTGTGTGTGTGTGTGTGTGTGTGTGCGTGTTCAAGCACAATGTTAACCTTAGTGGAGAAGCTGCAGAAACCTGTGTGTTTCTCCCCTCAAGACACAGAATTCGGTTACATAACCAAGTAGCTCAATTTCAAATCATACCTGAATAGAGTTTTTGTTGAGCTTGATTTCATACGTCTCTTTGGTATATCTTTCAAATCAACAGAGAATATCTGTTGAACATATACAGTGTATTCACAGATAGACATCAAGATGATACAGCAAACATTACAGAAGACGGGCGGCAGGGTAACCTAGTGGTTAGAGCGTTGGACTAGTAACCAGAACGTTGCAAGTTCAAATCCCCGAGCTGACAGGCAGTTAACCCACTGTTCCTAGGTTGTCATTGAAAATAAGAATTTGTTCTTAACTGACTTGCCTAGTTAAATAAAGGTCAAATAAAAAAATATTATACTGATATACTGTATTTCTAAAATTGTATACATCTTGGATTGATTGGCAGCATGACTACAGGAGAGTTAATTACCTTTCCATAACCATTTACACATTTTAATAATTAGCAGACACACTTATCCAGAGCGACTTACAGGAGCAATTAGGGTAAAGTGCCTTGCTCAAGTGCACATGGACAAATTTTTCACCTAATCGGCTAGGGGATTCAAACCAGCGACCTTTTGGTTACTGGCACATTGTTCTTAACAGCTAGGTTACCTGCCAATCTTTCCATAACTACACTATCTCTCATCTATTCACTCTCTCATTTCATATTAGCGTATTGATCTCATCCCATCCATCTCAGGCCTGCTGAAGGCCACGTTCGTTTCACAGGTCAATTCATTTTAATTACCGAGCATATCAATAGCCTATCATTGGGGTGGAGTGTGTGTGTGTTGTGAAGGAGAACCTAATTAAACTTAAAACTCTCAGACACCCACTCACTCAGGCCACGTCAAATATCTGGGGTTTGAGATGATAGACGATAGTAACAGCACTTGTGTCTGAAGATTTACATGACTGCTTAACTTTTAGTCAAGCCTATCTGTACCTTTGTCGACAACGGCAATAAATTGCAGCACTACATTTTTACTATGCATGCTACTATACATGTCTGTATCTGTATCTCATCCCTTATCTGTAACCAGTTCTCTTGAACGTAGTGGTTTCGCTCACTGCGGTAAAGCTAATTTGGCACAAACTGATTTAGATTAATACAGAGCCCCGCCAACAACTGTTTTAGCTGCTCCAGAGCAGTAGTAGCCAGCTACCCTGCATTTCAATGAAGGCCCTGGTACTTACTCAACATTCAACGTGCAACACTGTGATTGTTATGGCTGATGAAGGACTCATCTCCGGAACTTTTTAATAGGGACAACAGTGAATGCCCAAAGCATACCATCACCATCGGATGAATGGATTTTAATTGAGAAGAGTAATGTTTTAATTACAACCGGCTGGTTTGGAGGCCCTCTCGATTTTTCCAATTTCCCCATTTACAGAACTTAAAATAAGTGTCAGATATACAATTAAAATAAGCACTCTCACATCTGAGTTATCTTGTTACAGGTGCAACAATGCCAAACCCGCAGACTGCTCTTGCTAGTCTATGTTTTTTAAATTTAAGCTTACTTGTTTTGTCTTCGTCAGAGCTTTTTCACATATCAAATACGCTGATGATAGTTAAAACCTCTTGTGGCTAGGGGGCAGCATTTTCACTTTTGAATAAATAGCGTGCCCAATTTCAACTTCCTGTTACTCATGCCAAGTATATAAGATATGCATATTATTAGTATATTTGGATAGAAAACACTGAAGTTTCTAAAACTTTTGAATCATGTCTATGAGTATAACAGAACTTATGTAGCAGGCAAAACACCGAGGACTAACCGTTCAGATTTTTTTTTTTTGAGGTCTCTGTCTGTTCAGTAAGTTCTCGTTGGCAAACAATATTTCTTATTGCTTCCACTGGATGTCACCAGTCTTTGGAATTTGGTTGAGGTTATTTCTTAGTGCAATGAAGAAGTAGGCCAACTAGGAACTGGGTAACACTGTTGAGAGTTGCGCAAGACGTGAAAAGTAGCACTGGTTTGTTGTCTTCCTGTATTGAACAACAGATAGACCCGTCTACAATTTGATGGATTATTAGCGTTTAAAAATACCTAAAGTTGTATTACAAAAGTAGTTTGAAATATTTTGGCAAAGTTTATAGGCAACTTTTGAAATATTTTGTAGTGACGTTGCGTTTTCTGGAAGATGGTTTTTTTCTGGATCAAACGCTCTTTATAAATTGACATTTGGATATATATGGACGGAATTAATCGAACAAAAGGACCAATTGTGATGTTTATGGGACATATTGGAGTGCCAACAAAAGAAGTTTGTCAAAGGTAATGCATGTTTTATATTTTATTTCTGCGTTTTGTGTAGAGCCTGCAGGGTTGAAATATGCTACCCTCTTTGTTTACTGGTTGTGCTATCATCAGATAATAGCTTCTTATGCTTTCGCCGAAAAGCCTTCTTTTTTCAATTTGCCACGCTGCATTTTCACTGTTTTTTGCCCAAGTGGTACGCGACTGTCCCGCCTATCCGTAAGAAGTTTTAAAGTAGATAAAGTGATATCAACAACTGAAATATAAACTAGATCAATGGCAAATACTGTTATAGTGACAACTGACTTGGCCCACTGTCAGTTATTTTGAAGCTTAAAAATAACTATGGAGGGAGCAAGGCAATCATACAGCAATGAATTACAAAAGCACATACATTAACAACATCTCAGTCCATTACTACAACAGCATACAGGAATCAGACATTAAAAGACAACAGAGAAGTCACACAAGACATCTGAAGAAAGTCACACTTTTGTTTGACTGAACAAACATTGCTATTTATAGTCTTCCTGATATGACACTTTCCTGTCCATATGTTAATTATCAGATACACTGTACAGCTTGAAACTAGAGCACAGAGTCTGTCAGGTACAATCCCAGAAACTGTTATTGACAATTGTGATGTCTAATGAAATCTATGCCAACGTAGAGTTTGATAATGACAATGTTGCGGATATTTATACGAATAAAGAGACCATCAATTCTCATGACTCCAGAAGCAAGACAAAGGCAGTCTCCACAAAGAGTAGACCACAGGCTACAAACCAAGGTACAGAGAGCTCAGAGAGGAGATCCACCAGAGATGCTGCAATGTGTCTGGGGCTGCTGTGTGTTCTCCTACTGGCTGGGATCATAGGCCTGTTTGTATATTATAATGGAGAGATGGGCAGTTTTGAAGAGAACATCTTAGTTTATAAAACCAACTGCTCAGCTGAACAAGACCAGTTGCAGACCAAGTACAATACCATGACTAAAGATAGGGACCAGCTCCAGGTTGAAAGAGACAATCTTCAAGAAAAGTTATCTGTGGTAGATCAACACACACAACAGGGATGGAGCTATTACAAGTCCACTTTTTACTTTACCTCTACTGAGAAGAAAAGAGGACTGTCAGGGAAGAGAAGCAGATCTGGTGGTAATAAACAGCAGAGAGGAATATGTATTTATCCATGGATTGAACAACGAGACGTTCTGGATTGGTCTGACTGACCGAGTTGCAGAGGGGATCTGGAAGTGGGTGGACAGGACAGCACTGACCACAGCGTACTGGGGCAGAGAACAGCCTAATGATCAGAACGGAATGGAGGAGGATTATGCTGCGCGATGGTCCGATCTTTCTACCACAGACAACGGCTGGCATGATGCACCTTGCAACGAATTGTACATTTGGATATGTGAGAGAATTGCCTTCCTGTAACTGAACTATAACTAAAATAAGCCAAAAGGAAAGTTATGGCTCTGTCACATTGATTTCCATTACAAAATACCAGTGCTTATGTTTTCGCATTAATCAACAATGATTTAAAGTTTTATGTATTTGGTTTTAATGTATTGGATCTCTTGGAGAGACATCTTAATCATTTTATTCTTTCAATTAAAAAATATACAAAAATTGAGTCTGGACATTTTTCTTATCTAAACAAATATGTCTGATGTCAACTTTTTAATCCTTTACTACATCTACAACAATCGTCAGATCCTTGATTTTCATGTAATAATAATAATTTCAGGGTGTCACGTTCGTTGAATGGAGGAGACCAAGGCACAGCGTGATTTGAATACATGTTATATATTTAATGAAGACGGACACTAAACAAACTACAAAAACAATAAAACGAATGTGAAGCTATACTACAAATGTGCAGAGACAGGCAACTAGACATAGACAATAACCCACGAAATACCCCAAAAAAGATGGCTGCCTAAATATGGTTCCCAATCAGAGTCAATGATAAACGGCTGCCTCTAATTGAGTACCAATCTAGGCAACCATAGACATACATAAACACCTAGATGGTAAACGATCCCATAAACTTACAAAACCCCGAGACAGTAGAAAAATACATACAGTGCCTTGCGAAAGTATTCGGCCCCCTTGAACTTTGCGACCTTTTGCCACATTTCAGGCTTCAAACATAAAGATATAAAACTGTATTTTTTTGTGAAGAATCAACAACAAAGTGGGACAAAATCATGAAGTGGAACGACATTTATTGGATATTTCAAACTTTTTTAACAAATCAAAAACTGACAAATTGGGCGTGCAAAATTATTCAGCCCCCTTAAGTTAATACTTTGTAGCGCCACCTTTTGCTATATATACAAAATACATAAATGCTATTCTAACACAGTATATGTGTGTGGCGCCGTCCTTAGAAAATAGCATGTTTGCTTTCACAGTAACGGCTTTTTGAAATCTGACACAGCGGCTGGATTAAGATCTTCATCTTTTAAATGATGTAAGTTACATGTATTTACAAGAATGTTTAAAACAACGAATGGTGTATTTAAAATGTTAGCTCTCTGCAGTTTCACCGGATGTTGGCCTGGTGGGACGTGAACGTCTCACCTACCCTAGAGAGGTTAAGTGCTTTGCTCAAGGGCACAGCGACAGAATTTTCACCTTGTCGGCCATGGGATTCAAACCAGCGACCTTTTGGTTACTGACCGAACGCTCTAACTTCAAGGTTACCTGCCACCCTCACTGAAGCTAAAGTCGTGTAAATCAAACTTAAGGATAATTTATGATAATTAAAGTGGATGAAGTGATATCAACAACAAATATGGCAAATACTGCAAATACTGCAAATACTGCAAATACTGCAATGGCAAATACTGTTATAGAGACAACTGACTTGGCCTACTGTCAGTTATTTTGAAGCTTTATAAATAACTATGGAGAGAGCAAGGCAATCATACAGCAATGAATTACAAGCGCACATTCATTGACAACATCTCAGTCCAATACTACAACAGAATAACATTTCTTAATTTCAAAAGAAGTGTTACAAAAGCACATACATTAACAACATCTCAGTCCATTACTACAACAGAATACAGGAATCTGTGTGTTCTCCTACTGGCTGGGATCATAGGCCTGTTTGTATATTATAACAGAGAGATGGGCAGTTTTGAAGAGAACATCTTAGTTTATAACAAGACCAGTTGCAGACTAAGTACAATACCATGACTAAAGATAGGGACCAGCTCCAGGTTGAAAGAGACAATCTTCAAGCAAAGGTCTCTGTCTTAGAACAACACACACAACAGGGATGAAGGTATTACAAGTCCACTTTTTACTTTACCTCTACTGAGAAGAAAACCTGGGAGGGGAGCTGCCTGTCACCAAGGGAGTACCCCAAGGCTCAACCCTAGGCCCCACACTCTTCTCGCAATTTACATCAACAACATAGCTCAGACAGTAGGAAGCTCTTTCATACATTTATATGCAGATGATACAGTCTTATACTCAGCTGGCCCCTCCCCAGATGTTGTGTTAAATACTCTACAACAAAGCTTTCTTAGTTTCCAACAAGCTTTCTCTACCCTTAACCTTGTTCTGAACACCTCAAAACAAAGGTCATGGGGTTTGGTAAGGAAAATGCCTCTCTCCCTACAGGTGTGATTACTACTTCTGAGGGTTTAGAGCTTGAGGTAGTCACCTCATACAAGTTCTTGAGAGTTTGGCTAGACGGTACACTGTCCTTCTCTCAGCACATATCAAAGTTATATCTAGACTTGGTTTCCTTTATCGTAATCACTCCTCTTTCACCCCAGCTGCCAAACTAACCCTGATTCAGATGACCATCCTACCCATGCTAGATTACGGAGACGTAATTTAAAGATCGGCAGGTAAGGGTGCTTTTTACCATTTGGCCATCAGATAGATCAAATCCCTGAATGAATGAGGTAAAAATCTGTCGTTCTGTCCCTGAACAAGGCAGTTAACCCATTGTTCCTACGCCGTCATTGTAAATACAAATTTGTTCTGAACTGACTTGCCTATTTAAATAAAGGTAAAATAAAAATAGGATACATCACTGCAATCTATACTCCTCTGTAAACTTGTCATCTCTGTATACCTGTTGCAAGACCCACAGGTTGATGCTTATAAAACCCTCTTAGGCCTCACTCCCCCCTATCTGAGATATCTACTGCAGCCTTCATCCTCCACATACAACCCTCGTTCTGCCAGTCACATTCTGTTAAAGGTCCCCAGAGCACACACATCCCTAGGTAGCTCCTCTTTTCAGTTTGCTGCAGCTAGTGACTGGAACGAGCTTTAACAAACACTCAAACTGGACAGTTTTATCTCAATCTCTTCATTCAAAGACTCAATCATGGACACTCTCACTGACAGTTGTGGCTGCTTTATGTGATGTATTGTTGTCTCTACCTTCTTGCCCTTTGTGTTGTTGTCTGTGCCCAATAATGTTTGTATCATGTTTTGTGCTGCTACCATGTTGTGTTGCTACCATGTTGTTGTCATGTTTTGTTGTTACCATGCTGTGTTGTCATATGTTGCTGCCTTGCTATGTTGTTGTCTAAGATCTTAAGATCTCTCTTTATGTAGTGTTGTGTTGTCTCTCTTGTCGTGATATGTGTTTTGTCCTATATTATATATATATATATATATATATTTTTTTTTTAAATCCCAGCACCCATCCCCGCAGGAGGCATTTTGCCTTTTGGTAGACCGTTACGGTAAATAAGAATTTGTTCTTACCTAGTTAAATAAAGGCTAAATACATTTTATTTTATAAAGATGTATTGCTGGGCTGCACAACTGTGTTCAGTTAAATAATGGATAGCAGACTATCCTTGTTCATGAAGTATCAAAGTCATAAACATAATACCTCATGATCTAAAATATATTCACTACTTTGTGTCCATGCGGTTGAAGATAAAAACAGACAATACAATGATTCTCAATTCCATCTGTATTTGGGAAAATGTACATCAATTGATGAGGCGAAAATAAACAATATCGTCATGAACCCCTATTTGGAATAACCCCACCTTACCTCCAGTGTTTAATGACAACACCTTCAAGTCCTGGTTCCAAAGTGGCATCATACATTTTGAACATGTGCATTATGATGGATCTCTACTGTCAATCAATCAATTCCAAGAAAGATTTTGATTATTCAAGGCCAATTTCTGTATATCCTTACAACTCAGAAATCTTAGTCAATCGTTTCAACAAAATGTGGATGAACCTAAGGCATCTAGCATTGAAGAAATACTGAAAGAAGCTGCTAAGCCAAAGAATGTGATTGCCAAGTTATGTCAAGGGATGACTGAAACTCGGCCAGATGGTTCAGAACCTGTAAAGCACTGTTTCCCAATCTCGGTCCTGGGGACCCCAACGGGTGCACATTTTGGGTTTTGCCCTAGCACTACACAGCTGATTCAAATAATCAGCTAATTTTTAAGCTTTGATTATTTGAATCAGCTGTGAAGCTCTTGAGCAAGAACCAAAACGTGCACCCATTGGGGAAACAAGTTTGGGAAACACTGCTCCAAGGTAACAATGGGAAACGATTTAAAGGAAGAATTTGAGGGGAACCATGGACACAGATCTGTGAAAATGCTCATACCTGCACCTACAATCTAAAACATAAAATACTGTTATTTAAGATAATTCATATGAGTTACTCCACTCCCTTCAGAATGCATGTAATGCACCCAGAAATGTTACATCTCTGTTGGAGAAAAAGCACCATAAGCTGTGGTCCTGTGACAAACTGACAACATTTTGGGATAATGTATGTGCCATCATTTCATTATGTAGGAATATGGAGGACATACTGTATGTTGATCACCTTGGAGTATGTTTTGTACAGTGAGTGTCTTCTTTTTGTGTTTTTGTGTTATGTTGTTTGTGAAGTAAAAAGTCTAAACAAATTGTAAAAAAAGAGAGGGGCCAGCTGAGGGTTGATAGTTGCTAGCTCCTGTTTGAGAGGGGCTAGCTGAGGGTTGATAGTTGCTAGCTCCTGGTTGAGAGGGGCCAGCTGAGGGTTGATAGGGGCCAGCTCCTGGTTGAGAGGGGCCAGCTGAGGGTTGATAAGGGCCAGCTCCTGGTTGAGAGGGGCCAGCTCAGGGTTGATAGGGGCCAGCTCCTGGTTGAGAGGTGCCAGCTGAGGGTTGATAGGGGCCAGCTCCTGGTTGAGAGGGGCCAGCTGAGGGTTGATAGTTGCTAGCTCCTGGTTGAGAGGGGCCAGCTGAGAGTTGATAGGGACACGCTCCTGGTTGAGAGGGGCCAGCTGAGGTTTGAGAGGGCCCAGCTCCTGGTTTAGAGGGACCAGCTGAGGGTTGATAGGTACACGCTTCTGGTTGAGAGGGATCACCTCTGGTTTGAGATAGACCAGCTCCAGTTTGAAAACAGGCCAGCTCCCGGTTGAGAGGGACCAGCTGAGGGTGAGAGAGACCAGCCCCGGGTTACGAGGAACCACCTCCAGTTTGAGAGAGATCAGCCCCAGGTTCAGAGAGAACAGCTCCAGGTTGAGAGGGACCAACTCCGGGTTAAGAGACACAATCTCTAAGCAAAGTTCTCGGTGGTAGAACAACATGTACAACAGGGATGGAGGTATTACAAGTCATGCTTGTAAACAGATTGAAAAAGGAGACATTCTGTATCGGTCTAACTGACAAGAGTTGAAGAGAAGGTCTGGAAGTGGGTAGTGGATTGTACAGCACTGACCACAGGGTACTGGTGGAGGGCACAGACTGATAGTTATAATGACATGGAGGAGGATTGTTCTGTACAATTCTGTTCAAGGATTCTACCCCAGACCAGAGTTGGCATGATGCACAGTGCAACAAATGTACATTTTGGATATGCGAGAAAATGGGCTACCTGTAACATCAAATCAAATGTATTTATATAGCCCTTCTTACATCAGCTGATATATATCAAAGTGCTGTACAGAAACCCAGCCTAAAACCCCAAACAACAAGCAATGCAGGTGTAGAAACACGGTGGCTAGGAAAAACTCCCTAGAAAGGCCAAAACCTAGGAAGAAACCTATAGAGGAACCAGGCTATGAGGGGTGGCCAGTCCTCTTCTGGCTGTGCCGGGTGTAGATTATAACAGAACATGGCCAAGATGTTCAAATGTTCATAAATGACAAGCATGGTCAAATAATAGTAATCACAGTGAACAGGTCAGGGTTCCATAGCTGCAGGCAGAACAGTTGAAACTGGAGCAGCATCACGGCCAGGTGGACTGGGGACAACAAGGAGTCATCATGCCAGGTAGTCCTGAGGCATGGTTCTAGGGCTCAGGTCCTCCAAGAGAGAGAAAGAAAGAAAGAGAGAAAGAGAGAATTAGAGAGAGCATCCTTAAATTCACACAGGACACTGGATAAGACAGGATAAATACTCCAGATATAACAGACTGACCCTAGCCCCCCGACACATAAACTACTGCAGCATAAATACTGGAGGCTGAGACAGGAGGGGTAAGGAGACACTGTGGCCCCATCTGATGATACCCCTGGACAGGGCCAAACAGGCAGGATATAACCTCACCTACTTTGCCAAAGTACAGCCCCCACACCACTAGAGGGATATCTTCAACCACCAACTTACCATACTGAGAGAAGGCTGAGTATAGCCCACAAAGATCTCTGCCACGGCACAACCCAAGGGGGGGCGCCAACCCAGACAGGAAGACCACCGGCGGTTCGTTGCTCCAGAGCCTTTCCGTTCATCTTCACACTCCTGGGCCAGACTACATTCAATCATAGTACTTACTGAAGAGATGAGTCTTCAAAAAAGACTGAAAGGCTGAGACCGAGTCTGCATCTCAAAAATGGATAGGCAGACCATTCCATTAAAATGGAGCTCTATAGGAGAAAGCCATGCCTCCAGCTGTTTGCTTGGAAATTCTAGGGACAATTAGGAGGCCTGCATTTTGTGACCGTAGCGTGTGTGTAGATATATATGGCAGGACCAAATCGGAAAGATGGGTAGGAGCAAGCCCATGTAATACTTTGTAGGTTAGCAATAAAACCTTGAAATCAGCCCTTGCCTTAACAGAAAGCCTGTGTAGGGAGGCTAGCATTGGAGTAATATGATCTAATTTTTTGGTTCTAGTCAGGATTCTAGCAGCCGTATTTAGCACTAACTGAAGTTTATTTAGTGCTTTATCCGGGTAGTGCTTTATCCGGAAAGTAGAGCATTGCAGTAGTCTAACCTAGAAGTAACAAAGGCATTGATTAATTTTTCTGCATCATTTTTGGACAGAACGTTTCTGATTTTTGCAATGTTACATAGATGGAAAAAAGCTGTCCCTGAAACAGTCTTGATATGTTCGTCAAAAGAGAGATCAGGGTCCAGAGTAACGCCAAGGTCCTTCACAGTTTTATTTGAGACAACTGTACAGCCATCAAGATTAATTGTCAGATTCAACAGAATATCTCTTTGTTTATTGGGACCAAGAACAAGCATCTCTGTTTTGTCCGAGTTTAAAAATAAAAACGTTTGAGGCCATCCACTTCCTTATGTCTGAAACACAGGGGGCAATTTTGGGCTTCACCATGTTTCATTGAAATGTACAGCTGTGTGTCATCCGCATAGCAGTGAAAGTTAACATTATGTTTTCAAATGACATACCCAAGAGGTAAAATATATAGTGTAAACATTAGTGGTCCTAAAACTGAACCTTGAGGAACACCGAAATTTACAGTTGATTTTTCAGAGGACAAACCATTCACAGAGACAAACTGATATCTTTCCGACAGATAAGATCTAAACCAGGCCAGAACTTGTCCGTGTAGACCAATTTGGGTTTCCAATCTCTCCAAAAGAATGTGGTGATCGATGGTATCAAAAGCAGCACGGGGACAGATGCAGACCCTTGGTCTGATGCCATTAACAGGTAATTTACCACCTTCACAAGTGCAGTCTCAGTGCTATGATGGGGTCTAAAACCAGACTGAAGCATTTCATATACATTGTTTGTCTTCAGGAAGGCAGTGAGTTGCTGCGCAACAGCTTTTTATAACATTTTTGAGGGGAATGGAAGATTCGATATAGGCCGATAGATTTGTATATTTTCTTGGTCAAGGTTTGGCTTTTTCAAGAACGACTTTATTACTGCCACTTTTAGTGAGTTTGGTTCACATCCGGTGGATAGAGAGCCGTTTATTATTACATTTACATTTTACATTTAAGTCATTTAGCAGACGCTCTTATCCAGAGCGACTTACAAATTGGTGCATACACCTTATGACAACCAGTGGAACAGCCACTTGCATCTAAATCTTGTTGGGGGGGAGAAGGGGGGTGAGAAGGATTACTTACCCTTACTTACCCTATCCTAGGTATTCCTTGAAGAGGTGGGGTTTCAGGTGTCTCCGGAAGGTGGTGATTGACTCCGCTGTCCTGGCGTCGTGAGGGAGTTTGTTCCACCATTGGGGGCCAGAGCAGCGAACAGTTTTGACTGGGCTGAGCGGGAACTGTACTTCCTCAGTGGTAGGGAGGCGAGCAGGCCAGAGGTGGATGAACGCAGTGCCCTTGTTTGGGTGTAGGGCCTGATCAGAGCCTGGAGGTACTGAGGTGCCGTTCCCCTCACAGCTCCGTAGGCGAGCACCATGGTCTTGTAGCGGATGCGAGCTTCAACTGGAAGCCAGTGGAGAGAGCGGAGGAGCGGGGTGACGTGAGAGAAATTGGGAAGGTTGAACACCAGACGGGCTGCGGCGTTCTGGATGAGTTGTAGGGGTTTAATGGCACAGGCAGGGAGCCCAGCCAACAGCGAGTTGCAGTAATCAAGACGGGAGATGACAAGTGCCTGGATTAGGACCTGCGCCGCTTCCTGTGTGAGGCAGGGTCGTACTCTGCGGATGTTGTAGAGCATGAACCTACAGGAACGGGACACCGCCTTGATGTTAGTTGAGAACGTCAGGGTGTTGTCCAGGATCACGCCAAGGTTCTTAGCGCTCTGGGAGGAGGACACAATGGAGTTGTCAACCGTGATGGCGAGATCATGGAACGGGCAGTCCTTCCCGGGAGGAAGAGGAGCTCCGTCTTGCTGAGGTTCAGCTTGAGGTGGTGATCCGTCATCCACACTGATATGTCTGCCAGACATGCAGAGATGCGATTCGCCACCTGGTCATCAGAAGGGGGAAAGGAGAAGATTAATTGTGTGTCGTCTGCATAGCAATGATAGGAGAGACCATGTGAGGTTATGACAGAGCCAAGTGACTTGGTGTATAGCGAGAATAAGAGAGGGCCTAGAACAGAGCCCTGGGGGACACCAGTGGTGAGAGCGCGTGGTGAGGAGACAGATTCTCGCCACGCCACCTGGTAGGAGCGACCTGTCAGGTAGTACGCAATCCAAGCGTGGGCCGCGCCGGAGATGCCCAACTCGGAGAGGGTGGAGAGGAGGATCTGATGGTTCACAGTATCGAAGGCAGCCGATAGGTCTAGAAGGATGAGAGCAGAGGAGAGAGAGTTAGCTTTAGCAGTGCGGAGCGCCTCCGTGATACAGAGAAGAGCAGTCTCAGTTGAATGACTAGTCTTGAAACCTGACTGATTTGGATCAAGAAGGTCATTCTGAGAGAGATAGCGGTAGAGCTGGCCAAGGACGGCACGCTCAAGAGTTTTGGAGAGAAAAGAGAGAAGGGATACTGGTCTGTAGTTGTTGACATCGGAGGGATCGAGTGTAGGTTTTTTCAGAAGGGTGCAACTCTCGCTCTCTTGAAGACGGAGGGACGTAGCCAGCGGTCAGGGATGAGTTGATGAGCGAGGTGAGGTAAGGGAGAAGGTCTCCGGAAATGGTCTGGAGAAGAGAGGAGGGGATAGGGTCAAGCGGGCAGGTTGTTGGGCGGCCGGCCGTCACAAGACGCGAGATTTCATCTGGAGAGAGAGGGAGAAAGAGGTCAGAGCATAGGGTAGGGCAGTGTGAGCAGAACCAGCGGTGTCGTTTGACTTAGCAAACGAGGATCGGATGTCATCGACCTTCTTTTCAAAATGGTTGACGAAGTCATCTGCAGAGAGGAGGAGGGAGGGGGGAGGATTCAGGAGGGAGGAGAAGGTGGCAAAGAGCTTCCTAGGGTTAGAGGCAGATGCTTGAAATTTAGAATGGTAGAAAGTGGCTTTAGCAGCAGAGACAGAGGAGGAAAATGTAGAGAGGAGGGAGTGAAAGGATGCCAGGTCCGCAGGGAGGCGAAGTTTTCCTCCATTTCCGCTCGGCTGCCCGGAGCCCTGTTCTGTGAGCTCGCAATGAGTCGTCGAGCCACGGAGCGGGAGGGGAGGACCGAGCCGGCCTGGAGGATAGGGGACATAGGGAGTCAAAGGATGCAGTAAGGGAGGAGAGGAGGGTTGAGGAGGCAGAATCAGGAGATAGGTTGGAGAAAGTTTGAGCAGAGGGAAGAGAAGATAGGATGGAAGAGGAGAGAGTAGCGGGGAGAGAGAGCGAAGGTTGGGACGGCGCGATACCATCCGAGTAGGGGCAGTGTGGAAGTGTTGGATGAGAGCGAGAGGGAAAAGGATACAAGGTAGTGGTCGGAGACTTGGAGGGAGTTGCAATGAGGTTAGTGGAAGAACAGCATCTAGTAAAGATGAGGTCAAGCGTATTGCCTGCCTTGTGAGTAGGGGGAAGGTGAGAGGGTGAGGTCAAAAGAGGAGAGGAGTGGAAAGAAGGAGGCAGAGGGAATGAGTCAAAGGTAGACGTGGGGAGGTTAAAGTCGCCCAGAACTGTGAGAGGTGAGCCGTCCTCAGGAAAGGAGCTTATCAAGGCATCAAGCTCATTGATGAACTCTCCGAGGAACCTGGAGGGCGATAAATGATAAGGATGTTAAGCTTGAAAGGGCTGGTAACTGTGACAGCATGGAATTCAAAGGAGGCAATAGACAGATGGGTAAGGGGAGAAAGAGAGAAAGACCACTTGGGAGAGATGAGGATCCCGGTGCCACCACCCCGCTGACCAGAAGCTCTCGGGGTGTGCGAGAACACGTGGGCGGACGAGGAGAGAGCAGTAGGAGTAGCAGTGTTATCTGTGGTGATCCATGTTTCCGTCAGTGCCAAGAAGTCAAGGGACTGGAGGGAGGCATAGGCTGAGATGAACTCTGCCTTGTTGGCCGCAGATTGGCAGTTCCAGAGGCTACCAGAGACCTGGAACTCCACGTGGAGACCGCGCTGGGACCACCAGGTTAGGGTGGTCGCGGCCACGCGGTGTGGAGCGTTTGTATGGTCTGTGCAGAGAGGAGAGAACAGGGATAGACAGACACATAGTTGACAGGCTACAGAAAAGGCTACGCTAATGCAAGGAAATTGGAATGACAAGCGGACTACACGTCTCGAATGTTCAGAAAGTTAAGCTTACGTAGCAAGAATCTTATTGACTAAAATGATTAAAATGATACAGTACTGCTAAAGTAGGCTAGCTGGCAGTAGCTGCGTTGACACTACACTAATCAAGTCGTTCCGTTGAGTGTAATAATTCTACAGTGCTGCTATTCGGGGCTAGCTGGCTAGCTAGCAGTGTTGTTTACGTTACGTTGAGTTAAAAGAACGACAATAGCTGGCTAGCTAACCTAGGAAATCGGTCTAGACTACACAATTATCTTTGAAACAAAGACGGCTATGTAGCTAGCTATGTAGCTAGCTACGATCAAACAAATCAAACCGTTGTACTGTAATGAAATGAAAATGTGATACTCCCTGACCGGTGATTGAATTCGAAACAAAATGTGATACTACCTGTGAATGCGACCGGGTTGTTGGGTTCTATTCAGTAGACGTTGGCTAGCTGTTAGCTGTTAGCTGTTGGCTAGCTAGCAGAGTCTCCTACGTTCAACATAGGAGGGCCAAGCACAGAAAGCAGCTCTTTCAGTAGTTTAGTTGGAATAGGGTCCAGTGTGCAGCTTGAAGGTTTAGAGGCCATGATTATTTTTATCATTGTGTAAAAAGATATAGTACTAAAACACTTGAGTGTCTCCCTCGATCCTAGGTCCTGGCAGTTGGTCAATGACAAAAGTTAAATCAATACTTTGTTATATACCCTTGGTTGGCAATGACAGAGGTCAAATGTTTTCTGTAAGTCTTCACAAGGTTTTCACACACTGTTGCTGGTATTTTGGACCATTCCTCCATGCAGATCTCCTCTAGAGCAGTGATGTTTTGTGGCTGTTGCTGGGCAACACAGACTTTCAACTCCCTCCAAAGATTTTCTATGGGGTTGAGATCTGGAGACTGGCTAGGCCAGTCCAGGTCCTTGAAATGCTTCTTACGAAGCCACTCCTTCATTGCCCGGGCGGTGTGTTTGGGATCATTGTCATGCTGAAAGACCCAGCCACGTTTCATCTTCAATGCCCTTGCTGATGGAAGGAGGTTTTCACTCAAAATCTCACGATACATGGCCCCATTCATTCTTTCCTTTACACAGATCAGTTGTCCTGGTCCCTATGCAGAAAAACAGCCCCAAAGCATGATGTTTCCACCCCCATGCTTCACAGTAGGTATGGTGTTCTTTGGATGCAACTCAGCATTCTTTGTCCTCCAAACAACGACAAGTTGAGTTTTTACCAAAAAGTTATATTTTGGTTTCATCTGACCATATGACATTCTCCCAATCTTCTTCTGGATCATCCAAATGCTCTCTAGCAAACTTCAGACAGGCCTGGAAATGTACTGGCTTAAGCAGGTGGACACGTCTGGCACTTCAGGATTTGAGTCCCAGACGGCGTAGTGTGTTACTTATGGCAGACTTTGTTACTTTGGTCCCAGCTCTCTGCAGGTCATTCACTAGGTCCCCCCATGTGGTTCTGGGATTTATGCTCACCGTTCTTGTGACCATTTTGACCCCACGGGGTGAGATCTTGCGTGGAGCCCCAGATCGAGGGAGATTATCAGTGGTCTTGTATGTCTTCCATTTCCTAATAATTGCTCCCACAGTTGATTTCTTCAAACCAAGCTGCTTACCTATTGCAGATTCAGTCTTCCCAGCCTGGTGCAGGTCTTTGGTCTTGGCCATAGTGGAGTTTGGAGTGGGACTGTTTGAGGTTGTGGACAGGTGTCTTTTATACTGATAACAAGTTCAAACAGGTGTCATTAATACAGGAAATGAGTGGAGGACAGAGGAGCCTCTTAAATAAGAAGTTACAGGTCTGTGAAAGCCACAAATCATGCTTGTTTGTAGGTGACCAAATACTTATTTTCCACCATAATTTGCAAATAAATTCATTAAAAATCCTACAATGTGATTTTCTGGATTTTTTTTTCTGAGGGACAAAGTACGTGGGGACAAAGTACGATCTTTGTCCCCAAGTGTAGTTGCAAACCGTAGTCTGGCTTTTTTTATGCCCGTTGTGGAGCAGTGGCTTCCTGCTTGCTGCGCGACCTTTCAGGTTGTATTTTTGATTTTCCCATGATGTCAAGCAAAGAGGCACTGAGTTTGAAGGTAGGCCTTGAAAAACATCCACAGTTACATCTCCAATTGACTCAAATTATGTCAATTAGCCTATCAGAAGCTTCTAAAGCCATGATATAATTTTCTGGAATTTTCCAAGCTGTTTAAAGGCACAGTCAACTTAGTCTATGTAAACTTCTGACCCACTGGAATTGTGATACAGTGAAATTTACTTGCAATTCACTTGCATTTACTTGCACACAGTAAATGTCCTAACCGACTTGCAAAACTATAGTTGTTAACTAGAAATTTGTGGAATGGTTGAAAAACTAGTTTTTATGACTCCAACCTAATAAGGTATTTCTGACTAATAACCTGTTTTTGCTTTGTCATTATGTGGTATTGTGTGTAGTTTACTGAGAATTTGTATTTATTTAATCCATTTTAGAATAGGGCTGAAATAATCTCTCTGAAAACAGTTTTTGGAAAAATTACTTGTGTCTTGCACAAAGTAGATGTCCTAACCGACTTGCCAAAACTATAGTTTGTTAACAAGAAATTTGTGGAGTGGTTGAAAGACGAGTTTTAATGACTCCAACCTATGTGTATGTAAACATCCGACTTCAACTGTATTTGGTTTCATTGTATTCGATCTCTTAGGTCTTAATCTTTCCTTAAAAATAATTATTTTGTACACAAATTGAGTCTGGACATTTGTTTTGTATGAAGGACGTCTGATTTCAATTAGTTTTGACTGTACAATTCTATTGCCCATGATCCCTCTCTCCATTGGTAATCGCCAGCTACCCTGCATTTCAATGAAGGCCCTGGTACTTACTCAACATTCACCATGCAACACTGTGATGGTTATGGCTGATGGAGGATTCATCTCTGATGGAGGATTAATGTATTAATAGTGGCTAACGCCCAGAGCATACCATCACCATCAGATAAATAGATTTTAATTGAGAAAATAAATGTTTTAATTACAACCGGCTGGTTGAGTAGATGATATCCTCACAGCTTGGGTCATTTTTGGAGTTTACTTTGAACATTTTTGGGTGGGATATGGCTGGGAGGGCTTCTCAATTTCCCAATTCACAGAATTTGCTTTATACAGATTCTTAGTTTTCATGTCAATCTTATGGACAGTTAAAGTAAATAAAGCAATATCAACGTCTGAAATATGGATCAAAAGGCAAAGAATGGAAGAGAGACAGTTTAATTTGCCTAGAGCTGGAGCGATTAATCGGAATGGCTGATTAATTAGGGCCGATTACAAGTTTTCATAACAATAGGTAATCTGCATTTTTGGACACCGATTATGGCCGATTACATTGCACTCCACGAGGAGTCTGCGTGGCATGCTGACTACTTGTTATGAGAGTGCAACAAGGAGCCAAGGTAAGGTGCTAGCTAGCATTAAAATGATCTTATAAAAACAATCAAATTTAACATAATCACTAGTTAACTACACATGGTTGATGATATTACTAGTTTATCTAGCTTGTCATGCGTTGCATATAATCAATGCGGTGCCTGTTAATTTATCATTGAATCACAGCCTACTTCGCCAAATGAGTGATTTAACCTCTCTGAGCACGGAACACACTAGCGGGCTGAAATTCAACAACATACGGTGATCGCTACATAAATAGTCATATTAAACAATCATGAAAATACAAGTGTCTCACATGTATCAAAAGCCTAGAATCTTGCTAATCCAACTGCGTTGTCAAATTGTAAAAAGGATTTACTGCGACAGAACACGATGCAATTATCTGAGCATAGAGCCCCATAAAAAAACACAATTTCCCTCGTTAAACTGCTCGGCTCGTTAAGTTTGGGAGGTTTGTTAGCGAGCCAGTTTCAACCTCTCAAGAGCCCTGTCAGACCTCGTTTTCCTGCTACCCTCATAAATAAGAATCAGAGTTTAGCGCTTTCATCGATTCAGGTGCCGATGACAGCTTCATTGATGCCGACTTAGTGGAACAGCTGGGGCTTTCCAAGGAGCAATTACCGGAAGCGATTGAAGCAACCACTCTGAACGGCAGTAGTCTGGCACGGATCACTATGAGGACTGAACCGGTTAAGATGTTGTTGTCTGGGAATCATTCAGAGGTTATTTCTTTTTTCATTTTGCCTTCCCCCCATGTTCCTCTGGTTCTTGGATACCCCTGGCTAAGAGAACACAATCCTTCGTTCGATTGGGTGACTGGTAAGGTAACTAGTTGGAGCATTGAGTGCCATGCTAACTGCCTCAGGACTGCCTGTTCTCATGCTGTCCCCAGTCGGGTCAGTGAATCTGCTCCTCCTGATTTGTCCCTGGTTCCTGAAACATATCACGAGTTGGGTGAGGTGTTCAGTAAGCAGAAAGCTCAGTCACTTCCTCCCCACCGACCTTATGATTGTACAATTAAGCTGTTCCCTGGAGCTGCCTTTCCCAAGGGATGGTTATACAGTATTTCTCGACCTGAGCGGGAAGCCCCGGAGACCTACATAAAGGAGTCCCTTGCTGCAGGTCTCATTCGTCCCTCGTCATTGCCCCTGGGAGCTGGATTTTTTTTTTGTGAGTAAGAAGGATGGCTCTCTTCGACCGTGTATTGATTATCGGGGGCTGAATGATATTACGGTCAAGAACAAGCCCTTGCCCTTGATGAGCTCCGCTTTCGATTCTTTACAGGGTGCTACTGTGTTTACGAAGCTTGATCTACACAATGCGTATCATCTGGTTCGGATCAAAGAGGGGGACGAGTGGTTGACTGGATTCAATACACCTATGGGACATTTCGAGTACCAGGTGATGCCGTTTGGACTTTCCAACGCTCCAGCAGTGTTCCAAAGTTTGGTGAATGACGTCCTGAGGGATATGATCGGTCTGTTTGTGTTCGTTTACCTGGATGACATCCTGATTTTCTCCAAGGATCTTTCCAGCCACATCCAGCATGTTAAGCAGGTTCTGCAGTGGTTATTGGAGAACCGTCTGTTTGTGAAGGCAGGAAAGTGTGATTTTCACGCCCACACTACATCCTTCCTCGGGTACATCATCTCCAGGGGTGAGATCAAGATGGACCAAGAGAAGGTCCGGGCGGTTCGGGATTGGGCCCGGCCCGGTACGAGATTGCAGCTCCAGAGATTCCTGGGATTTGCGAACTTCTATCGGAGGTTTATCCGTGATTACAGCCGGGTGGCCGCCCCTTTAACTGCTCTGACGTCTTGCACAATAATTTTCTGTTGGGCTCCTGAGGCAGACCGAGCATTTCTGAACTTGAAGAGCCGATTCACCAACGCGCCGATTCTCTCTCAACCTGACACTTCCCGTCAGTTTGTTGAGGTGGACGCGTCTGATGTGGGGGTGGGCGCCATCCTGTCCCAGCGTAGCTCCACTGACGGTAAACTCCACCCCTGTGCCTTCTACTCTTGTCGTCTTTCACCAGCTGAGAGAAACTACGATGTGGGTAACCGGGAGCTTCTCGCTGTGAAGCTTGCCTTGGAGGAGTGGCGTCACTGGTTGGAGGGAGCGGAGAAACCGTTTGTGGTCTGGACTGACCACAAAAATCTGGCTTATGTGCAATCGGCTAAACGTCTCAACTCCCGTCAGGCCAGGTGGGCTTTGTTTTTTGGACGCTTCAATTTTTCCCTGACGTTCCGACCTGGGTCGAAGAACGGCAAGGCGGACGCCTTGTCCCGGATGTTCTCCAAGACGGATGAGAGTGGGGCCAAGACTGAGACGATTCTTCCCCAGAACCTTGTCGTGGGAGCCGTTACATGGAGGATTGAGGAGGATGTGATGGCGGCCCTTCGGACGCAGCCCGGCCCCGGTAACGGTCCACCCGGTCGGTTGTTCATGCCTGAGTCGGTCCGTTCTGCTATTCTTCAGTGGTCCCACGCCAGCAAGATAGCTTGTCACCCTGGCGTTGCTCGGACTATTGCGCAACTGCGCAGACGATTTTGGTGGCCTGCCATGGGAGAAGATACCCGGAGGTTTGTTGCCGTCCCTGTTTGTGCTCAGAACAAAAGTACCAATTGGCCCAGCTCTGGGCTTCTTCACCCCCTACCTATTCCTCGGCGACCTTGGTCACATCTGGCCCTGGATTTTGTCACGGGATTGCCCCCTTCTGTTGGGAACACGGTCATTCTGACCATTGGATACATGCATTATATTCCCTTATGCACAGACCACGGAAAATGGCGGACGGAAGACAGGGTGGTGCGGCATTCTCATTCGAATGCTGTAATTCTATCTAAACCATCAGGTGTACGCTGATCCCAGCTAAGTAACTCATGCAAACAGTTAAAGCGCAATTATGTGTTTTATCTCCAGTACTCTGCCATGATCGTCAGTTATGTAGCTGCTCTACTGATAATCTCAGTGCGTCCTTGCTGGGATGACACAATCAGTCTACTACCGGAGAATATCAACACCAAACACATTGGTTCACCGTTCCACGGGAGCGGACAGTACACAGCATACCATAATGTTCTGAATAATGGCCAAGTCTACCTCGCTCCTTATTCTACTGAACCGCTTAGGCGTAACAAACACAAGTCTAACATTTATCGGAAACTGTTAAACTACCTGTTCACTACCCTCCTGCTCTCCGGGGATGTACAACTCAATACGCACTGGAGTGGAGAGCGGTGGATGTCGTCGTCCACTGGTCGTCGCCGCTGTGGAGGTGGGTGAGTGCTATGGTCCTATGGTTTCTCTCGACTCACCCGGCTCCAGGATAGATTTTGACTCTTCAAACATACCAGAGTCGCTATATGCGATCCCTGACTCTGCTTCTGGTACGCAAGCTATTTTAATTAGTTCCCCGCATCCAGTGCAGGCGGGAGGGATTGTTAATTGCGCTACCGAACTGCCCCTAATCAAAACTAAACAAAACGGCCTAAACCCAGCCGTCAGAAAACACCGAAAATTTTACTTTTTTCAATGTGTCAATCACTCTCGAGTCATCTGGGACCCACGAGCTAAGCCCAAGGGACTACTAGGGGGGCACTTGAACATTCGTAGTGTCATTCCAAAAAGTGATCAAATTCAACATCTACTCACAGACTCCAACCTTGACTTTCTCTGCCTCTCAGAGACATGGCTCCATAAACACTCTCCATATGCTGCTTTGATTGTGCCTGGCTACAATGTTTTCAGGAGAGACAGGATTGAAGGAAGAGGAGGGGGTGTGATGATTTACATTAAAGAACATATCCGATGTAAACAAATTGAGTGGTCATGTGATAATGAACTAGAATGTATCGGCCTGAACGTTACACTGTCTCCCCAAATGTCTTTTACCCTCATTGGAATGTATAGGCCACCTTCTACCAAAAGTGTGTTTTTGATCAGTTTAATACCATGCTTAGGGAATGTGATTTTGGGAAAGAGGTCATCTTAATGGGAGATTTTAACATTAATTATGAAGACAAGTGTTGTAGGAAAACCCTCAAACGGATCACTAATACCTTTGACCTTACACAGCTAGTTAAAGGGCCAACCAGGGTGACTTGTTGCTCTAAAACACAGATTGATTTGGTGTTCAGTAATAAACCAAAGAGAGTGACTAAATCATTCAATATGGTTACTGGGCTGTCTGATCATAATCTGACACTTATAGCCAGAAAGCTGTCTAAGAGCAGGTTTAAACTCTCTACTGTTAGAAAGCCGGATCAACTCAGAATACCTAAGAGTGAATTAAACTATTTTGAAAAAGCAATTAAGGGAATAAACTGGAATGATCTCTTGTCCTATACAGACATGGAAGCTGATATCCAATCCCTCCGATGTCAACAACTACAGACCAGTATCCCTTCTTTCCTTTCTCTCCAAAACTCTTGAACGTGCCGTCCTTGGCCAGCTCACCCGCTATCTCTCTCAGAATGACCTTCTTGATCCAAATCAGTCAGGTTTCAAGACTAGTCATTCAACTGAGACTGCTCTTCTCTGTATCACGGAGCGCTCCGCACCGCTAAAGCTAACTCTCTCTCCTCTGCTCTCATCCTTCTAGACCTATCGGCTGCCTTCGATACTGTGAACCATCAGATTCTCCTCTCCACCCTCTCCGAGTTGGGCATCTCCGGCGCAGCCCACGCTTGATTGCGTCCTACCTGACAGGTCGCTCCTACCAGGTGGCGTGGCGAGAATCTGTCTCCTCACCACGCGCTCTCACCACTGGTGTCCCCCAGGGCTCTGTTCTAGGCCCTCTCTATTCTCGCTATACACCAAGTCACTTGGCTCTGTCATAACCTCACATGGTCTCTCCTATCATTGCTATGCAGACGACACACAATTAATCTTCTCCTTTCCCCCTTCTGATGACCAGGTGGCGAATCGCATCTCTGCATGTCTGGCAGACATATCAGTGTGGATGACGGATCACCACCTCAAGCTGAACCTCGGCAAGACGGAGCTGCTCTTCCTCCCGGGGAAGGACTGCCCGTTCCATGATCTCGCCATCACGGTTGACAACTCCATTGTGTCCTCCTCCCAGAGCGTTAAGAATCTTGGCGTGATCCTGGACAACACCCTGTCGTTCTCAACTAACATCAAGGCGGTGGCCCGTTCCTGTAGGTTCATGCTCTACAACATCCGCAGAGTACGACCCTGCCTCACACAGGAAGCGGCGCAGGTCCTAATCCAGGCACTTGTCATCTCCCGTCTGGATTACTGCAACTCGCTGTTGGCTGGGCTCCCTGCCTGTGCCATTAAACCCCTACAACTCATCCAGATCGCCGCAGCCCGTCTGGTGTTCAACCTTCCCAAGTTCTCTCACGTCACCCCGCTCCTCCGCTCTCTCCACTGGCTTCCAGTTGAAGCTCGCATCCGCTACAAGACCATGGTGCTTGCCTACGGAGCTGTGAGGGAACGGCACCTCAGTACCTCCAGGCTCTGATCAGCCCCTACACCCAAACAAGGGCACTGCGTTCATCCACCTCTGGCCTGCTCGCCTCCCTACCACTGAGGAAGTACAGTTCCCGCTCAGCCCAGTCAAAACTGTTCGCTGCTCTGGCCCCCAATGGTGGAACAAACTCCCTCACGACGCCAGGACAGCGGAGTCAATCACCACCTTCCGGAGACACCTGAAACCCCACCTCTTTAAGGAATACCTAGGATAGGATAAAGTAATCCTTCTCACCACCCCCCTTAAAAGATTTAGATGCACTATTGTAAAGTGGCTGTTCCACTGGATGTCATAAGGTGAATGCATCAATTTGTAAGTCGCTCTGGATAAGAGCGTCTGCTAAATGACTTAAATGTTAATGTAAATGATAGTCAGGTTTTTCTATCCACAATCCAGACTACAATAAATGGCTTCCTAAAGAAAATCAAATCCAAACCTGGCCAAAAGAGCACTCTTCCTTGGGTAAATGGAGAAATCTGGAAATTGATGAAAGAATGAGATTATGCTCTAAAAATAGCCCTAAAATCTAAATTAGAGCATGACAGACGTAGGTTTACCATGTTGAGAAATAAGGTGATAAAAGAAATCAGACAGGCCAAGGCAAACTTTTTTATTAACATAATTGGTGAAGCAAGGGGAAATTCTAAATTGATATGGGAGAATCTAAAAAAGTTAACAGGGAAAGACCATAGTAACACTGCAAAAAGACTAGAAATCAGGGTGAATAGCAATCTAACACAGGATGCAGTTGAAATAGCAACTGCCTTCAATTCCTACTTTATTGACTCTGTCAGGTTACTGACACAGAACCCCTCCACTGATTTCTTGGGCTCAGTGCTAGTGAATGACACTCAACCTGTCTTCATCATAAGGGAGGTTTCTGAGTCAAAGGTGAACAAGGTGATTAGCTCGCTAAAGAACTCTAAAGCCAAAGATGTGTTTGGGATGGACTCTACCTTTCTTAAAAACTACAAAGAGTCACTCATTGGCCCCATTACTAAGGTCACCAACACATCTATTGGTCTCGGTGTGTTTCCAAGGGTATGGAAGTCGGCCATAATAACGGCCATCTTTAAATCAGGCGACCCTGCTGACGTGAGTAACTACAGTCCCATTAGTATACTACCTGTGGTGTCAAAGGTTGTTGAAAAGTGTGTAGCAGAACAACTGATTGCCCAGTTTGGCTTCAGAGCGAAACACTCCACAGAAACGGCCAACTGCTTTCTTCTGGAAAATGTGAAGTCCAAGATGGACAAAGGGGTGCTGTTGGGGCTGTGTTTCTGGACCTAAGGAAGGCTTTCGATACTGTTAACCATGAGATTCTCATCACAAAATTGTCCAAGTTCAACTTTTCCCCTGATGCCTTGAGATGGATGAAATCATACCTTGAAGGCAGAACTCAGTGTGTCAGAGTGAGCAATGAGCTGTCGTCCACCCGTAGCTATGATGTGGGCGTGCCCCAAGGGTCCATACTGGGGCCCCTCCTGTTCAGCCTGTACATTAATGATCTGCCTTCTGTCTGTACTGGGTCTGAAGTTCAAATGTATGCAGATGATACAGTGATATATGTGCATGCAAAGAGCAAACAACAAGCTGCACAAGAACTCACTACTGTAATGGTCCAGGTTACAAAGTGGCTCAGTGACTCGTGTTTGCATCTCAATGTGAAAAAAACTGTTTGCATGTTCTTCACAAAGAGGTCAACAGATGCTACTGAGCCAGATGTCTATGTGTCAGGGGAGAAGCTCCAGGTGGTATCCGATTTTAAGTACCTTAGCATCATACTTGATTCCAACCTCTCTTTTAAAAAGCATGTGAAAAAGGTAATTCAAATAACTAAATTCAATCTAGCTCATTTCCGATTTATACGAAATAGTTTGACTACAGAGGTAGCAAAACTGTACTTCAAATCTATGATACTCCCCACTTAACATACTGCTTGACTAGTTGGGCCCAAGCTTGCTGTACAACATTAAAACATATTCAGTCTGTGTACAAACAGGCTCTCAAAGTGCTTGATAGGAAGCCCAATAGCCATCATCATTGTCACATCCTTAGAAAGCATGAGCTCTTGAGTTGGGAAAATCTTGTGTAATACACCGACGCATGTCTTGTATTCAAGATCCTTAATGGCCTGGCTCCCCCTCCACTCAATATTTTTGTTAAACAGAAAACCCAGACATATGGCAGCAGATCCACAAGGTCTGCCATCAAACACACATAACTGCACCACATATCACACTTTCACAAAATGCTTGAAGACCTGGCTAAAGGTCAATCAAATTTGTGAACATGGTCCCTAGCTGTGTGTTGCCGCTTTCCATGTTGTCTGTTGTCTGTAGCTTGTGAGGTGTGGAAACACTTTGTTGCTTTTATGCATTTTGTCTTGCTGCTTTTTGTTCTATGTTGCTCTGTCTGTATGCTATGTCTTGCTTGTCCTATGTTGCTATGTCTTGCTTGTTCTATGGTGCTATTGTCTATATTGTAATTGTTTTTAATAACCTGCCCAGGGACTGCGGTTGAAAATTAGCCGGCTGGCTAAAACCGGCACTTTTACTGAAACGTTGATTAATGTGCACTGTCCATGTAAAAATAAAATAAACGAAACTAAACCAAATTGTGGACAGATTCAGCAAGTTTGCTCATTTTGTCCCTCTCTCCAAGCTTCCATCTGCCACGGAGACGTCCGAGATCCTGGTGAGGGAGGTTTTCAGGGTCCACGGATTGCCCAGTGACATTGTTTCTGACCGTGGTCCTCAGTTTACCTCTGCTGTCTGGAGATCCTTCTGTTTGGCCATTGGAGCTACAGTCAGTCTCACTTCTGGATTTCACCCACAATCTAATGGTCAGGCGGAGAGAGCCAACCAGAAGATGGAGTCCACGCTGCGTTGTCTTGTCTCCTCTGATCCCACCTCTTGGTCATCTCAATTACCCTGGGTCGAGTATGCCCATAATACCCTTCCTTCATCTGCCACTGGGATGGCCCCCTTCCAATGCCTGTACGGATACCAACCTCCCTTGTTTCCTTCTCAGGAGAGGGATCTTTCGGTTCCTTCTGTCCAGGCCCACATTCGTCGTTGCCACCGGACCTGGCATCAGGCCAGGAAGGTCCTCCTTAGAGTTTCTGACCGGTATCAGATCCAGGCGAATCGTTGCCGTATTCCTGCTCCCGCTTATACCATCGGAGATAAGGTTTGGTTGGCTACACGGGATCTTCCTCTACGGACTGAGTCGAGGAAACTGTCACAAGTTCATTGGTCCATTTGTGGTGGAGAGAATCATTAACCCTGTTGTGGTCCGACTCAAATTGCAGACAACGCTTCGAGTACACCCCACCTTTCATGTCTCCTGCCTGAAGCCGGTTCTCCTCAGTCCTCTGTTGCCCCCTCCTCCTCGTCGTCCTCCTCCTCGGATGATCGGAGGTGGTCCTGCCTACACGATGCGCCGCATAATGGATTCCAGACGGCGGGGTCAAGGTTTCCAATATCTCGTGGATTGGGAAGGATATGGTCCAGAGGAGAGGAGTTGGATTCCTCGGCGTCAGATCCTTGATGACGACCTGCTTCGTGACTTCTACCGCCCCCACCCTGGCGCTCCAGGTCGTCCGCCCGGTGGCGTTCGTCGGAGGGGGGGTACTGTCACGAATCCCGCTTCCTGAGTCTGTGTTTGCCTGTGTTTCTGTCCTGGAGTGTGTTTCCGGTGTCCTGGAACACACCCTGTCTGGTTGCCGGGCGAAATTAGCTTGTTGGGAGATCGATGTTCACCCGCACCTGTATCCCATCAGTAATCTGCACACCTGTCCTGATCATCACCTCTCCCCTTCAAAAGCTCTGACCTGACATCCATTCCCTGCCGGATCGTTAGCCATGAACAGTATGCTGTGCCCACGAACCAGCCTCCAGTTTGTTTTGTTTTATTGTTTTGTACGTCTTGCTTGCCTTTAACTTACTGCCGTTTGTTTTGTCTACAGCCATTCACCCGGAACCCATACCCCATCCCTGTCTGCTCGTCGCCATTGTATCTGCCTATCCACTCCCATCAACCCACCTCCGCTGCCCGCTTCTCCACCCGGAACTATCTACCTCCACGTTCTCATTGATTAATAAATACTCACCATCTTTATACTCACCTTGTCCTGGTCTGCTTCTGGGTCCAATTCTGGTAAACCCTGACAATATGTTAAATAATGAGCCTAGTTTAGTCACAGAGAAAGAAGTTGAGCTATATAGGGAGACATTCGGGATCCTTCCTGGCTTGCCATAATTGGCTCAAATAATGGAGGCCATTTGCATGTGAATTATTAAAGCGATGCATGGGTCCATGGAATATTTTTTCCTACTCCTAAGTCTCCTAACTGTGATTAGTTTATTAATGTTTAAAGCAGCATGACTTTCCTGTGCTTCTTCCAATCACAGTGTACGATATACAATTTTGTAGATCTGAATCTGACCTTTTGCAATCTTTAAACAGATAACAGGGCAGCAGACGGGGTTGGAGTTGAGTTTTTCCTTTGATTTTTCGACATAAGCGCTTGTTGAGATCATACCATATTTTTGGGGATATGCGGTCTGAGAAAATTTTCTACCTGTAACTGAACTGTAACTAAAATAAGCTAATAAATCAAATTATGGCTCTGTCATTATGGCTCTGTTAATCACTGTACAGTATTAAAAATCATTATGTTTTATGTATTTGGTTTTACTGTATTTGATCTCTTGGAGAGACATCTTAATCATCTTTATATTTCAATGAATAGATAACATTCTTCCTAAATTGAGCCTGGACAATTTTCTTCCATGAAAAAAATCGATTCCAAAAAAAGTAATTCAGTGAGAAGTGGACATTTCCATTCTCAATTCTCAGCGATTTCAAATCATTTTGACTGTACCATTCCGTAGCCCTCTTTCCATTGATATTCGCCAAGGCTCTAAGCATCCGGGCCTCCATTAGTGACACTGATTAACCCCGGGGTGTCTGTCGCTCTCCAGCTGATGTGGCTGGACAGGGGACGGTCTGGAACCGGGGCAGCCAGGGAGAGAGGGAGCGCTGGCAGCCTTATTAAAATGTATACAATTTATCACATCTTTATTGGCTGTTTGAAACAGAGCCCCATAGGAGCACCATGAGATTTGGTATTTCCATTTTCACCAAAGTGTTGACCAGGCAGCAATGGGCCTGCTCAAATTTGTTCCCTCCTCATAGCTCATGGCCCGACCCGCCTCTACTACTGGCAAGCAGAGAGGATGGCTTTTATACTGTTGGTTAAAGAAAAATGTTCTTAGGTGTCTCATCGGAGTGTATTTCAAGCAAGAAAAAGGGAGATCTTGTTTTTTGCATATTGTAGGTTATTGCAGGTTTATTTGTAGGCCTATTTGCAAAAAAGCCAGAATGCTATAGCGTTTTAATGAGATTCGTTAGTTTGAAAGATATCACTTCTGACACCAACGTAGTGACATTGTCTTCATGAGAAATAATTGTCTTCATCTGGGAACAAACTTCTGATCTGTAAAGTTATTAACATTTACCATTAATATCAGGAAATCAGTCAATTGAAATAAATTCATTAGGCCTTAATCTAGGGATTTCACATGACTGGGAATACATATATACATTTATTGGTCACACATTTATTGGTCCCCACCCAAAGTAATGAAGGCAGTAACTGCTCATTTGGTCGAAAATTAGTTAATGTAATTTTTGTCACAATAAACGCATACTTAATCATGTGGACAAGTATCCTGCCTCTCTTGTATTGTGTTTTGGAGAAAATGGGGGTCGTATTAGCAGTAACTGCAAAACGTTACTGTGAAACCAAGGTAACAGGTAACTGTAACTGAACTTACTGCCTTTTAGCTTGGTTTCAAACTGCCCTTGGCTGCAGTTACTGCTTTTTACCTTGGTTTCATATCATTTTATTCTGATGGTGATGCAATCGAACCTGTATGACACTGACTGACAGCTACACACACATACATTGCTAATTTAGGGATACAACCCCATGGCACAGCATTCCCGGGGGAAAATGATGGTTGAACTTGCTCTGAAATGCCGACATCCAGACACTAGTAAGAACTAGCTAGCTAAGTAGATCTGCGATCTAAATGAATTAGCTAGCTAGCAAGACTTAGAGACATAGACTAACAATGCTACCTGCTCTCATAAGATGAGATCTGCAATTGATACTAAATTAAATCTATTAGCCATATAATGAATTATATTCTGAAATTTCATCTGATGGTTTCTTTGAATCAGTACACCATACACACGATTTCTAGCCAGTGACAGCCACCAAAACATCAACACCTACCTAGCTAGTGTTAGCATGAAGCAATAGATTTGTGCTACATGCACCCATAAGAGACGATCAGCAGTTTATACTAGCTTCAATCTATTATACCTATAATGCCTAGTTGTATTCTGACATTCAATGGGTTATTTGAATCCCTAACGTTACACCACACACAATCTCTAGCCAGCTGACGGTCAGTTGGACGTGCATCCCATACTGAATTGTCAAAAGCCACGCACACTCGTTTTCCGGATGAGCACACACACAGCATTCATTCATTCATTCATTAATAATACATCTACTCACATGTTCAGGATTTCTGGTTGTCTTTTATATTCCAATATTGTGTGACTGTCCAGGTCAGGAAAGTTCAAATCCCAAATTGTATCCATCACCTTTGTTGGTGGCATACATGTATGTAATTTGTACAACAAGCTTTGACATTCCAAATGTGTGCTCAATATGTCTGCTTCAGTGCCATCATTACATGAATGCAGAAAAAAAACAGTTTTGCATGACTTCCACCAATCCATGTGGTCTAGATGATTAGTATCTATGCAGATAGAAGTTGCCATGTGGCTCAGTTGTGGCTCAGTTGGTAGAGCATGGCGCTTGTAACGCCAGGGTAGTGGGTTCGATTCCCGGGACCACCCATACGTAGAATGTATGCACACATGACTGTAAGTCGCTTTGGATAAAAGCGTCAGCTAAATGGCATATATTATTATTATTATATTATGTGAGGGTGTATTTAAACAGTACAGCCATGTCAATACTAGGTTTTATTCCTGTCAATGTCCACCCATGCATTTTTTTTGTATTTGTAAATAAAGATGAACATTGAATAGCCCTTTTGGGAGCAGGTATGACATTAATAGATGAACTGAGTTATGACAGTAAGAATTATTATGATAATGTTTGCAAAAGATAAAATCAACATTGATTATATCCTATGTTATAGAATAACTGAAAGGGATTATGATCGTATGTTTGCACACCACAAAATGTCAGTATTAATTATTATCATCCATGACAGAATAGAATCATTAGGATGCAGGTCCCTGATTATTTGCTCTATTTATTTCAGTTGAGTTTGAGGGCCACATTCCAACAAAGATTCCTGATCTACCCCCTTTTAACTGAAGTCACAGTGTCAACACTATTCAAAGAAATAGAGAACCAGTGGGTGGTCTCTGACTCCTTAGATATCAGACTATCAGATGAGAAATCAATTGCCAATGATGATGATGATGAAGTTTATCATCCAGCTTCAGAGATGGATGTTCCAGCACAGGTGGCAGCTGAGCCCGTGGACACAACTCCAGACAATCTATCAAACAATAAATCCAAGATTCCACCAATGGGTAAGCCATGTGGTCCCAAATGCAAGAGGCAATGTACTCAGAATATTTCACAAGGTAGGCAAAAGGAAATATGGAAAAAGTATTGGAAGATGAAGTATAAGGAGAAGACGACATGGATCTTCCACATGGTGACACAGCAATCTAAGAAAAATATCACTGTTGGTGCTGATAGTCGATGCAGCAGGTCGTTTCTGTACCATCTTCCAAACCAGAGCGGTTCTGCACAACAGGTGTGCAAAGTGTTTTTTCTGACAACATTGGGCTACCACCCCAAAAATGACAGGCTGATTGTCACGATGATGGGCAAGTCAATCACCACCAAACTGATTCCACCAAAGGATCAGAGGGGAAAGAAAGCTTCAGCGAGCAAATTGAACATGAATCCAATCCTACAACTCATGGAGTCCTTCCATCCCCAAATCAGAAGAACAAAGATGCCAGCTGTGGTTATGAAACCTATCGCAAGGCAGTAAAGCGAAGGAACATCAGCTTTGTGAAGCTTGGAGAAGAAGAGTGCGAGCTCTGTTTGGTCATCATCTGAAGATGGAACACAGGGAGAATGAGGCCATGGAAACCCAAGCCTGCCAAGACAACAGCCATGCAGCACCTGAATTCTCCATCCCCAACCCCAACTGCATTCAATGTAGGAAATATGAGGAACATAAGAAGTCTGCAGGGCAGAGTAGAAGCCATTACCAGGCTGATGCACAGAAAGATTGGCCTGAGGACTGGTCTGTGAGGAGCGTTGATATGCAAAAAGTCATCATGCTCCCTTGCATGCCAGGTGTGAAAACAGCATTATTCACAAGAAGAATCGTTACCTAATAATGAGACATTCGCAACCCTTGGAAAGATGTCTCAAAAGAAGAAGAAAACTATCTCAGTGGTATGACATGAAGGAACAGCTGGTCGGAAAGCAGAGGAGATGACTTCATCTTACGTGATATCACTGGAGAGGGAGAGAGATGTCAAGCATGCAGTGTATTGGGTCGATAACTACACTTCTCAAAACAAAAACTTGTGCCTCCTAACATTGCTGGTGAGTAATGTCAATGCTGACTCAACTTTGATGGCGGACATCACCCTCAAGTTCTTCAACCAGGACACATCTTCATGACTGCAGACAGTTTCCACCATGGCGTGGAACAGGAAATGAAAGCTCGACCTGGAGGTGTGGTGTACGACTTACATCATACTTCTATCATGTTCCATCATTATATATTACAAGACAGGTCATTATTTCATGTAATTCAAACAATTGCAGTGCTCATTTTCACATTTATTCTTATAACAAGACATGGGATACTTGTCAAACACAGTATGTAATGTGACTGACGCAGGACATACATCCCTATGCAAATGCAACTGGTATCTTAGTGGAAGACACACAAAGGATGCAGTTTCAACTCTGTTACACTGCTCTTGTATTAATAGCATAAATGAGAAGTATAGTAAACTAACGAATGAAAATGGCAGATACTGCTCTTTGCTTTGGTATTACCCTGCAATTTATAACATATCATGCCAAGGAAGAAGACAGTAACTGCCGTTTAAAGGTCAAAGGTCATGTCAGAGGTTAGGGTAAACATGAATAAAAAAATGTACTCATAGTAAGGCAACAGATCATTACATCTCCAATGATCTCACTAGAATTAATTTGTCTGGACAATAAAAAATTAATAAATTTTTCTCCGTTCCACTCTATGAGCAGTTCCTGCCTTTTTGCTTGGGAGGGCAGAATGGGCCTAAGGATCTCCTCACTGTATTTTGGTGCATTCAAATTGCCATTGATGAAACTCATTTGTGTTCGTAGTCTGTAACTTATGCCTGCCTATACCATAACCCCACCATCATCATGGGGCACTCTGTTCACAACGTAGACATCAGCAAACAACTCGCTCACACAACGCCATACACATGGTCTGCGGTAGTGAGGCCAATTGGACTGCAAAATTCTCTAAAATGATATTGGAAGTGGCTTATGGTAGAGAAATTAACATTAAATTATCTGGCAACAGCTCTGGTGGACATTCCTGCAGTCAGCATGCCAAGTGCACACTTCCTTAAAACTCGAGACATCTGAGGCATTGTGTTGTGTGACAAAACTTCACATTTTAGAGGGGGCTTTTAGTGTCTCCAGCACAACGTGAACCTGTGATCATACTGTTTAATCAGCTGTTTGATATGCCATTTTGGCAAAGGAGAAATGCTCACTAAAAAGGGATGTAAAGAAATTTGTGCACAAAATTTGAGAGAAAAAAGTTGTGTGTATATGGAAAATGTCTGTGATCTTTTATTTCAGCTCATGAAACATGGGACCAACACTTTACATGTTGCGTTTATATTTTTGTTAAGTGTAGTTATGACAGTATGCATTTAAATGCTAAATGTCTTGACTGTTGAGTCCAAAAAGGGCATTGATCATTAAAAAAAAAACAAAGTGCTAAGACTCTGAGCTATGGACACTTGATCAGAGTAAAAAAAATAACAAATTCTTCAAATCTATTGTTATGTACATGAATGGGTGGCTTTCGACCATCCAAATATAATCTTCTTCAATATCGTCAATTCCATATTAATGCGTGAGAGATGGAATAACCCGCCAAGCTGGCTGAATTCACCAACACAACATTCTATTACCTGGACTGGCTGAGTTTGTGAGGCGAAACCAACCTTTAAGTGATGTACCTCTCACACAAAAGTGAGGGTTGGGAGAATGAAGGCTCTCATTTCATTTCTGAGATGGAGCAGGCTGATGGAATTTCCTGTGCTATTCAATCAGAAGATGGAACACCGTGGAGTCCTTGGAACAAAGTAGTGCCAGTAATTGAGTTGGTTCCATTCGAGAGAGTGGCAGTTTGGGTGGGAGGCTTACTCGTTCTCTCTCTAGCTCCTCTTCACTTCTCTCTTTCTCCCCTCTCCCTCTCTCTCGCTCTCTTTTCGTAAGCATACATCCACATTTTCCTCCAAGAAGACTCACATCTAGACCCTGTCCAAGAGGAGAGCAATAATGTGTTTCAGATACAGTTATTTCATTACTGTTGGTGATTGGATGTGCACAGTACAGTATATGTGTTGTGAATGAAGACAAGATTAGTTTTGTCTGTTACTGGTACATCGATTTGGGTAATGAATAGGAGTCATGTGTGGGTCATGTGATCCTACACAAACCTAATCTAGAACTTCAATTTCAATGGTTACCATGGTTATACTTGTAGCTGATGCAGATAAAAGATGTATCCATACAGCAAAAGCAACCAAAAAAACGAATGGGAATTATAATGCTTTCAGAAAGTGTTCAGACCCGTTTTATTTTGCACATACTTTGCTCTGTTCATCATTCCCTCAAACCTGACTAGTCTCCCTGTTCCTGCTGCTGAAAAACATCCCCATAGCATGATGCTGCCACCACCATGCTTCAAATCAAAGGGTGGTGCTAGGTTTCCTTGATTGGCATTTGGGTCAATATTTATTGTCTTTTTTATTTATTTGACATTTATTTAACCAGGTAGGCAAGTTGAGAACAAGTTCTCATTTACAACTGTGACCTGGCCAAGATAAAGCAAAGCAGTGTGACAAAAACAACAACACAGAGTTACACATGGAATAAACAAACATACAGTCAATAACACAATAGAAAACTCTGTTTACAGTGTGAGCAAATGAAGTAAGGAGGTAAGGCAATAAATAGGCCAATAGTGGTGAAGTAATTACAATTTAGCAATTTACACTGGAGTGATATATGTGCAGATGAGGATGTGCATGTAGAAATGCGGGTGTGCAAAAGAGTACAACAACAAAAACAAATATGGGGATGAGGAAAGTAGTTGGTTGGATGGGCTATTTACAGATGGGCTGTGTACAGCTGCAGCGATCGGTAAGCTGCTCTGACAGTTGACGCTTAAAGTTAGTGAGTGAGTCTCCAACTTCAGTGATTTTTGCAGTTTGTTCCAGACATTGGCACCAGAGAATAATAATAATAATAATATAATAATATATGCCATTTAGCGGACGCTTTTATCCAAAGCGACTTACAGTCATGTGTGCATACATTCTACGTATGGGTGGTCCCGGGAATCGAACCCACTACCCTGGCGTTACAAGCGCCATGCTCTACCAACTGAGCTACAGAAGGAGGCGGCCAAAGGAGATGTTGACTTTGGGGATGACCAGTGAAATATACCTGCTGGAGCGCGTGCTACGGGTGGATGTTGCTATGGTGACCAGTGAGATGAGATAAGGCAGCGCTTTACCAGGCAAAGACTTATAGATGACCTGGAACCAGTGGGTTGACGACGAATATGTAGCGAGTACCAGCCAACGAGAGCATGCAGGTTGCAGTGGTGGGTAGTATATGGGGCTTTGGTGACAAAACGGATGGCACTGTGATAGACTGCATCCAATTTGCTGAGTAGAGTGTTGGAGGCTATTTTGTAAATGACATCGCCGAAGTCAAGGATCGGTAAAATAGTACGTTTTACGAGGGTATGTTTGGCAGCATGAGTGAAGGATGCTTTGTTGTTGAATAGGAAGCCGATTCTAGATGTAACTTTGTATTGGAGATGCTTAATGTGCGTCTGGAAGGAGAGTTTACAGTCTAGTCAGACACCTAGGTATTTGTAGTTGTCCACATATTCTAAGTCAGAAACATCAAGAGTAGTGATGCTAGTCGGGCGGGCAGGTGCGGCAGCAATCGGTTGAAGAGCATGCATTTCGTTTTACTAGCGTTTAAGAGCAGTTGGAGGCCACGGAAGGAGTGTTGTTTGGCGTTGAAGCTTGTTTGGAGGTTTGTTAACACAGTGTCCATAGAAGGGCCAGATGTATACAGAATGGTGTCGTTTGCGTCGAGGTGGATCAGAGACTCACCCACAGCAAAAGTGACACCATTGATATACTGTATACAGAGAAAAGAGTCGGCTCGAGAATTGAACCCTGTTGCACCCCCATAGAGACTGCCAGAGGTCCGGACAACAGCCCCTCCGATTTTACACACTGAACTACCTGAGAAGTAGTTGGTGAACCAGGCGAGGCAGTCATTAGAGAAACCAAGGCTGTTGAGTCTGCCTATAAGAATTGGCCAGGTCAATGAAGATGGCTGTACAGTACTGTCTTTTATCGATGGCGGTTATGATATCGTTAAGGACCTTGAGCGTGGCTGAGGTGCACCCGTGACCAGCTCGGAAACCAGATTGCATAGCGGAGAAGGTACGGCGGGATTCAAAATGGTCGGTGATCTGTTTGTTCACTTGGCTTTGGAAGACTTTAGAAAGGCAGGGCAGGATGGATATAGATCTGTAACAGTTTGGGTCTAGAGTATCACCCCCTTTGAAGAGGGGGATGACCGCGGTCGCTTTCCAATCTTTAGGAATCTCAGACGATACGAAAGAAAGGTTGAACAAACTAGTAATAGGGGTTGCAACAATGGCGGCAGATCATTTTAGGAAGAGAGGGTCCAGATTGTCTAGCCCAGCTGATTTATAGGGATCCAGATTTTGAAGCTCTTTCAGAACATCAGCTCATTTGCTCTGACATTTACTGTCAACTGTGGGACCTTATATAGAGTCTTCTGAGCCTTTACAAATCAATTCCAATTAACTGAATTTACCACAAAAACATCTCAAGCACAATCAATGGAAACAGGATGCACCAGAGCTCAATTTCGAGGCTCAAAGCAAAGGGATCTGCAAAGGGATCTGAATATTTAAGTTTTATTTTTTTTATAAATGTACAAACATTTCCAAAAAACAGTTTTTGCTTTGTCATTATGTGGTATTGTGTGTAAATTGTTTAGGGGCAAAACATATTTAATCCATTTTAGAACAAGGCTGTAGCGTAACAAAATGTCCAAAAAAGGAAGGGGTCTGAATACTTCCTGAATACACTGTATGGGAGGAAGTCTTATGCCTCTTCTTCCCCTTCTCTCACAGTGACTCCTGCATTTATCTCTCTATCTCACTCTCTCTACAGCCCACCCTCTCTCTGTCTCTCTCTTTCTACCTCTCTACCCTTCCCGTTTTCTATGTTCTCTCTGGGATGGCTGCTTTGCCAATCGTCTTCTGTTTGCATGTTGCTGCTGTGCGTCCTGTGACTAATCGAAGGTGACAACCAGAGCAGGCACTGCCAGCCAGTGCTCATAAACTTGAAATGACACACTTGAAAAGGGGATTTTCTGCCTCCCTGACAAGCCTTGTTGCTAACTACTTCAGAAAAGAAAGCTTTGTGTGTTGCTTTGCTAAATTGATATAAGAAAGTCCAGAAGAGGACTTAACATTCAATTCTGTTCAAAGAAAAAAGGTTACTTTTAAGTTTTAAATCTACAAGGGTACCAGTACTGACCTTAGGCTAGTAGATACAATTATGTGCAGTAACTAAGCTGGCTGTGTCCCATGGCCCATTGGGGGGACAAGAGATTGTTTCCTAACACAAAACCTGCAAAGCCATCCAAGAAATGAAGATTTCCACCATGTTTATAAGATTCATTGAATGTATTTTTGTTACATTTCTAATAAAATCTAAGAGGCAACGCATATAATGCCGTCTTCATGTCAGTTGTAACTCACTATTTGGTAAACTTACTGTGTGCTGCATACTAACTATAGTATAACGGAAATACAGAGCTGTGAAGTACAAGCTAGTCAGAGCAAAGACTGAAAATAAATGAATGCCTTCAGTTGTTTCCATGGCATCAAGACTTGACATTTACAGTATATGAGCATTTAATAATTTCATATTGTTTTAATACCTGTAGCTGTCATGTGTTTTTAATCTCTACCTATAGACTTCCGTTTGATTGAGGTCTTAAAATCGCAACTTTTTCATAATGTAGTACATTTAGTGTTTCATGTCACACCAAGATATGCTGGGTAGTGGGTATATACTGAACCAGAAGAAGTTTAAGATTTGTGTTTCATAGTAAGAGGCCCTTTAGGATCTAACTAGACTGACTATCGGTATACGGCGGAGCTATATGTGTTGTACTGTGGACTACTTACAGGCGGCAGGTAGCCTAGATGTTAAAAGCGTAGGGCAGGTGACCAACAGGCCTTGATCAAGGATAAGAGCGTCTGCTAAATGACTCAAATGTAAGTGTAAACGGAATTTATATGGCTGAAGTACAAAGATATCATAACATTTAGGTGATTTAAGTGAATCAACAAATTGACTCGGTAGAGTAAATTCTTAGTCAAGAGATGTATAAATGTATTTCAACATTATTGAGATTGGCATATAGAATCTTTATAGAATTCAGTAGTTATTATGAATTGTGTGACTCATAATATAGCCATCATTATGGAAGAATAATAGTGGAGTAATAGCTTCATCATGCTTTTTCATCTTCCTTTACAGAGAACAGGAGGGAAAATGACTTTTAGAATGAAACCAAATGTTATTATAAATGTTTACTAAATAACAATAGCCAGAACGCTTCAATTATATCTCTACCCCCCTCCCCCTCTCCCTCCCCCCAGCCTTTAGATAGGGAAACTTAGAATCGAAACTCGTGATTGCATTCTTTCTGAGACAAACAGAAAATTGCATGTAATATTGCTTTCAAATGAGCTGGAAGGCTAATGACTTTGTGGTATTGAGTAAAGTCAGGGTTGGCGGTATGCTTGGTTGCATGCAAAGTAGTACTAGTGATGCGTTGGGACACAGAGAGTCAGAGAGACTATGGCGAGAAGTACACAGTAAGAGTAAACAATAAAGCCTACCTCCCCTTCCACGGTTTGGATTCACTTGAAATATTTTTAAGACGCAGTGGCTTAAATGTCCACGATATACACTACATGACCAAAAGTAAGTGGACACCTGCTCGTCAAACAATAGTGTATATTTTAGTACCAATGAATTTGATAGTCTGAAGCAGCTTTGGAACTGGGTTGGCCATAGCATGGTTTACACCTACAGTGCAGCATAAAGCATCATGGAAAACTGTGCTGTAAAATAAGAGCTGTGGTAGCTCCTTGTCGATTTGGAAAGTACCCAGGCTCCTCACCTAGAAACATCAAGAGCTAAATAAGAACTAAATACATGTGTATGACTGTAGGTTAGTAATCAACTCCTAGTCCCCTCTATAGTTGGAGGCCTTCTTCATATCCACCTCGTATTTCTTTCAAACCCAGATTAATTCGTTTTCCAGAGGTAGATTAAAGCCCTGTCAAAACTGTATATGATTTCAGAATACACTGATTATTTTAAATTCCATCTTGAAAGTGTTATGAATTATTCAAGGACACCCAAAAAATGGACAGCCGTTATGTTCATTTGCAGTTCCTTTTATAAAGTTGGCACATAGCTGTATTTTCTTCCGGAGTTGTCTCTAACTGAAATGACACAGTGAGGATTGAGATGTTCATTGAGGTGGATTCCGAGGTGAGAAGGTGTAGGAGTGCTTGCTAATGTCCTGGAGAGATGGCCTGCTGTCTTTTTTTTAATCTCAAATGAACAGATCAGAGTTGTGCTGATGCAGTGCTGACGTACTAGCTGACTGACTGACTGACTGACTAGCTGGGAGATATTCAGGCACGGCTGGATGTGATTTAAATGATCTTGCAAATTCTGCTTGCATAGAAATATTCCGTTCTGCCTGTTTTTTTTGCAAGGTGTCTGTGGGTGATGTGCTGTGTGTGCCTATCTAAAAGCACAGGCTGAATTTTGGATCAGCCTATTTATTGCATACATACATTTGCATATTTCTTGATAAACTATGGATTGGAAGAGTGGCCTATGTTCCTTGCATGGCATTTTCTCAAAAATACTAAACCCTCATTATTTGCATGGTTTCCACTCACCTAACCTTTGATGTTTCCAGCCGCTACCCAGAAATGACTTTAGAGCGCTACAGTGATTGAAGCTGATATTTGAAACAGTTTATCCTAGCCGCCCTGCAGAGGAGCAATAGTTGTTTCGTATGCAGACAGGCACCACATTCCAATTGAGGCACCACACGGCGCTCTCTCAAATCCCTAATCCATTTGGTTCATCACGACCGAGCAGGGATGTGCTCCTCATAACAAATATGTGATTAAAGGCCGCAACACATCTCAGAATTTGATTCCGGGTCACACTGTTGCAAACTTAACATTTTAATTACAGCCAGTCACTTTACCATTCTCCCAGTTGTCAACGGCATGTACGTTATCGTTTTGTTTACATAACCACTGTGATTGTAGCTAGTACGTCTTCATTCCCCTTGGAAGCTTATCTCACCGTTTGTTTTCTGGTAAGTCTATCTGCAGGCTATTGTTCCTTTGACGGCTACTGTGCTTTGTGCATATCTATATGGAGATGTGCTCTACAGTCTCGACAGAAGTCATTGTGTATTTCACCCGGCATCACCGTGTGTCCAGCCTGAGACGCCTAGACAGATCTGTTTCTTTTTTAACCTGTGACAACCTTTACACAAAACCTCTCTGGTATAGGATGAGCATACCTCTCCTTTACAAATGAGGGAATATAAGATATTCTGACAATTCTGTCAATGATCAAATAGGAACAGGGAACCTGTGCATTTTAATTTATTATACACGCATTAATTACATCGTGTCAGTGTAAAAAGTATTCAATAAAAGCGGTGTCTTTTTAAAGTACTAGATTGGCTCATCTCAAGAGCATGATGAAGTCCTCTTGAGTGGGACTGATTGCATTTCCCTTCCTTCTCTCTCTATATATATTTCTCTCTCTGATTGATACATCAATGGTCTGAGACAGCTTTGTAATATTAATGTTTGTCCTGTGAAACTGCTAGCCCCATCCAACTCCTCCACCATTAAAGGCTGCATGGCTTCATATCCATCCCTATGTTTTTACAATACTTGTTTCCCTTTGAAGGCTGTAAAGGATCACTGTGACATTTTTAAAAAATCCCCTCTTGCGAAGCTGCGTGCCACACAGACACACATTCTTCTTTAAGGGTTCAATAAAAAATCTATATTTTTTTAGTGTTTGCACTAGGGTGAGCTCCGATAGGAGGACAAAAAGGTAATGAGTTATGCGGTCCTGGTGGACATTTAGTGCCTTGACTGCACTTTTTATATGCAAGCCTTTAAAAAGTATCGCTGGCTGCTGAAGGCTCTGTGGAGCTCAATCCCGCTTCACCTTTCCTATGATGTCACCCTGTGGGATTTATGACACGTTACTTTGTTTAATAGGCCCCAGCAGGGTCTTTGCTTTACCCCATATTTCCATTTGACCTTGGCTGGGCTGACACAGAAGGGGAGCAGGAACAATGAATAGGTAAATAGGTGTGCAAACGGGGGGAGCCAAGGGTGTGTTGTCAACCAACTTTTATTACATTTTTTTTATGGTACTTAAAAAAAAAATTGGCTGAGTGATTGAATTGTGGTATTAAGCTTGTATTTTCACCTACACAACCAATGAAAAGCATATTCAGCCCTGCTTGGTCATTGCATGTGTAAAGGCAACCTTCTCCTTGTGGATATTCTGTCAGCAGCACATCATATGTGAGTTTTTCTCCAGCTCACCATGGTTTCCCCAGTTGGCTTGCATGCATTACCTATTCAGCCCTAAAGCGCAATCGATTTCCTCTCCATCTCATGTGTTGGTGAATGTTTATGCTCCTCGTACCGTTAGATAGCACTGTCACTCAGTCCATTTCTCTGTTCCAACCCTTCTTTCAGATCGCTACATCAGTCTCTATTCTCCAGCTATATTTCTCTCTTGCTTCATCCCTCCATCTCTTTCTTTCTCCCCTCTCTATCCACAACGCTCTGGTTAGATTGATGTTTTAGTGCAGCAGAGGTAATTTTCCTACAGTTTCATTGTTGCTCTGTTCCCCATCTTCCTTACCTCTCTGTCCCCATCATTTTTCTTTGCTTTTTACCACTCGGTCCCCAAATCTTTCTTTTATTTTTACTTCTCTGTCCCCATCATCATTCTTTAATTTTTACCTCTCTGTCCACATATCATTCTTTAATTTTTACCTCTCTGTCCACATATCATTCTTTAATTTTTACCTCTCTGTCCACATATCATTCTTTAATTTTTACCTCTCTGTCCACATATCATTCTTTAATTTTTACCTCTCTGTCCCCATATCATTCTTTAATTTTTACCTCTCTGCCCCCATCATCATTCTTTAATTTTTACCTCTCTGTCCACATATCATTCTTTAATTTTTACCTCTCTGTCCACATATCATTTTTTAATTTTTACCTCTCTGTCCACATATCATTCTTTAATTTTTACCTCTCTGTCCCCATATCATTCTTTAATTTTTACCTCTCTGCCCCCATCATCATTCTTTAATTTTTACCTCTCTGTCCCCATCATCATTATTTAATTTTTACCTCTCTTTCCCCATATCATTCTTTAATTTTTACCTCTCTGTCCCCATCATCATTCTTTAATTTTTACCTCTCTGTCCACATATCATTCTTTAATTTTTACCTCTCTGTCCACATATCATTCTTTAATTTTTACCTCTCTGTCCCCATATCATTCTTTAATTTTTACCTCTCTGTCCACATATCATTCTTTAATTTTTACCTCTCTGTCCCCATATCATTCTTTAATTTTTACCTCTCTGTCCACATATCATTCTTTAATTTTTACCTCTCTGTCCCCATCATCATTCTTTAATTTTTACCTCTCTGTCCCCATCATCATTCTTTAATTTGTACCTCTCTGTCCCCATCATCATTCTTTAATTTTTACCTCTCTGTCCCCATATCATTCTTTAATTTTTACCTCTCTGTCCCCATATCATTCTTTAATTTTTACCTCTCTGTCCCCATATCATTCTTTAATTTTTACCTCTCTGTCCCCATCATCATTCTTTAATTTTTACCTCTCTGTCCCCATATCATTCTTTAATTTTTACCTCTCTGTCCACATATCATTCTTTAATTTTTACCTCTCTGTCCACATATCATTCTTTAATTTTTACCTCTCTGTCCCCATATCATTCTTTAATTTTTACCTCTCTGTCCCCATCATCATTCTTTAATTTTTACCTCTCTGTCCCCATATCATTCTTTAATTTTTACCTCTCTGTCCCCATCATCATTCTTTAATTTTTACCTCTCTGTCCACATATCATTCTTTAATTTTTACCTCTCTGTCCCCATATCATTCTTTCATTTTTACCTCTCTGTCCCCATATCATTCTTTAATTTTTACCTCTCTGTCCCCATATCATTCTTTAATTTTTACCTCTCTGTCCCCATCATCATTCTTTAATTTTTACCTCTCTGTCCCCATATCATTCTTTAATTTTTACCTCTCTGTCCCCATCATCATTCTTTAATTTTTACCTCTCTGTCCACATATCATTCTTTAATTTTTACCTCTCTGTCCCCATATCATTCTTTGCTTATTACCAGCTTTTTACTGGTAATAAGCATATTCAATATTTTTCTTCCATCCAAAATTGTGTGTGAATCATAATAATACAAAGTTAAATTATAATTGTAATGATGTCAGAATGTAACTTAAATGTGTTACTTCTGATAAGTCTTCCAGAAGGCTCTGAAAACAACTTAGCTGTGCAACTAATGAAAAGTGATTTCACAGGGTGACTAAATTTCAAGGACGTGTGAGCAGAGAATCAGTCATTTATGTCCAAGTATCATTTCAAATGATCCAAAGCCAAGTCTGTGGTTCCCCACCTGAGTGCTTATAGATTTCTCTCCCCCATCTGTGTGAAATAGACAAAGTGACACTAACAGAAAAGGGCTTGATATCTACAGACAGACAAATGGACAGTCCTCAACAAAGTTGTTTAATTATTGAAGGATTAGTAGGAAATATTGAAATTGTTGAAATCCAAATATGTGAGGATGGGGGATGTTCTAAACTGAAATCTTAATGAATAAAAGCAGAGGCTGCGGATCTGTGCAGTAGGTGTCCACCCAAACCCACCCTGTCCGCAGGGTTGCCATGTCCACCGTTTTATTTCCAAATTTGGCTACATTGTAAACAATGTGGCAGATGACAATGTTTTGGTTTTTGGGCTATTTCAAAGTTGCACTGCGGCCAACATCGTATTTCTCTTAAGAAAATGAAACTGACATTACATGTGGAGAATGATACATTTGCCTGTGTTGGCCTTTAAGTAGCCTACTAATTTATATGGCATTGTAGGTTACCATTTTATACAATAAATATGTTGAAATGAAGATATCACTGGAGTCATTACAATTCAATTGGTGTGACTTGTGTAACTTACAATACCTGGAGCTGGCAAACAGATTTAATAAATAGCCTATAACTTCAGTTTATTGTTGTTGTAGCCTTCTGTTATGCAATTATTAATGGGCATGCAGTGGTGGAAAAAGTATTCAATTGTCATACTTGAGTAAAAGTTAAGGGGGAAAGGGGGATACGTAGTCAGTTGTCCAACTGAATGAATTCAACTGAAATGTGTCATCCGCATTTAACCCAACTCCTGTGAATCAGAGAGGTGCGGGGGGCTGCCTTAATCGACATCCATGTCTTTGGCGCCCGGGGAACATTGGGTGAACTGCCTTGCCCAGGGGCAGAATGACAGATTTTTACCTTGTCAGCTCTGGGATTCGATCCAGCAACCTTCCGGTTATTGGCCCAACGCTCTAACCACTGGGATACCTTAATAGAAAATGACTCAAGTAAAAATGAAAGCCACATAGTAAAATACTACTTGAGTAAGTCATAAAGTATTTGGTTTTATATATACTTAAGTATCAAAAGTAATAGTACAAACCATTTCAAATTCCTTATATTATTATTATTATTATTTTGTCGGGCACACTCTAACACTCAGACAAAATTTAGAAACAAAGCATTTGTGTTTAGTGAGTCTGCCAGATCAGAGGCAGTAGAGAAAACTAGGAATGTTCTCTTGATTTGGCATGGGTCCCCAGATCTTCAAGAAGTTCTACATCTGCACCATCGAGAGCATCCTGACCGGTTGCATCACCGCCTGGTATGGCAACTGCTCGGCATCTGACCGTAAGGCGCTACAGAGGGTAGTGTGTACGGCCCAGTACATCACTGGGGCCGAGCTTCCTGCCACCCAGGACCTATATACTAGATGGTGTCAGAGGAAAGCCCCAAAAATTGTCAAAGACTCCAGTCACCCAAGTCATAGACTGTTCTCTCTGCTACCACACGGAAAGTTGTACCGGAGCGCCAAGTCTAGGACCAAAAGGTTCCTTAACAGCTTCTACCTCCAAGCCATAAGACTGCTGAACAATTAAACAAATGGCCACCCAGACTATTTATTGACGGCGTATGTGACAAATACCGTTTGATTTGATTTGATGTGTGTGAACTTGACCATTTTCCTGTGAAAATGTAACGAGTACTCTTGGGTGTCAGGGAAAATGTCTGGAATGTAGTGGAATAAAAGTAAAAATGGTCAAAAAATAGAAATAGTCAAGTAAATTAGAGATACCCCAAAGAACTACTTAAGTAGTACTTTAAGAAAAACAATAGAGGACAAAAGACTTAAACAAAATCATTGGATGACTGCTTTTCCCTCTAACTGCACCTGCAATATCAAACTGTAACCAGTGCCTGCAACCTGGATCAGGTTGTTATCAGTCAACCTACCCGGGTAGTTACAAATAGCACAGGACTGAAATCCTCAACATTTATTGCTCACATCTTTACTAACGCTGCAGATATTTGCTTTAAAGCAGTATCCAAATCCATAGGATGTAGTGATCACAATATCATAGCCATATCTAGGAAAACCAAAGTTCCAAAGGCTGGGTCTCATATAGTGTATAAGAGGCCATACAAGAAGTTTTGTAGTGATTCATATGTTAAGAAATCTTGTGACTAAACTAAAGAAAAAAGAAAAATAAAGTATAATATGAAACAAAGATAAATTATATAAAAAAATGATAGTAAAAAGCTTTGGGGCACCTTAAATTACATTTTGGGAAAATTCATTGAATCAGGTGGCTCATTCATCACAAAGCCCACTGATATTGCAAAGTACTTTAATGACTTTTTCATTGGCAAGATAAGCAAATTTAGGGATGACATTACAGCAGCAAATGCTAACACTACACATCCAAGTATATTGGACCAAATTATGAAAGACAAGAAATGTACTTTTTAATTTTGTAAAGTCTTTGTGGAAGAGGTGAAAAAATTATTGTTGTCTATAAACAATGATAAGCCACCGGGGTCTGACAATCTGGATGGAAAATTCCTGAGGATTATTGCAGACGATATTGCCACTTCTATTTGCCACATCTTCAATTTAAGCCTACTAGAGAGTGTGTGCCCTCAGAACTGGAGGTGAGCTAAAGTCATTCCGTGACCCAAGAATAGTAAAGCCCCCTTTACTGGCTCAAATAGCTGACCAATCAGCCTGTTACGAACCCTTAGTAAACTTCTAAAAAAAATGGTGTTTGACCAGCTACAATGCTATTTTACAGTAAAAAAAAATTGACAACAGATTTTCAGCATGCTTATAGGGAAGGACACTAAACAAGCACAATACTTACACAAATGACTGATGATTGGCTGAGAGAAATTGATGATAAAATGATTGTGGGGGCTGTTTTGTTAGACCAATGGAAGCCTCTCAAACATAATCCAGATAGAATCAGGAATTCTCCAGGGTAGCTGTTTAGGCCCCTTGCTTTTGTCCATTTTCACTAACGACATGTCACTGACTTTGAGTAAAGCCAGAGTGTCTATGTAAGTGGATGACTCAACACTGTACACGTCAGCTACTACAGTGACTGAAATGACTGCAACACTCAAAAAAGAGCTGATGTTAGTTTCAGAGTGGGTAGCAAGGAATAAGGTAGCCCTAAATATTTCTGAAACTAAAAGCATTGTATTTGGAACAAAACACTCACTAAACCCTAAACCTCAGTTAAGACTTCTAATAAATAATGTGGAAATTGAGCAAGTTGAGATGAATAAACTGCTTGGCACAACCCTAGATTGTAAACTGTCATGGTCAAAACATATTAATGCAGTAGTAGCTAAGATGGGGAGAAGTATGTCAATAATAAAGTTATGCTCTGCCTTCTTAACAACACTATCAACAAGGCAGGTCCTACAGGCCCTAGTTTGGTCACAACTTGACTACTGTTCAGTCGTGTGGTCAGGTGCCACAAAAAAGGACTTAGGAAAATTGTAATTGGCTCAGAACAGGGCAGCACGGCTGTCCCTTGGATGTACACAGAGACCTAATATTAATAATATGCATGTCAATCTCTCCTGGCTGAAAGTGGAGGAGAAATTGACGTCATCACTACTTTTATTAATGAGAGGTATTGACATGTTGAATGCACCGAGCTGCATGTCTAAACTACAGGCACACAGCTCGGACACACATGCATACCCCACAAGACATGCAACAAGAGGTCACTTCACAGTAGCCAAGTGCAGAACAGACTATTGGAGGCACACAGTACTACATAGAGCCATGATTACATGGAACTCTATTCCACATCAAGTAACTGACACAAGCAGTAAAATTAGATTTAAATAACAGATTTAAAAAACAACGGAGACTGAAGCAACACAAACATTGGCACAGACACATGCATATAGCCTAGTGGTTAGGAGTTAGAGCGTTAGACTAGTAACCGAAAGGTTGCAAGATCTAATCCCAGAGCTGATAAGGTGAAAATCTGTCGTTCTACCCCTGAACGAGGCAGTTAACTCACCTTTCCTAGGCCGTCATTGAAAATAAGAATTTGTTCTTAACGTCTTGAAACTAGGGGGCACTATTTTCATTTTTGGAAAAATAACATCCCAAAGTAATCGGGCTATTTTTCAGGACCAGATAATAGAATATGCATATAATTGACAGCTTAGGATAGAAAACACTCCAAAGTTTCCTAAACTGTAAAAATATTGTCTGTGAGTATAACAGAACTGATATTGCAGACGAAAGCCTGAGAAAAATCCAATCAGGAAGTGACTCTTATTTAGAAACCTCTGTGTTCCTATGCGTCCGTATTGAGCAGTGAAAGGGATATCATCCAGATTCTTTTTTTCTATGGCTTCCCTAATGTGTCTAGTGTCACAAGACATAGTTTCATGCTTTTATTTTGAAAAATGAGCGTAAGCGACAATATTGTGTCAGTGGTCAGTTGGTGGCTCTCAGAGTGATATGTGCGTAATAAACAAATGCGGCCAATGTTTCTCTCGCTCCTACTAAGAAGCCAACTGACCCGGTTGATATATTATTGAATAGATATTTGAAAAACACCTTGAGGATTGATTATAAAAAACGTTTGCCATGTTTCTGTCGATATTATGGATCTAATTTTGAATATTTTTTGCCGTTGTCGTGACCGCAGTTTCCGGTGGATTTCTCAACCAAACATGAAGAACAGACGGAGGTATTTTGGCTATAAAAATAATCTTTATGGAACTAAATGAACATTTGCTGTCTAACTGGGAGTCTCGTCAGTGAAAACATCCGAAGATCATCAAAGGTAAACGGTTAATTTGATTGCTTTTCTGATTTACGTGACCAAGCTTCCTGCTGCTAACTGGACATAATGCTATGCTAGGCTATCGATAAACTTACACAAATGCTTGTCTTGCAGGACTGAAATCCTGCAGCGCCCACAAGGTCCCCCTGCTCAAGAAAGCATATATACATGCCTGTCTGAAGTTTGCCAATGAACATCTGAATGATTCAGAGGACAACTGGGTGAAAGTGTTGTGGTCAGATGAGACCAAAATGGAGCTCTTTGGCATCGACTCAACTTGCCGTGTTTGGAGGAGGAGGAATGCTGCATAAGACCCCAAGAACACCATCCCCACCGTCAAACATGGAGGTGGAAACATTGTGCTTTGGGGGTGTTTTTCTGCTAAGGGCACAGGACAACTTCACCACATCAAAGGGACAATGGACGGGGACATGTACCATCAAACTTTGGGTGAGAACCTCCTTCCCTCAGGCAGGGCATTGAAAATGGGTTGTGGATGGGTATTCCAGCATGACAATGACCCAAAACACACAGCCAAAGGCAACAAAGGAGTGGCTCAAGAAGAAGCACATTAAGGTCCTGGTGTGGCCTAGCCAGACTCCAGACCTTAATCCCATAGAAAATCTGTGGAGGGAGCTGAAGGTTCGAGTTGCCAAACATCAGCCTCGAAACCTTAATGACTTGGAAAAGATCTGCAAAGAGGAGTGGGACAAAATCCCTCCTGAAATGTGTGCAAACCTGGTGGCCAACTACAAGAAACGTCTGACCTCTGTGATTGCCAACAAGAGTTTTGCCACCAAGTACTAAGTCATGTTTTGCAGAGGGGTCAAATAATTATTTCCCTCATAAAAATGCAAATCAATTAATAACATTTTTGACATGCGTTTTTCTGGATTTTTTTGTTGTTATTCTGTCTCTCACTGTTCAAATAAACCTACCATTAAAATTATAGACTGGTCGTTTTTTGTCAGTGGGCAAACATACAAAATCAGCAGGGGATCAAATACTTTTTCCCTCACTGTCGAAACATTGTGGGTAGAACTGAAAAAGCATGCTCCAGCTCGGTCAGGAGGAATGGGCCAAAATCACCCAATTTATCGTGGGAAGCTTCTGGAATGCTACCTGAAATGTTTGACCCAAGTTAAACAATTCAAAGGCAATGCTACCAAATACTAATTGAGTGGGAATGTGATGAAAGAAATAAAAGCATTCTTAAAATTAAGTGGTGATCTTAACTGAACAAAAACAGGGAATTTTTACTAGGATTAAATGTCAGGAATTGTGAAAAACTGAGTTTAAATGTATTTGGCTAAGGTGTTTGTAAACTTCCGACTTCAACTGTATGTATTTGATGTATTGATACAGTGCTCACCCTATGCTAAAATAGAGGTTAAATAAAATAAGTATAAAATAACTTGAGATCTAACTGATTTTTTTTACCCTCAATAGTGGTAAAAAGTATCATGACCTTGGAAGCCAATTTGAAACAAACAAAGTCCTCCATCCCCCATTCAAATGTAGGAACTGACTTCTTCAGCCTGACCCCTTTGCTGTCTCTGGCTCCACACCCATCCCGCCCGGCCGTCTAGAGGTGTGAAGATTAGTAACCTTTTGTGTAGGGGAGCTAATGATCCATCATGTATGACATTCCTGGGAGTGTGTAAAACTTTAATATTTTGTTACCATAGCATGTTGTATGTTCTCTATAGTTATGTACTTGGAAATGTATTAATTGACCAATTCAGCCACTTGGGTACATTTAGTCAAACTCGTGAGGGACACCTGGGAGACTTGATACAAACATTATGTAGGGTAGTCATTCTTCAATGTATCAGTCTGAACCTTTGCACACACACTGATGCCCTCTAGTGGACAACATCTAAATTACACCAAGCATCCTAGTAATGCCTTTCTTTTGCATTTCAAAGATAATGTAAAAAACAAACAAAAAACATTTTTGTTTGTTTTATCTTTTACCAGATCTAATGTGTTATATTCTCCTAAATTCATTTCACATTTCCACAAACTTAAAAGTGTTTCCTTTCCAATAGTATCAAGAATATGCATATCCTTGCTTCAGGTCCTTAGCTACAGGCCGTTCGAGTTGGGTATGTCATTTTAGGTGGAAATTGAAAAGAAGGGTCCGATCCTTAAGAGATTTTTAAAAACCGCAAGTGGCAGAAACTCTTTCTGCCTTCTCATCTATACAGTAATGTCTGCTACATGCTAATGTTTGCCAAGCTAGCACACGTATATTTTTGATAGCTAGCTAGCTAAGTTATATAAAGGTCAGGTAGGAAAAAATAACTAACTTGACGATTTCATGAGGTTAGCTATGCGGGGGGGTGGAGCATTACAAGTGTAAGACCTCTCTCTTACGTCTGGTCTTAACGAGATGGTCACAGTTGTTTTATACGGATATCCTTGATTTATTTGGCGTGTGCTATGGCCAAACAGTAGGATGTGTTGAGTTTGGTTAATAAACCGGGAATTCGTACACTCAAACCTGTCTGGACAGTTGTTCATTCATGATTTAGCCAGGTCATTACAATAGGTTAAACTTTGTACAGCACAAAATAATTGCAATCCATTGTCAAGTCAAGTACGTTTATTGTCATATGCAAGAACTAGAGTAATACCTTATAATGAAATGCTTACTTGCATGTCGGCCAACAACAGCAAGTACAAAATGTATTAATACACAATCTAAAAGATTAATAACAATGGATCAAAGGGTACAGAGAATGTGCAAACAGGCAGTTAAAATAAATTAAATAGAACTGTGAAATTGGTATGTACATATGAGAGGGATACAAGAAGATGCAAGAAGATGTACAGTGCATATTTAATAAAAAAAAAAGTAATATATGTTGGCATTATATTGCAAGTGTCACGTTCTGACCTTTATTTCCTGTGTTTTGTATTTAGTTAGTATGGTCAGGGCGTGAGTTGGGTGAGTTGGGTGGGCAGTCTATGTTTGTTTTTCTATGATTTGGGTATTTCTATGTTTCGGCCTAGTATGGTTCTCAATCAGAGGCAGGTGCCGCGTATTGGTCCTCTGATCCGTTTCGCCTCCTCTTTGGAAGAAGAGGAGGAAATTCATTATAGCAAGCCACAATCGGGCCAAATTTGACCTGCCATAATGACTACAGAATAATTAGTCATATTTGTCCCACTGTTGGCCCACGTAGGACCGGCCGCTGCCAGGGCAAAGCCAGCAGTGCCAAACAGTTGCTGCAAGTGGTTCGGAAATGTCTGCTATCTGGGTAATGTAGGCTGTATTATAGAACAGCTATTTCCATGTTAAAATGTTATGGGGTGTATTTTCTCCATTGTTTTTATGGTAGACTAACCATTTAGACCAACGTTATGATCAAATAGCCACAGTGGCCTACTTGACCACTGTCAAAACTGTAAATTAGAGCGGTGTTCATGGTAAACATGCGCTGGAAGTTGCACAGAATTTTCACAAAGTTCAAGTTATTTTCATAAATTTGCACAGTGGCAATTTCTTTTAGGGAACGTTGCTGCTCAACTATCGCAGACACAACAACCAACAACTAAACAACCTTTGATCTAGTGATCATCCTTGAACCTAAAAGTATTGCCGATAATGACTGTGTGCAGGTGTGTCTGTGCACACGTATACAATCAAAGCTGACCCAGGGATTATGACATATGTTTCTAAATATGAAACCCGGCCACTTAACATTTGGTGGAAACATGTCAGGGTCACGACCTTGTGTTTAAACCCAAACACAGGGTCACAAGGTCAGTGTCTATTCCTGTGACTGCTCCTCTGCCCAGATGGTATCAGTGACAGGTAGAGTGCAAATGGATTAGAGCCCGATATAGGTCATTATAGCTGCACCACTGCTAAAGCTAATCTGTCTGTCTGCAGGGCAGCGGGTCCTTGGGATTGATCACCTGAGTGTCTTAACTCCCGACACTCATCTGTGCTAATGGTGTTGTCACAGCACTGCGTTTTTATGGCTGTGCGCATTTGGAGCAGTCCATAATTGGGGCGGCAGGTAGTCTGGTGTTTAGAGTGTTGGGCTAGTAACCAAAAGGTTGCTGGATTGAATTCCTAAACTGACAAGGTCCAAATCTATCGTTCTGCCCCTGAGCAAGGCAGTTAACCCACTGTTCCTCAGGTGCCGAAGATGTTGATTAAGGCAGCCCCCCCCTCTGATTGAGGGTTAAATGTGGAGGACACAGTTCAGTTGAAGGCATTCAGTTTATTTAACCAGGTAGGCTAGTTGAGAACAAGTTATCATTTACAACTGCGACCTGGCCAAGATAAAGCATAGCAATGTGAAAAGACAACTCAGAGTTACACATGGAGTAAACAATTAACAAGTCAATAACATAGTAGAAAAAAAGAGAGTCTGTATACTTTGTGTGCAAAAGGCATGAGGAGGTAGGCGAATAATTACAATTTTGCAGATTAACACTGGAGTGATAAATGATCAGATGGTCATGTACAGGTATATATATATGCCATTTAGCTGACGCTTTTATCCAAAGCGACTTACAGTCATGTGTGCATACATTCTACGTATGGGTGGTCCCGGGAATCGAACCCACTACCCTGGCGTTACAAGCGCCATGCTCTACCAACTGAGCCACAGAAGGACCACAGGTAGAGATATTAGTGTGCAAAAGAGCAGAAAAGTAAATAAAAATAAACAGTATGGGGATGAGGTAAGTAAAATTGGGTGGGCTATTTACCGATAGACTATGTACAGCTGCAGCGATCGGTTAGCTGCTCGGATAGCAGATGTTTGAAGTTGGTGAGGGAGATAAAAGTCTCCAACTTCAGCGATTTTTGCAATTCGTTCCAGTCACAGGCAGCAGAGAACTGGAACGAAAGGCGGCCAAATGAGGTGTTGGCTTTAGGGATGGTCAGTGAGATGCACCTGCTGGAGCGCGTGCTACGGGTGGGTGTTGCCATCGTGACCAGTGAACTGAGATAAGGCGGAGCTTTACCTAGCATGGACTTGTAGATGACCTGGAGCCAGTGGGTCTGGCGACGAATATGTAGCGAGGGCCAGCCGACTAGAGCACACAGGTCGCAGTGGTGGTTTAAGGTGCTTTAGTAACAAAACGGATGGCAGTGTGATAAACTGCATCCAGTTTGCTGAGTAGAGTATTGGAAGCTATTTTGTAGATGACATCGCCAAAGTCGAGGATCGGTAGGATAGTCAGTTTTACTAGGGTAAGTTTGGCGGCGTGAGTGAAGGAGGTTTTGTTGCGGAATAGAAAGCCGACTCTAGATTTGATTTTGGATTGGAAATGTTTGATATGAGTCTGGAAGGAGAGTTTGCAGTCTAGCCAGACACCTAGGTACTTATAGATGTCCACATATTCTAGGTCGGAACCATCCAGGGTGGTGATGCTAGTCGGGCGTGCGGGTGCAGGCAGCGAACGGTTGAAAAGGTCTTTCCCTTATTCAGGAGTTTTACAATACCTACACAAAATGGGGAACATCAGCTAGTGCTGAACCCTTCAGAACATTTATTTTTACTTCATGGAAAGCGAAGAAGTGGATGTTATTACAGTAGAAGGTCTTCTAGCCTGTTAAATGCTTGCAGACATAGACAATACGTGGCCATGCTGATATGAGGCATGCAGGTATCATCATTACACGATATGGCAGTTAATTAGAGCTTATATGAATACTCATGGGTACATTATGATATTCAGCCACACATGTGACGAGTTCTGTGACCTACATTGCTATCATTTGAGATGGCTTTCTGAAAAGCTGTGGACATTTCAGTAAAACTGATATCATGTTAATGTATTTCAGCTGTTGATTTAGACATTAATTTCTCCTATTCATCCTAATCCCTTCCAGACCTCTGACTCTTGTTTATCTGAGCCCTCATGCGGTGGGAAAATAGCTTTATTTAATTACTGAGCAAATACCGAGACGTTGTATCTCTGAATTCTCACCTGGCGGGAGCTCCTGCTAGGGGTCCTTTATGCTAACTCGCTTCAAGGCATAATCACCCAAGTGAGCCTGTTGTTCAGTCCTCTATTAGGCCAGTCTCTGTGTACCAGGGATATTGACATCCTTCGTCCTTTCTGATTGGCCAATCTATTACTGGTATCCCTTGTGGGGTAATCTTGAACAACATTGTTAAATATGTTCCCAGTGATCATTGATATGATTTACACGATCACAGTAAATGGACCAATGTTGAGTCTCTTAATTGAAGCAGCCCTCATTGAAAATAAGCATAAACATTTTCTAATCCGTTAATCAGATTCTGTAAATATCCTGAACTGTAGGAATTAAAAAGTAATTAACCCCTAACTCAATCAATTCTTATCAACTGACAGTGGTAATGTTAGGTCTGTATTCCACTAATAAAATGTCTTGTTGACTGATTGACAGGGAACTAAATGCTGTATTCCTACCTCTGGATCATTTTAGCGTGGCTGTATCACTATAATTTGGGATGGCCTTAAAATGCCACTCACGCATGTGGAGTTTCTCACATCTCAGCTCCCGGTACCTCTCAACACTTCTTTCTGCTGTAACCCTTCAGAGGAACTCTCTCTCTCTCTCCACTCTGCCTGTATACCTTCAAAGGAACTCTCTCTCTCCACTCTGCCTGTATACCTTCAGAGGAACTCTCTCTCTCTCTCCACTCTGCCTGTATACCTTCAGAGGAACTCTCTCTCTCCACTCTGCCTGTAACCCTTCAGAGGAACTCTCTCTCTCTCTCCACTCTGCCTATATACCTTCAAAGGAACTCTCTCTCTCCACTCTGCCTGTAACCCTTCAGAGGAACTCTCTCTCTCTCTCCACTCTGCCTATATACCTTCAAAGGAACTCTCTCTCTCCACTCTGCCTGTATACCTTCAGAGGAACTCTCTCTCTCCACTCTGCCTATATACCTTCAGAGGAACTCTCTCTCTCTCTCCACTCTGCCTGTATACCTTCAGAGGAACTCTCTCTCTCCACTCTGCCTGTATCCATTCAGAGGAACTCTCTTTCTCTCTCTCTCTCCACTCTGCCTGTATCCATTCAGAGGAACTCTCTCTCTCCACTCTGCCTATATCCATTCAGAGGAACTCTCTCTCTCCACTCTGCCTGTATCCATTCAGAGGAACTCTCTCTCTCTCTCACTCTGCCTGTATCCCTTCAGAGGAACTCTCTCTCTCCACTCTGCCTGTATCCATTCAGAGGAACTCTCTCTCTCCACTCTGCCTGTATCCATTCAGAGGAACTCTCTCTCTCCACTCTGCCTGTATCCATTCAGAGGAACTCTCTCTCTCCACTCTGCCTGTATCCATTCAGAGGAACTCTCTCTCTCTCTCACTCTGCCTGTATCCCTTCAGAGGAACTCTCTCTCTCCACTCTGCCTGTATCCATTCAGAGGAACTCTCTCTCTCCACTCTGCCTGTATCCATTCAGAGGAACTCTCTCTCTCCACTCTGCCTGTATCCATTCAGATGAACTCTCTCTCTCCACTTTGCCTGTATCCATTCAGAGGAATTCTCTCTCTCCACTCTGCCTGTATCCATTCAGAGGAACTCTCTCTCTCACTCTGCCTGTATCCCTTCAGAGGAACTCTCTCTCTCCACTCTGCCTGTATCCATTCAGAGGAACTCTCTTTCTCTCTCTCTCTCCACTCTGCCTGTATCCCTTCAGAGGAACTCTCTCTCTCCACTCTGCCTGTATCCCTTCAGAGGAACTCTCTCTCTCCACTCTGCCTGTATCCCTTCAGAGGAACTCTCTCTCTCCACTCTGCCTGTATCCATTCAGAGGAACTCTCTCTCTCCACTCTGCCTGTATCCATTCAGAGGAACTCTCTTTCTCTCTCTCTCTCCACTCTGCCTGTATCCCTTCAGAGGAACTCTCTCTCTCCACTCTGCCTGTATCCCTTCAGAGGAACTCTCTCTCTCTCTCTCCACTCCGTCTGTGTACCTTCAGAGGAACTCTTTCTCTCTCCACTCTGCCTGTATCCCTTCAGAGGAACTCTCTCTCTCTCTCCACTCCGCCTGTATCCCTTCAGAGGAACTCTCTCTCTCTCTCCACTTCGCCTGTGTACCTTCAGAGGAACTCTCTCTCTCCACTCTGCCCATTTCTTCTTGCCTCAGTTTCTTTCTAGCATGGAAACGCTGAGGTCTCAGTAGTAAACAGATGCGACGGGGCGTGTAAACACAGAGTGCTAAGCACTAGAAAACTGCAGATAAAAGCAGTGACCTAAATGGAGAGAAACTCCCTGTTGAGAAATAAATAACTGGCAAGTGTCAGAGTAATTCTTCTTCGCATGGACGTCATTGTCAATACAGATTCAGACTCCTGGGATCTGCGTCAAGCACTGAGTTAAGTCCCTTGAAGGCAAACTGATCCTCAGACTTCTGGATTAAGAGAAAATGCTCAAAACTATTCCAAGTACTTTAAAATAACAATATGAGATATTTCTGATAAATGCATTTTGTTTGTAAGGGTCACTTATGGGTTTAAATTCCGCACAAATTCTTGCACGAATCCTTGCTAATGAAAATACAGTAGCGTACAATAAGAGACTGAATCAATGTCATTTTCAAGGTTCTATCTGTGGTTGAGCATTGACAAACCCACAGGAAGGAAAATAAAACGTTCCGGTCCTCAGTATATGTTGTACCAACATGTCATTGCTATGTATTTTTGTCTTTTGAATTAGGTTTGTTTTGTCAACCCTTTCACAGTCTAATGATGAAGAAGCGCTGAATACGTTCTTGTTGTCTTGTCCAATCAGTTTCACCTAAAACAGATACAAGTGCAACCATTTGTATCTACTTAACTAGTCCAAAACTATGCCTAATAGCTGCAGACATTTTAATGTGTTCTTGGCCTCTTTGTTGCTATGTCTTAAATTCTCCTCCATTGCATTCCTACTATCTTGAAAATTGTAATGAAGACTTTCATTAGCTTCCTCAGAATGTCTTGATGTTGCATACGCACAAGCACACACATTATCCTCTTTGGCTGACAAAACTTCCAATTTACCTCAGAAAAATAAATACATTTCTAAATACCATGGAGTGTACACTGTCTACTGTATTTTAATATTAAAACGTTGTTTTGTATTAAATGTCACAGAAGACCTACATATCAAGGGCATATTTTATAACTCCTGGTTGTGTATTGTTCTATGGGTAGAGTTTCTGCTACAATATAAATTAACCTGTAGCCTTTCCCGCATAATGGGATCAGCAACCTGCTACTTTCATACTGAAGAGAAAGCGCTTTGTCGCACAGAACCTCTGGAAGAACAATTAAATGCTCTCAGACATGCCAAGTTCCATGTTCCTGTCAGGGGCCGCAGCCAGATGTGGACAAACTGTCCCGTGTGGTGCTACAGCTGCCAACTCTATAACAGAGAGGAGCTGCATGGGATCACATATATAACAGAGTGGATCTGCATGGGATCACACAGCCAGCCAAGGAAAAGGAACTGTGTCCAATTATAAATCCCCCTCCCCCTATGTGTACAAAATGTGTCTATCGAAGCGCTACAGAATCAGAGAGTAGGACTCTGGAGGAGAAGGGCTTTGAGTGGGTGGACAGCAAAGACTCTCCGTGCTATTGGCGTCTCACGTCTCTGTGTCACCTGTTTCTGCACTCAGCCATGGTTGTGTTCATTTTCCCTGCCCACATACAGCTGACAGAAGACACTGGATTGATTACCTTTGCCACAGCCAGGCTTCATCGTTTGCTGTTTTACTGTACATAACGGAAATACAAGATAGAGAAAATCCTATAAAGCAATGGTCTTCAGTCTTCAGCATGGTAAAATAGAGAGACATTGGTCTGCCAGCACAACAAAACATATAGGTCATAATTAAATTAAATAACTACTCATAGCCTAATAAAGCATTAGAGTTGGCAGCCATGTGTGCCTGAAAAGAGAGATTGACCTTCATATAGCATTTTTCACTTTCATTATCATTGTCACGTCACCTAATTAGCAATCAGTCAAGTTTGGCCCGGGGAAAAGTTTGGCCTCTGTAAACAGGGTTGACCCTTTTTTATGATTGTTTTTTAGAAAGCTGGGCCATACTTACGGTTCTCATTTCCTCTCCAGTGATGCATTTTTACAGCTTGGCACATCACAACAGGCCCTTGTTTTTCAAAAGACACATGAATCCCCTAGGGGGTTGGCTAGGGGTGTTGGAGAGGATGCCAGTTCATTGGGCCAGGCTGGCACTGTCGAACATGAAACAGTGTAATAAAAACCCATCTGTTGGAAGACTGAAGCTGAGCCAACGGAACAGAGCCTGTGTGCTTGAGGATTTGGCTGACAGCACTTTAAAGACTCCTCTCTTAACTCCTCTCTTAACCTATCTTCTTTCCAAGGGTGGCCAACTTTCTATTATTTTGAAGGGATTTTAGGTGAGGGGTGATATTTATTTGTGTGTGTGCGCATGCGTGCGTATCAGAGTTGGGGTCAAGTTAATTTAGGAAATAAACTGAAATTCCGATTCCAGAATTGAAAATATTGCATTAACTTTCAATGAATTCTCAAAACTGAAAAGGAGAAGCTATTTATTTCAAACCTTTTTGAATTTGTTGTTCTAATCACTTCCTGAATTGAGTGACATTAATTAGAACTAACTCTGGTGTGTGTGTGTGTGTGTGTGTGTGTGTGTGTGTGTGTGTGTGTGTGTGTGTGTGTGTGTGTGTGTGTGTGTGTGTGTGTGTGTGCGTGCGTGCGTGCGTGCGTGTGTGTGTGTCAACCGCGAAACTGCATAAATTGTTTTTTTCTTCGTCAAGCTACACACAATACCCCATAATGACAAAGCAAAAACAGTTTTTTGAATTTTCAGCAAATGTATTAACATAAACAAATGGAAATATCACATTTACATAAGTGTTCATTGTCTTTGCTGTGTGCTTAGGGTCGTTGTCCTGTTCGAAGGTGAACCTTGGCCCCAGTCTGAGGGCGTGAGCACTCTGGAGCAGGTTTTCATCAAGGATCTCTCTGTACTTTGCTCTGTTCATCTTTGCCTCGATCCTGACTAGTCTTCCAGTCCCTGACACTGAAAAACATGTTTCACAGTAGAGATGGTGCCAAGTGTCCAGAAGTGACACTTGTCATTCAGGCTGAAGAGTTCAATCTTGGTTTCATCAGACCAGATAATCTAGTTTCTCTGAAAGTGTTTAGGTGCTTTTGGCAAACTCCAAACTGTCGTGCCTTTTATTGAGGAATGGCCTCCGTCTGCCCACTCTACCATAAAGGTCTGATTGGTGGAGTGCTGCAAAGATGGTTGTCCTTCTGGATGGTTCTCCCATCTCCAACGAAGAACTCTGGTGTTCTGTCAGAGTGACCATCGGGTTCTTGGTCACCTCCCTGACCAAGGCCCTTCTCTCCCAATTGCTCAGTTTGTCCAGGCGGCTAGCTTCAGGAAGAGTGTTAGTGGTTCCAAACTTCTTCTATTTAAGAATGATGGAGGCCACTGTGTTATTGGGGACCTTCAATGCTGCAATGCAATGTTTTGGTACCCTTCCCCAGATCTGTGCCTCGACAGAATGCTGTCTTGGAGATCTACGGACAATTCCTTCGACCTCATGGCTTGGTTTTTGTTCTGACATGCACTTACCACAGGTGGACTCCAATTAAGTTGTAGAAACATCTCAAGGATGATCAATGGAAACACGATGCACCTGAGCTCACCTGAGCTCTCATAGTTTTCACTTTGTCATTGTGGGGTATTTTGTGTAGATTGCTGAGATTTTTTTTTTATGTAATCAATTTTAGAATAAGGCTGTAACGTAACAAAATGTGGAAAAAGTCAAGGGGTCTGAGTATTTTCCAAAGGCACTGTATATACCATCTTTCTCTTATCCCCTCATTTCTTCCCTCATTATTCCACATTGGGCTTACACCTCATTTTGTGAGGGTCTGCTTCTCAAAGCTATTTGAATAACATCAATCTCTTGAATTTCTATGTGCATACTTGTGAAGGTATTGAATGTTGTTACACATATCTGTGTGCGTTTCACTTTGCATTGTTGGAATGAGGCCTATTCTGGATGAAAGGGACGATGGGGTGAATTAACAGGGGGATGAACAGGAGGATTAACCGGGGGTTGAACAGTGGTGTGAACAGGGGAAAGTATGTGGTAAAATATACATTCCCTTGGTTGAACCACATTATTGTGAATTTGAAGTGTTGAGTATTGCAGAGAAATTCATGTTAAAGACTGAGGCAGTCCTGGAAGATTAAATGGCATGTATAAGATGGAGGATGAGCTGATGTTTTCCTCTCATTATAAAATAGCCCCCCTCCCTCCCCGATGCTGCACACAATGTGAAGCAGATCTTTTTTGTCAACTGCCACGTTTGCCAGGAAGTGTCACTGAAGCAGTTGACTAGAGGGAGGTTGAAGAAAAGACAGAAGCAGAAGAGAGAAAGAGAGAAGGGTGAGAGACCCTGATTAAAAGTGGTTGTAGATTAAAAAGCAGTTTGCTGCAATCAGCCCCCACTGTGTGGAAATGCCACAGGCTGCTAAAAGTGGGGATGCGAATGAAATTGCATCACCTCCTGTGCAAAATGCTTACTCTAATAATGGTGTGTTAACACCGCATGTGCTAATAGAGCAAATAGACCTTTAAGTGCTGGTCGAGTTCCCCATAGACTACCCTACAAAGACAATCCACAGAGAAGAGATTTTAAATGGGTGCTTACAAAGCTTAATTGATTGCCAAGTGTAGATTAGGTGCTGTAATCAAGCACAGCAGTGTAGAAACAACTTCTTTCCTTGTGGTGCAGCCTACCATGGACCTTCATAGACCGCTACCACTGAAATGCACCTCCAGTATTAGTGCATCTGTCTTCTGCTTGTCAAATTTTGTGAGAGTCTGTGTCTGTTGACAGTTATCCATCCCTCCCACTGCCAAATGGATAGGGATATACTGCCCAAGGGATGATCTGAGGCAAGGTTTCAATAGAGCCTAAAGTGTTTGACTATTCATATATGGACAAACAAGACCATGCATGTCTCCCCAATGCAGTTGATGTGATGGAATGCCAAATGTGATTGCATAATGTTCCCCAAACAGCCAGAGACATCATGCCTGATGCGTGTCATGTGTGGTGCATTCATCACAGCCAATGGCCTCTCTCCATACCTGCATCCATATTCATTTCATTACTCTGTCAAGCCACGTTAGCCCCTGGGAGGAAGGCAGTGAATGTTAGAGCAAGTTAATGTTCAGAACCTCCAGCTGCTGGGTGGCTTCTTGACATCTCCTCTCTCCGGTGTAGCCGGGTTGGAATTGCTCTGGAAATGAACAGCGAAAGATTTACTGGAGCAGGAAGCCGTAGTCAGTGAACCAGGAAATGGTGGAGAGATTTTAGAATCATATACATTTTCCTGGACGGTCAGCCGGATGACAGGTGGAGAGAGAGGAAAGGGCTGGCCAGAGAAACACCTGACTGAAAATTGATGGGACTGTTGGGGTGTGAAAAAAACATGTATTTCTTCTGTTGAGAACTTGTGTTACAATATAACACGAGAAATGAGTTGTTACAAGTGCTATTTTAGTGCCGTCAAAACAATGTACTGACACTTTCCTAGGTTCTAAAAGACAAAAGCAGGCCTCAACCCATTTACACCTGTTTCTATTCCACTGCGTTGTACAGTCTCTCGCTGACCCCGAGAGAAACTATCCTCAAAGTGTAAATCCCTTAATGTCCTTACCTATGCAAATCTACATTTCCCTCTCCCTACATCATGACTCAAAAATGTTGTAAATAAATAACCATGTTATATACATGCTAAAAAGTCTCAGTCATCAGAGAAATAGAAGCCCATGAACTTAAACACCTCCGGAGCTAAATCCCTGCAGATCGTGTAAAGGATAGCATCAGCTTCCCAAAACAGCCTGAAAACACTGGGAACGATTGAGCATGCAAATGGCTTTGCCCACATTTAAGCTGTTACCATGTGCAGTAAAGCTTTGGTTATTTGGTTTCCCCAAGACTCTGAAGCTTGAAGCACACTTTAATATTCATGAAGGTGTTGAGATCTCTAGGCGAGAAGGAGCTAAAATATATTTTGTTCTAGCGGCATTAAAATGGAAGATGAGGTAAACAAGAGTGGTGAAAAAAGTAACTACAATCAAAAGATGGCATTTTCAAGATAAATTTCCAATTCCCTTTTTGGAATACCAACAGATGTCATAGAACTGCAAAGCCTCCCAGAAAACCCTTACTACTTACAATAATTTGCAAAGAGTCGAGCATATTGCCAGGCAATTTTTTGCCTACACATACTGACAAACTGTCTTTGAGAAAGCGGTCAATTTATTGTGACCAATGCCTCAACTTGATTGAATGCTAGAATTCTTACTTGTTAAATTAATTTTTTGGAATGATAAATTAATGATATACCCATTGATTCTTGAATAATATAAAATAAATAACTCATGAACATAGTTGCACTGTCGTACCCCATCAGAACCAAAAATATAAGCTTGTTTTACTTCAATGTTTTGTAAACAATGTACAGTTGAAGTCAGAAGTTTACATACGCCTTAGCCAAATCCATTTAAACTCAGTTTTTCACAATTCCTGACATTTAAACATTTAATTCCCTGTCTTTAGGTCAGGTAGGATCACCACTTCAATTTAAGAATGTGAAATGTCAGAATAATAGTAGGGAGAAGGATTTATTTCTGCTTTTATTTATTTCATCACAATCCCAGTGGGTCAGCAGTTCACATACACTCAATTAGTATTTGGTAGCAATGCCTTTAAATTGTTTAACTTGGGTCAAATGTTTCGGGTAGCCTTCCACAAGCTTCCCACAATAAGTTGGGTGAATTTTGGCCCATTCCTCCTAACAGAGTTGGTGTAACTGAGTCAGGTTTGTAGGCCTCCTTGCTCGCACACGCTTTTTCAGTTCTTCCCAAACATTTTCTATAGGATTGAGGTCAGAGCTTTGTGATGGCCACTCCAATACCTTGACTTTGTTGTCCTTATTAAGCCATTTTGCCACTACTTTGGAAGTATGCTTGGGGTCATTGGCCATTTGGAAGACCCATTTGCGACCAAGCTTTAACTGATGTCTTGAGATGCTGCTTCAATATATCTTCATAATTTTCCTCCCTCATGAAGCCATCTATTTTGTGAAGTGCACCAATCCCTCCTGCAGCAAAGCACCCGCACAACGGTTGGGATTGTGTTCTTTGGCTTGCAAGCCTCCCCCTTTTTCCTCCAAACATAACAATGGTCATTATGGCCAAACAGTTCTATTTTGATTCATCAGAACAGAGGACATGTCTCCAAAGAGTATGATCTTTGTCCCCATGTGCAGTTGCAAACCGTAGTCTGGCATTTTTATGGCCAGACTACGTGCTTCCATCATGTGGACTGGGATATGTTTCGTATTGCGTCAGATAACAACATTGACGAATACGCTGATTCGGTGTGCGAGTTCATTAGAACGTGCGTTGAAGATGTCGTTCCCATAGCAATGATTAAAACATTACCTAACCAGAAACCGTGGATTGATGGCAGCATTCGTGTGAAACTGAAAGCGCGAACCACTGCTTTTAATCAGGGCAAGGTGACTGGTAACATGACCGAATACAAACAGTGCAGCTATTCCCTCCGCAAGGCTATCAAACAAGCTAAGCGTCAGTATAGAGACAAAGTACAATCTCAATTCAACGGCTCAGTCACAAGAGGTATGTTGCAGGGTCTACAGTCAATCACGGACTACAAGAATAAAACCAGCCCAGTCACGGACCAGGATGTCTTGCTCCCAGGCAGACTAAATAACTTTTTTGCCCGCCTTGAGAACAATACAGTGCCACTGACACGGCCTGCAACGAAAACATGCGGACTCTCCTTCACTGCAGCCGAGGTGAGTAAAACAGTTAAACGTGTTAACCCTCGCAAGGCTGCAGGCCCAGACGGCATCCCCAGCCGCGCCCTCAGAGCATGCGCAGACCAGCTGGCCGGTGTGTTTACGGACATATTCAATCAATCCCTATACCAGTCTGCTGTTCCCACATGCTTCAAGAGGGCCACCATTGTTCCTGTTCCCAAGAAAGCTAAGGTAACTGAGCTAAACGACTACCGCCCCGTAGCACTCACTTCCGTCATCATGAAGTGCTTTGAGAGACTAGTCAAGGACCACATCACCTCCACCCTACCTGACACCCGAGACCCACTCCAATTTGCTTACCGCCCAAATAGGTCCACAGACGATGCAATCTCAACCACAATGCACACTGCCCTAACCCATCTGGACAAGAGGAATACCTATGTGAGAATGCTGTTCATCGACTACAGCTCGGCATTCAACACCATAGTGCATTCAACACCATAGTACCCTCCAAGCTCGTCATCAAGCTCGAGACCCTGGGTCTCGACCCCGCCCTGTGCAACTGGGTACTGGACTTCCTGACGGGCCGCCCCCAGGTGGTGAGGGTAGGCAACAACATCTCCACCCCGCTGATCCTCAACACTGGGGCCCCACAAGGGTGCATTCTGAGCCCTCTCCTGTACTCCCTGTTCACCCATGACTGCGTGGCCACGCACGACTCCAACTCAATCATCAAGTTTGCGGACGACACAACAGTGGTAGGCTTGATTACCAACAACGATGAGACGGCCTACAGGGAGGAGGTGAGGGCCCTCGGAGTGTGGTGTAAGGAAAATAACCTCACACTCAACGTCAACAAAACTAAGGAGATGATTGTGGACTTCAGGAAACAGCAGAGGGAACACCCCCCTATCCACATCGATGGAACAGTAGTGGAGAGGGTAGTAAGTGTTAAGTTCCTCGGCATACACATCACAGACAAACTGAATTGGTCCACTCACACAGACAGCATCGTGAAGAAGGCGCAGCAGCGCCTCTTCAACCTCAGGAGGCTGAAGAAATTTGGCTTGTCACCAAAAGCACTCACAAACTTCTACAGATGCACAATCGAGAGCATCCTGGCGGGCTGTATCACCGCCTGGTACGGCAACTGCTCCGCCCACAACCGTAAGGCTCTCCAGAGGGTAGTGAGGTCTGCACAACGCATCACTGGGGGCAAACTACCTGCCCTCCAGGACACCTACACCACCCGATGTTACAGGAAGGCCATAAAGATCATCAAGGATAACAACCACCCGAGCCACTGCCTGTTCACCCCGTTATCACCCAGAAGGCGAGGTCAGTACAGGTGCATCAAAGCTGGGACCGAGAGACTGAAAAACAGCTTCTATCTCAAGGCCATCAGACTGTTAAACAGCCACCACTAACATTGAGTGGCTGCTGCCAACACACTGACACTGACACTGACTCAACTCCAGCCACTTTAATAATGGGAATTGATGGGAAATGATGTAAAATATATCACTAGCCACTTTAAACAATTCTACCTTATATAATGTTACATACCCTACATTATTCATCTCATATGCATACGTATATACTGTACTCTATATCATCTACTGCATCCTTATGTAATACATGTATCACTAGCCACTTTAAACAATGCTACCTTATATAATGTTACATACCCTACATTATTCATCTCATATGCATACGTATATACTGTACTCTATATCATCTACTGCATCCTTATGTAATACATGTATCACTAGCCACTTTAACTATGCCACTTTGTTTACATACTCATCTTATATGTATATACTGTACTCGATACCATCTACTGTATCTTGCCTATGCGCGCTCTGTACCATCACTCATTCATATATCTTTATGTACATATTCTTTATCCCCTTACACTGTGTATAAGACAGTAGTTTTGGAATTGTTAGTTAGATTACTTGTTGGTTATTACTGCATTGTCGGAACTAGAAGCACAAGCATTTTGCTACACTCGCATTAACATCTGCTAACCATGTGTATGTGACTAATAAAATTTGATTTGATTTGAACTAGAAGCACAAGAATTTCGCTACACTCGCATTAACATCTGCTAACCATGTGTATGTGACAAATAACATTTGATTTGATTTGATGGCGGTTTTTGAGCAGTGGCTTCTTCCTAGATGAGCGGCCTTTCAGGTTATTTTTATTTATTTCACCTTTATTTAACCAGGTAGGCTAGTTGAGAAAATGTTCTCATTTGCAACTGCGACCTGGCCAAGATAAAGCATAGCAATTTGACACATACAACAACACAGAGTAAATACACACATGGAATAATGGAATAAACAAAACATAGTCAATAACACAGTAGAACAATAGAAAACAAAAAGTCTATATACAGTGAGTGCAAATGAGGTAAGATAAGGGAGTTAAGGCAATAAATAGGCCATGGTAGCGAAGTAATTACAATATAGCAATTAAAAACTGGAACGGAAGATGTGCAGAAGATGAATGTGCAAGTAGAGATACTGGGGTGCAAAGGAGCAAGATAAATAAATAAATACTGTATGGGGATGAGGTAGGTAGATATATGAGCTGTTTACAGATGGGCAATGTACAGGTGCAGTGATCTGTGAGCTGCTCTGACAGCTGGTGCTTAAAGCTAGTGAGGGAGATATGAGTCTCTAGCTTCAGAATTTTTTGCAGTTCGTTACAGTCATTGGCAGCAGAGAATTGGATGGAAAGATGACCAAAGGAGGAATTGGCTTTGGGGGTGACCAGTGAGATATACCTGCTGGAGCACGTGCTACGAGTGGGTGCTGCTATGGTGACCAGTGAGCTGAGATAAGGCGGGGCATTACCTAGCAGAGACTTGTAGATAACCTGTAGCCAGTGGGTTTGGCGACGAGTATGAAGAGAGGGCCAACCAACAAGAGCGTACAGGTCGCAATGGTGGGTAGTGTACGGGGCTTTGGTGACAAAACGGATGGCACTGTGATAGACTGCATCCAGTTTGTTGAGTAGAGTGTTGGAGGCTATTTTTTAGATGACATCACCGAAGTCAAGGATCGGTAGGATGGTCAGTTTTACGAGGGTATGTTTGGCAGCATGAGTGAAGGATGCTTTGTTGCGATATAGGAAGCCAATTCTAGATTCAATTTTGGATTGGAGATGTTTAATGTGAGTCTGGAAGGAGAGTTTACAGTCTAACCAGACACCTAGGTATTTGTAGTTGTCCACGTATTCTAAGTCAGAGCCGTCCAGAGTAGTGATGCTGGACGGGCGAGCAGGTGCCGGCAGGGATCGGTTGAAAAGCATTCACACGCGCACAACAAACTCAGTCCAAGTGAATAATGTCCATGCTGTTGGAGGGTCGTCAATATGGCTGTCGCCAAATGGCCGTACCATCTGCCGTTGGTACGTTTGTTTGTTCGTTTGTCATTAGTCGTTCGGCAGTCGGTCCTTGTTGTCCATTGTCATCAGGCGTCTATGGCACACAGCCCATGGTCTGGTCCAAGCAGATAATAGAGGGGGAGAGGATAACATGCATGAGCAGGGAACCCTTCTGAACAGAACTATTCAACCAAACTCACACGTTTGGTCCCCCTCTGGCTGTAGGCCATTGGTGGCTTGGTGTGACGTGGTGGTGGCGCCAGCAGCTGTACGGCAGTGGTGTTCTCCCTCCAGCAACAGGCCAAAGCTGGAACCTGAAAGCTCCTTTTTCATTTGTTTGGTAGCTTGATAATCACCTGGCTGACTTGACCCATGTGACTCATACTGTGGCAACAGGGAGAGCTATGACCACACTGGTCTGGAAAGGAGGTTGTTTGTTAATGCAATATTTGCTTAGAAATTAAGCAACGGGTTTGATTGGTTTTTTCAAATGTGTTTTTTTCCTCGGGAGTTGAGGCCTCTCGTTGTAATGGAAGTGGTCAGCACTGGGGGATGTGAGTGGCTGTGGGTGTTTGCTGTGCGTGTGGGTGTTTGATCGAGAAAGACACAGAGGAGAGCCAACCAGTAAAAGCACATCCCCCTTCATTAACAATGGATTTTGCTAACAACATCAAAGAGCCATTCCAGACTCTGAAGTCAGGAGGACTTCGAGAGTTAGGTGTTAGCCAGGCAATCAGGTCCAGGTTTGCAGACCTGGGCCAACTCAGTCTCCAAGGAGACCTACCAATGGGGAGGATTCTACAATAAATATGTTTGTAAATATAAAGAGGGAGAGGCACAACAAACCATAGAAAACCCTTGCATTAGCATTTGACCAAAACAGAGGCAAGGTGACACTTGGTCATTGTTTCAATTAAATACTCCAGCTTTATTGTTAAACCATTAACTAAGTTTACTATAATCATAGTTATGAAACACACACACACACACACACACACACACACACACACACACACACACACACACACACACACACACACACACACACACACACACACACACACACACACACACACACACACACACACACACACACACACACACACACACACACACACACACACACACACACACACACACACACACACACACTCCATCTCTGGATGGGCTGTCTCAAGCATTTAGCGCCGGGAGGTGTGGAGTTCAGGGCTGCCAGGCAGGTGATGTCCTTCTCAGCGACTCAAGCCTGCATACATTAGCTTCACTTTCCCCCAAAGCTCCTCGGCTGCAGCCTGGAGCTGACAACTCTAGGGAGAGAGCAGAGGAGTGGAGCTCCTGGGGAGAAGAAAAGACATGGAGTTTGAGATGCTTTTGCACCTGACACAAAGTCAAAAAGGGAGAGTTTCTACGAGATCCTAAAGGTTAACTGCTTTTTAAGGTCTTGAAAAGATTCAGTCCTTCTGTATGACTTATTGAGAGAGAAAAACACATTTTCAGTTTTGATAGAACATAGACAGATGTATGTTTAATACTCAAATAGATGATATTCAAACCGAAAAACTTCATTTGATAAAGCTAAATGTTAGAAATAAATAAATAGAAATAAAGACCTCTCACTCTCGACGCCAGTAATATCTTCATATTGCTCTCTAAAGTTCAATCTCATATAAAATTGGAAGTTCAATATAGAAAATTGGATTGGTAAAATGACGAATCATCTTCATGTGCCAATAATATTACCAACTGCAGCATTTTCCGGAACTCCACAACTATGTTCCTAGCAGTCTGCCCCTGAGTAGAACATTGTGGAGCTTTGTCAACAGGAGAAATAGTCCCCCTTACTGCTAATGGTAATTAAGTATCCTCTTAAGCAAAACAAATCAGTGCGAGGTCTGAATATTAAGTGAGGCTAGATTACACTCTCTTGAAGACCCAGACACATAGCTGGCTATTAGTCTCATTATTAGTTATTAACTGTTCATTTGATCAACTGTGGTATACTTTGAAAACAAGCAGGTTTGTTTGTTGAATTTGTTGAACTTTTAAAAAGAGAATGTTGAATCCTTACACAGCACCTGGAAATAACCAGCAGAGGAGATATAGGAGGATGGGCTCATTGTAATGGCTGGAAATTGAATATTTGGAACGGTTTGAAACACATCAAACATTTGGAAACCACATGTTTTACTCCGTTCCATCAGTGGTGGAAAAAGTACCCAATTGTCATACCTGAGTAAAAGTAAACATACCCTTAATAGAAAATGACTCAAGTAAAAGTGAAAGTCGGCAGGTAAAAAACTACTTGAGTAAAAGTCTAAAAGTATTTGGTTTTAAATATACTTAAGTATCAAAAGTAAATGTAATTGCTAAAATGTACTTAAGTATCAAAAGTAAAAGTACAAATATAAATAATTTCAAATTCCTTATATTAAGCAAAGCAGACGGACACATTTTCTAGTTTTTATTTATTTACAGATAGCCAGGGGCACGCTCCAACTCTCAGACATAATTTACAAATGAAGCATGTGTTTAGTGAGTCCTCCAGATCAGTGGCAGTAGCAATGATCAGGGATGTTCTCTTGATAAGTGTATACATTAGACCCATTTCCTGTCCTGCGAGGCATTCAAAGTGTAATGAGTATTTTAGGGTGTCAGGGAAAATGTATTGAGTAAAAAGTACATAATTTTCTTTAGAAATGTAGTGACGTAAAATTAAAAGTAGTCAAAAATATTAATACTAAAGTAAAGTACAGATACCCCCAAAAAAGATTTAAGTAGTACTTTAAAGTATTTTTAATTGAGTACTTTACACCACTGCGTTCCATACGTTCCTTTCCAGCCATTACAATGAGCATGTCTTCTTATAGCTCCTCCCACCAGCCTCCTCTGATACCCAGATACATTTTCATTTTCACATATTGTATCCAAGCCTCCGTCAATATCTAATCTTGTCCAATGAGAGAGTTTTTTTCTGTTTTCGTGCCTGCCTATTGACCACAACCCTTTTGATCACTGAAACGCTTTGAACTAGACCTCCTCAGTGAATTCCTATACTGATACGCTTTGAACTAGACCTCCTCAGTGAATTCCTATACTGAAACGCTTTGAACTAGACCTCCTCAGTGAATTCCTACACTGATACGCTTTGAACTAGACCTCCTCAGGGAATTCCTATACTGAAACGCTTTGAACTAGACCTCCTCAGTGAATTCCTATACTGATACGCTTTGAACTAGACCTCCTCAGTGAATTCCTACACTGAAATGCTTTGAACAAGACCTCCTCAGTGAATTCCTACACTGATACGCTTTGAACTAGACCTCCTCAGTGAATTCCTATACTGAAACGCTTTGAACTAGACCTCCTCAGTGAATTCCTATACTGATACGCTTTGAACTAGACCTCCTCAGTGAATTCCTACACTGAAATGCTTTGAACAAGACCTCCTCAGTGAATTCCTACACTGATACGCTTTGAACTAGACCTCCTCAGTGAATTCCTATACTGATACGCTTTGAACTAGACCTCCTCAGTGAATTCGTATACTGAAATGCTTTGAACTAGACCTCCTCAGTGAATTCCTATACTGAAATGCTTTGAACTTGACCTCCTCAGTGAATTCCTACACTGAAATGCTTTGAACTAGACCTCCTCAGTGAATTCCTATACTGATACGCTTTGAACTAGACCTCCTCAGTGAATTCCTATACTGATATGCTTTGAACTAGACCTCCTCAGTGAATTCCTATACTGAAATGCTTTGAACTAGACCTTCTCAGTGAATTCCTATACTGAAACGTTTTGAACTAGACCTCCTCAGTGAATTCCTATACTGATATGCTTTGAACTAGACCTCCTCAGTGAATTCCTATACTGAAACGCTTTGAACTAGACATCCTCAGTGAATTCCTACACTGATACGCTTTGAACTAGACCTCCTCAGTGAATTCCTATACTGAAATGCTTTGAACTAGACCTCCTCAGTGAATTCCTATACTGAAATGCTTTGAACTAGACCTCCTCAGTGAATTCCTATACTGATATGCTTTGAACTAGACCTCCTCAGTGAATTCCTATACTGAAATGCTTTGAACTAGACCTTCTCAGTGAATTCCTATACTGAAACGTTTTGAACTAGACCTCCTCAGTGAATTCCTATACTGATATGCTTTGAACTAGACCTCCTCAGTGAATTCCTATACTGAAACGCTTTGAACTAGACATCCTCAGTGAATTCCTACACTGATACGCCTTGAACTAGACCTCCTCAGTGAATTCCTATACTGAAACGCTTTGAACTAGACCTCAGTGAATTCCTATACTGAAACGCTTTGAACTAGACCTCCTCAGTGAATTCCTATACTGAAACGCTTTGAACTAGACCTCCTCAGTGAATTCCTAAACTGAAATGCTTTGAACTAGACCTCCTCAGTGACTTCCTATACTGAAATGCTTTGAACTAGACCTCCTCAGTGAATTCCTATACTGAAACGCTTTGAACTAGACCTCCTCAGTGAATTCCTAAACTGAAACTGGATAAAACTCAAGGAACATTTCTCTTCGCAATATGCTTTAAAGCTTTCACAGATAGCACATGTCATGCCAGATGGAATAAAGAGACTGGGCCACTTGTGAGGAGACTATGTTATCCAAGGTCACTCCTGCTGCAGTGAGAGTTGGGCCATTCAATACATTCCAATTGTAATGTAAGCAGGCCTACACTCAAAGCTCAATCTTGCATTGTGTGTGACTGTAGGAATTGTGTTTGCTTGAGCAGTTCTGTCAGCCATACTGTAGATTACTAAACCTTTCACACACATCCAAGGCTATACAGTAGCCTATAGTAACCAGCAAACACTTGCATTTTCTACACCAGAAAGGATTTACTGCTTGATTCACATGTATAGAGGATGGCTTCACCAGATGTAGCTCATTCAGTATGATAGAGGCTCGTGTAATTTTATTAATGCACTGTGTGGATGTTCAACCACACTATGAGTAGTAGCCAGCCAGCTTGACCATTAAAATTCCAGGGCATTAATTTAATCTTGATGTCCATTAAGAGCCTGTGAGCTCTCTGCGTGCCAATACGAGACCCATAGGAGGACATGCAGTGCTAGGCTAACAGCTGTAGCACAGAGACCTAGGTTAATAATGCTGTAATGCCCTGTGGTAATTATGATGGCAGCAGGTTAGTTGACATAATCCTCCAGTGGTTCAGAAAAGGACAGTAACATATGGAAACAAACCACTTACAGCATGGCTGAGAATAAAACCATCACATATAAGGACATATACAGTGAGTGTACAAAACATCAGGAACACCTTCCTACTATTGAGTTGCACCCCCCCTACACACGCCCACCCTTTGCACTCAGAATAGCATCAATTCGTGTCGGGCATGAACTCTATAAGGTGTCGAAAGTGTTCCACAGGGATACCGGCCCATGTTGACTCCAATGCTTCCCACAGTTGTGTCAAGTTGGCTGGATGTATTTTAGGTGTTGGCCCATTCTTGATACACACAAGAAACTGTTGAGCGTGAAAAACCCAGCAGCGTTGCAGTTCTTCATACAAACCAGCTAACATCTTCAAAGGGACTTAAATCTTTTGTCTTGCCCATTCACCCTCTGAATGACACATACACAATCCATGTTTCAGTTGTCTAAAGGCTTAAAAATCTTTCCTTAACCCATCTCCTCCCCTTCATCTACACTGCATAGCTTTCACCTGGATTCACCTGGTCAGTCTGTCATGGAAAGAGCTGGTGTTCATATTGTTTTGTACACTCCAGTGTATATCTTACCATAGCGGAATGATTTTCAAATGCTTTTGATTTCTCAATGATTTTGACAGATTTGAAGATATGTTGTGGTGCTTCTTAAATAAACTGATGGATAAATAGATTGCTATATGCAATCTTATCTATACGCAATGTAGTACAGATCATAACGATCAACTAGAATTGCGAAATGCAATTGCCCATCTTGAGAGTTGCCTAGCTACTAAATTCAGAAGACTTATAGACAGGTAAAAATACAATACAGGATTTGACTATTGAACATATATTTTGTATAATGAGTATGAGCCTGATACCTAAATATGACTTGTCATAAAAGTTTAGAACAGTATCATTATTCTAGATCCCTCCGCCTAATTTACTTTCTCAGCAAGCCGCTGCACTTACCTCCAAAGCCTTTCTCCGTCCGCCTCAACTGGAGATGCTTGCTGGCGGAAGCACAGAGAACCAACAGTGCTTATACATTTGGGCAGGCTACTGTCAGTCTACACCTTGCGCAGTAAAGCGCACTTTTTTGTCTGGGGGTTATTTTGCATTTCGGAGGGGACTGTCATCCAGGACGGATTGGATAAAAGTTAGTAAACGTGCTCTGCCTAATGTGAGATTTTCGTCCGCCACTTGAAACAAGAACAACAACAATGGGATCATTTCGAGTGATAATAGGGATTTTACATTATATGGGACTCTATAGTCAACTTAACGCTGCTTCCAAACCGGCTGTGCCCGCAGAGGTGGACAATCATATATCTGGAAATGGTAGGTTTACTGTCGCGGTAATTATGTATCCCATACATTATTCACGACTAGAGTGATTGGGCAGGGTTGACTGATGCCGAGATGATAGCTGCGGCTATTGTTTCGAATACGAACTTATGACAAGATCATTTTGTCCCTACAATAATGAATATCTGTAGAATATTTAAAAAACACAGTTCATGAATGAAATACAACATCAGCAAATATTCACTTTATTTTTTATTTTTATGAAATTGGCTTTTAAGATAACTTCCCTACACTGTTAAGCCTATCTCTGTGAACATTGCTTGGTTATTATAATAAAATGAATGATGTGTTCACTAATGCAATAATAATTTGTATGTCAAGTTTTAGTACTGAAAAGGTGAAAGAGTTGACATCAACCTGGAACAACTGTTACATGTATCCTACAGTACAATGCAATTTTATGAACTCAATGGCCATTTTGTGAGGGGCAGTTCAAGCTAGATCATATCTGACAATGCTTTACTTGGCTCAACTGTTTTGAGCAATTGCTGTTGGCTTTTGTAAATGGTATTACCAGTTGTGTAGCAGTGCATCTTGGGCCAATTTACTGACAGAACAATACAGGTAAGAGGAAAATCGATGTTCATGTCCCAAAGCTATGAATCAACCATGTCATTTTATGTTTGTTGGAGGATATACAGTACATTGATTGTCTAGAGACACTGGATGCCAACATTTGCTTAGTTTGTCTGCTGTGAAATCGAGGATGGCAAGGGTGTACATTGGTGGCAGGAGAATATTTCTGGAAGGGAGTTGTAGATTTGTGGCAGGTGGTATGATACCCAGATATGTTAGGTGGTTCAGAACCAGCTTGTTAGGTGGTTCAGACCCAGATATGGCAGGTGGTTCAGAACCAGCTTGTTAGGTGGTTCAGACCCAGATATGGCAGGTGGTTGAGACCCAGATATGGCAGGTGGTTCAGACCCAGATATGGCAGGTGGTTCAGACCCAGATATGGCAGGTGGTTCAGACCCAGATATGGCAGGTGGGCCAGACCCAGAATGGCAGGTGGTTCAGACCCAGAAATGGCAGGTGGTTCAGACCCAGAAATGGCAGGTGGTTCAGACCCAGATATGGCAGGTGGTTCAGACCCAGATATGGCAGGTCGTTCAGACCCAGAAATGGCAGGTGGTTCAGACCCAGAAATGGCAGGTGGTTCAGACCCAGATATGGCAGGTGGTTCAGACCCAGAAATGGCAGGTGGTTCAGACCCAGAAATGGCAGGTGGTTCAGACCCAGAAATGGCAGGTGGTTCAGACCCAGAAATGGCAGGTGGTTCAGACCCAGATATGGCAGGTGGTTCAGACCCAGAATGGCAGGTGGTTCAGACCCAGAAATGGCAGGTGGTTCAGACCCAGAAATGGCAGGTGGTTCAGACCCAGAAATGGCAGGTGGTTCAGACCCAGATATGGCAGGTGGTTCAGACCCAGAATGGCAGGTGGTCCAGACCCAGATATGGCAGGTGGTTCAGACCCAGAAATGGCAGGTGGTCCAGACCCAGAAATGGCAGGTGGTTCAGACCCAGAAATGGCAGGTGGTCCAGACCCAGATATGGCAGGTGGTTCAGACCCAGATATGGCAGGTGGTTCAGACCCAGAAATGGCAGGTGGTTCAGACCCAGAAATGGCAGGTGGTTCAGACCCAGATATGGCAGGTGGTCAAGACCCAGAAATGGCAGGTGGTCCAGACCCAGATATGGCAGGTGGTTCAGACCCAGAAATGGCAGGTGGTCCAGACCCAGAAATGGCAGGTGGTTCAGACCCAGAAATGGCAGGTGGTCCAGACCCAGAAATGGCAGGTGGTTCAGACCCAGAAATGGCAGGTGGTTCAGACCCAGATATGGCAGGTGGTTCAGACCCAGAAATGGCAGGTGGTTCAGACCCAGAAATGGCAGGTGGTTCAGACCCAGAAATGGCAGGTGGTTCAGACCCATATATGGCAGGTGGTTCAGACCCAGAAATGGCAGGTGGTTCAGACCCAGATATGGCAGGTGGTTCAGACCCAGAATGGCAGGTGGTTCAGACCCAGAAATGGCAGGTGGTTCAGACCCAGAAATGGCAGGTGGTTCAGACCCAGAAATGGCAGGTGGTTCAGACCCAGATATGGCAGGTGGTTCAGACCCAGAATGGCAGGTGGTCCAGACCCAGATATGGCAGGTGGTTCAGACCCAGAAATGGCAGGTGGTCCAGACCCAGAAATGGCAGGTGGTTCAGACCCAGAAATGGCAGGTGGTCCAGACCCAGAATGGCAGGTGGTTCAGACCCAGAAATGGCAGGTGGTTCAGACCCAGATATGGCAGGTGGTTCAGACCCAGAAATGGCAGGTGGTTCAGACCCAGAAATGGCAGGTGGTTCAGACCCAGAAATGGCAGGTGGTTCAGACCCAGAAATGGCAGGTGGTTCAGACCCAGAAATGGCAGGTGGTTCAGACCCAGATATGGCAGGTGGTTCAGACCCAGAAATGGCAGGTGGTTCAGACCCAGATATGGCAGGTGGTTCAGACCCAGAATGGCAGGTGGTTCAGACCCAGAAATGGCAGGTGGTTCAGACCCAGAAATGGCAGGTGGTTCAGACCCAGAAATGGCAGGTGGTTCAGACCCAGATATGGCAGGTGGTTCAGACCCAGAATGGCAGGTGGTCCAGACCCAGATATGGCAGGTGGTTCAGACCCAGAAATGGCAGGTGGTCCAGACCCAGAAATGGCAGGTGGTTCAGACCCAGAAATGGCAGGTGGTCCAGACCCAGAAATGGCAGGTGGTTCAGACCCAGAAATGGCAGGTGGTTCAGACCCAGATATGGCAGGTAGTTCAGACCCAGAAATGGCAGGTGGTTCAGACCCAGAAATGGCAGGTGGTTCAGACCCAGATATGGCAGGTGGTTCAGACCCAGAATGGCAGGTGGTTCAGACCCAGAAATGGCAGGTGGTTCAGACCCAGAAATGGCAGGTGGTTCAGACCCAGAAATGGCAGGTGGTTCAGACCCAGATATGGCAGGTGGTTCAGACCCAGATATGGCAGGTGGTTCAGACCCAGATATGGCAGGTGGTTCAGACCCAGATATGGCAGGTGGTTCAGACCCAGATATGGCAGGTGGTTCAGACCCAGAATGGCAGGTGGTTCAGACCCAGAATGGCAGGTGGTTCAGACCCAGAAATGGCAGGTGGTTCAGACCCAGATATGGCAGGTGGTCCAGACCCAGAATGGCAGGTGGTTCAGACCCAGATATGGCAGGTGTGAACACACTTGGTATGATATGTTGAGGATTACTCTGTGACCACTCCACAAATTTCTTGTTAACAAACTATAGTTTTGGCAAGTTGGTTAGGACATCTACTTTGTGCATGACACAAGTAATTTTTCCAACAATTGTTTACAGACTTATTATTCACTGTATCACAATTCCAGTGGGTCAGAAGTTTAGTGTGCCTTTAAACAGCTTGGAAAATTATGTCATGGCTTCAGAAGCTTCTGATAGGCTAATTGACATCTTTTGAGTCAATTGGAGGTGTACCTGTGGATGTATTTCCAGGCCTACCTTCAAACTCAGTGCCTCTTTGCTTGACATCATGGGAAAATCAAAAGAAATCAGCCAAGACATCAGAGAAAAATGGTAGACCTCCACAAGTCTGGTTCATCATTGGGAGCAATTTCCAAATGCCTGAAGGTACCACATTCATCTGTACAAACAATAGCATGCAAGTATAAACACCATGGGACCACGCAGCTGTCATCCCACTCAGGAAGGAGACGTGTTCTGTCTCCTAGAGATTAACCCAAGTTAATCAATTTAAAGGCAATGTTACCAAATACTAATTGAGTGTATGTAAACTTCTGACCCACTGGGAATGTGATGAAAGAAATAAAAGCTGAAATAAATCCTTTTCTCTACTATTATTCCGACATTTCACATTCTTAAAATAAAGTGGTGATCCTAACAGGGAATTTTTTACTAGGATTAAAAGTCAGGAATTGTGAAAAACTGAGTTTAAATGTATTTGGCTAAGGTGTATGTAAACTTCCGACTTCAACTTTATATAATGGAGTTATGGGCCATGTTTTTGTTTTTGAAATTTCTATCCCAATGTCACACAATTGGCCCCATTATTTATAGAAAGCAATAGTTTTAAATCTTTATAAATCAATCTTGATCTATGTTATTTTTTCAAAATGTTCATGGGCCACTACCCTGAAACCCTGAAGTTAGGTTAGAATAGAATACAAGTATATTGTCCATCCTGGAGGGATATTTTCCCTAAGCATCACCTTCCATTAAAAGGATCACATACACATACATTGTCACATAACAAACATTTAATCCAGTCAGTCCATCACACTGCGTACTCTAAAAACATAGAGAGACACGTATACATTAAATCACAACTGACCGCTGCTCCTATTGCACTGTTAAAATAGAGAAAAAGTAGGGAAGAAACAAATGAATAAACAAATCTATATTATCAAGATTGATGGACTTTCCTGATCTGTTGATGCATTCCTCTATCAGCAGTATTACCAACATGCTTAAACATACACTATATATACAAAAGTATGTGGACACTCCTTCAAATTTGCACACAGCCATGCGATCTCCATAGACAAACATTGGTAGTTTGGCCTTAAGATGAATGGACTTACTGAAGAGCTCAGTGACTTTCAACGTGGTACCGTCATGGGATGCCACCTTTCCAACAAGTAAGTTAGTCAAATGCTAGAGTTTCTCTAGTCAACTGTAAGTGCTGTTATTGTGTCGTGGAAACGTCTAGGAGCAACACCGGCTCAGCCGCAAAGTAGTAGGCTACAGAAGCTAACAGAACGGGACTGCAGAGTGCTGAAGCTTGTAAGCGCGTAAATTTGTCTGTACTTGGTTGCAACACTCGCTACCGAATTACAAACTGCCTCTGGAAGCAACATCAAGAACTGTTTATTGGAAGCTTCATGAAATGGGTTTCCATGGCCGAGTAGTGGCACATAACCCTAAGATCACCATGCGCAATGCCAAGTGTCCGTTGGAGTGGTGTAAAGCTTGCCATTGGACTCTAGAGCAGTGGAAACGCATTCTCTGGAGTGATGAGTCACTCATAAACATCTGGCAGTCCAACGGACAAATCCGGGTTTGGCGGGTGCAAGGAGAACGCTACCTGAACCCATGCATAGTGCCAACTGTAAAGTTTGGTGTAGGAGGAATAATAGTCTGGGTCAGTTTGGGGAAGGCCCTTTCCTACCCCTGCACACAAAACAAGGTCCATACAGAAATGCTTTGTCGAGATTGGTGTGGAAGATATTGACTGGCCTACACAGAGCCCTGACCTCAACCCAATCAAACACCTTTGGGATGAATTTGAACGCAGACTGCGAGCCAGGCCTTTATCGCCCAACATCAGTGCCCAACCTCACTAATGCTCTTGTGGCTGAATGGTAGCAAGTCCCCGCAGCAATGTTCCAACATCTAGTGGAAAGCCTTCCCAGAAGAGTGGAGGCTGTTACAGCCCATGATTTTGGAATGAGATGTTCAAGGAGCAGGTGTCTCTATACTTCTGTTCATGTAGTATAAAATGGAGTTCTGTAGAAGCTTACTAATTGTGGCACAGCATTTTTGCCATTTCCCTGTCACAAAGAGGTTTATCCAGGAGGTTGTCTCTATCTGCAGGCTGCTATAAGATTTAATTTGATCGTGTGCGATAAACACTTTATCATTGTGCATCCCCAGCTGGTCCCAGGAGCTCTCTCTCCTTAGCATGTTAGCTTTAGCCAAATCAATAAGAATGAGTGTGACGTATACTGGTGCTGGATGGATTGACTATCTTGGACGGGTAGAAAAATCAATTAGCACGCATCACTCCCCGAGGGAGTTAATTAAAATGGAGTTTAACTGTGATGTTCTCTCCACAGTCTACATCTTACCATCCACAAAAGAGAATGGCTCAGGGGGGATTTCATAAAAGGGCATAGCTATAACTCAGATTGTACTCAAATCAAATCAAATTTTATTGGTCTCATGGTTAGCACATGTTATTGCGAGCGTAACGGAATAGTTGTGCTTCTAGTTCCGACAGTGCAGTAATATCTAACAGTAATCCAACAATTCAACAACTACCTAATACACACAAATCTAAGGAAAGGGATGGAATAAGAATATATGCATATAAATACATGGATGAGCGATGACCGAGCGACATAGGCAAGATGCAATAGATTGTATAAAATACAGTATATACATATGAGATAAGTAATGCAAGATATGTAAACATTATTAAAGTGGCATTATTAAAGTGACAAGTGATCAATTTATTAAAGTGGCCAATGATTTCAAGTCTGTATGTAGGCAGCAGCCTCTCTGTGTTAGTGATGGCTGTTTAACAGTCTGATGGCCTTGAGATAGAAGCTGTTTTTCAGTCTCTCTGTCCCAGCTTTGATGCACCTGTACAGGCCTCGCCTTCTGGATGGTAGCAGGGTGAACAGGCAGTGGCTCGGGTGGTTGTTTCCCTTGAAGATCTTTTTGTCCTTCATGTGACATTGGGTTCTGTAGGTGTCCTGGAGGGCAGGTAGTTTGCCCCCGGTGATGTGTTGTGCAGACCCCACCACCCTCTGGAGAGTCTTGCGGTTGTGGGCCGTGCAGTTGCCATACCAGGCAGTGATACAGCCTGACAGGATGCTCTCAATTGTGCATCTGTAAAAGTTTGTGAGGGTTTTAGGTGACAAGTCAAATATCTTCAGCCTCCTGAGGCGCTGTTGTGTGGGTAGACCATTTCAGTTTGTCTGTGATGTGTACGCCGAGGAACTTAAAACTTTCCACCTTCTCCACTGCTGTCCCGTTGATGTGGAAAGGGGGGTCCTATCTTCAGCACCTGGGGGCGGCCCGTCAGGAAGCCTAGGACCCAATTGCACAGGGCGGGGTTAAGACCCAGGGCATCAAGTTTAATGATGAGCTTGGAGGGTACTATGGTGTTGAATGCTGAGCTGTAGTCAATGAACAGCATTCTTACATAGGTATTCCTCTTGTCCAGATTGGATAGGGCAGTATGCAGTATGATGGCGATTGCATCGTCTGTGGACCTATTGGGACGGTATAGAAATTGAAGTGGGTCTAGGGTGGCAGGTAAGGTGGAGGTGATATGATTCTTGACTAGTCTCTCAAAGCACTTCATAATGACAGAAGTGAGTGCTATGGAGCTATAGTCATTTAGTTCGATTACCTTTGCCTTCTTTGGTACAGGACCAATGTGGCCATCTTTGAAGCATGTGGGGACAACAGACTTGGATAAGGAGAGGTTGAATATGTCCATAAACACACCAGCCAGCTTGTCTGCGCATGCTCTAAGGATGCGGTTAGGGATGCCGTCTGGGCCGACAGCCCTGCGACGGTTAACACGTTTAAATGTCTTACTCACGTCGGCAACGGAGAAGGAGAGGCAGGGCCCACAGTCCACAGTCCTTAGTGTTGGTTGCTATCCTCAAAGCAGGCAAAGAAGGTGTTTAGTTTGTCTAGAAGCAAGACGTCGGTGTCTGTGATGTGGCTGGTTTTCTTTTTGTAGTCAGTGATTGCCTGCAGACCCTGCCACATACGTCTCCTGTCTGAGCCATTGAATTGTGACTCCACTTTGTCCCTATACCAACATTTTGCATGTTTGATTGCCTTGCGAGGGAATAACTACACTGTTTGTATTCGGCCATTTTTTATTTATTTTTTTATTTCACCTTTATTTAACCAGGTAGGCTAGTTGAGAACAAGTTCTCATTTGCAACTGCGACCTGGCCAAGATAAAGCATAGCAGTGTGAACAGTCAACACAGAGTTGTGTTACATGGAGTAAACAATTAGCAAGTCAATAACACAGTAGAAAAAAATGGGCAGTCTATATACAATGTGTGCAAAAGGCATGAGGAGGTAGGCGAATAATACAATTTTTGCAGATTAACACTGGAGTGATAAATGATCAGATGGGCATGTACAGGTAGAGATATTGGTGTGCAAAAGAGCAGAAAAGTAAATAAATAAAAACAGTATAAAAACAGTATGGGAATGAGGTAGGTGAAAAAGGGTGAGCTATTTACCTATAGACTATGTGCAGCTGCAGCGATCGGTTAGCTGCTCGGATAGCTGATGTTTGAAGTTGGTGAGGGAGATAAAAGTCTCCAACTTCAGCGATTTTTGCAATTCGTTCCAGTCACAGGCAGCAGAGTACTGGAACGAAAGGCGGCCAAATGAGGTGTTGGCTTTAGGGATGATCAGTGAGATACACCTGCTGGAGCGCGTGCTACGGATGGGTGTTGCCATCGTGACCAGTGAACTAAGATAAGGCGGAGCTTTACCTAGCATGGACTTGTAGATGACCTGGAGCCAGTGGGTCTGGCGACGAATATGTAGTGAGGGCCAGCCGACTAGAGCATACAAGTCGCAGTGGTGGGTGGTATAAGGTGCTTTAGTGACAAAACGGATGGCACTGTGATAGACTGCATCCAGTTTGCTGAGTAGAGTGTTGGAAGCCATTTTGTAGATGACATCGCCGAAGTCGAGGATCGGTAGGATAGTCAGTTTTACTAGGGTAAGCTTGGCAGCGTGAGTGAAGGAGGCTTTGTTGCGGAATAGAAAGCCGACTCTGGATTTGATTTTTGATTGGAGATGTTTGATGTGAGTCTGGAAGGAGAGTTTGCAGTCTAGCCAGACACCTGGGTACTTATAGATGTCCACATATTCAAGGTCGGAACCATCCAGGGTGGTGATGCTAGTCGGGCATGCGGGTGCAGGCAGCGATCGGTTGAAAAGCATGCATTTGGTTTTACTCGCGTTTAAGAGCAGTTGGAGGCCACGGAAGGAGTGCTGTATGGCATTGAAGCTCGTTTGGAGGTTTGATAGCACAGTGTCCAATGACGGGCCGAAAGTATATAGAATGGTGTCGTCTGCGTAGAGGTGGATCAGGGAATCGCCCGCAGCAAGAGCAACATCATTGATATATACAGAGAAAAGAGTCGGCCCGAGAATTGAACCCTGTGGCACCCCCATAGAGACTGCCAGAGGACCGGACAGCATGCCCTCCGACTTGACACACTGAACTCTGTCTGCAAAGTAATTGGTGAACCAGGCAAGGCAGTCATCCGAAAAACCGAGGCTGTTGAGTCTGCCGATAAGAATTTGGTGATTAACAGAGTCGAAAGCCTTGGCGAGGTCGATGAAGACGGCTGCACAGTACTGTCTTTTATCGATGGCGGTTATGATATCATTTAGTACCTTGAGTGTGGCTGAGGTGCACCCGTGACCGGCTCGGAAACCAGATTGCACAGCGGAGAAGGTACGGTGGGATTCGAGATGGTCAGTGACATGTTTGTTGACTTGGCTTTCGAAGACCTTAGATAGGCAGGGCAGGATGGATATAGGTCTATAGCAGTTTGGGTCCAGGGTGTCTCCCCCCTTTGAAGAGGGGGATGACTGCAGCAGCTTTCAATCCTTGGGGATCTCAGACGATATGAAAGAGAGGTTGAACAGGCTGGTAATAGGGGTTGCGACAATGGCGGCAGATAGTTTCAGAAATAGCGGGTCCAGATTGTCAAGCCCAGCTGATTTGTACGGGTCCAGGTTTTGCAGCTCTTTCAGAACATCTGCTATCTGGATTTGGGTAAAGGAGAACCTGGAGAGGCTTGGGTGAGGAACTACGGGGGGGCGGAGCTGTTGGCCGAGGTTGGAGTAGCCAGGCGGAAGGCATGGCCAGCCGTTGAGAAGTGCTTATTGAAGTTTTCGATAATCATGGATTTATCGGTGGAGACCGTGTTTCCTAGCCTCAGTGCAGTGGGCAGCTGGGAGGAGGTGCTCTTGTTCTCCATGGACTTCACAGTGTCCCAGAACTTTTTGGAGTTGGAGCTACAGGATGCAAACTTCTGCCTGAAGAAGCTGGCCTTAGCTTTCCTGACTGACTGCGTGTATTGGTTCCTGACTTCCCTGAACAGTTGCATATCACGGGGCTATTCGATGCTATTGCAGTCCGCCACAGGATGTTTTTGTGCTGGTCGAGGGCAGTCAGGTCTGGAGTGAACCAAGGGCTGTATCTGTTCTTGGTTCTGCATTTTTTGAACGGAGCATGCTTATCTAAAATGGTGAGGAAGTTACTTTTAAAGAATGACCAGGCATCCTCAACTGACGGGATGAGGTCAATGTCCTTCCAGGATACACGGGCCAGGTCGATTGAAAGGCCTGCTCACAGAAGTGTTTTAGGGAGCGTTTGACAGTGATGAGGGGTGGTCGTTTGACTGCGGCTCCGTGGCGGATACAGGCGATGAGGCAGTGATCGCTGAGATCCTGGTTGAAGACAGCGGAGGTATATTTGGAGGGCCAGTTGGTCAGGATGACGTCTATGAGGGTGCCCTTGTTTACAGAGTTAGGGTTGTACCTGGTGGGTTCCTTGATGATTTGAGTGAGATTGAGGGCATCTAGCTTAGATTGTAGGACTGCCGGGGCCATATTCCCAGACCTCTTTCCATGATTAAATGCAGTGGCTCTCGCTTTCAGTTTTGCGTGAATGATGTTCTCCGTTTGGAGACCTGGAAAAATAGCCTTTTGTTTCCCTCCTGGATGAGATTGTCTCTCTCAACAGAAAATAGAGCTGCATCCATTTGGGGTTAAGTAATCCCCATGGGAGGTTTTCTATCAGCCCAAACACTGGTGGGTTGATATATTCCCCAGATGCTTGAGAGTTGTGCCTTCATGTAGATTACAGAAGCCCATGCAGTGTTCCAGAAAGCACTTGTTAGACTTGGCCCAGGCTCAGCCCCAGATAAGAACATTAGTCTGTGGCGCCGTTGCCCCTGCATGGTCCCCTGCTCAGCCCATGTACAGATATGTAGGTCTAACACCTTTGCAGCTAGGTGGAACATTGTCTGGCATTGGAAGGCAAGGTGAAGTTGTCAGGTCTAACAACACCTGGTTTCTTTGACACGTGTCTAGGTCTGCTTTGACCCTGTCAATCTCACAGGTTCAGGTCTTGGAAGGTTGTATAGAGACAAACAAGGTAGAAAACAATATAGAGTGCGTCTCCATGTGCACCTGGAAGCAGTTTCCCCTATTTGCATGAAGCAGTGGCGCACCGCCGCTGCTAAATCGTGGCAGCCACTGCAAAAATGTAGATGTATAATGTAGAGGTATCTCAAAAACCATCTGTAGGCCTATACAACCTGACCAGAGCTACTTACAGTCGTGAGTCCATACATTTCCTTACTGGGCCCCCATGTGAATCAAACTCACAGCCCTGGTGTTGCAAGCGCCATGCTCTACCAACTGAGCCACACGGGACCACCATGGTTTCACCATGTAATTGGTATTTACACTAAATTTACAGTCTGGGCATACTTTATGAATTCATAATGCAGTTTTCTTTGGCATTAATTGAATATGACTCTGGCTGTGAGGGAGGGGCCAACAGATTGGACACTCCCACTGTCACAGCAGAGGGTGATGTCAGAGACCTGGTGGGTGAGTGGAGAGGAATGACAGGAAGTGAGAGCTTCGCTTTGTATTTAAGACTGAACTTTAAAGCATCAATCCACAATAATTCTACACACAAATAGTTCTCTAAGACTATATGACTGTATGATATAGATTTTCTCTTAGGAAAATGTGATGCCAGGCATTTGACCAGCAGCATTTCAATTTACCGGACATTTGAGACGTTGCGTAACCTGATAAGGGCTCAGAATGACAGAAATCACATTTAGATTATGGTAATTCCTATTAACAGAACATGCAAGTCGAGGATGCAACAATGTGCGGTCCTTCTTGCCGAATTCTGATGCGTACTTTGAACATTTTAGAATAAAATGTACTTTTCCTCAGCCAATAAGAAGAGTAACAAACAGCAAAATAATTTGCCTATGTCAATCTACTATTCCTCATAGTAGAAAAGTTTACCTATTCTATTGGTCAGCTTGTCGAGAAAGAAGTGGCCTATCCCTAACCGACTCTGGGACAACTATGGGACGATAGATCCCACATTCATACAACCATTAGGCCTAGGCTGCCAAAAAATAAGTTAAGAAGTAATGAGTCTGATGCAACAGATCAGAACGTTTAGCTTAAAATGTTGATCAACTATTATTTCTTAACATTATATGTGCAGCAATGCGTACAAGGCAATAGGCTTCGTGTGAATGTCCGTTCCCCTATTGTAATTAGCGGGATACACCTTTGTCAAAAGAGCACAGCACATGCCAGCAGTTAAATGTGACAGAGATTTAAATATCCATTATAACATTTTGAAAAGAGGGAGGGGAGATCTAATATGCAACAACTAGCATGGGTTGCTTATATTACTAGGATTGTGCCTTTGGCTACTGGACAATGAATTAACGTTTATATAAAATCATTAATTTGATACGATTTTGGCTAGACTTTGAAACAGCAAGCCTCATAATATGTAGTAAAACGTTCAGGTTTCAAACAATGAAGTATATGTTTTCATAATGCAGACTGCCTCCAGCTCATTGCAAAGTGTTGTGTGGCACAGTGATGAAGCCTTCTTTCCATTGCCTAACCCTTTGCTGTTTGAGATGCTGTTGCAGAGGCCTTCGTACTGTCTGACAGACGTTTTGCTCAACGGCTCTGTGTCTTTATGCTGGACACGAGATAAATAAGATCCATAACGAATATCCTGTACACACTCACCAATTTAATTTCACTGAATTGTATTATACGTCCAAAAGCGGGCTATTACCGGCTAATGGAAACCCTGGTTTTATAGATGACTTTCTGTGGAAGAAATAGACTGTTTTTAGAACATGAATTAGAAGTTGTGAAATATTTACTATTGAAGTGTTAGTCTGATACCAGGAAGAAGTCTACGTTGCCAGTGTCACATTTTCTGATATTTAATCAGAATGTAGGAATTTCGAAATACAAAAACATACTGTACATTTCAATATGGTAGTTGGTCATCCAAGAAGTGGTGGAAAAAGTACCCAATTGTCATACTTGAGTAAAAGAAAAGATACCTTCATAGAAAATGACTCAAGTAAAAGGGAAAGTCACCCATAAAAATACTACTTGAGTAAAAGTCTAAAAGTATTTGGTTTTAAATATACGTAAGTATCAAAAGTGAAAGTATAAATCATTTCAAATTGCTTATAATAAGAAAATCAGATGGCACAATTTTCTTGTTTTTATTTATTTAAGGATAGCCAGGGGCACACTACAACATGCAGACATAATTTACAAGCGAAGCATTTGTGTTTAGTGAGTCCTCCAGATCAGAGGCAGTAAGGATGACAAGGGATGTAGTCTTGATAAGTGAGTGAACCACTTTTCTGTCCTGCTAAGTATGGAAAATATAATGAGTACTTTTGGGTTTCAGGGAAAATATATGGAGTAAAAAGTACATCATTTTTTGAGGAATGTAGTGAAGTAAAAGTAAAAGTGTTCAAAAATACAAATAGTAAAGTACAGATACCTAAAAAAAACTACTCTAGTAGTACTTTAAGGTATTTTTACTCCAGTACTTTACACTACTACATCCAAGTATTGTAGGACCAATACACATATTCTGAAATAGGCAGGTGCTTCTCTACCTTCTCTACCAATTGAATGTGGTGTAGCAACATTATGGTTCCTGAGGAGTTGTATGGGCTAGACATGGCAGTGGAATAATGGTGGGGAAAATCAAAAGAAATGCTCTGAGCCTTTGATCTGTTGAGAGGAGTCTTAGTCAAATCAAGATCACAGGCGGTATAACATTTTGAAGAATAGGTCCACATAACGTGACAGTTAGCAGGGAGCCTGGGGGATTGAGCTTTGTGCAAGGTCTTATCTATTCTCATTCACACCGTGGCTGTAGAAAGCTTCACCTTGAGGTTCAAAACTCAAGAGGTTCGCTGTGCAAAACTGGTGAATCTCTCGCTCAAATAGGGGTTTTGAAGACTCCATCATTCCAAAGCCTTCACGTGCATCTAGTGAAGAGATAGTTGTATAAACTAAAGGAGTTCCATGAGATGGAATTCTTCATATTTGACTCTCTGATACCTGTGCATGATATTTACTGGAGGAACATGGGACTTGGCATCCAAGTTGTGAATAATTCCGGAATATCAAACCCTAATTTGAGTTCAACAACCATGTGAGCTTAGGCAATGGAAAGGATATAGAGACAGACATCACTTAGATGCTAAGTCCATTACTAGCAGTATAACCATTCTGCACTGCACAACCATTAAGCTCATCAAAAGGTGTGCCAGAAAAACCCTCTCAGGGGCAGAGTGTTGAGATAAAGTCCAACAACGTTGTACCCCAGGGTCTTCTGATGGAGAAAAGTGATGTGGAGCTGCAGTTAGCTCCCAGCCACTCTTGTCAACACAGGCAGCTACATCTGTGTACGACACACGCAGCACACACATACACTGCAAGGAGGGAGAAAATAGCCTCTGAGCCACCTGTCCCCAAGGCTATGAAAAATTCACTCCCGAGGCCCGAGTATCGGCAACTACAGACAGCTCCTCGGTTGATTACCGGCTCATTCTTATTTCATTATTTTACCTTCCAGCTTGAATGGAGGCTGAAGGTCTTGCAACAAGCCATTATTTCCCCAAGGAGGTTCTGCCAGCTCGACCCGACAGTGACCTTAAGCTGCCTTGGCATTTATTGGCTTCTCAGCGAATTCCCAGACTAGATTTTTATTGATCATTATTATGACTTTTTCTCATATTTTGGTTATTTTATTATTATTTTTTATTTTTTTACCTTTTATTTAACCAGGCAAGTCAGTTAAGAACATATTCTTATTTTCAATGACGGCCTGGGAACAGTGGGTTAACTGCCTGTTCAGGGGCAGAACGACAGATTTGTACCTTGTCAGCTCTGTATTCCAGTGAAACCTTGAATGTCCGACAGCAACTGTATTCCAGTGAATGTATTGTATTCCAGTGAAACCTTGAATATCCGACAGCAACTGTATTCCAGTGAAATCCCTCAACACATTAGAGAAGGGTGATATTGAGATTTTTCTACTATCCAAAGGTTTATTGATAATAACAAGTTGATAATATACTTTAGGGGAGTTTTTCTCTTGGTCTTTAACAACAACAAATACATTTAAATACATTATCTACTTGAAGTGTTTATAGACAATATAGTGTACACTGTGAATACAAAACATGAGGAACACCTGACCAGGTGAATCCAGGTGAAAGCTATGATCCCTTACTGATGTCATCTGTTAACAATTCAATCAGTATAGATGAAGGGGAGGAGACTGGTTAAAGAAGGATTTTTAAGCCTTGAGACATTGAGACATGGATTGTGTACGTGTGCCATTCAGAGGGTGATTGAGCAAGACATAAGATTTAAGTGCTTTTCACATTCAACAGTTTCCCGTGTTTATCAAGAATAGTCCACCACCCAAAGGACATCCAGCCAAGTTCACACAACTGTGGGAAGTATTGGAGTCAATATAGGCCAACATCCCTGTGGAACACTTCCAACACCTTGTACAGTCCATGCCCCGATGAATTTTGGCTGTTCTGAGGACAGAATGGTGTGCAACTCAATATTATAAAGGTGTTCCTAATGTTTTGTAAGCTCAGTGTATGTTAATTTTACCTCACAATATTACACTACACTACACTGAATATGATAAATTACCCATCTACAAGAAGCAACAGCTTGTTACAGCAACTATTCCCTTCTGACTACCGTAACTCATTAATCACTTTAATGCACATCTTTCATTTCCAAAGGGTGCTACTCAAGGGATATATGCATTCGCCTGGGTGCAGGGTTACGTAGGGTTTCTTTGTGCTGGAAAACTGGGATAGACACTGAGTGTACAAAACATTAGGAACACCTGCTTTTTCCATTTAATGGACTGATCAGGTGAATCCAGGTGAAAGCTATGATCCCTTATTGATGTCACATGTTAAATCCACTTCAATCAGTGTAGATGAAGGGGAGGACACGGGTTAAAGAAGGATTTTTACGCCTTGAGAAAATTGAAACATGGATTGTGTACGTGTGCCATTCAGAGAGTGAATGGGCAAGACAAAATATTGAAGTGCCTTTGAAAGGGGTAATGGTAATAGGTGCCAGGCACACCAGTGTGTCAAGAACTGCAACGCGGCTGGGTTTTTCACGCTCAACAGTTTCCTGTGTGTAGCATGAATGGTCCACCACCCAAATGGGCCAGCATCCCTCTGCAACGTTTTCGACACCTTGTAGAGTTCATCCCCCGACGAATTGAGGTTGTTCTGAGGGCAAAGGAGGGTGCAACTTAATTTTAGGAAGGTATTCTGAACGTTTTGTGCACTCAGTGTATATCTCTTTTCTTATAGCTTCATGTATCTATTTTCTGTCTCTCAGCCTCTGGATGTGACACAAAGCGATGAGTCAATGACCCTTTGATTTTACAGTCTTTCACCTCAGGTTGGTACATTTCAATATCATTTTTTTTTCACTTAATGGCGAGATTGATTCCCCCACTGTTTCCAGGCACTGCTCTTACATCAAATACTTTACGCCGAGTATCACTCACATCCTCTCAGTGTATTTAAGTGTGGGATGATGGTGCTCCTAAATCCCTCTCTGCAGGTATAAGACTGATGACTATGTAATAATAAGTAATGACTTATTACACAGGTAGTTATCATAATATGGTAACTACCTCTGTAATAAGTAATTACTTATTATGTCATATTACTACAGGATCTGCATGCAAATTAAGCTTCAGAGATTCTTCAAGTTTATAAAACGACTGTTTAAAAGTGCTTTTTTCCATGATATGGCAGTTCAGTTATAAAGTTGCAAGCACAGTAACTACACACAAAGGTGAAGAGATTGGAGCGGTACAGTGACTCAGTCCCTACACTCTTTTGGCTGCGGAGGACTATTTAGGCTTTTAGACAGAAAGCAAGTGTGAGAAAGGAAGCAGAACAGGGAGTGGTGAATGGATAGAGAGAATGAGTGGACAACACGGTGCTACCCCCCCCCCCAACCCCACTGTTGTCTGTCTTTAGCCTGATTAGGCATCTGATTCTCAGTTCCAGACTCCCACTCGACCAAACAACACGCACACACAAACACACACTCTCTCTTTGCTGTGGTGAGACACTTATTAGCCATGGGCTTTTGCCCATGCTAATTAGACTCCTGTGATTCGGCCTAACTCATTCAATTCCCCTTGGAGAGTCTGACAGAGAAAGAGAGAGAGACAAGAATGAAAGAGAATGAAAGAGAATGAAAGAGAATGAAAGAAAAAAAGATTGACAGATCACTATCTGGATTTATCCATCTCATTTCATGTTGGACTCACTGGGAGGAGGAAGCGAATATATGGAGTAGGGTCTCTTGAGATTGCGCTATATACGTATATATTAATTTGTTTATATATTTATTTACCTACGGCACTTTCCATTTTATTTCATTATTTCTCCCCTTTTCATTTTTAATGAGGCTTCAGTCGACAGCAGCCGGCAGTCTCTGTGTGACACAACCACATTTCTATCATAGCACTCCAAGCAATACAGTGAACAACTACATGTGTGCGTAGGGCGTTTAAAAATGCATGTGCTGCATCTTCAAACGAGCATCGTCTGCCATTGCCGGGGGAGGATTATGACACCACTGCCTTTATTAGTTTCATGCTCGGATCTGCACCATCTATCAAATTTAAAGTTGTTGGCTAGCAAGGCTGAGTATTACAATTTTCAAGTTAACTGAAAAAGAATGGGTCAAGTTAGACAATGCTCTCCCTCCTTGGATTATTTTTCTGGTGGTACAAAATACCACAAAGGTGGTGTTTTTAAAAATCTCAAATTCATGAGTGCAGACTTTCCTTCAACAGTATTGAAATTCAAATGTTTCCGCATGTTTTCTGTGCTCGTTCTCAGCGGCGAGTTGCCATTGAAGCAGACTGGATGTATGAGCCATGTTGTTTTAACGTCCAGCTAAGTTTAGCGGATTGATTTTCCCACCACACTAATTTGATTTAAGTCATGAACATGTCAGATATTTGCTGAGCAGGCCTATCAGAACCTAATATTGGCACAAAGCACCTTGGGATATAGCCTGTTTGTCAACAAGTCATGTTTCATAGGCAGCTGGAAGAGAAGCCTGCATACTGAGCTGCAAGGCAATTTGACAACTGTCAGGTCGATAAGGCAGGGAGACTGGGAGAGAGAAAGAGGCAGAGCTCCTTGTCCGAGCATGATTTGCTCGTGGTGATGATTTGAGCATGTGTTGTGGATAGAGTGTGTGTGCTCAGCATAAAGAAGTGTTGATGTGGGTGGGTGGGTGGGTGAGTGGGTGAGTGTTAAGGTGTGTGTGAGTGAGTGAGTTTGTGGATATACAGTGCATTCGGAAAGTATTCAGAGCCCTTGACTTTTTTCACATTTTGTTACGTCACAGCCTTATTCTACAATGGATTCAATTATTTGTCCCCTCATCAATCTACACACTACCCCATAATGTCAAAGCATTAATTTTAGCAAATTCATTAAAAAATGACACTCGAAATTTAGCTCATGCTTCCATTGATCATCCTTGAGATGTTTCTTCAACTTGATTGGTGTCCACCTGTAAATTAAATTGATTGGACATGATTTAGAAAGGCACACACCTGTCTATATAAGGTCCCACAGTTGACAGTGCATGTCAGAGGAAAAACCAAGCCACGAGGTCAAAGGAATTATCTGTAGAGCGCTGAGACAGGATTGTGTCGAGGCACAGATCTGGGGAAGGATACCAAAACATTTCTGTAGACTTGAAGCTCCCCAAGAACACAGTGGCCTCCATCATTCTTAAATGGAAGAATTTTGGAACCATCAAGACTCATCCTAGAGCTGGCCACCCGGCCAAACTGAGCAATCGGGGGGAGAAGGGCGCAGCAGTTGGGGCTCCCGAGTGGCACAGCACTTCATCTCAGTGCTAGAGGCGTCACTACAGACCCTGGTTCAATTCCAGGCTGTATCACAACCTACCATGATTGGGAGTCCCAAGGGCGGCCCACAATTGACCCAACGGCTTCCGGGTTTGGCCGGCATAGCCGTCGTTGTAAATAAGAATTTGTTCTTAACTTACTTACTACACCAATCAGGCCTTTATGGTAGATTGACCAGACAGAAGCCACTTCTCAATAAAAGGCTCATTACAGACTCATTGGAGTTTGCCAAAAGGCACCTAAAGGACTCTCAGACCATGAGAAGCAATATTCTCTGGTCTGATGAAACCGATTGAACTCTTTGGCCTGAGTGCCAAGTGTCACGTCTGGAGAAAACCTGGCACTATCCCTATGGTGAAGCATGGAGGTGGCAGCATAATGCTGTGGGGATGTTTTTCAGCGGCAGGGACTGGTAGACTAGTCAGGATAGAGTGAAAGATGAACGGAGCTAAGTACAGAGAAATCCTTGATGAAAACCTGTTCCAGAGCGCTCAGGACCTCAGACTGGGGCGAAGGTTCACCTTCCAACAGGACAACAACCCTAAGCACACAGCCAAGACAATGCAGAAGTGACGTCTCTGAATGTCCTTGAGTGTCCCAGCCAGAGCGCAGACTTGAACCCGATTGAACAACTCTGGAGAGATCTGAAAATAACTGTGCAGCGACACTCCCCATCCAGCCTGACAGAGCTTGAGAGGATCTGCAGAGAAGAATGGGAGTAACTCCACACATACAGGTGTGCCAAGCTTGTAGCGTCATGCCCAAGAAGAGGGTGTAATCGCTGCCAACGGTGCTTCAACTAAGTACTAAGTAAATGGTCTGATTACTTATGTAAATGCGATCTTTATTTGTTTTATATACATTTGCAAAAATGACTATAAACCTGTTTTTGCTTTTTCCTTATGGGGTATTGTGTGTTGATAGATGAGGGGGAAAATGATTTATTCCATTTTAGAATAAGGCTGTAACGTAACAAAATGTTGAAAAAGTCAAGGGGTCTGAATACTTTCTGAATGCACTGTATGTATTTATGTGTGGTTGTGTAGGCAATGCTATTTTGATTGAAAAATATTAGGTTAGATATTAGCTACAATCAAGAGCCTTACACCATAATCAAACTATAATAACATGTGTTCATCCCATCCAAGTACTAACCTGGCCCAACCCTGCTTATTTTTTAGATTGGACCCATCTACATTCTGTTTTACATTGCTATGAAATACAATAACCATATTGATCACGACAAAACCAATAATGACCAGAAGAGCTTATTTCAAAACAGGGCTTAAAGCACATGTAACTCCTTCCTAACTTCCTCTGCTCTGACCCCACACAGTAGCAGTGTTAGTTAAAGCCACCTAACTCCCATTAGTAGGAATGAGTGGATTGTGGCAGGCTAATGCTAAGTAATCTAACACCAGAGCACCTATAGTATCTGGCATCATGGTTAGCGTTAGCCTCTCTGGCAAATATCTGATCTCTGATCAGTTGAAGAAAGTACTTAATAACCTCTAACACTTCTCTCAGTCAGCCTTCGTTGCCAGTATTATAAACTCACTAATAGCCTCTACCACTTATCTCAGTCAGCCTTCGTGGCCAGTATTATAAACTCACTAATAGCCTCTACATTTACATTTACATTTACATTTAAGTCATTTAGCAGACGCTCTTATCCAGAGCGACTTACAAATTGGTGCATACACCTTATGACATCCAGTGGAACAGCCACTTGCATCTAAATCTTTTTTTTTTGGGGGAGAAGGGGGGTGAGAAGGATTACTTACCCTTACTTACCCTATCCTAGGTATTCCTTGAAGAGGTGGGGTTTCAGGTGTCTCCGGAAGGTGGTGATTGACTCCGCTGTCCTGGCGTCGTGAGAGTTTGTTCCACCATTGGGGGCCAGAGCAGCGAACAGTTTTGACTGGGCTGAGCGGGAACTGTACTTCCTCAGTGGTACGGAGGCGAGCAGGCCAGAGGTGGATGAACGCAGTGCCCTTGTTTGGGTGTAGGGCCTGATCAGAGCCTGGAGGTACTGAGGTGCCGTTCCCCGTCACAGCTCCGTAGGCAAGCACCATGGTCTTGTAGCGGATGCGAGCTTCAACTGGAAGCCAGTGGAGAGAGCGGAGGAGCGGGGTGACGTGAGAGAACTTGGGAAGGTTGAACACCAGACGGGCTGCGGCGTTCTGGATGAGTTGTAGGGTTTAATGGCACAGGCAGGGAGCCCAGCCAACAGCGAGTTGCAGTAATCAAGACGGGAGATGACAAGTGCCTGGATTAGGACCTGCGCCGCTTCCTGTGTGAGGCAGGGTCGTACTCTGCGGATGTTGTAGAGCATGAACCTACAGGAACGGGACACCGCCTTGATGTTAGTTGAGACCGCCTTGATGTTAGTTGAGAACGTCAGGGTGTTGTCCAGGATCACGCCAAGGTTCTTAGCGCTCTGGGAGGAGGACACAATGGAGTTGTCAACCGTGATGGCGAGATCATGGAACGGGCAGTCCTTCCCCGGGAGGAAGAGGAGCTCCGTCTTGCTGAGGTTCAGCTTGAGGTGGTGATCCGTCATCCACACTGATATGTCTGCCAGACATGCAGAGATGCGATTCGCCACCTGGTCATCAGAAGGGGGAAAGGAGAAGATTAATTGTGTGTCGTCTGCATAGCAATGATAGGAGAGACCATGTGAGGTTATGACAGAGCCAAGTGACTTGGTGTATAGCGAGAATAAGAGAGGGCCTAGAACAGAGCCCTGGGGGACACCAGTGGTGAGAGCGCGTGGTGAGGAGACAGATTCTCGCCACGCCACCTGGTAGGAGTGACCTGTCAGGTAGGACGCAATCCAAAAGCGTGGGCCGCGCCGGAGATGCCCAACTCGGAGAGGGTGGAGAGGAGGATCTGATGGTTCAATTTAACTTGGAAGGACTTGCAGATCAATAAATGTTGTGGATCTTAATGTTTTCAGTATCGAAGGCAGCCGATAGGTCTAGAAGGATGAGAGCAGAGGAGAGAGAGTTAGCTTTAGCAGTGCGGAGCGCCTCCGTGATACAGAGAAGAGCAGTCTCAGTTGAATGACTAGTCTTGAAACCTGACTGATTTGGATCAAGAAGGTCATTCTGAGAGAGATAGCGGTAGAGCTGGCCCTAAGGACGGCACGCTCAAGAGTTTTGGAGAGAAAAGAGAGAAGGGATACTGGTCTGTAGTTGTTGACATCGGAGGGATCGAGTGTAGGTTTTTTCAGAAGGGGTGCAACTCTCGCTCTCTTGAAGACGGGAGGGACGTAGCCAGCGGTCAGGGATGAGTTGATGAGCGAGGTGAGGTAAGGGAGAAGGTCTCCGGAAATGGTCTGGAGAAGAGAGGAGGGGATAGGGTCAAGCGGGCAGGTTGTTGGGCGGCCTATTTTCAGGCCGTCACAAATAAACTTCAGACGCGAGATTTCATCTGGAGAGAGAGGGAGAAAGAGGTCAGAGCATAGGGTAGGGCAGTGTGAGCAGAACTAGCGGTGTCGTTTGACTTAGCAAACGAGGATCGGATGTCGGAAAGCTCTGACCTTCTTTTCAAAATGGTTGGCTTGCTGGGGCTCTCTCGTGCCGTCCCTGGGGTGCGAAGTCATCTGCAGAGAGGGAGGAGGGGGGGATTCAGGAGGGAGGAGAAGGTGGCAAAGAGCTTCCTAGGGTTAGAGGCAGATGCTTGGAATTTAGAATGGTAGAAAGTGGCTTTAGCAGCAGAGACAGAGGAGGAAAATGTAGAGAGGAGGGAGTGAAAGGATGCCAGGTCCGCAGGAGGCGGCCACCCCCATTTTCCTCCATTTCCGCTCGGCTGCCCGGGAGCTGATGTACCTGTTCTGTGAGCTCGCAAGGAGTCGTCGAGCCACGGAGCGGGAGGGGAGGACCGAGCCGGCCTGGAGGATAGGGGGAATAGGGAGTCAAAGGATGCAGTAAGGGAGGAGAGGAGGGTTGAGGAGGCAGAATCAGGAGATAGGTTGGAGAAAGTTTGAGCAGAGGGAAGAGATGATAGGATGGAAGAGGAGAGAGAGGGGGGAGAGAGAGCGAAGGTTGGGACGGCGCGATACCATCCGAGTAGGGGCAGTGTGGGAAGTGTTGGATGAGAGCGAGAGGGAAAAGGATACAAGGTAGTGGTCGGAGACTTGGAGGGGAGTTGCAATGAGGTTAGTGGAAGAACAGCATCTAGTAAAGATGAGGTCAAGCGTATTGCCTGCCTTGTGAGTAGGGGGAAGGTGAGAGGGTGAGGTCAAAAGAGGAGAGGAGTGGAAAGAAGGAGGCAGAGAGGAATGAGTCAAAGGTAGACGTGGGGAGGTTAAAGTCGCCCAGAACTGTGAGAGGTGAGCCGTCCTCAGGAAAGGAGCTTATCAAGGCATCAAGCTCATTGATGAACTCTCCGAGGGAACCTGGAGGGCGATAAATGATAAGGATGTTAAGCTTGAAAGGGCTGGTAACTGTGACAGCATGGAATTCAAAGGAGGCGATAGACAGATGGGTAAGGGGAGAAAGAGAGAAAGACCACTTGGGAGAGATGAGGATCCCGGTGCCACCACCCCGCTGACCAGAAGCTCTCGGGGTGTGCGAGAACACGTGGGCGGACGAGGAGAGAGCAGTAGGAGTAGCAGTGTTATCTGTGGTGATCCATGTTTCCGTCAGTGCCAAGAAGTCAAGGGACTGGAGGGAGGCATAGGCTGAGATGAACTCTGCCTTGTTGGCCGCAGATCGGCAGTTCCAGAGGCTACCGGAGACCTGGAACTCCACGTGGGTCGTACGCGCTGGGACCACCAGATTAGGTGGTCGCGGCCACGCGGTGTGGAGCGTTTGTATGGTCTGTGCAGAGAGGAGAGAACAGGGATAGACAGACACATAGTTGACAGGCTACAGAAAAGGCTACGCTAATGCAAGGAGATTGGAATGACAAGTGGACTACACGTCTCGAATGTTCAGAAAGTTAAGCTTACGTAGCAAGAGTCTTATTGACTAAAATGATTAAAATGATACAGTACTGCTAAAGTAGGCTAGCTGGCAGTGGCTGCGTTGTTGACACTACACTAATCAAGTCGTTCCGTTGAGTGTAATAGTTTCTACAGTGCTGCTAATCGGGGCTAGCTGGCTAGCTAGCAGTGTTGTTTACGTTACGTTGCGTTAAAAGAACGACAATAGCTGGCTAGCTAACCTAGGAAATCGCTCTAGACTACACAATTATCTTTGAAACAAAGACGGCTATGTAGCTAGCTACGATCAAACAAATCAAACCGTTGTACTGTAATGAAATGAAATGAAAATGTGATACTAACTGTGGAGCGAAGCGGAATGCGACCGGGTTGTTGTTGGCTAGCTGTTAGCTGTTAGCTGTTGGCTAGCTAGCAGAGTCTCCTACGTTAAGGACGACAAATAGCTGGCTAGCGAACCTCAGTGAATTAAGATAATCACTCCAAGGCTACACACACTAAACTACACAATTATCTTGGAAACAAAGACAGCTATGTAGCTAGCTAACACTAGACTAATCAAGTCGTACAGTTGAGTGAATAGCACTACAGTGATGCTAATCTGTGTGCGTTAGCTAGCGCTTGCTAGCTCCTGGGCGAATAGCAGTGAAGGCTACGTTAGGGCGACGAAATACGATAATTATGCAATTATCTCTGATACAAGGACGGCTATGTAGCTAGCTAAGAAGAATTGCTAAGATTAGACAAATCAACCGTTGTACTATAATGAAATGTAATGAAAAAGTTATACAACCTGCAGAGCGAAGTGCGAATGCGACCGCTCGCTCCAACCCGGAACCGGGTCTCCTGGTTTCCTGCACACTTATCTCAGTCAGCCTTAGTGGCCAGTATTATAAACTCACTAATAGCCTCTACCACTTATCTCAGTCAGTCTTAGTGGCCAGTATCTGATCTCTGATCAGTTGAAGACAGCACTAATAACCCCTACCACTTTTCTCAGTCAGCCTTCGTTGCCAGTATTATAAACTCACTAATAGCCTCTACCACTTATCTCAGTCAGCCTTCGTGGCCAGTATTATAAACTCACTAATAGCCTCTACCACTTATCTCAGTCAGCCTTAGTGGCCAGTAATTATAAACTCACTAATAGCCTCTACCACTTATCTCAGTCAACCTTAGTGGCCAGTATTATAAACTCACTAATAGCCTCTACCACTTATCTCAGTCAGCCTTAGTGGCCAGTATTATAAACTCACTAATAGCCTCTACCACTTATCTCAGTCAGCCTTAGTGGCCAGTATTATAAACTCACTAATAGCCTCTACCACTTATCTCAGTCAGCCTTAGAGGCCAGTATTATAAACTCACTAATAGCCTCTACCACTTATCTCAGTCAGCCATTAGTAGGAATGAGTGGATTATGGCAGGCTAATGCTAATTAATGTAACACCAGAGCACCTATAGTATCTGGCCTCATGGTTAGCTTTAGCCTTCTCAGTCAGCCTTAGTGGCCAATATATTGAACTCACTAATAATCTCCTCTGGTCTCCTGGTTTCCTGCACAATAGTAAAGAAACAAGGACCAGGTTTGGGAAACCCTGCTGTAGGACAAAACAATGACAAAAACGTGTTTATAGATACACATATGGGCCATGCATTAATAGCAAAGTGTTTGGCATCATCTGTTGCTATTGGGTAGTGTTTGTACATACTGTACAGTCATGGCCAAAAGTTTTGAGAATGACACAAATATTAATTTTCACAAAGTCTGCTGCATCAGTTTGTATGAGGGCAATTTGCATATACTCCAGAATGTTATGAAGAGTGATCAGATGAATTGCAATTAATTGCAAAGTCCCTCTTTGCCATGCAAATGAACTAAATCCCCCCCCCCCCAAAACATTTCCACTGCATTTCAGCCCTGCAACAAAAGGAGCAGCTGACATTGTGTCAGTGATTCACTCGTTAACACAGGTGTGAGTGTTGGCGAGGACAAGGCTGGAGATCACTCTGTCATATGCTGATTGAGTTTGAATAAGGAGGGTGGTGCTTGGAATCATTGTTCTTCCTCTATCAACAGTGATTACCTGAAAGGAAACACTTGCCATCATCATTGCTTTGCACAAAAATGGCTTCACATGCAAGAACTTCAAGGAGAGCGGTTCAATTGTTGTGAAGAAGGCTTCACAAAGTCTAGCAAGCGCCAGGACCATCTCCTAAAGTTGATTCAGCTGCGGGATCAGGGCAGGTGTGAGTGCATCTGCACGTACAGTGAGGCAAAGACTTTTGGAGGATGGCCTGGTGTCAAGAAGGGCAGCAAAGAAGCCACTTCTCTCCAGGAAAAACATCAGGGACAGACTAATATTCTGCCATCCAGGACCTCTACACCAGGCGGTGTCAGAGGAAGGCCCTAAAAATGGCCAAAGACCCCAGCCACCCCAGCCATAGACTGTTCTCTCTGCTACTGCATGACAAGCGGTACCGGAGTGCCAAGTCCAGGACAAGAAGGCATCTCAACAGTTTTTACCCCCAAGCCATAAGACTCCTGAACAGGTAACCAAATGGCTACCCAGACTATTTGCATTGTGTGCCCCCCCAACCCCTCTTTTTACACTGCTGCTACTCTGTTAATCATATATGCATAGTCATTTTAACTATACATTCATGTACATACTACCTCAATTGGCCTGACCAACCAGTGCTCCCGCACATTGGCTAACCCGGGCTATCTATCTGCATTGTGTCCCACCACCCACCACCCGCCAACCCCTCTTTTATGCTACTGCTACTCTCTGTTCATCATATATAGTCACTTTAAACATTCATAGTCACTTTAAACATATCTACATGTACATACTACCTCAATCAGCCTGACTAACAGGTGTCTATATAGCCTTGCTACTCTTATTTTCAAATGTCTTTTTACTGTTGTTTATTTCTTTACTTACCTACACACACACATACCTTTTTTATTGGTTAGAGCCTGTAAGTAAACCTTGATTTTGATTTGGATTGGACTGCTGAGGACTGGGGTAAAGTCATTTTCTCTGATGAATCCGCCTTTTCCGATCGTTTGGGGCATCTGGTAAAAAGCTTGTCCGGAGAAGACAAGGTGAGGGCTACCATCAGACCTGTGTCATGCCAACAGTAAAGCATCCTGAAACCATTCATGTGTGGGGTTGCTTCTCAGCTAAGGGAGAGGACTCACTCACAGTTTTGCCTAAGAACATAGCCACGAATAAAGAATGGTATCAACACATCCTCCGAGAGCAACTTCTCTCAACCATCCAGGAACAGTTTGGTGACGAACAATGCCTTTTCCAGCATGATGGAGCACCTTGCCATAAGGCAAAAGTGATAACTAAGTGGCTTAGGGAACAAAACATCGATATTTTGGGTAAATGGCCAGGAAACTCCCCAGACCTTAATCCCATTGAGAACTTGTGGTCAATCCTCAAGAGGTGGGTGGACAAACAAAAACCCACAAATTCCAAGCATTGATTATGCAAGAATAGGCTGCCATCAGTCAGGATGTGGCCCAGAAGTTAAGTGACAGCATGCCAGGGCGGATTGCAGAGGTCTTGAAAAAGAAGGGTCAACACTGCAAATATTGACTCTGCATCAACTTCATGCAATTGTCAATAAAAACCTTTGACACTTATGAAATGCTTGTAATTATACTTCAGTATTCCATAGTAACATCTGATGAAAATATCTAAAGACACTAAAGCAGCAAACTTTGTGGAAATGAATATTTGTGTAATTCTCAAAACTTTTGGCCACAACTGAACATAATGGTATAGAATGAAACTAACCCCAAGCCAACTATGACTGACAGTGTACATCAAGCTACATGTTCTGTTAGTATTTAGGCTCAGTTTCACAACCAGACCTGTGTCAAAATAGTATTTATTGCCTTCCAAACACTTTAGGTGCCCTTGATTTAGCTTCCCTGGTACAATTACACCAATGGAATAGTCCCAAGTGTACAAACCCTGCCCACCCAAGCGCACATATAGTAACTGAGACCATCATTGTAAATAACTGACTTGCCTAGTTAAAGGTTAAATAAAAAATAAATAAAATAAAGCAAATACTACTTTGAGCCAGGTCTGTTCCCAGCCACTGTGACATATCTGTGTCTGTCTATCATCGCTGTGTGTTTCTGTGTCTGTCTGCCTGTCTATCATCACCATGTGTCTCTGTGTCTGTCTGCCTGTCTATCATCACCATGTGTCTCTGTGTCTGTCTGCCTGTCTATCATCACCATGTGTCTCTGTGTCTGTCTGCCTGTCTATCATCACCATGTGTCTCTGTGTCTGTCTGCCTGTCTATCATCACCATGTGTCTCTGTGTCTGTCTGCCTGTCTATCATCACCATGTGTCTCTGTGTCTGTCTGCCTGTCTATCATCACCATGTGTCTCTGTGTCTGTCTGCCTGTCTATCATCACCATGTGTCTCTGTGTCTATCTGCCTGTCTATCATCGCTGTGTGTTTCTGTGTCTGTCTGCCTGTCTATCATCGCTGTGTGTTTCTGTGTCTGTCTGCCTGTCTATCATCGCTGTGTGTTTCTGTGTCATTCTGCCTGTCTTTCATCACCATGTCTCTGTGTCTGTCTGCCTGTCTATCATCGCCATGTCTCTGTGTCTGTCTGCCTGTCTATCATCGCCATGTCTCTGTGTCTGTCTGCCTGTCTATCATGCCATGTCTCTGTGTCTGTCTGCCTGTCTATCAACGCCATGTCTCTGTGTCTGTCTGCCTGTCTATCATCGCCATGTCTCTGTGTCTGTCTACCTGTCTATCATCGCCATGTCTCTGTGTCTGTCTGCCTGTCTATCATCGCCATGTCTCTGTGTCTGTCTGCCTGTCTATCATGCCATGTCTCTGTGTCTGTCTGCCTGTCTATCATCGCCATGTCTCTGTGTCTGTCTGCCTGTCTATCATCGCCGTGTGTTTCTGTCTGTCTTTCTATCTGGATACTATTGATCTATAATCTTTCTTTCTATCATTACCATGTGTCTCTGTGTGTCTGTCTTTCTATCTTGATACTATAGATCTATAGTCTTTCTTTCTTTCTTACTCTGTATTTACATTTTGAATTATATTGATATGAAACCCAGGTATTTTCACATTTCTAAAACAGGCATAAACAAGCACAAACAACACAGAGAAACAGCTAATTCGCTGACTTAAAACAACACCACATGACAACACTCTCAATCACTGTATGATTAAGAAAAACATAGACTCTAATTAAGAACTTAACCGTGTTGTTGTTTTTGCAAAGGAATACACTGTTTTCCTTGCATGTAGTCATTGCGTAGAGAATCACTCTTCCGTGTAATTTTTCTCTCAGATGTACTCTGTCCCTGTCTCCCTTCCTTTCTCTGCACAGAGGATACAGTTCTTGTTTTCATCTTTGATCTTTGAAATGGCTATCATTCTCTGTGCTTGGATGAATCTATCTGCCAGCTTCCTGAATCCAGGATTGTTTGTGGGGTTGGGGGTGTTGTGGAGAGGGAGCATGTTGTGGGATTAGCGAGTACAGTCATAGGGGCCGGTGGGAAGAGGAGGGGGTTGTGAGTGGAGTGGGTGTAAATTGGCAAGGCCATGGCTGCATACATCCATCCTCTCTCACAGTATCAAAGGACATCATCGATGGCATTCCTACCTAGAGACTTCCTTCCCACTCTGCGCAGATACACACCTACACAAACACAAACGCAGAAGTGTACAAACACAAACACACACACACCAACAAACCCTCCAAACACACACACCAACAAACCCTCCGAACACACACACACATTGCAGTCCCACACATACACACATATACAGCTGTGTAGTGCAGGGGCGAAAACCTAAACGTGCACCCAGTGGGGAGGGGCAGGACGGAGTTTGGGAAACCCAGCTCTAGTGTGCCACTGGTAGTGTGAGATCATCACTGTATGCCAAAACAGGAGAGCAGAACAAGGGGCTGTACACTCAGAGAGAGAGATTAACACACATATATATATATAATTTATATACACTGCTCAAAAAAATAAAGGGAACATTTAAACAACACAATGTAACTCCTAGTCAATCACACTTCTGTGAAATCAAACTGTCCACTTAGGAAGCAACACTGATTGACAATAAATGTCACATGCTGTTGTGTAAATGGAATAGACAACAGGTGGAAATTATAGGCAATTAGCAAGACACCCCCAATAAAGGAGTGGTTCTGCAGGTGGTGACCACAGACCACTTCTCAGTTCCTATGCTTCCTGGCTGATGTTTTGGTCACTTTTGAATGCTGGTGGTGCTTTCACTCTAGTGGTAGCATGAGACGGAGTCTACAACCCACACAAGTGGCTCAGGTAGTGCAGCTCATCCAGGATGGCACATCAATGTGAGCTGTGGCAAGAAGGTTTGCTGTGTCTGTCAGCGTAGTGTCCAGAGCATGGAGGCGCTACCAGGAGACAGGCCAGTAATCATTTTGCACGCCCAATTTTTCAGTTTTTGATTTGTTAAAAAAGTTTGAAATATCCAATAAATGTCGTTCCACTTCATGATTGTGTCCCACTTGTTGTTGATTCTTCACAAAAAAATACAGTTTTATATCTTCATGTTTGAAGCCTGAAATGTGGCAAAAGGTCGCAAAGTTCAAGGGGGCCGAATACTTTCGCAAGGCACTGTATATATATATATATAATATCAACCTCTCTCTCTCTATGAAGCGAGGGCCAGCCAACGAGAGCATACAGGTCGCAGTGGTGGGTAGTATATGGGGCTTTGGTGACAAAACAGATGGCACTGCGATGGACTGCATCCAAATTTTGTAAATGACATCGCCAATGACATGGCCAAAGTCAAGGATCGGTAGGATAGACAGTTCTACGAGGGTATGTTTGGCAGCGTGAGTGAAGGATGCTTTGTTGTGAAATAGGAAGCCAATTCTAGATTTAATTTTGGATTGGAGATGTTTAATGTGAGCCTGGAAGGAGAGGTTACAGTCTAACCAGACACCTAGGTATTTGCAGTTGTCCACATATTCTAAGTCAGAACTGTCCGGAGTAGTGATGCTGGAGGTGCGGGCAGCGATCGATTGAAGAGCATGCATTTAGTTTTACTTGCATTTAAGAGCAGTTGGAGGCCATGGAAGGAGAGTTGTATGGCATTGAAGCTTGTCTGGAGGTTGGTTAACACAGTGTCCAAAGAGGGTTCAGAAGTATACAGAATGGTGTCGTCTGTGTAGAGGTCGATCAGCAGCAAGAGCGACATCATTGATGTATACAGAGAAAAGAGTCTGCCCGAGAATTTAACCATGTAGCAGCCCCATAGAGCATGCCAGAGGTCCAGACAACGGACAACAGGCCCTCTGATTTGACACACTGAACTCTGTCTAGGAAGTAGTTGGTGAACCAGGCGAGGCAGTCATTTGAGAAACCAAGGCTGTTGAGTCTGTCTATAATAATGCAGTGATTGACAGAGTCGAATGCTTTGGCCAGGTCGATGAATACGGCTGCACAGTACTGTCTTTACTGTCTTTTATCGATGGCGGTTATGATATTGTTTAGGACCTTGAGCGTGGCTGAGGTTCAGCCATGACCAGTTTGGAGACCAGATTGCATAGCGGAAAAGGTACGGTGGTACTCGAAATGGTCGGTGATCTGTTTGTTAACTTGGCATTCATGGGAGAATGTAGGTCATGCAAAATAATGTTATCAGGTATTTGCTGAATGATCCCCCTAGTAACCATACAGGGGTAAAGGAGATCTGGGAGGGGGCTTGTAGCCAGATGGAAATGGCCAGCCGTAGAATTTTTTTTATTGAAATTCTCAATTATCATGGATTTATAGGTGGTGACAGTGAGGGGAACCAAGAGAGAGAACGATGAGGGTCTTTTAGAGAGGATGACAGCAACGCGTGTGAGTTTTGAAACTTTAGGGTAGGGAGAGAGGAAGAGAGAGAGAGAAAGAGGGAGAGGGAGAGAAATGATCAGGAACAAGAAAAGGATACACAGAATGAGAGGGTGAAATATAGGAAGAGAGAGAGAGAGAGGGAGGGAGGGGAAATAGAGTGAAAAAGCTTGAGTCTGCAGAATGAGTCTTTTTAGTACGTCTCTTTTGGGCTGTGGGAATTGAAAGTACGGGATCTTATAAGACCATCCTACTGTGGTGCGGAATCCCATATCTAAGCCTCACACAGTGCTCCATGTATAGCGCTGTCCTTGAGATGACCTTGCTTTAGGGTTTTATCTGTTAGGCTATACCGTCAGAGTCCAGTTTTTCAAAAGTGATCTGATCGGGTTTCGGTAATCGGATAGGATGAAATGCATAGAAATATATCAATAGAACGGGCGTCCCAATTCAAGTCAATGGTACGTCCTTTCAATTCATTATATTTCTATGCATTTAATTCTATCCGATTTCTGAAATCTGATCAAAACTACATTCATTGCTTTTCTTTCTCTGCTCATATGAAAATGATCACGAACCCAAGATGTAGTTTGTTGTTTAAAAATATGTTATACACTGTGTCTGTCTTTGTTATGATGATTATTGTTAATCTTCTCTTTCGATCAACCACCATCCTTCACCTGTATATTCATGTTAATGTTTAGCTTACAGCCAGTTAGTGAAATGGATATGCTAAGCCTACAACTGTCTGTATTGTGTAACAAACGCTCTTGTCAGTAGACTGCCACAATCACTGTTCCTATCTTGGGTTTAGGCTACACATGAATTTGGATGTCCCGCTAAACAACTTTTCAAAAGGAAGGTACCTGCCTGCACACTGCTCATGATTCAGAAGACGAGAATGATAGTGTCACTCTGTTCTGGGTTATACACCCTTTGGAGTATGTCCACTGTGTGTAGGCACCCCTTATTCATGTGTGAGCCGTTTTCACACAGTTTTATACAGTCGTTGTGTACAATGCCCTCAATAAGTGTTGTTGGGTGTATCTCATCTTTCCCACTCTCCTCACCCTCTGTCCCTTTCCCTCTCTCTCTCCTCACAAATGAGGCCACTGCCTGGCCGTGAGCAGCGGAGCATCCAGGGCACGACTCGTGGGAGTTCAGTCAGTCAGTCACCCCCCCTTTCTCTTTCCTTCTTTCTTTAACTCCCTCCCTCCCAGCTGTGTCACAGATCCACAGGCCTGATGGAATATCAATTACACATTTGGGCCTTTCTCTCTCTCCGCAGCCTAAAGATTCTAGTGTTTTTGATCAGCAGAGGCTCTCAGAAAGATTATTATTGATGAGAATGAGGATGAGAAATACAGCTGTCCTGATTCACCACCCCTCTAATCACCTTTAAATATACAGTTTGTCATTTTAAAGGGGAAGTGCACTCCAAAATCTGAGTTTGTCTGATGTTTATACACCTATAAGTTAACTATAGTGGACCATACTGGAGCCAAACTTTCATTCTTATTGCCATGTTATTAGATGGTGCCAAGCTCTCCCATTCATTTGGGGATTAAGGCCTATATATGGCCTATATATATTTGTTGTAATGCATGTCAAGATCTACCTGTCTGAAACTCCGAACCTGACCACTCACTTACTATGGCCTTCTAATCATCCATAGCTTCCAGTTGGCTCATTCAAATTCGCTCCACTCCCCTGCAACTCTTCCCCCGATTGTTGCTGTTTATGACACGGTACTTACTCTCAGTTAACGGACATGATCAAATAAGTGCACCTTAATAAGAGCACGTGGGGTGGAATGTGTGTCCTAAATTTGATCAGGTTATGTAATGGCTACACAAAAAGACTCTATTCAGTAACATCAGACTTTAAAATGCAAATGCATATCAGGGAAGGATACAGTTTACATAGAGGAGACCCTGAGTAAGGAATTGTGTTTTGTTAGAGATTGGTTCTGACAACAAATTGTTGCTACATTTAGGAAAAACAGAATCGATTTTGTTTGGAACAAAACGTAGATTGCTTTGGGCTCACAAGATGAAGATAAACTGTGCAGGCAAGGAGATTGAATCTAAATGAATTGTAACTTATATTGGTGTGTCCATAGATCAATCCCATTCTGAAGACCTGATTGCTGCTAAAATTCTTTCTAAATGGCGAACAAATGGACATTTTTATATCGTAACACTAGATATTTTAACATCAAGTTAAGAAACTGATTGTCTCAACCTTGATTCAGTGTCATGTTGATTATGCCTGCTCTTGATTATGCCTGTATAAAATACAGCTGGCAAACAAGCATGTCCTAATTGTCTTAATTACGGAACAGAAATTATATGCACCAAAAAATAACCATCATTACAGCTTCATAATACTAGCATCTGTAGTGATCTAATTGCATGGGTAATGCAATTCTTTTGAATGACTAGCGTCAATTAGCAAACTTTGATAATGCCAATTAGCAAACAACTTAGCTAACACCAATTAGCAAACTTAATTATCACCAATTAGCTAACTTAGCTAACAGCAGCAGGCTAACAGAATTTCACATTTCAAACTTCAAACTTCACTTCTCTTTCTTAAACGCGTGAGTGTTTGGTTTGAGGTCAAGGCCAAGATCTCAGTTGCATACTCCTCGAGCCCTCTCTCCTCATCTCCTTCTTGTCACCAATATTACCGAAGGTGACTCCCCTTCTTGTTCAGGTGGCGCTCGGCGGTCGTCGTCGCCGGTCTACTAGCTATCGCCGATCCGTTGTTCTGTGTTCCTTTAGTTCTTGTTTGGTTGTTAGGCTTGTTCGTCTGTTTTGTTGTTTGAGTGTATTTTTGTTTGCATTTGGGTTTCACGCTGTCTGTTTATTTTTCTGTTCATTTGTTTTTCCACTTTTGTTCCTGTCTCTGTGTAGTGTTCACCAGATAGGCTGTATTAGGTTTTCACGTTCCGTTTGTTGTTTTTGTATTTATAAGTTATTTCATGTATCGTCATTTGTTTCATTAATGACATCAGTAACCACCACGCTGCATTTCGGTCCGACTCTCTTTCGACAAACGAAGAACGCCGTTACACTTCTCAAATGCCATCGGATTAGAAAGCCAGAGGTCCCGCCCCTCTGACCTTATTTTTTCACCTAAATTTAACCAGGTAGGCTAGTTGAGAACAAGTTCTCATTTACAAATGCGACCTGGCCAAGATAAAGCATAGCAGTGTGAACAGACAACAACACAGAGTTACACATGGAGTAAACAATAAACAAGTCAATAACTCAGTATAAAAAAAGTCTATATACATTGTGTGCAAAAGGCATGAGGAGGTAGGCGAATAATTACAATTTAGCAGATTAACACTGGAGTGATAAATGGTCAGATGGGCATGTGCAGGTAGAGATACTGGTGTGCAAAAGAGCAGAAAAGTAAATAAATAAAAACAGTATGGGGATGAGGTAGGTAAATTGGGTGGGCTATTTACAGATGGACTATGTACAGCTGCAGCCATCAGTTAGCTGCTCAGATAGCAGATGTTTAAAGTTGGTGAGGGAAATAAAAGTCTCCAACTTCAGCGATTTTTGCAATTCGTTCCAGTCACAGGCAACAGAGAACTGGAAGGAAAGGCTGCCAAATGAGGTGTTGGCTTTAGGGATGATCAGTGAGATACACCTGCTGGAGCGCGTGCTACGGGTGGGTGTTGCCATCGTGACCAGTGAACTGAGTTAAGGCGGAGCTTTACCTAGCATGGACTTGTAGATGACCTGGAGCCAGTGGGTCTGGCGACGAATATGTAGCGAGGGCCAGCCGACTAGAGCATACAGGTCGCAGTGGTGGGTGGTATAAGGTGCTTTAGTAACAAACGGATGGCACTGTGATAAACTGCATCTAGTTTGCTGAGTAGAGTATTGGAAGCTATTTTGTAGATGACATCGCCGAAGTCGAGGATTGATAGGATAGTCAGTTTTACGAGGGTAAGTTTGGCGGCGTGAGTGAAGGAGGCTTTGCTGCAAAATAGAAATCTGACTCTAGATTTGATTTTAGATTGGAGATGTTTGATATGAGTCTGGAAAGAGAGTTTACAGTCTAGCCAGACACCTAGGTACTTATAGATGTCCACATATTCTAGGTCGGAACCATCCAGGGTGGTGATGCTAGTCGGGCGTGCAGGTGCAGGCAGCGAACAGTTGAAAAGCATGCATTTGGTTTTACTAGCGTTTAAGAGCAGTTGGAGGCCACGGAAGGAGTCTTGTATGGCATTGAAGCTTGTTTGGAGGTTAGATAGCACAGTGTCCAAGGAAGGGCCAGAAGTATACAGAATGGTGTCGTCTGCGTAGAGGTGGATCAGGGAATCGCCCGCAGCAAGAGCAACATCATTGATATATACAGAGAAAAGAGTCGGCCAGAGAATTGAACCCTGTGGCACCCCAATAGAGATATGTGGAGCAATGTCCCCCCAAGCTGTGCGCGTGCACAGATGAAATATCAGCCTACACAGAGAAGCACGAGATTGGACTTTCTGGTTTTCCTCTTTAGTTAACACTATAAATGTTTCCCTCTACTGTGGGAATTGTGATTGAATCAACTTTCAATGCAACATACCGAAACAATACCGAAACAAAAACGAACTATGCAAGAGAATTTCTGGTAGGCAGAGCGCATTGGAGTAAGATTCTATTGCATTGACAGGCATGACAGGCCCATAATCTACGGAGACCGGTGCACCATAACCAATCAGAGCTGCAGTATCTCTATATGCAAATAGACCATTGCCATATATGGATCTGTGCCATTCACTATGAACTGGACAATGTTTATAGCATGAGTGGTCTTGTTTTGAAATCAAAGTGAGAGCTGCATGTGGCCATGTTTGCACATTTGTTCATATTCTTTGCAAGTAAGTGAGTTGTTAGCCCAGTTATAGCTAATTTCTAGTCAACAATGGGGGAGTGGTTGCTTCCTACAAGAGCACAAAACGTGGTCTTTTTTAGCCATCTTTGAAAAATACGTCAGGTAAAGAGTTTATTTTCTGTCTTAAAGGGTCAGTGTTGTATTTTGTGACAGGCTTGAATAAGCTAAGTAGCCAATAGGCAGAGGGTAGCATAATTTGCCTGTTTCTCTGTAATAATTGTATGGGAATACTAATTAACTTTATTTTGTAAAGTGGTTTCTTGCATCAAACAAAACAACATTTTCAGTCACCTCCTTGTCTGACGGACAAGTGGATAAACAGGTTAATGTCAATCACTACATGTTTTTTTTCAAAAGTCTCATGGAATGTAGGCCTAATTTGAACACCACACATTGGCTGCTGCTGTGGCGCTCTCACACTTATCTGTTTTATGGTCCCAGATGGACATGGAATTCAGAACACATTGCTTTCCTCTCAGGATTAAAACATTTGGCTGTTGAAGTACAGCAGTGGTTATGTACGTTTTAGCTTACAGACCTTTTACTTTTGTCCTCCTTTTGTGTCCTTTGCAAAATGTTATTTGCTTAGAGCTACTCTGCAAGGTCTCTTTACTGAAAAACAACATTTGTGCAAGAGTATAAGGTGAACAAATAGGAGAGACCCACTTATACAGGACAAAGCACTCACTTCCACAATACTTCACCACTGTAAGTACATAGTCATATAAAATCAATATGGCGAAAGAGAGAGAGAGAGCAAAATAGAGACATTTACAGTCTAAAATGTGAGAGTCAATGGGGTGTGATGAGATTACCACCACATGACCTCAGGCTCAACTTCTACACATTGTAGATGAGGAACTGAATGTACTGAACATGCATATAGTTTCACCACACATTGTTAACCACTTTCATTAGTACGGTATGATAATAGATCAACATGATGGATGTGGCACAAAATGAACCGGTTGCCCTGCATGGTGTTGCATAGACCAGGGGACGCTTAGGTCCAGCCCTGGAGAGCTACTAGGTGTGCAAGCTTTTGTTTCAGCCCAACACTAACTCAATTAATTCACCTAATCATGGTCCACATCGAAGATCACAATTAATTGATTATTTGAAACCGGTGTGTTATGCTGGGCTGGAGTAAAAGCCTGCACACCCTGGATGAGATTTGGAGACCCCTGGAAAATACCTTGAATTGATAGAGGCCTGATACGGTGATACTGTGTGGAAGGATGCTATATGACAGGTATGTTTCCTTATGTGTTCTAACACAAGGGGTAGCTGTATGACAGTTAGGAAAACAATAGGCTTTCAAGCAGAAGGATTGTGCGATGTAACACTTCGATCATGCTATATCTTTTAGATAAGACACATCTCAAATCAAGGTTTATTTGTCACGTGCGCCGAATACAACAGGTGTAGCTCTTACAGTGAGATGCTTACTTACAGGCTCTAACCAATAGTGCAAAAAAGGTATTAGGTGAACAATAGGTAAGTAAAGAAATAAAAACAACAGTAAAAAGACAGAGCGAAGCTATAGAAGTAGCGAGGCTACCTACAGACACTGGTTAGTCAGGCTGATTGAGGTAGTATGTACATGTAGATATGGTTAAAGTGACTATGCATATATGATGAACAGAGAGTAGCAGTAGCATAAAAGAGGGGTTGGCCGGTGGGGGGTGGGACACAATGCAGTTAGCCCGGTTAGCCAATGTGCGGGAGCACTGGTTGGTCGGGCCAATTGAGGTAGTATGTACATGAATGTATAGTTAAAATGACTATGCATATATGACTAACAGAGAGTAGCAGCAATGTAAAAAGAGGGGTTGGGGGGGGGCACACAATGCAAATAGTCTGGGTAGCCATTTGATTACCAATGAGTCTTATGGCTTGGGGGTAAAAACTTTTTGTCCTAGACTTGGCACTCTGGTACCGCTGGCCATGCGGCAGTAGAGATAACAGTCTATGAGTGGGGTGGCGGGGGCCTTTGACTATTTTTAGGACCTTCCTCTGACACCACCTCTCACAATCTACGGAAGTAGTTATGTATTATGATACATTTTGTACTCATGCTTCTCATTACCTGAAAGACAACATCCATAAGAAGCATGATTCAAAAATATAATTAGATTATCCAGTAAAGTAACATTTGTCTGATACATTTCCAATGTCTATACAAATTAACTAAGACACACAAAACATATCTCCCTTTCTTGAAGACACATCTCCCAACCACATGCAAAAACAATCCTCCCTAAAATCCCCAAGGTGCCCTTCAACTTAATTATCTTCATCCTCCTGTTGTTTCTTGCTGAAGTTTTATCCTCGTAATAGTCGGCAGATGGTGCATCTTAAACAACAGCACATCGCTTAAACAAAATACCATTGACTACTTTATCTTTCATAGAGTTGTCTATAAGACTGAAGCTCTCGGTGGAGGAAGTCTCTGTGGTGGTGAAGTTATAAAGGAGGATTAGTCTCTTGAATTAGCAATGTGTTTTAAACAGAACTGGCAAGAGGATTTAACCTAATAGCTAGATGTGTGAGAATAGATAAGGGATATGGGGGAGTGATGTTTTCGTTTGAGAAATGTCCCAGGCTACTTTGGCCCCCTGGAGGATTAGGAACGGAAAACAAAAACAGCCCACACATGACGTTGTCTGAGTCAACAGAGCTGGGTCCTATTCATTAGGCACCAAATGGAAGAAAAGGGACTGAAATATGAAGGGACTACCCGGACTTGTCCAATAAGAAACAGTCTTTTTCATTTTCTGTAGCAAAATGTTTGGCAACATTTAACGTTCAGAGGCCGTCTCAGGAGAAAGATTTGGATTTTTAACGTTTGATCTATAACCGTTATTTCCAGTGGTACGCCATCACCTGTTTGTAAACTTTGGGGGTGGCTTTTCTTCACTGGGAAGGAAACACAGATTGTACAGATGTTAGAATAATTTGTTTCATTGATTGCTTGATTGGTCGGTCACGTTTTTGAGTCACTTTTCAGGTGCATAAATAAATAAATCTTCTCTCTCTTTTCATTCCCTCTCTCTTCACTCAGCTGTCTTCACGGAGGTTCCTCATGACATCACGACGCAGAGTGGTCAGGACGTGGAGATGGCCTGTTCGTTCCGGGGGGCAGGCCCCTCCTACTCCCTGGAGATCCAGTGGTGGTACATGAAGAACCACAGAGACTGGCCAGAGAAACCCACCTGGACCACCAATCAGGTGAGCCGCTGAGAGAAATGTCATGGTCGCAGGGAGAATTTTATTTAAGGGAGAGGATTTATTGGCCCGGGGGTGACGTCTATGAGTTATTGAATCCGAGTAAATGTCTGTGATTCTGCTCGACATAGAGTAGCAGTGCTTGTGTTTGCTCAGGACTTGATGAGCACAATGAAACAATGTAGACCTAGCCACTAAGAAATTAGTAACTGTCAACCCTGGTTTGTCTGTTGAAAGGTTACAAATTAAGCCCTAAATCCTAATTTGAGATATGTTTGTCGGCATGTGTATAACCTCCTCCCTTACAGGTCAATGCATTATTCACTTGACTTATGTGCTTGTTTCTTAAAAGAGGAGCCCTGTATCTGATTATCATCATCATGCAAAAAACATTCATTAAGCCCACATAGACTTTGTTAACGCACTATTACCATACAAAGAGATAATGTACATGACTGTGGACAGAACTGAATTGACTGAATCCACATTAGCCTACAATACAGCAGGCAGAGGAAAAAATTAGCTGCAGCCCTTGGCACAGGAAAGAATAGATAATTGCTGATTAGCATTTTTCTAGCACTGTGGGAGCAGGTTGACTTCTCTAACTTAGGGAAACTTAGAGCTCCTGCTGTGGTACTAGACACTATAATTGGCACAAAGGAAGAAATAGATTTTCCACATCTCTGTTCGATGCATAATGCATACCTATGCCCCAAAATAATTCCTTCCCCTCCCCAACTTTCCCAGATATTATATTCACTTGATGCTCCGAAATAGCTAGCTATCAGACACAACAGCAACCAAGATACAAGACTACCCAGTGACATAAAAACAACCTAGATACAAGACTACCCAGTGACATAAAAACAACCAAGATACAAGACTACCCAGTGACATAAAAACAACCAAGATATAAGACTACCCAGTGACATAAAAACAACCAAGATATAAGACTACCCATTGACATAAAAACAACCGAGATACAAGACTACCCAGTGACATAAAAACAACCAAGATATAAGACTACCCAGTGACATAAAAACAACCGAGATACAAGACTACCCAGTGACATAAAAACAACCAAGATATAAGACTACCCAGTGACATAAAAACAACCAAGATATAAGACTACCCATTGACATAAAAACAGCCAAGATATTAGGCTACCCAGTGACATAAAAACAACCAAGATATAAGACTACCCAGTGACATAACAACCAAGATATAAGGGTACCCAGTGACATAACAACCAAGATATTAGGCTACCCAGTGACATAAAAACATCCAAGATATAAGACTACCCAGTGACATAAAAACATCCAAGATATAAGACTACCCAGTGACATAAAAACATCCAAGATATTAGACTACCCAGTGACATAAAAACATCCAAGATATAAGACTACCCAGTGACATAAAAACATCCAAGATATTAGACTACCCAGTGACATAAAAACATCCAAGATATAAGACTACCCAGTGACATAAAAACATCCAAGATATAAGACTACCCAGTGACATAAAAACATCCAAGATATAAGACTACCCAGTGACATAAAAACAACCAAGATATTAGGCTAACCAGTGACATAACAACCAAGATATTAGGCTACCCAGTGACATAACAACCAAGATATTAGGCTACCCAGTGACATAACAACCAATATATTAGGCTACCCAGTGACATAACAACCAAGATATTAGGCTACCCAGTGACATAACAACCAAGATATTAGGCTACCCAGTGACATAACAACCAAGATATTAGGCTACCCAGTGACATAACAACCAAGATATTAGGCGAACTGGTGACATAACAACCAAGATATTAGGCTACCCAGTGACAACAACCAAGATATTAGGCGAACTGGTGACATAACAACCAAGATATTAGGCTACCCAGTGACATAACAACCAAGATATTAGGCGAACTGGTGACATAACAACCAAGATATTAGGCGAACTGGTGACATAACAACCAAGATATTAGGCTACCCGGTGACATAACAACCAAGATATTAGGCTACCCAGTGACATAACAACCAAGATATTAGGCTACCCAGTGACATAACAACCAAGATATTAGGCTACCCAGTGACATAACAACCAAGATATTAGGCTACCCAGTGACATAACAACCAAGATATTAGGCTACCCAGTGACATAACAACCAAGATATTAGGCTACCCAGTGACATAACAACCAAGATATTAGGCTACCCAGTGACATAACAACCAATATATTAGGCTACCCAGTGACATAACAACCAAGATATTAGGCTACCCAGTGACATAACAACCAAGATATTAGGCTACCCAGTGACATAACAACCAAGATATTAGGCGAACTGGTGAACTGTAACACATTTTCATTTGTTGATGATCTGACGTGTAACATATTTCAAGTGATATTTGATTCTTATCTATACTGATACTGTATGTCACTTGCTATTGTTATTTCAGCCATGTGCCTGACTTCTTTCCATTAATTCCTTATAGGTGGTTCCCATGGAGATGTCTAAAGATGCCGCCAAAATAAGTGTGAGTAGACACATCAGTGTACAGTACTGCACTGGAAACTAAATTGACTGTAAGCTAAACATGATTAACTCATTGTCAACGTACCTACTATTGATACCGAGGAATAGGATTAATATGCTTAAGATTTACAAATACATTATCTTCTGCCACAGGTGGTAAAAGTGGCCGGGAGCAACATCTCCCACAAGCTTCGTCTCTCCAACATCAAGCGGTCGGACGAGGGCACATACGAGTGCCGTGTCATCGACTTCAGCGGCAGCGTGGCGCAACACCACCGCGTCCGGGCCTACCTGCAGGTGGAGGCTGAACGAAGCCTGGGCCACATCTCGGCAGACATCCTGCCTCAGGAGCCTCGGCACAGGGGACAGGGAAGCCAGGCGGGCCTACACCAAACAGAGGGCCGGGAACTGAAGAGGCGTTCGGCCGATGACAGCACCGCGGACTGCACTGAGAGCTGTGTGCTCTAGAGGTTATTGTGTCCAGATGGGAAGAACAGGAGTGCATGTTCCCGATTATCATAAGAAGGATGATTGTTTTAACACCCACAGAGAGGCCTGGACAAAAACAGGACTCTTTCTGCTTAATTTATACGTTCATTTATGAATCGATTTGTTTGGCCTGTTTGTTTGTCTTACATTTATTTATGATTGTTTGGATTAGGATTGTCAGAGACCACCAGAGGGCATGATCGTACGTTATCTTGGTTCTCAATGTAATGTTATTTCTCGCCTGCTTTCGTTAAAGCCCCAGTGCAGTCAAAAACGTGTTTTCCTGTGTTTTATATATATTTCCACACCATGAGGTTTGATTAATACTGTGAAATTGTCAAAATGATGATTGTGCCCTTTTAGTGTAATAGCTGTTTGAAAAGATTGACTGAAATTTCTGCCTGTTTCGGTGGGATGGAGTTTGGCCTGCCTGTGACATCATAATGGACCAATAAGAAAGAGAGTTCCAGACCTCTCTGGCAGATAGTTTCCCCTCCCCACTCGGACCACTCCCAGACAGTCCTATCAACATTCTTGGTTTAGAAATTGCTCTTTGCTAAGAACCTATTTTTGTTTATTTTTTACAATTTTATTTGGAAACTATCACAATAAGTTACTTAATTGTTACCCAAAAATGATTTGACATTGAGATAAATATGTCTGTATTTGACCTTTAAATGCTTTGTCCATGATTTCTGGCTCTGGGATTGTGATGGGTGAAGATGAGGATATTGTTGGCTGGAGAGGAGATGGAGGTAAGGCCTGTGTCTCAAAAGTCTGAATTTCCTTCCTTCCCTTGTCTCCTTTCCTTCTTAAGCACTGATATGAAATGACTGGAAAGGGACAAGGCAATATAGTAGGAACCAATCCAGATCTTTCCCTATCTGTAGTTATAAAGTAAAGGAGACAAGGAGAGAAAAACACACCCCATGATAGATTGATTGGATAGGGAGATTTTGCTCTCAGTGATGTATACATTGAAATGCCTCGTTCCTCAGTGGTGTTTTATGGAAATGTATGCCAAAAAAAGCTACAGTATTTACATACAAACTACACTTTTTATTTTATCAAGGTCCGTGAAAGTACTTTTGAGAGTTGTTTTTTGGTTTGTACTTACACCCTTTCGATAAAGCAAAATGGAACTATTTAAACTACTTCTAGAATGTCTAATGGAAATCCAAACATACATGTATGCCTTCATTACTTGGAATAAATGGTATAATATTGTCTTCACAATACACACACACACACACACACACACACACACACACACACACACACACACACACACACACACACACACACACACACACACACACACACACACACACACACACACACACACTTTTCCTATCAACACCACACAATTTATTCAGTGCTAAGTAACCAAATGAATCATATGGCACATAGTGGGTTGGCTTTCTGGACCCAGATTAAGCCTGTGCTGGACGAAAATGCACTTTCAATGGAAATTCCCCATTGAGAATGATTTTTAGTCCTGGACTAGACTTAATGTGTCAGAGAAACCTCCCCAGAGTATGTTAATCCTTGCTTTTTTGTCATTCTATTTCCAACTAGTGTTGGGCTTTTTTGTCATTCTATTTCCAACTAGTGTTGGGCTTTTTTGTGCAACTATTTCATCAGTAGAGTTAAAATGACAGTTAAGGTATGTTTTTTTCAACTCTTTTCATGTTCGTCTTCTTGACAGTGTTTGTTCTTCAATCTAAATGCTGCTGTTTGATATCTATTCTGTTAAATACATTAATTTGATGGGAAACCTTTGGTCTTTAGATGATTTCTTTTATTGTTTCAGTTAAAGTACTGTTATGTCTGCGTGATCTCCTGTCAGAGGAAAAAAAGTAATTCACAGAAATCAAAACATTTGAACTTGATGGTTGATGAAACAGTTGATTCTCAATAGGTGGAGTGCGCTGTTTGAACTGTGCGAAGGAAAGAGAGGTCTTAAATGCACAACAGGACCCTGGATGCTTGTATTATTCTTCATCTGCTTTGCTGTGATCAGGAATACACAAGCAAACACCTTTTGAAGCATCTGTCAGATATAGTTGTCATGAATTACATGTAAGGAGAATAGAAGCTTCATTATTGCAGTGTTTTGAGATTTTAGGACAGACTATGTACCACCTGTTAGTATTTACAAGATAAACAGACAGGTACATATTTAACAAAACCCTGAATAATCCATGAATGATATATTAACTGTACAATCCTGAAAATGACATTTTAGACAATTAGCACCCACTCAGCGACTTACAATTAGTGCATCCAAATATACGAGATGTGGATCAATTGATTGTTTTTTTACGCTTCTCTTAAAAGTAGCTTTGGAGTACAATGCAGTTGTCACTGTACACTGAAGGACAGAGTTCTATGTTTTAAAAAAAGTTAAACCATTCATTACATATCATTGGAAGGTAAGGTGATGGTTATATACTCTGAACATTTAAAAGGAAAGATGGGATGTGGAATGCAACATCATCAATGTTATGCTGCCATTGTGAAATATTTTAGGAAATATATGGAACTATTCCTGTCATATTTATTAATATATATACTTGGTCCCTTCAATTGGTCTATGTTGGTTTGAGGACACAACAACAGAATATAAAGTGTTACACATCCCCCTTTTTCACTCTTCCTATCGTCTTATCCTCTAGTTGCAGTGCACTACTGCCACACACAGTCCTAACAATGAATTACAATGACCAGTGTTCTTCAGCCTGCTTCATTGCACTTCCTTGTTTAAACAATAGAGGTCCGTGTTACACATCCTATCACCTGCTAACCATATTGACCATAACAAAAACAGGACCCTAAACCTGCCATTACACGTATCTGAGACTACTTGTCCCTTTGAAAAGTACGTTCTCAGTAACGACTCTGGTGCAGTTTTCAGTGGAGGGGTTTTACAATCACGGACCACAGTAACAAAAGGTTGCACCATGAACCATGCAGTCAACTCTCTGTCTTCCTAACTTAGAAAAGTATGGTTATGTTCATGAGGTTCTGCTGATGCCAAAATATCCACTGTGAAGTTACAGTTAAAGCTCGTAGATGAGGGGGAACCATATTGTCTTCGCGTATGCATTTGACGTAATTCCCGCATTGATGTGAGGCAGTTCAGGTCTTTTAAGATGGTTGGAAACATGCTTCATTTCAGCAGAGCTAGTTCACTGTAGTGCTCTTAAAGAGGCAATCTGCAGTTACCACATCAATTACATGTAGCCATTGATTCTTGAAGAATCATGAGCTTAGTTCAACCATTATACCCCATCAGAACCCAAAATATAAGCTTGTTTATTACAATGTAAAGCCAATGTAAAGAAGCACCATATAGCGTCAAAACATGGTTAAAACTATAATCTTATTACCAGGGATGGTCAGTCCTTGCATCAATAGCTCTGTATATGAATTTGAGAGTGGTTATATTTCTCCAGCTCCATCCCTCAGTTTTTTACTGAAACGGAAGGGGAGAATGCTTTCTTATTGTTTCAACTGCTGATTGTCACTTTAAGCTTGTCTGGAAATGCTGTAGGAATTCCAGCCCAGATGAACACGCTGAAGTGATCAATGCATCAACATGACACAACAGCTGCAATGTTGAGAATATGCCAAGGCCAGGTTAGAGTTGTCTGAGGTCATTGGTAAAACTACCTTCAGAATAATAATATGTTTGTGTTTGCACATTTGCTTTACAACTTATACTTGTACTTGTTTAGCTTGTTTTCAAACAATCAAATTATTTAACAGGAAATCAGAAAGTAAGAGATAAATAATTCAGAATTTCTTGGTAGAGTGGTTTTGTAAACCTGTCACCATCTCTTGGTAGCAGTAGATTTTATGGTATCTGACATTTTATAAATACCACGTAATGTTTTGTCAAAGTTAACAATAAAATGAACAATCAGTGCATAGAATCTTCCTTGTGGCTAACTTGGCTGTGCACCACAAAATGGAGGTCCACTCGTAAAAACCATAGAGCTGAACCTAACCAGAACCAGACCGTTACATCAACATTTTGGAATTTGTTTGTGCATTTCCCCCATGGATTTGATTTCCCTCAGCTTTTTGCATGGTACTATATGTAAACTGATGGGTTACTAGCTCCTCACTGAGGTCAACTGAGCTTTACAGCCAAGACTGGAGACCTGTTTCTTCTGACTGCACCTTGGTCCCCTCACCAACACTTCCCATCATAGCCTGCTTATGCCTTCTAACCTGCTCTTAATGTTTCTTTAGCTGAAGTCCTGTAGGAGATTGGTGGTGTAGAATCAATGGAAGTGAATGGATTATACCCAGTGCAAAGGTTTAGTGGTAGTATTTAACAGGTAGTATCACCAAACCTTCCCAACATTGCATATTCCCGGGATAAAATTCCCTGAATTGTTTTTAGAGATGTCTGGGAGAACATAATTTCAGAAGCATGGGGATATTTTTTATGATATTGTGTGTGGGTTGAGAGATACCACAGTGCCACCACAAACTGAAACCCAAATGTATTTGATGGATACATTTTTCGTAAGGGAAAATCAAGTCGAAAATGTCAAAGTGGAAATACGAACATCAGAAGCCTTTTTAAACCACAAATACACATTTTAGCAGGAAAGGTCTCCTGCAACAGGGTGATCAAAATAAGGTTTCTACATACAGTTGAAGTCGTAAGTTTACATACACTTAGGTTGGAGTCATTAAAACTTGTTTTACAACCACTCCACAATTTTCTTGTTAACAAACTATAGTTTTGGCAAGTCAGTTAGGACATCTACATTGTGCATGACACAAGTAATTTTTACAACAATTGTTAACAAACAGATAATTTCACTTATAATTCACTGTATCACAATTCCATTGGGTCAGAAATGTACATACACTAAGTTGACTGTGCCTTTAATTAAAAATTCTTATGGCTGCAGGGGCAGTATTGAGTAGCTTGGATGAATAAGGTGCCCAGAGTAAACGGCCTGCTCCTGAGTCCCAGTTGCTAATATATGCATATTATTAGTACATCTTGATATAAAACACTCTGATGTTTCTAAAACTGTTTGAATTATGTCTGTGAGTATAACAGAACTCATATGGCAGGCAAAAACCTGAGAAAAATCCAAATAGGAAGTGGGAAATCTGAGGTGTGTAGTTTTTGAACTCAGCCCTATCGAATACACAGTGGGATATGGTTCAAGTTGCACTTCCCAGGGCTTCCACTACATGTCAACTGTCTTTAGAAACTTGAATGAGGCTTCTACTGTGATGTGAGGCTGGATGAGAGCTCTTTGAGTCAGTGGTCTGGCAGAGAGCCAGGTCCTTTCATGGCTTTTCTACAGACAATGGAATTCTCAGGTTGGAACGTTATTGAAGATTTATGATAAAAACACTCTAAAGATTGATTCTATACTTAGTTTGAAATGTTTCTACGACCTGTAATATAACATTTTGACATTTTCGTCAGACGTTCGGCTGGACCTGCACGAGCGTTTGGATTTGTGTAGTAAACGCGCGAACAAAAGTAGCTACTTGGACATAAATAATGGACATTATCAAACATTTATTGTGGAACTAGGATTCCTGGGAGTGCATTCTGATGAAGATCATCAAAGGTAAGGGAATATTTATAATGTTATTTCTGATTTCTGTTGACTCCAACATGGCGGATAATTTTTCTTTTTCTGAGCGCCGTTCTCAGATTATTGCATGGTTTACTTTTTCCGTACAGCTTTTTTGAAATCTGACACAGCGGTTGCATTAAGGAGAGGTATATCTATAATTCCATTTGTAACACTTGTATTTTCATTAACATTTATGATGAGTATTTCTGTCAAATTGATGGGGCTATGCAATATCACAGGATGGTTTTGGAACTAGTGAACTTTATCAAACAAAAAATACATGCATTGTGTAACATGAATTCATATGAGTGTCATCTGATGAAGATCATCAAAGGTTATTGATTCATTTTATCTCTATTTGTGCTTTTTGTGACTCCTATCTTTGGCTGGAAAAATGGCTGGGTTTATCTGTGACTTGGTGGTGACCTAACATAATCGTTTGTGGTGCTCTCGCTGTAAAGCCTATTTGAAATCGGACACTGTGGTGGTATTAACAACAAGATTACCTTTAAAACGGTATAAGATACATCTATGTTTGAGGAAATTTAATTTTGAGATTTCTGTTGTTTTTAATTTGGCACCCTGCACTTTCACTGGCTGTTGTCATATCGATCCCGTTAACGGGATTGCAGCCCTAAGAAGTTTTAAACAGCTTGGAAAATTACAGAAAATTATATAATGGCTTTAGAAGCTTCTGACATCATTTGAGTCAATTGGAGGTGTACCTGTGGATGTATTTCAAGGCCTACCTTCAAACTCAGTGCCTCTTTACTTGACCTCATTGGAAAATCAAAAGAAATCAGCCAAGACCTCAGAAAAAAATTGTATACCACCACAAGTCTGGTACATCCTTGGGAGCAATTTCCAAATGCCTGAAGGTACCACGTTCATCTGTACAAACAATAGTATGCAAGTATACACACCATGGGACCACGCAGCCATCATACCGCTCAGGAAGGAGACGCGTTCTGCCTCCTAGAGATGAACATACTGGACTGCAAATCAATCCCAGAACAACAGCAAATGACCTTGTGAAGATGCTGGAGGAAACATCTACAAAAGTATCTGTATCCACAGTTAAACGAGTCCTATATCGACATAACCTGAAAGGCTGCTCAGCAAGGAAGAAGCCACTGCTCCAAAACCACCATAAAAAAGCCAGACTATGGTTTGCAACTGCACATGGGGACAAAGATTGTACTTTTTGGAGAAATGTCCTCTGGTCTGATAAAACAAAAATATAACTGTTTGGCCAAAATGACTAACGTTATTTTTGGAGGAAAAGAGGGACGATTGCAAGCCGAAGAACACCATCCCAATCATGAAGCACGGGGGTGGCAGCATCATATTGTGGGGGTGCTTTGCTGCAGGAAAAACTGAGTTTAAAATTATTTGGCTAAAGGTATATGTAAACTTCCGACTTCAACTGTATGTACTTAATGGCACACCTATTCTTTATGGCAACATCATCCAATGACAGACATTATCCAGCTAGCACATAATGTTCTGAGAACCATATGTTTCTAAGAGCTTTTTGAGAGAGTGGTTATCATATGGTTATTTTGCATACAACCTTTCCAAAACTTTCTGGAAATCGTACAAAATAGTAGCTTGGCATTGGAACATTCTCAGCACATTTCACAAATTTTACAAAAACAACTTTATATTCTTGGTATTTCCTAAAAGTTAAAACATGGTTACATTTCATTTCAATGTTGGTAATGTTTTAGGAACGTTCTCCATTCTAGTTTGACTTTGGTAATAATAATAATAATAATAATAATAATAATAATTTTCTGGTAATAGTTCAGAGAACGTTAAGAATTTCAGTACTTCAGCATAACATTTCCAACAGGTTTCATTATGATTCTATTTAAAGTCATGTTCTCAAATTGTTCTGAGAATGTAAACATTTTCCATAAAAACTACAAGAACTTGATTAATTCTCAGAGAATGTTTTAAGAATATTATTTAAAAACATATACATTCCATTCTCAGCGTCTACAAAATCTATCTTGTTGAGTGTGTTCAGGTGTGTTGGCCACACCCACTAATTGGCAACACCTGATTTTAATGAGTTCTTGTTTCCTTTGAAATGGAGTCTGTGTGAATAGACTGAAATTAACAGGTTTGTTTGCGCAAAAATACCTGGCACATTTGCTCCATCCTGGTGGCTCAGTGGACTCAGTGGATGATTAATGGCTAAGGAAAGGAATTTCCATGTGTCCCACCTTTATTTAACCAGGTAGGCTAGTTGAGAACAAGTTCTCATTTACAACTGCTAACTGGCCAAGATAAAGCAAAGCAGTGCGACACAGACAACAACACAGAGTTAGTTACACATGGAATAAACAAACATACAGTCAATAATACATAGATAAAGTCTATATACAGTGTGTGCAAATGAGGTAGGATAAGGGGGGTGAGGCAATAAATAGTGGTGAAATTATTACAGTATGGCAAATGAAACACTGGGGTGATAGATGTGCTCCAGTTTCAACTGTTCTGCCTTGTTATTATTCGACCATGCTGGTCATTTATGAACATTTGAACATCTTGGCCATGTTCTGTTATAATCTTCACCCAGCAACGCCAGAAGAAGACTGGCCACCCCACATAACCTGGTTCCTCTCTAGGTTTCTTCCTAGGTTTTGGCCTTTCTAGGGAGTTTTTCCTAGCCACCGTGATTCTACACTTGCATTGCTTGCTGTTTGGGGTTTTAGGCTGGGTTTCTGTACAGCACTTTGAGATATCAGCTGATGTACGAAGGGCTATATAAATAAAATTTGATTGATTGATTGATGTGCAGAAGATGAGTGTGCAAGTAGTGATACTGGGGTGCAAAGGAGCAAAATAAATAACAATATGGTGATGAGGTAGTTGGATGGACTATTTACAGATTGGCTATGTACAGGTGCTTAAAACTAGTGAGGGAGATATGAGTCTCCAGATTCAGTGATTTTTGCAGTTTGTTCCAGTCATTGGCAGCAGAGAACTGGAAGGAAAGGTGGCCGAAGGAGGAATTGGCTTTGGGGATGACCAGTCAAATATACCTGCTGGAGTGCGTGCTACGGGTGGGTGCTGCTATGGTGACCAGTGAGCTGAGATAAGGCGGGGCATTACCTAGCAACGACTTAAAGATGACCAGGAGCCAGTGGGTTTAGCGACAGATATGAAGCGAGGGCCAGCCAACGAGAGCATACAGGTCGCAGTGGTGGGTAGTATATGGGGCTTTCGTGACAAAACGGATGGCATTGTGATAGACTGCATCCAATTTGCTGAGTAGAGTGCTGGACGCTATTTTGTAAATGACATTGCCTAAGTCAAGGATCGGTAGGATAGTCCGTTTTACTAGGGTATGTTTGGCAGCATGAGGGAAGGATGTTTTTTTTGTGAAATAGGTTCTAGATTTAATTATGGATTGGAGATGCTAAATGTGAGTCTGGAAGGAGAGTTGACAGTCTAACCAGACAGCTAGGTATTTGTAGTTGTCCACATGTTCTAAGTCAGAACCGTCCGGAGTAGTGATGCTGGACGAGTGGGTAAGTGTGGGCAGAGATTGGTTGAAGAGCATGCATTTAGTTTTGCTTGCATTTAAGAGCAGTTGGAGGCCACGGAAGGAGAGTTGTATGACATTGAAGCTCGTCTGGAGGTTGGTTAACACAGTGTCCAAAGAAGAGCCAGAAGTATACGGAATGGTGTTGTCAGCGTAGAGGTGGATCAGAGAATCACCAGCAGCAAGAGCGACATCATTGCTGTATACAGAGAAAAGAGTTGGCCCAAGGATTGAATCCTGTGGCACCCCCATAGAGACTGCCAGAGGTCCGGACAACAGGCCCTCTATTTTGACACACTGTAGAATTAGTTGGTGAACCAGGCGAGGCAGTCATTTGAGAAACCAAGGCTGTTGGTGATTAACAGAGTCGAAAGCCTTGGCCAGGTCGATGAATACAGCTGCACAGTATTGTCTCTTATCGATGGAGGTTATGATATTGTTTAGGACCTTGAGCGTGGCTGAGGTGCAGCCATGACCAGCTCTGAAACCAGATTGCATTGCGGAGAAGGTACGGTGGGATTTGACATAGTCGGTGATCTGATTGTTAACTTGGCTTTCAAAGACCTTAGAAAGGCAGGGTAGAATAGATATAGTTCTGTAGCAGTTTGGGTCTGGCGTGTCTCCCCCTTTGAACAGGGGAATGATGGCGGCAACCAATCTTTGGGAATCTCAGACGATACGAAAGAGAGGTTGAACAAGCCAGTAATAGGGTTTGCAACAATTTTGTCAGATAATTTTAGGAAGGGAGGGTCCAGATTGTCTAGCCCTGCTGATTTGTAGGGGTCCAGATTTTGCAGCTCTTTCAGAACATCAGCCACCTGGATTTGGGTGAAGGAGAAAATGGGAGGCTTGGGCAAGTTGTAGTGAGGGGTGCAGGGCTGTTGACCGGGGTAGCCAGGTTTATTGAAATTCTCAATTATCGCAGATTTATCAGTGCTCACAGTGTTTCCTAGTCTCAGTGCAATGGGCAGCTGGGAGGAGGTGCTATTATTCACCATGGACTTTACAGTGTCCCAGAACTTTTTGGAGTTAGTGCTATAGGATGCAAATTTCTGTTTGAAAAAGCTAGCCTTTGCTTTCCTAACTGCCTGTGTATATTGGTTACTAACTTCCCTGAAAAGATGTATATCGCGTGGGCTATTCGATGCTAATGCAGTACGCCACAGATTGTTTTTGTGCTGGTCAAGGGCAGTCAGGTCTGGAGTGAACCAAGGGCCATCTCTTTTCCTGGTTCTAAATTTGTTGAAAGGGGGCATGCTTATTTAACCTCTTCAACCTATGGGGGCGCTGTGTCATTATTGGATAAAAAGACGTGCCCGTTTTAAGCGCAATATTTTGTCACGAAAACATGCTCGACTATGCATGGAATTGACAGCCTTGGAAAGACACAACTCTGACGTCTCCAAAACTGCAAAGATATTATCTGTTGGTGCCCCAGAACTAATGCAACAGGCGAAACCAAGATTAAGTTTCATACAGGAAATGCCCCGGATTCTGAAGGCGCTGTGTTCCAATGTCTCCTTATATGGCTGTGAATGCGCCAGGAATGAGCCTGCGCTTTCTGTATATTCCCCGAGGTGTCTGCAGCATTGTGACGTGTTTGTAGGCATATCATTGGAAGATTGACCATAAGAGACTACATTTACCTGGTGTCCCGCCCGGTGTCCTGTGTGCGTAATCTGTAAGTGCATGCGCGTTCCATTTCTTCAGAATTGAAAGTAAACTGCCACAATGGATTTTATCATCGATAGATATGTGAAAAACACCTTGAGGATTGATTCTAAACATTGTTTGCCATGTTTCTGTCGATATTATGGAGTTGATTTGGAAAAAAGTTTGTGTTTTAATGACTTATTATTATTATTTTTTCCTTACCCAAACGCGATGAAACAAAACGGAGCTATTAGTCGACACAAATATTTTTTTTTGTAAAAACTGAACATTTGCTATCTAATGAGTCTCCTCATTGAATACATCTGAAGTTCTTCAAAGGTAAATGATTATATTTGAATGCTAATGCTAAATGGCTAAATGATTTTCATGAATAGTTAACGTTGTGTTATGCTAATGAGCTTTCTGATAGATTTACACAATCCTGGATACAGGGTTTTTTTCGTAGCTAAACGTGACGCAGAAAACGGAGCGATTTGTCCTAAACAAATAATCTTTCAGGAAAAACTGCACATTTGCTATCTGAGAGTCTCCTCATTGAAAACATCTGAAGTTCTTCAAAGGTAAATGATTTTATTTGAATGCTTTTATGGTTTTTGTGGAAAATGTTGCATGCTGAATGCTAATGCTAAATGGTACGTTAGCCATCAATACTGTTACACAAATGCTTGTTTTGCAATGGTTGAGAAGCATATTTTGAACATTTGAGATGACAGTGTTGTTAACAAAAGGCTAAGCTTGAGAGCAAATAGATTCATTTCATTTCATTTGCGATTTTCATGAATAGTTAACGTTGTGTTATGCTAATGAGCTTGCTGATAGATTTACACAATCCTGGATACAGGGTTTTTTTCGTAGCTAAACGTGATGCAGAAAACGGAGCGATTTGTCGTAAACAAATAATCTTTCAGGAAAAACTGAACATTTGCTATCTGGTTTCAAAGGTAAATGATTTTATTTGAATGCTTTTATGGTTTTTGTGGAAAATGTTGCATGCTGAATGCTAACGCTTTAGATCACATTTTGTTTTGCAATGAGATGACAGTGTTGATAACCAACAAGTAATCTAACAAACAATTCCAAAACAAAGGGCAGGCTATATGAGATGAGTATGTAGACAAAGTAAACAAAGTGGCATAGTTAAAGTGGCTTGTGATACTTGAGAGCAAAAGTGGCTATATATTTACATAATTTCCCATCAATTCCCATTATTAAAGTGGCTGATGTAGCAGCCACTCAATGTTAGTTTCATTTTTCATTTGATGCACCTGTTAACAAAAGGCTAAGCTTGAGAGCAAATAGATTAATTTCATTTCATTTGCGATTTTCATGAATAGTTAACGTTGCATTATGGTAATGAGCTTGAGGCTGTAGTCACGATACCGGATCCGGGATGGCTCGACGCAAGAAGTTAAGATGGTGAGGAAAGCTCTTTTATAGAATAACCAGGCATACTTTACTGACGGAATGAGGTCAATATCCTTCCAGGATACCCGGGCCAGGTTGACTAGAAAGGCCTGCTCGCTGAAGTGTTTTAGGGAGCATTTGACAGTGATAAGGGGTGGTCGCTTGACCGCAGACCCATTACGCACGCAGGCAGTGAGGCAGTAATCGCTGAGATCCTGGTTGAAGACAGCAGAGGTCTATTTGGAGGGCAGGTTGGTTAGGATGATATCTATGAGGGGGCCCGTGTTTACGGATTTGGGGTTGTACCTGGTGGGTTCATTGATAATTTGTGTGAGATTGAGAGCATCATGCTTAGATTGTAGGATGGCCGGGGTGTTAAGCATGTCCCAGTTTAGGTCACCTAACAGCACGAGCTCTGAAGATAGATGGGGGGAAATCAATTCACATATGGTGTCCAGGGCACAGCTGGGGGCAGAAGGTGGTCTATGGCATGTGGCAACGGTAAGAGACTTGTTTCTGGAGAGGTGGATTTTTAAAAGTAGAAGCTCAAATTGTTTGGGCACAGACCTGGATAGTAAGACAGAACTCTTCAGGCTATCTCTTCAGTAGATTGCAACTCCGCCCCCTTTGGCAGTTCTATCTTGTCGGAAAATGTTATGGTTATGGATGGAATTTTCAGGGTGTTTGATGGTCTTCCTAAGCCAGGATTCAGACACGGCTAGGACATCCAGGTTGGCAGAGTGTGCTAGGGCAGTGAATAAAACACACTTAGGGAGGAAGCTTCCAATGTTAACATGCATGAAACCAAGGCTTTTACGTTTACAGAAGTCAACAAATGAGAGCACCGGTGGAATGGGAGTGGAGCTGGGCACTGCAGGGCCTGGATTAACCTCCACATCACCAGAGGAACAGAGGAGGAGTAGGATAAGGTTACGGCTAAAGGCTAAAAGAACTGGCTGTCTAGTACGTTCAGAACAGAGAGTAAAAGGAGCAGATTTATGGGCATGGTAGAATAGATTCAAAGCATAATGTACAGACAAAGGTATGGTAGGATATGAATACAGTGGGGGTAAACCTGTGCATAGTGACGATGAAAGAGATATTGTCTCTAGAAATATAATTTATACCAGGTGATGTCACCGCATGTGTGGGAGGTGGAACTAAAGTGTTAACTAAGGCGTATTGAGCAGGGCTAGAGGCTCTACAGTGAATTAAGGCAATACTTACTAACCAGAACACCAATGGACAAGGCATATTGACGTTAGGGAGAGGCATGTGTAGCCGAGTGATCATAGGAGTCCAGTGAAATGCTTCAGGCAGCTCGCGGGCCGGGCTAGCAAGCTAGCATCAGGGCCTTAGAGGAACGTTGCGACGGAAGAAAGTCTGTTGTGGCCCCCTCATGCTTTCACGTCGGCAGATGGATCAGCAGGGCTCCGTCTGAAAAACCAGGCCAATTGGCAAAATAGGTATAGTGGCCAAAGAATTTGTCCAATGGGCCTCTTAAGCTAACAGTCTGATGTGCTCTAGACAGCTAGCGGGCCGTGGCTAGCAGGATAGCCGATGGGCATTCAGGGGACGTCACAACGAAGGAGCCAGTTGAGAAACCCCCTTGGGCGAATTACGTCGTTAGTCCAGTCGTGATGGGTCGGCGGGGGTCCAGGCCAATTGGCAAAATAGGTATTGTAGCCCAAGGACTGGCGGATGGACCTCTTCGGCTAGCCGGGAGATGGGCCGAGCAGATGTGCCTAGCAAGGCTAGCTCAAGGCTAATTGGTTCTTGCTTCAGGACAGATATGTTAGCCAGGATGGCCACTCGGCTAGCTGTGATGATCCGGGTGAAAAAAGGTTCAGAGCTTGCGTCAGGAATCCGGAGATATGGAGAACAATATGTCAGATTTGCTCTGGTTTGAGTCATGCTGTGCAGACTGGCGAGAGTTGTCCGGGCTAAAGGTAGCTGATGACCGTTAGCAGTGGCTTACAGACTACTAGCTGGTAGCTTTTGATGGGGGTTCGGGTTCTTATAAAAATAGCAGATCCATACCACATTGGGTGAGACGGGTTGCAGGAGAGTATATTCAGTCCGTAGAGGGAAAGTGATATTAAAATATATACGAAAAAACCCAAGGAAAAACAATATTTACATGGGACAGGACGGGACAAGACAAAACACACATCCGACTGCTACGCCATCTTGGAATCTGTGCTTGGAGTTCAAAAAAGTTAACCCCAAATAAGTCAGCAGTGCTATGAAAAGTCTTATTGCTATGAAAAGTCTCAGTGAAAGTTTTAAGAAGTTATTCAAAAATCATTTTCAGAGTGTTAATAAATCCTCCCAGGCAAACTTTCAAGGAACGAGAGTAAAACAGAGTAAAACAACTCAGAACCTCCCTGAAACCTACAAATAAACATTCCCAGAACAGGCAACATTTTTACTTCTGTTCTCAGAACATTTAAAAAATGTTATGTTTTACCGGTTCGGAAACACATGGCTTCGTTCCCACAATGAATGTGAAAACATATGTTCCCACAACTTCCAAGGAACCAAATGTGCAAGCTGGATAAGATGTACCTGTGGCTTGTCCATTCATGAGAGACTTGACTATTTTCCAGATAAAGGGTGTTGGCAAATCTCTTTGTTTTTACTCTTTACGCTGCAATGCGTTTGCATCTTGGAAGTTCCAATTTGTATCTCTAGCTACTGCCAACTATTTACCTCCTTAATACAGAACACTGTCTTCCTATTTCAGAGCTGGCAAGAAGATGGAGGTGAACGTTTTGTCCTCAAGGAAATTGCTAAGTATTTGCCAAAAGATTACTTATCAGTCCTATTTGGTCATGTTGCTTAATACTTTTCTCCTTGCACAATTGTTGACACAGGGTTCATAGGCTTAGAGCTGGCAGGCAACTTAGAGCTGGCAACTTCTGTAAAGTTGTGTCTGTCTAAATAATAAATGGGGCATATCAAATATCTTTTATGGGTATCTAAATTTATTTGTATATAGTATAATCCAATAGCTGTTCATTAATGATTGCAGTTACCGCAAACTAAGTATACAAATAGTAACCATGATGCCATTTCATACAGATGTAGTGTCTTAAATGATCACTCTTGTGTTACTGATAATTTTCCTGCACATTAGAAAATGAAAATTGATAGTGTATTCAAGATTTAATTAAGATTTAATTTCCACTATAAAATGTCAGACTTGATTTGCCCTAATGGAAAATGCATGCATTGTCAATACATCATTTAGAACATAGGCCACTTACTGTATCAATAACCATAACACAAATCTTACATTATTAAGCTTTACTTGAACAGATTTCTAATCCCAACAAACTGTGGATTTTCTTGTAAAAAAAAGAGAGCCTGAAAAATAGAAATATGTTATTTTCCATGTATTTATTAAAAAGGTCTGTAGCACTATATTGTACATTTACAATATAAATTTGTTGACACCAATATGCAAAAATGTGAAAGTATTACAACTCAAAGCTTTCCATGCAAAATATTTATACATCCTATAAAATGTATAAATGCATAAAACTATAGGTGATAAGTGAGATATATCTATGAGAACAGTAATATGTTGCTTTGAAAAGATTTCGTAACAAGGCTTCTTTCTCATCAGGTTTTCTGGAGTGTAGGCTCAGGGTGGGTCCTCTATTTTCCGATGATGACGTTCCTGTAGCCCTTGACGTGACACAACTTATTGCTATCGAAGTCGACCACCAGTTTCCTTAGGCCCGAGTGGGTGGGCGTGAAGTAGATTTTGACCTTGGCATCCTGCCCAGGTTCCACCGTGGAGTTAAGTCTAAGAAGGGTAAATATTTAGAAGTTACTCTATCTACATTTACTGTAATACTATCACACTACATTCCCAGCATACATATTTAGACAGTTGATTATTTCTCATGAAAGTTTAGTTAAACAACTTGACTATCTATGGATGTCTTTAGTTACAGAAGTAGGATCTTCATTTGATCACTATTTTGTTTCTGAGCCTTGAAATGCAAACCTGTAGTGTATTTTAGTTTTAAAAAGGCTTATAAAGTTTGCAATGTCCATTTAGTCATTTCTGACTTGATTTGCCCTAATGAAAAATGGATCAACCCCTACAAAAAAATATCCATGAATTATAATCCACATAAAATTAACATTTCCTGTTGGTGCAGGATTATTTTCCCTCTGTAGTAAACTGGCTCAAATTTAGATCCTAGTGTGATAGTGTGATTGTAATGATTTTGCTGAGCTGACCAGCAAGGACTGTGTATGTATTGCATCAGCCATAGTTCTCTACATAGATATATGTCTGAACTAGAAAACACTTTGGATTAAAGCATGTGCTAAATAATCATATTATAGTATAGGATATTTAATTATGTTTTAGAAGCTCGACAAACTCATGCAAAACTGTTTTTATGAACAAATCTATTCATATTCTCGTCTCGATTGTTTAACACCACATTGAGCCAAACATCTAGGAGTCACATGCCAACCAAACCCACAGCTCATCACAATCATCTGTCACGCCCTGATCTGTTTCACCTATCCTTGTGATTGCCTCCACCCCCTCCAGGTGTTGCTTATTTTCCCCGGTGTATTTATCCCTGTGTTTCCTGTCTCTCTGTGCCAGTATGTTCAAGTCAACCCGTGTGTTTTTCCCGTGCGCCTGCTTTTTCTATTCTCTTTTTGCTAGTCCTCCTGGTTTTGACCCTGGCCTGTTTCTGGACTCTGTACCCACCTGCCTGACCATTCTGGCTGCCTTGACCACGAGCCTGTCTGCCATTCTGTACCTCCTGGACTCTGAACTGGTTTTGACCTTTTGCCTGTCCAAGACCATTCTCTTGCCTACCCTTTTGGATTATAATAAATATCAAAGACTCAAGCCATCTGCCTCCCGTGTCTGCATCTGGGTCTCGCCTTGTGCCCTTATACCATCTGAATGCTTGGAAAAACAACTCTGACAAAACGATACTCTCACAGTCAAATTATTATTATAAATACTGAATAAATCCAGGCAAACATTCACGACCTGGTAAAACAGTCAGCTTCCGTCCAGCGAACTTCCTAGTCTTTGATGTGAAAGTGTTAATTTCCAAATCCACAACATTTTTTGAGAAGATTCATGAAATTGTGGTCTTGGCAAAACTCTTGGATAGTTTAAGTGTGCTTGAATTGTACACGGCTGGGAATTCAGTATCCCACTTAACACTAGTAAGACTTTTAGTCTGCTTTTGTAAGCACTATTGTGAGTCTGCTACAAAACATACATTTCCTTTGTCATGAACACCTCCAACTCCACCAAGGCATGGACATGCACCACTTGGTGACTAAAACATGATTGATTATTTGTCTATGAATTATACATATCCTTTTAGACATCCCGGACAAACATTACATGTAATTGTTGCTTTGATCCTCACTAATAGGTCCTATTTACACTCCTGTTGTTACTTTTAGCGGTCAATGCACTTGATCTGTAAACAGTCCCGTTTGGAAATAAACATCACCCTGTCATGGTTCCCTCCTACCTCTCAGTGACGACCTGTCCTCCAGTGAGATTGGACCCCTCCACGGTGAAGCAGCAGTTCTGCAGCGGTACTGGGAGAGGGTTCTGCAGGGTGATCTCAGCCGCCAGCTTACGGTTCTCTTTGGGTTCCCCAAGGATCTATATATAAGGGAACATAAATTCTCTTAATGCTTTGACATATTGCATTTCATCGGCTAGGCGAACATGGAGAACGCTCCATCTCTGATAATCACACTCAAGCTTGCAATGCCAGCTGGAACGGTTCTTTCAAACAATTTATCAGATGTTGACACATGTTGACATAAGACAGTTGATTATTTTTTATGAAAGTTGAGATAAATATCTTGACTATCTATGGATGTCTTTAGCTACAGATGTAGGATTTTAATTTGATATATCTGATAATCACACTCAAGCTTGCAATGCCAGCTGGTACCGTTCTTTCACATTGTGAACTCTGTCCTGGCATGAGTACTTCCAAGCAACTTAGTTCTCTTGGAGCTGTGGTTAGCGTCCTTGGCTTGGGACCAAATGCTTGAACGTTTTTGATTCCCTAGTCAGAGTACTCCACTGAGGTTGCTGCAATAAGTATACTTATTACTCATGTTAATCACTGTATTCTTGTGTTTTGTAAAGTGTTAAAGTAGTGAGAGTAGTGGGCATACCCTGACTTTGATCTCAGGGTTAACCAGTACGACATTCCTCACAGCGAGGTAAGCCTCTTGGGTACCATAGTCTAGGAGCAGAGCCGCCAGACGGATCAGGTTGTCCTCAGTGAGATTCTCTGCATACTTGGAGTAGTTCATCCTAAGAGCAACCCGCTTTTCTGGAGCGAGACATAAAGCAGAGAAAGTGAGACACCATCCAATTCCTCAGGATGTTGACACGTTGACATAAGCAGATACATAGAACACTGGACAGTATGATTTCAATGCACACAGACACACATTCACGAATTAGCATTAGACATGAAACAACATGAATAGAACTCCATACACGGTCTTAAACTCTAAATGAACTACAGTATATCCCTCTCACATATACAGTGCCTTTGGAAAGTATTCAGACCCCTTGACCTTTTACACATTTTGTTACGTTACAACCTTATTCTCAAATGGATTAAATAAAACAATTTCCTTATCAATCTACACACAATACCCCATAATGACGAAGCGAAAACAGGTTTTTAGATTTTTTTGCAAATGTTATTAAAAACAAAAATGTATTTACAAAAGTATTCAGACCTTTTGCTATGAGACTCGAAATTGAGCTCAGGTGCATCCTGTTTCCATTGATCGTCTTTGAGATGTTTCCACAACTTGACTGGAGGCCACTTGTGGTAAATTCAATTGATTGGACATGATTTGGAAAGGCACATACCTGTCTATATGAGGTCCCACAGCTGACAGTGCATGTCAGAATGGCTGAAGAAATTGTCCGTAGACCTCTGAGACAGGATTGTGTCGTGGCCCAGATCTGGGGAAGGGTACCAAAACATTTCTGCAGCATTGAAGGTCCCCAAGAACACAATGGCCTGCATCATTCTTAAATGGAAGAAGTTTGGAACCACCAAGACTCTTCCTAGAGCTGGCCGCCTGACCAAACTAAGCAATTGGGGGAGAAGGGTCAGGGAGGTGACCAAGAACCCGATGGTCACTCTGACTAGAGTTCTAGAGTTCCTCTGTGGAGATGAGAAAGTCTTCCAGAAGGACAACCATCTCTGCAGCACTCCACCAATCAGGCCTTTATGGTAGAGTGGCCAGACGGACGCCACTCCTGAGTAAAAGGAGCATGACAGTGCGCTTGGAGTTTCCCAAAATGAAACTAAAGACTCTCAGACCATGAGAAACAAGATTCTCCGGTCTGATAAAACCAAGATTGAACACTTTGGCCTGAATGCCAAGCGTCACATCTGGAGGAAACCTGGCACCATCCTCACGGTGAAGCATGGTGGTGACAGCATCATGCTGTGTTTTTCAGCGGCAGGGCCTGGGAGACTAGTCAGGATAGAAGTAAAGATTAACGGAGCAAAGTATAGATATATCCTTCATGAAAACCTAATCCAGAACTCTTTAGACCTCAGACTGGGGCAAAGGTTCACTTTCCAACAGGACAACAACCCTAAGCACACAGCCAAGACAATGCACGAGTGGCTTCGGGACACGTCTCTGAATGTCCTTGAGTGGCCCAGCCAAATCCCGGACTTGAACCCGATCGAACATCTCTGGAGAGACCTGAAAATAGCTGTGCAGCAATGCTCCCCATCCAACCTGACAGAGTTTGAGTGGATCTGCAGAGAAGAATGGGAGAAACTCCCCAAATACAGGTGTATTATTATTATTATTGTAGGGTCATACCCAAGAAGACTCTAAGCTGTAATCACTGCCAAAGGTGCTTCAGCAAAGTACTGAGTAAAGGGTCTGAATACTTGTGTAAATGTGATGTTTAAGTTTTTTAATTAGCCAACATTTTTAAAAACATGTTTTTGCTTTGTCATTATGGGGTATTGTGTGTAGATTGATGAGGGGGAAAAACTATGTAATCCATTTTAGAATAAGGCTGTAAACTAACAAAATGTGGAAAAAGTCAAGGGGTCTGAATACTTTCCGAAGGCAGTGTATATATACACAAAACTTTCCATTATACAAAACCAACTGACCTTCTCCAGGTGCCAACTGTACATTGAGCAGGTCTTTGAACCCACAGTTCTCTCCCAGAATACCGTTGTAGGACACAGCTCTGGAGCCGAACACCAGACGGCACTTCTTCTCATTGGGCGTATTGTTTGTAATCACGGCAAACACGTCAAAGTCACAGCCCTTTCTCATCTCCATGGAAACCTTGATGACGATAAGCAGGCCAGCATTGTCTTGCTGCTGCAGTAGTTTGTTCTGGTGGTTGGCTTTTGTAAAGGCCTCCCTTTCCTCGTCAGAACCTGGGGGCACAGAAAGCAAAAGTTATACATGATTTCATATACTGTAAATGAACTCTGATACATTCTGACACATTTAGGGAAGAATAAGACCTTGTTTCCAAAGTAGTGTTTCGTGAACTTCACCATATATTTCTTATTTTGAAGCTCCATACTTTATCTGATTGTACATATAATGAACAGACTACTTCAAAAACTTAAGAAGGAATATGTGACTTTCCTATCTGCTCTCTTGGTGGCATATTGTGGTGTAATGTGACATTGGTGTGTCCTGGTGGCATGTTACAGTGGTGTCATAGTGAATCTCCCTACCCTCAGGGTACTTGTACAGGTGTGTGATGTCCTCTCTCCTATCACTGCCCACACTCTTAGTGCTGATCTTCAGCCCCACATGGACGGAGCTGATGATCTTCTTCGTGCTGCCATCTTTGCGCTTCATAAAGGTGTGCACGTCAGCATTGACTTCCGCAAACACAAATGGGGCATCATATTTATCGGTGAGCTCGCCCTCCTTGATGGCTTTCAGTGGGATAGGGCCACAGCAGTAAACCCCTGAAAGAAGGACAATCTGTGAGCGAACTGAAAATTACATGTTTTTATGACATATCTGAAGCCATTTCCTTATCACTTCTAGTAAAATCCGAGCAATTCAGGAATTTTTCTGGAATCAATACACATATGAATTGGGGTCATGCCATTTTATGGGCTATTCTGAAATTGTTGGGATTATTGTAGTTGGGGTTATTGTAGTTGGGGTTATTGTAGTTGAGATTATTGTAGTTGAGATTATTGTAGTTGGGGTTATTGTAGTTGAGATTATTGTAGTTGGGGTTATTGTAGTTGGGGTTATTGTCAATACCATCTAGGCCTCACCTTCACTCTTCTCCTGTGGTGTGGGGTCCATGACCTGCCAGCCGTCAAAACCTGGTTTGAGGTCAGGTCTGGTCATCCAGTTCTCGACCCAGCAGTGGTAGTTCCTACAAAGACATACAACCATAGTAACCCCTTAACCATTTCCAGACGGTCTGCTACAAGAGAAGGACATTTGCTCATATACCCAACGCCCGGAATGCCTTGACTTTTTCCAGATTGTTGGCAAAAAGCATGAACAAATAAATGGCTAGCTCTGTATTGAATTTGTCTGAGTGGAAATCCACCAATTTGATAGTCCTCCTGAGGTCTCACCATATCATGTCTCTGGACTTCTGAACAAGTTGTCCGTTCTCATCCACGTAGCGCTCTATCACCAGGTTACTGTTGGTGTCGTGGGCTGAATTGTAGTTGGTGACCAGTCGACAAGGAATGCCCAGGGCTCGTGAAACTGAGAGGGCACATAAAATCATGTACAGTTAGCCAATACTACTCATCAACTATTCTACTACAGGTCTAACATATGGCATTATAAATATTTTACAGTTAGGTCATGTAGCAGACACTCATCCAGTGATGTACAGAAACAATTTGGGTAAAGTTGCTCAAGGGGACTCCTAGTTGGCTTGGGGATCGAACCAGCAACCTTTTGGTTACTGGCCCAAGGCTCTTAACTGCTAGGCTACCTGCCCCCCTATTCATAGAATCAAAACAAATCAAACTTTATTTGCCACATGCGCCGAATATAAGAAGTGTAGTCTTTACTGTGAAATGCTTACTTACAAGCCCTTAGCCCTTAACCAACAGCGCAGTTCAAGAATAATAAAATATTTACCAAGTAGGCTAAAATAAAAATCAATAATAAAAAGTAACAATAAGAATAACGATGCTATATACTGGGGCATCGGTACAGAGTCAGTGTGCGGGGGTACAGGCTAGTTGAGGTAATCTGTACATGTAGGTGGGGGCAAAGTGACTATGCATAGGTAACAAACAAACAGAGAGTAGCACCATTGTACAGGGGGGGGGAAATTAATGGATTTTTATGAATTGCTCAACAGTCTTATGGCTTGGGGGTAGAAGCTGTTGAGGAGCCTTTTGGTCCTAGACTTGGCGGTCCGGTCCCACTTGCCGTGCGATAGCAGGGAAAACAGTCCATAACTTGGGTGATTGAAGTCTCTGACAATTTTATGGGCTTTCGCCTATTAATAGACACCACCTATTAATTTATATAGGTCCTGGATGGCAGGAAGCTTGGCCTCAGTGATGTACTGGGCTGTTCGCAATACCCTCTGTAGCGCCTTATGGTCAGATGCCGAGCAGTTGCCATACCAGGCGGTGATGCAACCGGTCAGGATGCTCTCGATGGTGCAGCTTTACAACCTTTTGAGTATCTCGGAGCCCAAGCCAAATATTTTCAGTCTCCTGAGGGGGAAAAGGTTTTGTTCACGACTGTCTTGGTATGTTTGGACCATGGTAGTTAATTGGTGATGTGGACACCAAGGATCTTGAAACTCTCAACCCGCTTCACTACAGCCCCGTCGATGTTAATGGGGGCCTGTTCGGCCCGCCTTTTCCTGTAGACCACGATCAGCTTCTTTGTCTTGCTCACACTGAGGGAGAGGTTGTTGTCCTGGCACCACACTGCCAGTTCGCTGACCTCCTCTCTATAGGCTGTCTCATCGTTGTTGGTGATCAGGCCTACCACTGTTGTGTCGTCAGCAAACTTAATGATGGTTTTGGGAGTCGTGTTTGGCCACACAGTCGTGGGTGAACAGGGAATACAGGAGGGGACTAAGTACACACCTGAGGGGGCCAAGTGTTAAGGATCAGCGTGGCATACGTGTTGTTGCCTACTCTTACCACCTGGGGGCGGCCCGTCAGGAAGTCCAGGATCCAGTTGCAGAGGAAGGTGTTTAGTCCCAGAGCCCTTATCTTAGTGATGAATGTGTTACTAAAGGTGTCTTGTGCAATGGGGCGGCAGGGTAGCCTAGTTAGAGCATTGGACTAGTAACCGAAAGGTTGCAAGTTCAAATCCCCAAGCTGACAAGGTACAAAATCTGTCGTTCTGCCCCTGAACAGGCAGTTAACCCACTGTTCCTAGGCCGTCATTGAAAATAAGAATTTGTTCTTAACCTGTTACCCCTACTTTTTCGAACATTCTGTTAAAAATCGCGCAACATTTCAGTGCCCTGCTGCTCATACCAGGAATATAGTATATGCATATGATTAGTATGTGTGGATAGAAAACACTCAGACGTTTATAAAACTGGTTAAATCACGGCTGTGACTATAACAGAACGTGCGTTTCATCGAAAAGCGCAGGAAAATCTGATCACTGAAAATGGAAATATATATCCATCCGCCACTTCAACCCATTGATAAAGGCGAACCACAATAAATGGGGCTGAGGTTGCAATACCTACAGCTTCCACACGATGTCAACAGTCTTGTCATTTGCCTAGGCTTTGTTTCTTGGTCAAACGAAGAAGAGACAAGCCATTTCTTCAGGTCTCCGACCGGATATTTTGGTTGAGATTTACCCGGACATTATTTCCAGACGGACAGCTAAAGAATATACATCGCCTCGTGATCAATTTGGTCGCTTATTAACATGTACTATTACCTAAAGTTGCATTACAAAGGATTTCGAAGTGTTTTGTGAAAGTTTATCGTCAACTTTTTTAATTTAAAAAAATTACGTTACGTTATAAGACGCTATTTTTTTTCGTTGTCACACAGTCTTCATAGATCGATATCTAGGCTAAATATGGACAGATTTAATCGGAAAAAAAGACCCAATAGTGATTATGGGACATCTAGGAGTGCCAACAAAGAAGATGGTCAAAGGTAATGAATGTTTTATATTTTATTTGTGCGGTTTGTGTAGCGACGACTATGCTAATTATTTTGTTTACGTCCCCTGCGGATCTTTTGGGGTGTTACATGCTATCAGATAATAGCTTCTCATGCTTTCGCCGAAAAGCATTTTAAAAATCTGACTTGTTGGTCCTTCTGTAGCTCAGTTGGTAGAGCATGGCGCTTGGCGCTTGTAACGCCAGGGTAGTGGGTTCGATTCCCGGGACCACCCATACGTAGAATGTATGCACACATGACTGTAAGTCGCTTTGGATAAAAGCGTCTGCTAAATGGCATATATTATTGTTGCCTGGATTCACAACGAGTGTAGCTTTAATTCAATACCCTGCATGTGTATTTTAATGAACGTTTGAGTTTTAACTAGTACTATTAGCATTTAGCGTAGCGCATTTGCATTTCCAGATGTCTAGATGGGACGTCTGCGTGTCAGGTAGGAGCACGAGGTTAACTGACTTGCCTAGTAAAATAAAAAATACAAAAAGGGGACAGAATGTCTCTTACATAATATAATGATACAGTGTGTAAAATACTCTATGCATTCATTTCTAACCTGAGCAGGCCACTGCTGCAAACACCCAGCATTGGCCAAAGCGCACAGGCTGACAGGCATTTGTGTCCCAGTTCCGGAGGATCTCCACACTACCCTTCCATGACAGAGGGCTCACCCCGCCGTCATAGTCATCAGTCCACCTGCCCTGCAAGACTCCCTTGTCGTCATTGCAGTTCACCTGAGGGACATGGACAACAATGGTCAGGCTCTTGACTTCACATTCAGCTTTGTTGTTATATTGAGACTTGCTATTTGCCATCTACTATATGTTCAAGTGTATATTTTATATTATATTCTACTGTATGAACTGCAGTGTGTAATGCAGTGCATGACAGGATGCGAAACCGATTGATGTGATCTCACCATGGCACTGAGAACTCTGGACACATAGATTGGGTTTCTCCTCCCTGAAGCGTCTTTCCCAGGGTTACGCAGGCACTTCGGGTTCATATCCAGGATTCTCAGACAGGCATTCAGGATCCCATCCTCAAACTACATCACACAAAGAAAACCACACAAGGTCAAATCAACCTGCTACTTATTTTCAAAGGGGAACTAAGCATGCAAAGGTGAGCAAAAGATCGAATAAAGATCAAAGGATTAGAAGTTTGCTTCTCGTCTTTGATTCTCTCCTGAAAATATAATGTGCAAACGTTTAGTAAAGCTGGACGCCAGTCATATGCATAAACAGTGTGCACAATATGCAACTATGACACACACCAATTAGATAATGAGCTGTATCAACAATTGAACCTTGGTCTCACCATCTCAGTAGGATTATCATGATCTGTCAATTATACACAGATTGAACCAATGGAAGCATCTTGATGTGGAAAGAAAATAGCCTCAATTGGATTTTACCAGTCAACAGTTATGTAACGGATCTCTTCGTCATCTGACGACGAGTATGAAATATCGGACCAATGCGCAGCGTGGTAAGTGTCCATGTTAATTTATTAACTGAATACACAAAACAAAACTGGGGACACCGTGCGCCTCACAGCAGAACACGGTGCCTTCCCGGTCCACCTCTCGCCACGGTAAGCATGGGGAGTTGGCTCAGGTCTCCTACCTGACTTAGCCACACTCCCCGTGTGCCCCCCATCGGACCAATACGCAGCGTGGTAAAAATAGTCATATTTTTTATTAAAACTGAACACTACACAAAATGAAAATGAAACAATTCTGTGTGGAAAACACAGACACAGAAAATAATCACAAAAAAACAAGAGTGGGAAAACAGGCTACCTAAGTATGGTTCTCAATCAGAGACAACGATTGACAGCTACCTCTGATTGGGAACCATACCAGACCAAACAAAAAAGAATACCAAACATAGAACAAAAACATTGAATGCCCACCCCAACTCACGCCCTGACCAACCTAAAATAGAAACATACAAAAGGAACTAAGGTCAGGACGTGACAAGTCCACTCATCACAAGTTCTTCTTAACCATAATTTATCTTCTCACTTTATCAAACTTGTCAGGCCACTCATGCAAATGTAGGATCTTAATTTGAGCCTACAGTTTCCTACAGAAGGAAAATAATCCTGTAGCAACAGGAAATGTGAATTATTATGTGGATTATAATTATTGGACATTTTTGTAGGTGTTGACCATTTCTTTCATAAGAATAAAATGGAAATTATAAACTTCAGAAGCCTTTTAAACCTCAAATACACTACAAGTTTTTAATGTTCTGCATTGCAGGAAAGTTCTCCTGCAACAAGGTGATCAAATTAAGATCCTACATCTCTAAATATACAGTACTATGCGGCAGCATGATCTCACCTTTGAATGTGCACAGTACAGTAGTTACAATGGAAAGCAGTTCAACATACATCTCTTGATGAATGGCTATTTCTCCCTTATCAGGGTAAGCGTAAGCCAAATTCAAAAGCCAAGCCTTTATCACTGCCACCGCCAAATTCTGGTTGTTTATACAACCATCAGAGCTGTGCTGTTGTTGGTACCTGGCCATAGTTCCAAGGTGTAGGGATGGGGTATTTCCAGCCGCCTCGGTAGATGATACCATCTTGAGCCAAGATGTACTCCCTCAGTTTCTCCTCACTGTCCATGTACACCACATCACCTGTTGACGAGAGACGTAAATAATACAGGGATAAAGTATCGTCCTCCATAGAAAAAGACAAGGTCTCAAAAGGCTGAATGGAATAAAGGGTGCCTCATTATCTGCTTGCAGTAGGCAACAGTATTTCAAAATGCATTGGGCTTATTAAATTACAATTTCTTTTCAATATAACTTTCTATGAAACTGTCACACCCTGACCATAGAGAGCCTTTGTTTTTCTATGGTATAGTAGGTCAGGGCGTGACTGGGGGGTTTTCTAGTAATTATTTTCTATTTGCGGTTCTAGTTTAGTTTTTCTATGTTGGTGTTTGGTATGATTCCCAATTAGAGGCAGCTGGCTATCGTTGTCTCTAATTGTGGTTCATATTTAAGTAGCATTTTTTCCACTTGTGTTTTATGGGATATTGTTCTCCCTGAAGTGCGTGTCCCCAGTCCGGTACGTCCTGTGCCTGCTCCTCGAACTCTCCCTCAAGTGCGCCTTCCCAGTCCGGTACGTCCTGTGCCTGCTCCTCGCACTCTCCCTCAAGTGCGCCTTCCCAGTCAGGTACGTCCTGTGCCTGCTCCTCGCACTCGCCCTGAGGTGCGTGTCACCAGTCTGGTGCCACCTGTGCCGGCCACACGCATCATAATAATAATATATGCCATTTAGCAGACGCTTTTATCCAAAGCGACTTACAGTCATGTGTGCATACATTCTACGTATGGGTGGTCGCGGGGATCGAACCCACTACCCTGGCGTTACAAGCGCCATGCTCTACCAACTGAGCTACAGGACCTCAGACCATCAGGCCTCCAGTGTGCTTCCCCAGTTCAGAGCTTCAGGCGACGGTCCCCAGTCCAGAGCTTCAGGCGACGGTCCCCAGTCCAGAGCTTCAGGCGACGGTCCCCAGTCCAGAGCTTCAGGCGATGGTCCCCAGTCCAGAGCTTCAGGCGATGGTCCCCAGTCCAGAGCTTCAGGCGATGGTCCCCAGTCCAGAGCTTCATGCGATCCACGGGATGAGATGGTTCTTCGGCCCGCACCAGAGCCGCCACCAAAGATGGTGGATCCGCGAGCTGAGTGGGGGCTACGACCTGCAACAGAGCCGCCACCGACACTAATCACCCCCCTACCCTCCCATTTGTTTCAGGTTTTATGGGATATTGTTTTGAGTTAGTTACGGTTAGTTGTTTCGTTCTTTCTTTGTTGTTTTTCTACCACAGTACAACAATTTAATTTGGATTTGTAACATATAATACGAATAATACGAATTGCCAAAAAATAAAACGTATTGTTTTTTCAGGATGTTACATATCATACGGAGTGGATGTAGTAAGCAATTGGATGAATTAGTACACAAAAAATGGGGACCACTTTTGGCTCGTGAGCACCACTTTCAAATCTACTGGCTGAAATGATAAAAAAAATTTGAGAGTACATCTTTAATGAGACTATCTGCTGTCTATTTACTTTGATGTCTATGGTAACAAAATGTCTAAGGTAAGATGTATTGTAAATACAGCACATGATAGGGCTAAACATTTAGAGATACTGGAAAATACTTATCCATCCCATTCTCCATTGCTTGATCATCATATTCTCTCCAAAACTACCATCCATCCATGCCATCCTGTTCTCCCCACTATGGGATCCTTCCTGTAAGCCTGCATCCCTCCATTGGTCATGCTGGCTGTCTTTGTAACAGAGACATCTAAGGCGCCTATCAGAGTCCAAAACATGTACGCATACATCTTCTAAAATATTGGACTTTTGGCTCTCCTACTTTTCGAATTCTCAGCACGGCTCAAGCAATTTTTCCAACTGTCAACACATTCCGCATAGCTATGTCTTGTCTCTGTGTCTGTGAATTACTCTTAAGGCATTCCACTCAACTATGCATAGCCCCTACTATACTCGCAGACAGAATGATGTATGGAATGTTTACCTACCGGTGCACCAGGGGTTATAGAGCAGCACAAAGTCCACCCTGCCCCCCTGACCCAGAGTCAAGCGCCAGCGTCCGATGGGCGCGTCCGGGGGGGAACAGATGGATAGGGACACCATGTTCCCGGGGGGACTGGTGATGGCGGCGCTCCAGCAGGAGGTATCGATTTGGTCTGTCAGCCCAAAGGAGGCCTGTGTACCATACTGGTCAGAGGGCTGGGGACCTAGTAGAGGACATGAAGAAGAGAAATGGTTACAAATGGAACACTTGACTAGGGATGATGTAAAGGACTTCAATGCCAAAACACTAGAGCTTACCTACTTATTTTACCATTGGAGGGAAAGTAATATTGGCCATAGCTATTCTGTCATTCTTTGTCATGAGATGTGTAAATGGATCTCAATAGTCTAAAGTGGGGTTTTAAATAGGCCTTGACAAAACTCATGACCTCGACAGAAGTTGCTGTCCTTTATAAGAATTACGTTCTTTACTGTATTGTGAAAAATATGAAGCACACAGATGCTTTCAGGTCACACATGAAACATTTTCATAATTCAGACTGTACAATTGACATACTATTCCCAAACCCTTCAGCGAGAACATTGGACAATGGTGGACAATTCCACAGGGATCAAAGACGATGGAAACTCAGCATCCTTCAAGTGACCTCCGCTAAAATAAACTGCCTGAACTGAAATTCCATTGTGTTCAGACTGGGCATAAGGACAAATAATCACCCCTTTTAACCCCTTTGCTTTCAGCAGCATGCTGAAACAACTTAGATTTCTTCCTTGGCTGTTCTGTGTATTAAAGTTTATATTACAGCCCATGAAGAAATAGTTTAACTTTCACTGTGATAGCCTTATCTTTGACAGGACACATGCTTTCCTGTGGAATGATCCTCTTCCTGTTATCAAACTGGTGGATACTGTAGAAACTGCTGTGGTCTGTACATTGGCCTCTCCACCCCTCTTATGACTGTTACTTACATCTGACACATTCATCTTGATTAAAACATCTGATCATTTCAGTGTTTTCCCCTAGATATTTCCAATGGCGGGACAGAAAGTGTCCCAAACACAACATCTATGGTTCCTGACAACAGAACCAAAGCCCAAAGCCTGGGCAGGGTGAGTAATGGTAAATGAGACAGGGTAGAGTGTCAGCTAACTATTCTGCAAGAGTCAATAGCGTTATCACTGAAAACTTGAACATGCTTAAACGGTGTCCCTTTCCTTGAAACAACATTCGACCTCACCATTAGCTTTTCTTACTCCTTATCACTTCGTAGATCACAATGACCATTGGGGAAAATAAACAAGTTCCCAATGCCAATAGAAACACTCAAGTAGGTGTTGCCATAATACCTACCCCAAATACAAGTGCGCCAACCTTGTAGCGTCATACCCAAGAAGATTTGAGTCTGTAATCGCTGCCAAAAGGTGCTTCAACAAAGTACTGAGTAAATGGTCTGAATACTTATGTATATGTGATATTTCATTTATATATATAAATATACATATATATACTGTATATATAAATTGGCCCAATTGAAATGTAAAAAAAAACAACTGTTTTTGCTTTGTCATTATGGGGTATTGTGTTTAGAATGTACAATGTAATACATTTTAGAAAAAGGATGTAACATAACAAAATGTGGAAAAGGGTCTGAATACATTCCGAATGCACTGCATGTACATATAGGTAGGGGTAAAGTGCCTAGGCATCAGGATTTTTAACAAACCGCAGCAGCAGCGTATATCAGTGGTTCCCAAACCTGGTCCTCCAGTACACCCCAACAGTACACATTTTAGTTGTAACCCTGGACAAGCACACTTGATTAAACTTGCCAACTAGTCATCAAGCCCTCAATGAGTTAAATGAGGTGTGTTTGGGCTGTTGGAGAACCGGAGGTAGGAAACACTGGCGTTTGTGATGAGTCTTTATACCTGTGTTGGTGTGTTTGGTCCATGTTAATTACTTAGTGATGTGGACACAGAGGAACTTGAAGGTCTCGACCTGCCCTACTACACCCCTGAGGGGCCCCCGTGTTGAGGGTTAGCGTGGTGGATGTGTTGTTGCCTATCCTCACCACCTCGAGGCAGCCCGTCAGTAAGTCCAGATTCCAGTTGCAGTGGGAGGTGTTCAGCTTAGTGATGCGCTTGGAGGGCATTATGGTGTTGAGCACTGAGCTGTAGTCGAGGAACAGCATTCTCACATAGGTTTTCCTCTTGTCCAGGTGGGAGAGGACAGTGTGGGGTGCAATAGAGATTGCGTCATCTATGTATCTGTTGAGGCGACATACAAATTGGAGTGGGCCCAGGGTGTCTGGGATGATGGTGCTGATGTGAGCCATGATCAGCCTTTCAAAGCATTTCATGGCTACAGATGTGAGTGCTACGGTGCGATAGTCATTTAGACAGGTTACATTGGCGTCCTTGGGCACAGGGACTATGGTGGTCTGCTTGAAACATTTAGGTATTACAGACTGAATCTCTGGTCAAAATCTAAACAGCAAGCCAGTTCCAAAATCGATTTATTGGATAGCTCCAGTGAATACATGTGAATGTTTCCTATTACAGAAATGCTTGTAGAAGCCAAAAATGTACAGGTAGTTAAAAAAGGCCTTAGACTTTAAGGGGTTAAAACAATAGCAAAATATAGCATAGAGTATGTTGTTATAGTGTTACACACTATGCAGCAGCACATGCATGAGGTATTTTCAAACTTGCAGGGAAGTTAAGATTTAGACTTGAGATTTATCGGTCACAGCCCAATAGACTGTCTTCATTCAATCAAGGAAGAATTGAAGTATTGAAGTATTCAGTGGAGCTCATGGCAAAGATTTTGGAACTGGGTTTCTGTTTCGATTTTGAGTAGAGAATGGAAAGCCTTATTTTACTGGGTCGTGTCTGTTAGGAAATGTTAAAAGTACCACGGCAACGCCTAATTGTGTGTTTCTATTGGCACAGGGAACTTGTTTATTTTCTCCAGTGATAGGGAGATAGCGATACAAAAAGCTAATGTTGAGGTCTAATGTTGTTTAGAGGATAGGGAAACTGTTTGATCCCGCTCCAATTATCAGTGAGAAGACTATTGACTCTTACAGAACAGTTAGCTAGCTGACACTCTACCCTGCCTCGTTTACCATTACTCACTGCCCAGGCTTCAGTTTCTGTTGTCAGGAACCGTAGATGTTTGTTTTGGGACCCTTTGTGTCATGCTTTTGGAAATATCTAGGGGAAACACTGAAATGATCTTGTGTTTTAATAAAGATTAACCTTTAGGATTTAATAAAAATTCAACAACATTTATCTAGTGCTTTTCACAGGGAATTGATTAGTCGACAACCCAGGGATAACACAGTACCTGTCTCTACGGTGAGGTCGAGGGCGCTGCCACCAGGCTGGTAGACGCCCGAGCGGAGGTGCAGGTTGATGGTGAACGACTGGCCCCTTCTCACGATGAGGCGCTCCACCCCGTTGAGCTCCGTGCGGTGGTCTGTGTTGTTGAACTCACACTCCAGGTCCCATCGGGCAATGTCCAGTGCTGGGAGATGGATGAGAGAGAGAAAGGAAACAGTGAGTAGAATTACCTCAGGATTGACCATCTACCCAGCCAGTTACAAGGGAACTGTCAGTCCAGTCTTCACTTTCCAGTCTTCACTTTCCAGTCTTCACTTTCTGACAAATATGTTCGTCAAAAGTGCTATACAAATATTATTTTATCGATTGATTGTCTTCTCTTTCATGGTGCCTCAGTGGTGGACCAAACTCCCCCATTGCTTTTAAGACAATTGTGTCTATACCTGTTTTTAGATAGACTGATGACCTTCCTCTTCAAACTGTCTCCCCAACTCTCAACGCTGGTTCCTTCCAAGTAGACCACCCCTTCCTCTCACCACCAATGGCACTACTACTCTGGAAATGTCTATAATAGTTGCTTTACATTGTATTGTTGCATTTCAATTCTGGTACTTAATTCTATTTTTAGCACTACAATGAAGTATTCTACTGACCTCTGAAGAGAGAGTTGCTTGTTTTTATGCTAGCTGTCCAGCTCTTTGACTATGTGCTTTTACAGGAAGAGCGTCTTCTAAATGTCTGTTAACACTAGAACCACTGGGCCTCAAGCTCACGAGCAGTCATTCTGACTCCAACATTCTAACAGTGTAATTGAGAACATTTCATATATGCTATTGCAAAAACAGTAATTTGGTTGTGTTTATGAAGGTCGTAGGTAACATTGGAATATAATTTTAAAAAATTAGACCATAGCATTTCCATTAGTTTATTTTACTATAGGATATACTGTATGTAAAAATATAAACACACAAAAAACACAACATGTGTCACGAGTCCGACCGAAGGTGGCTCCCCTTCCCGTTCGGGTGGCGCTCGGCGGTCGTCGTCGCCAGCCTACTAGCTGCCACTGATTTCTTTCCTCCCCCTTCTTATATGTTTATTGGTATCACCTGTTTTGAGTTTGTTGTAATTAGTTGGGCTTTATTAGTCAGCCGGCCCGTCCATTTCTTTATGTGGGATTGATTATGGTAACCCTGGGGTTTGATACAGACGAACGTGTTGTATGTTTGTGTCTAGTGCTGGACTGTTTCGTTCCCCGTGTCTGGGGCATTTTGTTTTGAGCACCCAGTGTTTAGTGGGATGGCCGTGGTTCACCGTGTGTGCATTAAAAGAGCACTATATTGAACTCTCTGTTTTCCTGCGCCTGACTTCCCACTCACGACACCCAGTACTTTACAACATTTCATATGTTCAATCAATTTTGTTTGGGGAATGCCTTTATTACAACTATGAAACTAAAAGCATATATGTTGGAACACGGCAACAGTTTACTTTTATAACAAAATAAATAAAATACCCCAACCACAAAGACGCAAGACGTGCGGTCAAATTATGAAAACATCAGTAAAGCCTAAACATCATTATAAGCTCCAAGTGTCAAGGACGGAGGGGGGCATGACTTTACATTTTTCTTATATATGAGCTGTCAAAATGACTGCTTTAGCGGTTTTAGTTTGAAAGAAAATGTACATAAGCTATGGTATACTTAATCATATTAATAAGTGTATAGCCTATAGAATAAAACGTATGCATGGCTAAATCATTAAGGGTGTCGAATTAACTTCTGGTACATAGGCCTCAGACAAATGGTTAAAGGACTGCTGCAAATTGTTTCCAGACATTTTCAGACCTTCTGCCATCTTATCTCTGGCAGCAGGCATGAATCCAAGGACATTCATTGTTATTTAAACTTACCATAAGAGTTCACTTCCTGTTGTTGAGTGGAAAGAGAAAAAATCTTACCTGTTGTGTAACAGAAAGACTTGTATTGCCGTAAAAATCATAGGAATCCTTCAGACAGGAAATGCTGCTTTGCAAATAACTATCTTGGGAACTATATTTACTCAAGTACCACTAGTGGGTAAATACTACACCAACCCATTGAGACACAGACTTGAACTCTTTCATTGATTCATTTAAAAAAAGGGAAGTATTTCACAAGAGAGAAAACAAGAAAACATGAATGAGCAGTGAATGTGCAAGCAAATACTGTACACCTCCTTGTCCCCAGGGCTCGGTGTGTGAATAAGATCCCACCCTCTGATTTCCTATTTACAGTCATCTGGCTTCTTTAAGACACGACTGGTTGTTGTTAAAAGTAGCACTTTAACATTATTCAAGAAGTAGTACACCATCTTGTTTCACCAATCACTTTAGAGCTGCATTGTCAACACTCACTTATCCCAATTTCTTATAAGACAAAATGACATATATTCCAGAAAGAATTTAACGTCAAACGGCTTATATGTAATTATGTTACTTCTGATTGCCATATTACACAATCAAAGGAATATTGTTCAAGCTGTAAAAGGTTGCTTGCCCTAGGGTGCTTATATACCCTATTTCCAGTGTACTACTTCTTGAATAATGTTAGAGTGCTACTTTGAACTACATGCAGGGTTGGGGAGTACCTCATTACATGTAGTCACTTACATGCAATCTGATTACAAAAAACAAAATAATCAGTTACTATAACAACAAAACTCTGATTACACATACTTTTTAAAACCTAGATTTGTATTTAATGGATTACTTTAATTTCATAATGTGTTTGCGAGAGAAAAAAATACATTATGCCACAGTTCTGTTTTCTCAATGACATTCCAATCAGAATTGAAAAAAAGGTGTTTCAATTTGTTCCATCTGAGTGAGTCTGACCACAGGTCAGAGACCTCTATGATGACACACCAAAAGATTCTTTATTGTCTTCTTCTGCCTCTTAAGGGAAAAGTAAATGGAAAGTACATAAAAGTAATCAGATTATGTTATTGAGCTTGGGTAATCCAAAAGTTACATTACTGATTATAATTTAACAGGTAACTAGTAACTGTAACATATTACATTTAAAAAGTAACCTACCCAACCCTGACTACATGTATCACAAATCCATTTCTGTAGGAACATCTGGATAGTGTATCTTCTACATTTGGCCAACCATGTGTTTTACACCTTGTAGTTGAAGAAAAGTGGTCATTCAAAGGAGACAAACTTAAGTCTCCAGTCCAGCTCTTTCATCCTAAAGAGAAATTAAGTTGTCAATAAGCCTATTTTACTCAGTCATAAAGCATCTGGGAACTTGTGCTTTTCCACAGCTGGAGGCAACAGGACTACAAACCTAGAATCTGGAGACCATTAGGCAGATTGATAGCAGATAAACAACCAAAATGTTGTTTTCGACAACACAGTCCAAACAACGCAGGTTCAATCAATGTAATGGTAAAGTGTAATTATTGCTGTGTTTCATTCTTGAACTACACAGTTGGTATCAAATAAAATGCATTTTATTAGCCACTCTCGCATTGCGGAATGAAAGCTGATGTAAGATAATGTGCAGTCTGAATTTAAACGGAACGGTTTCTGTAATTAAGGTGTAGTTATTATTATTATTTTTTGTTCTATTGCACTGGGAAGAAAGCAATGTATTACAGTCTGTCACAAACATGAATAGTGCAAAAATACATTTACGGACAGAGAGCAAAGTGAGCTATGTGTGTAGGGGGTGTGTCTTCCATTGAGCAGGCTACTACCATGAAGTCACCATGTCTACCATGCCATCACTCTAGACTTACACTCCCTTGTTTTGCTTCCAGTCTACTAAACTTGAACAACACCACATCAAGTATCCTGTTATAGGCCAAGCAGAATTACTGGGCCAGAATAAACCCAATAAGGTTGGGCAATGAAAGATCCTAGTCAGGGAAAAATGCACAGAAGCAGGTACAGTAAATCCCAGGAAGAATAGATACGTTCTCTCAGCTATTAACAGCAACCTATCCAGCCTAGTCATGAATGAAGTGGCAAGAGCTCTCTCTCTCTCAATTCCATTTAACGGGCTTTATTGGCATGGGAAACACATGTTTACATTGCCAAAGCAAGTGAAATAGATAATAAACAAAACAAAAACAAACATCTCTTTCTCTGTCTGTATGTGGGTGCGTGCTTTTCAGCGTTGTCTGTATGTGTCTGCGTGCTTGTGTGTGTGTTTGTGTGTGTGTGTGTGTGTGTGTGTGTGCTTGTGTGTGTGTGCAAGGTTTGTGTGTGTGTGTGTGTGCGTGTGCGTGTGCATGTGTGTGTGTGTGTGTGTGTGTGTGTGTGTGCAAGGTGTAAAAGGTTTGAAAGGGTTCATAGGGGCTTCGCAAAATCGTTCCAAGGACAAATTAAGTTAGCCACAGTTTCTGGTTGCAGTTACAGCTGCTGTCTGCTATTAAAAGCCCAAAGTTCCCTTAGCAACACTTAACTCCCTCTGAAACACATTCCTCAGATGCATTAAAGATGCATACGACTAGGCTAAAGCTTATGGTCAGCTGACAAGCTGGGAGACAACACTTGTGTCATCAGTGAGCCAGAAAAATGAGCCAGAAAAATAAAAGGCTGCCTTTATATATATAGAAATTACATTTGGTTCTGTTAAGACATCAACCCCAATGGCCTATAGACAGCATGTTAAGTTAAGCTGTCATTTAGTGGTTATGGTTTCAGCATTGGCAATGTGAAAAGATGTTCTCACCCCATCCAGCTTTTAGATGTTGGATGACAGTTTTGGTTGGTGCAGTTGTCAGAATGCTGTTCATTGACTACAGCTCAGCATTCAACACCATTGTCCCCTCTAAGCTTTTCACCAAGCTGAGAATCCTGGGACTGAACACCTCCCTCTGCACCTGGATCATGGACTTCCTTAAGGTCGACCCCAGGTGGTGAGGGTAGGCAACATCACCTCCACCACACTGACCCTCAACATGGGGGCCCCACAGGGGTGTCTGCTTAGTCTCGTCTTGTGCTCCCTGTTCAACCACGACTACGTAGCCACGCATGACTCAAACACTATCATCAAGTTTCCTGACGACAAGACGGTGGTAGGCATGATCACCGGCGACAATGAGACAGCCTATAGGGAAGAGGTCCGTGACCTGGCAGTGTGGTGCCGGAACAACAACCTCTCTTTCAACGTCAGTAAGACCAAGGAACTGATTGCCCCCATCCACATCGACAGGGATGCAGTGGAGCTTCAAGTTCCTCTGTGTCCAAATCACTAAAGACTTAAAATGGTTCACACATACACACAGTTGTGAAGAAGGTGCGACAGCACCTCTGCCCTCTCAAAAGGTTAAAACGGTTTGACTTGGGCCAAATGATCTGTTCCAACGTCTAGTGGAAAGCCTTCACAGAAGATTGGAGGTTATTATAGCAGCAAAGGGGGGACGGGGGGACGGACATCTCCATATGAATGCCCATGACTTTGGAATTAAATGTTCGATGAGCAGGTGTCCACATACTTTTGGCTATGTAGTATATTTATTTTTGTATTATTTTTTGGAGGGATAAAAAAACTCAATATACCTTTAAATAACTAAAACCAAATTGAAACTATGTAGAAAAAAATCATGGATCTACATTAATACAGTTTCTTGCCTGTGTCCAACTCGCTTATAATCACCTCAATGAAAGCTAGACAGCCAGGAAGAAAACAATTTTTCAAAAATAATGGGAAATAAAAATGTTGGGTAAATTTTGATGGCGAGGAAATATATTTAAAAAATTGTGCACATGTGGCCCTCAGACAAATTGTGATTGACACCGCTGGATAAGGTCATCAACCTAACCGAATGTAGCAGACGTAAAAGAAACCAGCTACCGGTAAGTTATTTGCCATCCTTTGTCCATAGCAGGGTGTCCCAAGCTCTATCTGTGTAGTGCTGTGACTGGAACGAATTGCAAAAATCGCTGAAGTTGGAGACTTTTATCTCCCTCACCAACATCAAACATCAGCTATCTGAGCAGCTAACCGATCGCTGCAGCTGTACATAGTCTATCGGTAAATAGCCCACCCATTTTCACCTACCTCATCCCCATACTGTTTTTATTTATTTACTTTTCTGCTCTTTTGCACACCAATATCTCTACCTGTACATGACCATCTGATCATTTATCACTCCAGTGTTAATCTGCAAAATTGTAATTATTCGCCTACCTCCTCATGCCTTTTGCACACATTGTATATAGACTCCCCTTTTTTTTCTACTGTGTTATTGACTTGTTAATTGTTTACTCCATGTGTAACTCTGTGTTGTCTGTTCACACTGCTATGCTTTATCTTGGCCAGGTCGCAGTTGCAAATGAGAACTTGTTCTCAACTAGCCTACCTGGTTAAATAAAGGTGAAATAAAAAAAATTTAAAAAAAATAAAAAAAACGTGCACCCAGGGTGTCCCAAGGACCATTTTGGAAAACCCTGGTCCATAGTGAAGGGATGGATCAGGTTTTACTTTGGTCTTTAATTTTGAGATTTTTTCAAAACAAATCAATTGTTCACCAGCCTTTTAAGGTAATATTGAAATCCTCTAAATGCTTCAAATATTTAGATACATATTCTGGCATATGGCTCAGTCCTGCAAGGAAGTATTTATTTTAGGAAGCAATAACATAACATGATAAGCTATTTTAAATGATCTGCCACTGTCTACTTTGTAGACCATGATGCAAGTTTATCGTTGATATTGAAAATAAAAATGCATTAGTTGTTATACTGCTGATGAAACTCACAAATGTAATTCACAGTTATGTTCAAATGTTCAATAATGCTATGCACGTACTAGAGAGAATATTTACAGAGGTACAACACATTCAATAAAACATTGCAAAAAAAAACATTTCAAACAGTTATTAAATTCTTACCGTGAGCCATTATCGCGTTGACGTACTGCTGGGTAATAGTCTGTATTAGGCTGTTGAAAGTATTCTCTACTCTGCGCAGCTACTCTGACTGAACGAAAGTTGATATTTGTAGTGGTCATGCGCGTCACCAAAATCCATTGGTAGTCGACTCCTTCCTTTCACAATTTTGCGGAAGCTGACGGTATAATGCATAACCTGCGGTGGGAAGTCATCGGGGCGTGTTGGTTTTCTTCCGTCGAACGCCCACGTGCGCGTGCTCACATCCATGAGCAAGCACGCACGCACTCACACAGAAACATCCACATACACCCTATTGACCTTGTAGCGACCTCGTCCTATATAATAGTTGCACAATTTCCTGCATACATTTGTGTGACAATAGGGAATGGGGAAGACATTTTACTTTAGTCATCATGTCAGGAATAACATGTACATCAATGTCAAAATACAATTTCATTCTAGGAAATATACTGAACAAAAATCTAAACTCAACATGCAACAATTTCAACAATTTTTCTGAGTTCCAGTTCATATAAGGAAATCAGTCAATGGAAATACATTAATTAGGCCCTAATCTAGGGACTTCACATGACAGGGCAGGGGTGCAGCCATGGCTGGGCCTGGAAGGGCATAGGCCCACTCACTTGGGAGCCTGTCCCAACCAATCAGAATAAGTTTTTCCCCACAAAAGGACTTATTAGAGACAGAAATACTCCTCAGTTTCATCTGTTGTCCGGGTGGCTAAACTCAGATGATCCCACAGGTGAGAAGCCGTATGTGGGTGTCCAGGGCTGGCGAGGTTACACGTGGTCTGCAGTTGTGAGGCTGGTTGGACGTACTGTCAAATTCTCTAAAACGACTTTGGAGGTAGAGAAATTAACATTCAATTCTCTGGCAAGAGCTCTGGTGGACATTAATGCAGTCAGCATACCAATTGTGTGCTCTTTCAAAATGTAGACATCTTTGGCATTGTGTGACAAAACTGCACATTTTAGAGTTTCCTTTAATTGTACCCAGCACAAGGTGCACCTGTGTAATAATCTTGCTGTTTAATCAGCTTCTTGATATGCCATACTTCTCAGGTGGATGGATTACATTGGCAAAGGAGAAATGTCAGCCACGTCGCAGACACCGACGTCTTGCTCCCGGATAAGCTAAACACCTTCTTCGCCCACTTTGAGGAGAACATATTGCCAACGACACGGGCCGCTCCCGAGGCATTTAAGCGTGTTAATCCTCGCAAGGCTGCCGGCCCAGACGGCATCGCTAGCAGCGTCCTTTAAGCATGTGCAGACCAGCTGGTTGGAGTGTTTACGGACATATTTAATCTCTCCCTATCCCAGTCCGCTATTCCCATTAGCTTCAAGATGTCCACCATTGTTCCTGTACCCAAGAAAGCAAGGGTAATTGAACTTAAGGACTATCGCCCAGTAGCACTCACTTCTGTCATCATGAAGTCATTTAAGAGGCTAGTTAAGGATCATATCACCTCCACCTTACCCAACACCTTAGACTTACTGCTATGTGCATACCAATCCAATATATCCATGGATGATGCAATCGCCATCGCACTGTATCTATGCCATCTGAACAACAGGAATACCTATGTAAGAATGCTGTTCATTGACTATCACTCAGCCTTCAACACCACAGTACTCTACAAGCTCATCATTAAGTTTGTAGCCCTGGGTCTGAACCCTGCCCTGTGCAACTGGGTCTTGGACTTCCCGACGGTCCGCCCCCAGGTGGTGACGGTATGCAACAAATAAAATAAAATCTAATCAAACTTTATTTGTCACATGCGCCGAATACAAGTGTAGACCTTACTGTGAAATGACTACATTCAAGCCCTTAACCAACAGGGCAATTCAATAAGAGTTAAGAAAATGAACTAAAGTTAAAAAATATTCAAAGTAACACAATAATATTTATTTTACCGTTATTTAACTAGGCAAGTCAGTTAAGAACAAATTCTTATTTTCAATTACATTTAGGAACAGTGGATTAGCTGCCTTGTTCAGGGGCAGAAGGACAGATTTGTACTTTGTCAGCTTGGGGATTTGATCTTGCAACCTTTCAGTTACTAGTCCAACACTCTTACCACTAGGCTATAACAATAACATGGCTATATACAGGGGGTACCAGTACAGAGTCAGTGTGCGAGGGTACAGGTTAGAGGTAATTTGTTCATGTTGGTAAGGGTGAAGTGGCTATGCATAGATAATAATCAGTGAGTAGCAGCATTGTACAAAACAAATGGAGGGTGGGGGGAAGGTGAATGTAATAGTCCTGTGGTAATTTGATTAATTGTTCAGCAGTCTAATGGCTTGGGGTGGTCCACGATCAGCTCCTTTGTCTTGCTCACATTGAGGGAGAGGTTGTTGTCCTGGCACCACACTGCCAGTTCTCTGACCTCCTCCCTATAGGCTGTCTCATCGTTGTCGGTGATCAAGCCCACCACTGTTGTGTCGTCAGCAAACTTAATGATGATGTTGGAGTTGTATTCGGCCACGCAGTCGTGGGTGAACAGGGAGTACAGTAGGGGACTAAGTACACACCCCTGAGGGGCCCCAGAGTTGATGATCAGCATGGCAGACTTGTTGTTGCCTACCCTTACCACCTTCACCACGCTGATCCTCAACACAGGGGCCCCACAAGGGTGCATGCACAGCCCCCTTCTGTACTCCCTGTTTACACATGACTGGGAGGCCACACAGTTGTGAAGAAGGTGCGACAAAAAAGGTTTGGCTTGGGCCTTGAAATCCTCAAAAAGTTACACAGCTGCACCACTGAGAGCATCTTAACTGGTTGCATCAATGCCTGGTATGTCAGCAGCACCGCCCTCGATCGCATGGCACTACAAAGAGTGGTGCATACAGCCCAATACATCACTGGGGCCGAGCTCCCTGCCATCCAGGAACTCTATATCAGGCTGTGAGTAAGGAAGGCCCAGAAAATTGTTAGACTCCAGCCACCCAAGCCATAGACTGTTCTGTCTGCTTCAGCATTGCAAGCGGTACCGCTGCATCAAGTCTGACACCAACAGGCTTCAGAAAAGCTTCTATACCCATGCCATAAGAATGATAAATAGCTAACTAAATAGCTAACAAAATGTCCACACAAACTATCTGAGTTGACCCTTTACTTTTGCACTGTCTCTATGCACACACAGGACCCTACATACTCACGCACACTAACACTCCAACACACACACACACACACACACACACACACACACACACACACACACACACACACACACACACACACACACACACACACACACACACACACACACACACACACACACACACACACACACACACACACACACACACACACCTTTATACGGACTATGCACACGCACACACACTCACATACAATCATCAAATACGCTGCTGCTACTCTGTTTATCATATATCCTGATCCCTAGTCACCTAGTCATACAGTACATACCTCTATCATGCTAGTATCCCTGAACATTGTATATTTGCTACTGGAACTGACTGACTCTATACATAGTATGCTTACTTACTTTCTTGTGTTCTTATTTCTTACTTAAATTTATTGTCTGATTTTTTGTTCCTCCTTATGTTATATGTAGTAGTACATTGTTATTGATTACTGCATTGTCGGAGTTAGAGCTTGCAAGAAAGGCATTTCACTGTATTTGTGCATGTGACATTGAAACATGATACTAGAACTTTCACACCATTATAACATGCACTGTAAAGAGGCTGCTGTGAATTTAACTTACAGGCAGCTCAGTGGAAAGGACAATTCTGTATGTCATATTACACTGTACCTCACCTGAAATTCATTGAGGGGAAGGTTTTACATTTCAGTATTTTACTGTAATTATAGCGGATTGGTGCAATCAGGTTGGCAGCTAGGCAAAGTGTTTACGCATCACAGCATAGCATCCAAAATAGAGCGTTGTCTAACTTTTTGTTTTGCTTTGGTGAGGGGTGTGTGTTTTATTGGGCACATGCGAGGATAGTGTGTATTGTCCCCCTGGTTTACATTAGCCGTTTTGCAGGTTTTACTGAATACAGTGCCTTCAGAAAGTATTCATACCCCTTGATTTATTCCACATGTTGTTGTGTGTTACAGCCTGAATTCAAAATTGATTCAAATTATTTTTTTTCTCACTCATCTACACACAATACCCAATTCTGGCAAAGTGAAAAAATGTTTTTATACATTTTTGCTAATGTATTGAAAATGAAAGACAGAAAGAGCCATTTACATAACTATTCCCACCCCTGAGTCAATACTTGGTAGAAGCACCACAATTAGTGGATTCAGCTATTTCAGCCCCACCCGTTGCTGACAGGTGTATAAAATAAAGCACACAGCCATGTAATCTCCATAGACAAACATTGGCAGCAGAATGGCCTTACTGAAGAACTCAGTGACTTTCAACGTTGTCTGTACTCGTTTGCAACATTCACTACCGAGTTACAAACTGCCTCTGGAAGCAACATCAGCCTAAGAACTGTTCGTCGAGAGCTTCATGAAAATGGGTTTCCATGGCCGAGTAGTCGCACACAAGCCTTAGATCACCATGCGCAATGGAGTGGTGTAAAGCTCGCCGCCATTGGACTCTGGAGCAGTGGAAATGCGTTCTCTGGAGGGATGATTCACACTTCAGCATCTGGAAGTCTGATGGACGAATCTGAGTTTGGCGGATGCCAGGACATTCTAGACGATTCTGTGCTCCCAATGGTGTGGCAGTTTGGGGAAGGCCCTTTCCTGCATCAGCATGACGACAATGCCCCCGTGCAAAAAGGGAGGACCACACAGAAATTGTTTGTCGAGATTGGTGTTGAAGAATTTGACTGGCCTGCACAGAGTCCTCACCTCAACTCCATCAAACACATTTGAGATGAATTGGAAACCAGACTGCAAGCCAGACCTAACCAACATCAGTGCCTGAGCTCACTAATGCTCTTGTGGCTGAATGGAAGCATGTCACCGCAGCAATGTTCCAACATCTAGTGGAAAGCCTTCACAGAAGATTGGAGGTTATTATAGCAGCAAAGGGGGGCAATACTTTTGGCTATATAGTATATTTATTTATTTATTATTTTTTTGAGGGATAAAAAACTCAATATACCTTAAAATAACTAAAACCAAATTGAAACTGTGTAAAAAGAATCATGGATCTACATTCATACAGTTTCTTGCCTGTGTCCAGCTCGCTGATAATCACCTCAATGAGAGCTAGACAGCCAGGGAGAATACAATTTTTCAAAAATAATGGAAGATAACAATTTTGGGTCAAATTTGATGGTGAGGAAATATATTTTAAAAATTGTGCACATGTGGCCCTCAGACAAATTGTGATTGACACCGCTGGATAAGGTCATCAACCTAACCGAATGTAGCAGACGTAAAAGAAACCAGCTACCGGTAAGTTATTTGCCATCATTCGTCCATAGCAGGGTGTCCCAAGCTCTATCTGTGTAGTGCTGAGTCAAAAACCAAAACGTGCACCCAGGGTGTCCCGAGGACCATTTTGGAAAACCCTGGTCCATAGTGAAGGGATGGATCAGGTTTTACTTTGCTCTTTAGTTTTGAGATTTTTTTTCTAAACAAATCAATTGTTCACCAGCCTTTTAAGGTAATATTGAAATCCTCTAAATGCTTCAAATATTTAGATACATATTCTGGCATATGGCTCAGTCCTGCAAGGAAGTATTTATTTTAGGAAGCAATAACATAACATGATAAGCTATTTTAAATGATCTGCCACTGTCTACTTTGTAGACCATGATGCAAGTTTATCGTTGATATTGACTGGCCAATAAAAATAAAATATTAAGATGGGCAAAAGAACACAGACCCTGGACAGAATAACTCTGCCTAGAATGTCAGTCTGAGATAGAGACGGTGGCAGAAACATTATGTACAAAATAAGTTACAAATAACGCGAAAAAACACACACAATAGCACAATTGGTTAGAAGCTCTTAAAACGGCAGCCATCTCCTCTGACGCTATCATAAATTCTCCCTAAACCATAGAGAAAGAGGGCTCTGGATAGTTAGAACCCGTTTTAGCATGGATAGTGTCATTAACAGGGTGGAAAGTGCTATGGGTTAAATTCCATCGAGGTCAGCAGGAGGGGTCATCCAATGAAATGAAACCCTGAGCAAACATTCCATAACGGCAGTAAATCACCAACCTTAGCTAGATACCTGTTCAGACCATACACACTCCAGCAGACTAGGTATGCACTTTTCCAGTTTATTTACGAAATGCCAATACACTCGTAGAAGTAGAAGAAGAAAATATTTACTACTTAAAATTATGAAAAGCTCTTAATGGCGGCAGAGATACTGGATATAATGATGAGAAGCATGTGTCTCCGCCCTAAGAACGGGATTCGTTGTCCACATAGCGGAGCTGTCAAGCTCCTGCCTATCCCTCTCTTTGGATTGGTGGACAAATTTAGCAATTTCAATACTTTTTTGAATATTCGATGAGGGGCGTTGATGTCAACCGCCTGTAATCAGTGGAAAGTGAGATGCTATGAATATGCATAGACCGTCTCTAATTTCGAACTTCGATATAAAGCATTTTTTCTCAAAGCTGCTGATAGGTCACGTGCACACTTATATCAGTACACTCGTAACAACTTAAGCATTACAAAACTTCTATTAGATCAAATAAGCGTCCCATATCATAACAGCAATACATTATTATCTTGACTATAGTCAACACTCTCTCATTGCCTCCCATACAAAAACTCCTTACTTTGCTTAATAATGAATGATCTGCTTAACATGGCAATGGACAGAACCATATCGCTTCGCCTCTTACTCTTTGATGGTGCTGTCCGATGGTATAACTGAAGACGCCATTTGCCAGGATAGAACGTGTGCTATATTTCCATATCTATGCCAAAACCCACAGCCATAGAAGACAACCTCCCTGTTTCTCTGTGCCACATGCAAGTCATCAGACCTGACAGTATGAAAGAGATTATTTTTGGAGATCATTTTTGAACTTCATATGAAAGACATTTTTTGAACTTCATATGAAAGACAGACTGGTTCATGTTGACAAACCTGTTAGAGATAGGGGGCAGTATTTCCCCTTTGGATGAATTACGTGCCCATAGTGAACTGCATCAAAATCTGTCCTAAATTGCTCATATATGCATATTATTATTAATATTGGATAGAAAACACTCTGAAGTCTCTAAAACCGTTTTAATTATGTCTGTGAGTATAACAGAACTCACAGGGCAGGCAATCTTCCAAACTAGTTTTGAAATCCTGAAAGTTGGGGCAACTTTGACGTCATCACCCCCTCCCTTCCCAACAAGTTATGGATCTGGAAACACTTCCTACGTCTTCCACTAGATGTCCTCATTCAGTAGAAAGTGTAATGGAGCATTTGCTGTGAACTTTGACCTAATGGGAAGGAAAGTAGTAGGTGTCACAAAATAATTCAATTTTGTTGAGGCACGTTTGCGTTTGAGTGCTTCGGCTGTTCCAATCAGATCCAGATGAAAACGAATGATCCGGTTGGAATGCTATTGGATATATATGATTATAACATCCTGAAGATTTATTCTGCACTTAGTTTGACCAGTTTCGTCGACCTGTAATATGTCATTTGGAAGTTTTGATGCAAAGTTATCCTGGACCAGAAGTCATTTTTGGGGCATTTGAGCTGAAAGTGGTAGCAAATGCTGCTACTTGGACACTAGAATTGAACTATGAAACAAAACGATTTATTGTTGAACTAGGACTCCTTGCACTACATTCTGATGAAAGATCATCAAAGGTAAGGGATATTTATGTTGTAATTTTGTATTTCTGTTGACTCCAACATGGCGGAGAAATATTGTTACGTCTGAGCGCCGTCTCAGATTATTGTAATGTTAGGCTTTTTCCGTAACGTTAAAAACTAAATGTGACACAGCGGTTGCATTAAGAACCAGTGTATCTTTAATTATATGTAGAACATGTATCTTTAGTCAAAGTTTATGATGAGTATTTCTGTTATCTGGCGTAGCTTTCTATAATTCCTCCGGATATTTTGGAGAATTTTCTGAACATGGCGTCAATGTAAACCGAGATTTATGGATATAAAATGCATATTATCGAACAAAACATAAATGTACTGTGTAACATGTCATATGACTGTCATCTGATGAAGATTTTCAAGAAGTTAGTGATTGATTTTTTTTATCCTGCTTTTGTGATTTTTAGATTTTGCTGGAAAAAATGGTTTGGTGGTGGTCTAACATAAATATATGTTGTGTTTTCGCCGTAAAACATTTTAAAAATATGACACGCTGGGTAGATGAACAAGGTGTTTATCTTTCATTTGAGGTATTGGACTAATGGAAACATAGCATAAGTACAAGTAATGCACACCAACACAGGTTTTCTGTGTTAAGAATATTTACTACATATTGAATGGTCCAATAAGGCACACAACAACATGATCATGGGTGAAAGTATTGACATCAGAAACAAACAGAATATGACAGAAATGCTTATTTTTTTTAACTTTTTTTTTTACAAAATACAAAACTTCCTGTTAATGGGAAATGATAAAATCCTTGTAAATCAATGTAAATAAGAATTTGTTCTTAACTGACCTGCCTAGTTAAATAAAGGTTAAATAAAAACAAAACAAAAAAAACAGAATGGTACAAGTAGAGTGCAGTAACTGTCATATAACAGAGTCATATAACACTCCTCTTTATACAGTAACACAGTTCATGCTTTCCTTCTGTTCTGGATAATTCCAAATCTGTGAAAAAAGATACACGAATAAGATTGAATTTGATAACCTATGGAAAATGACTGAAAACAAATAACATCCATGTGTAAAATAGTTACATACAACACAAACATACATAAAATCATATTAGAAAATAGCAAGACATATATACAGGCCAACTGTAGATGGTGCAGAGTGATGTCATCGTTACAGACAAACTTACCAAACTCAGAGCTCAAACCTCAGTTGACTTCCCAATGACCGCATTTTGAACCTGTGGGGAAAATGACCAGAACATCAATTCATGCCTCCCATTGACATCACAGCATGATTATTTTTTTTAAAGGTCAACTTTTTGTAATGCTTTATTTAAACTGTACAGATGTAGTTGGGGATAGAGATGAAGAGGGGAGACACAGGAGGAAAGGTGGACCAGGTGTCCGGTGCACAACATCAATGCATGGTTCAGTGAACATATGACATAAGCCTAATAGCATGATATTCATGGGAAAATGAACAGCTCATGGTTAGTCTCAACACACACCTTGGGAGGATCCTTAGTCAGGCCAGGTGGTTTGGGTGGGAGCGAGGGTGACGTGGTTTTTACTGTAGACCAGATGGGACTCTTAGCCTTGTGGGGGTCGTTGTCTTCAGGTCTGCGGGCTAGAGGCTCCTTCAGGCTGACGATGGAGGCGCACACAGAGGAGGCAGAGCTGCTGAAGCCGCTCACGCTCTCTCCCGAAGACTCGGAGCTGTCCACTGGAAAAGGAAGGGAAACTAATCTGAAAGGATTGAGGGGCAGTATACACCAGGGTCCATATCATAAACCATCTCAGAGTAGGAGTGCTTACTCATTCTGATTTAAAAGAATTAACTCATCCGCTTTGTGCCTGGCAGTTCTCTGTCTTTAGTTACATCATATAGTGGAACATAGATCCCCTCTCATGTTAATAATAAAGCACACAGAATTTATTGCCTGTTTGACAAAAGCCCATTTGACCAGATCTGGTCTGTGTTGAGGCATCCACAGTAGCCAGACAGTAAAACAGACAGACCCTCCACAAACCCGTTCCAATTCATTTTAATCAAGTTAAAGCTAATTTAATGCATTTCTTCACAATTTAAACACTAAAACGCTATTTTGAAAACAGCGAAAACAAGCAAAATTGACTACAGCCATGATAACCTTTTGCTGCTGTCGTGTCTGTGACTATTGATTAATGTGAAGACTGTTGTATTATCAAATACAATTCTCGGTGTAATTAGTATTATGTGAGTAAACTAATCATGTAAACTTCAAGAAACTAGGAAGTCTGGGCACCACTGAAAAATGTTTATATAGTCTTTATTTCCAAAATCGACTCTTCAGATATTTTTTATATCTTATCAATTAGTCTTCTATTAATGTACCATTATTACCTCATCAGTTCTCATTACTGAAGAACGCAAACTCTTGGATATCTGCACGAACCCTAGCCTAAATGATGAATCAGCGATATACAAATTTGCTTAATTATTCATTTACTAACTAACTAAATGACCACAGAAATACATAAACAAACATAGTTATTGGTTACTAACTCAATGCATTGATAAGTCCGTAGTGGGCTAAACCGGATGACAGCTTGATAGACAATGGAGAGGGATGGAGACAGCGAAAGAGTGGGAGAGACAAAATTGATTCACTACACACAGTTGATAATTATATGAATTTAAATACTAATCCTTTGCACATGAACGGCCTCTCTCTCGACCATAATTGCAATGTATTTATTTACACCCGTATGTCGTTGTTGTCTTCTGTTGGAATCGCCGGTCCGTCTGCTGGAGATTCAGTTCATCAGAGTCTCTAGTTAACTTCCCCAGAAGTCACCATGTATTTCGTGGTTGTAGCTTTCTCCGCGGCTCTGGATAGTGTCTGTTGTAATGGATACGTCAGGCGGACAGTTGATCGTTGCATAGAATAGATGCTTCCGCGGTTGTCAGTATTCTCATACTAGATTCACGTCATATCCAGCTGCAGACTAGTAATACTACGTCTAGGATTTACTCTTATTCTGTAGTGATTGATAGTCTCAGAGTTGAACCATTTCCGACTGTGTAGCTGTCTGGTCTCCTGGGCCTATAGAGTTGTAGCTCTTAACCATTTCAACATGTAGTGTCAGCTCCATATTTTCTGGTCTAATGTAAATTTCACCAGGAGCGGGTTATATACAATTCTGAGGAAAGGGCGGTCCATGACGCCGACATAATGTCTATGCTCACGTGGGCCTGGCCCCTGATTTGGTTAACTTTATATGAAAACCCATAATTTCTCATTTAGAAGGTTAACATCACATTACATCTTTTCACAAATAATGTCATGTTTAATCACATACGTTTCACAATATTTTGATGTAAACCCCATAATTAAGAAGTGTACACAACCAAAGACACAGTAATGAGTTTTTCCCGTCCTTCATAAGATCACCAAATAAAACACACTCGTCATGACTGTCCTTTAATTGTCCACGGACCACTCCCACGTTCTCAAACATAGAAATATTGTTTAATTATTCAAACTTTTGATGTCCAAGGGACTCTCAGTGTTCCACAGTTTACATTCCAATCTCGAACACTACAGAGTGTAGGGGCAGCATATTTTATGACTGACCATAAAACAGCTGACTTCCCGCTCTCCCCCTCTACGAGAGAGCACGGCTGTAGAGCGGACCCACTGTAACCTGATCCTTCAGATCGTCACAGGAGAGTTATGACACTGCTTTTGCTTCATTCCCCTGAGTCGATATTAGACTTATCATTCTACAAACATTAGCTGCTATGCACAAGTTTAGCACTAGGATTAAAAACTGTAGTTTAGTTTCATGTGAAGTCAAACAGCAGTTACCCAGGCATCTACAGCCATCTTCCACCTCTGCACTGTTTTAAGAGAAATATTGCGCTGTTGACATCAGATGCCTCAGCTTGATGCGAGGAAGAGAGTCTGACATATGAGACTTAAAGTGATAGTTCACCCAAATTACAAAATTCCATTTGTTTCCTTACTCTTTAAACAGGATTTAGACAAGGAGAGACAAGCATTCATGCTTTGGTTTTCTTTACCCAGTTGGTGTCACAAAATGATAAGCATTTTCATCAAAAGACCAATACAAGTCAATATCCCTCAAAGTAGCATGCTTTACATTTCAAACATGCTACCTTCCTTATTAAAGCCACTCACTCAGTAGATTCTGACTCCCGCTCTCCTGGTCCATGTCATCCTCATCCAGGACCCCAGGGCTCTCCGAATACACCCCTTGACCCCCAGCAACCCCCCTCAGCTTCGGGCCGCACAGGTACACCCCCGTAGGGGAGGACAGGGACCCTCTCCCCGAGGAGGAAGAGGAGTGGCTGTCGGAGGTTGACAAACAGCTCCCCGATTCAAAGGAGTTTGGCCGCCTCACCGGAAACCCGCCCTGCAAGCCAGACGTCCCCGAGGAGGCCAACGCCTTGGATTCTGGGAGGGCCAGATGAGATCAAATTGTATGAGATGGGACTGGACGTGATTGAGACAACAAGAGAATTGCCAAAGTAGGAACAACTAGGATTGGGCAAAAACATCTATGATGGTGTGAATTTCTTAATCTGAATATCCATTCCATTCAGAATTGAATTACAATATTAGATGAGTTTGATGAATGAATACATAATAATAATGGGATGAATTGAATACCAATGGAATTAAACTTGTCCTAATGTAATCTCTATAGTATGCTATGGATTTGTACCTCTTCCCATCAGAGCACAGTTGACTGCCCTGTCATTGATGGCTGCGTCGCTAGGCTGGATATCCATGAAGGGCTTGTTCCCGATACCCATGAACACCCTCTCCTGCATATGGATCTCTGGAATAAAGCAACCACAATAATAACATTGACCTAGATAAACTGTCACAGGTCAACCATTCTTGGAGCGAGGCACAATATGATACCATAGACAGAAATAAGTAGACTGCAGGGCTCGCCAACCCTGATCCTGGAAAGCTACCATCCTGTAGGTTTTATTTCAACCCTAATCTAGCGCTCCTGATTATAATATTATTATTATTAATATTTACCCATACACCACCTCCCCTCAATGTCACGCATAGGTGTAATAGGTGGCAGGGAAGTCAGGCGCAGGAGAGTCAAATTGAGTGTAAATATGGAGTCTTTTAATAAAGTTCCAAGAGTATGCTCCATAACAATAAATGTACAAACAAACAAAACATGGGTACGAGGACCCGACGCGCACCTATACAAACAATCACACTACACTGACAAAAAATACATCTCTGACAAAGACATGAGGGGAAACAGAGGGTTAAATACACAACAGGTAATGAATGGGATAGAAAACAGGTGTGTGGGAAGACAAGACAAAACCAATGGAAAATGAAAAAAGGATCAATGATGGCTAGAAGACCGGTGACGTCGAACGCCGAGCACTGCCCGAACAAGGAGAGGCAACGACTTCGGTAGAAGTCGTGACAGTACCCCCTGACGCGCGGCTCCAGCTGCGCGTCGACACCGGCCTCGGGGACGACCCGGAGGGCGAGGTGCAGGGCGATCCAGATGGAGACGGCGGAATTCTGTAAGGTGCTGTCAGTCTGCATGAAGCAGCCAGAGCTGTCAGTCTGCAAAGAGCTGTCAGTCTGCAAAGAGCTGCCAGTCTGCAAGGAGCTGTCAGCCTGCATGGAGCTGCCAGAGCTGTCAGTCTGCAAGGAGCTGTCAGTCTGCATAGAGCAGCTAGATCCGCCAGTCAGCCATGATCTTCTAGATCTGCCAGTCAACCAGATTCTTCCAGATCTGCCAGTCAACCAGTCTCTTCCAGATCTGCCAGTCAACCAGTCTCTTCCAGATCTGCCAGTCAACCAGTCTCTTCCAGATCTGCTCGTCAACCAGAATCTTCCAGATCCGCCAGCCAGCCAGGATCTACCGGAGCCTACTACCTGCCTCAGCTTCATCTCAGTACTGGGTTTCCTCTCAGTACTGGGCTTTCTCTCAGTACTGGGCTTCCCCTCAGTTCCGGGTTGCCCTTCAGTTCCGGGCTGCCCCTCAGTTCCGGGCTGCCCCTCAGTCTCGAGCTGCCCCTCAGTCCCGAGCTGCCCCTCAGTCCCGAGCTGCCCCTCAGTCCCGAGCTGCCCCTCAGTCCCGAGCTGCCCCTCAGTCCCGAGCTTCCCCTCAGTCCCGAGCTGTCCCTCAGTCCCGAGATGCCCCTCAGTCACGAGCTGCTCCTCAGTTCTGTGGAGTTCTGGGTGAGGACTATTAGGCCATGGTCGGCGGCGAGGGTGGATTATCCCAAGACGCGAAGGGGAGGAACTAGGACATTTATGGAGTGGGGTCCATGTCCCGAACCGGAACCGCCACCATGGACAGACGCCCACCCGGACCCTCCCTATGGTTTTGAGGTGCGTCCGGGAGTCCGCACCTTAGGGGGGTTCTGTCATGCCTTGGTCTTAGTATTTTGTGTTTTCTTTCATTATTTGGTCAGGCCAGGGTGTGACATGGGTTTATGTTGTTGTATTTCGTATTGGGGTTTTTGTATTATTGGGATTGCAGCTGAGTAGGGGTGTTGTATGGGCTTGGCTGCCTGAGGCGGTTCTCAATCAGAGTCAGATGATTCTCGTTGTATCTTTGTATTTCGTGGGTGATTGTTCCTGTCTCTGTGTAGTTTCACCAGATAGGCTGTAATAGGTTTCACGTTCCGTTTGTTGTTTTTGTTTCTATAAGTTATTTCATGTATCGCTTTTGTTTTTCTTCATTAAAGACATGAGTAACCACCACGCTGCATTTCGGTCCGACTCTCTTTCTACAAACGAAGAACGCCGTTACACTCAACTTTTATTTTATTTTATTTTATGTACATTCTACACACATTTTAAATGTCGCTTTTTTTGACAGTAGATACAGAGTAAGAATAAAGTAATTTGATACTTTGATATACATTACATCTAGATAGATAGTACTGATACATTATACATAGTGTTTTCAGTCATAACTATTACAGAACATGAGATTTTAAACCCACCCCTCAGCAACTCTCAGTCTATCACACCTATATATGTAAACCCACCCCTCAGCAACTCTCAGTCCATCTCACCTATCTCTGTAAACCCACCCCTCAGCTACTCTCAGTCTAACCCACCTATCTCTGTAAACCCACCCCTCGGCTACTCTCAGTCCATCCCACCTATCTCCGTAAACCCACCCCTCAGCTACTCTCAGTCCATCCCACCTATCTCCGTAAACCCACCCCTCAGCTACTCTCAGTCCATCCCACCTATCTCCGTAAACCCACCCCTCAGCAACTCTCAGTCCATCCCACCTATCTCCGTAAACCCACCCCTCAGCTACTCAGTCCATCCCACATATCTCCGTAAACCCACCCCTCAGCTACTCTCAGTCCATCCCACCTATCTCCGTAAACCCACCCCTCAGCTACTCTCAGTCCATCCCACCTATCTCCGTAAACCCACCCCTCAGCTACTCTCAGTCCATCCCACCTATCTCCGTAAACCCACCCCTCAGCAACTCTCAGTCCATCCCACCTATCTCCGTAAACCCACCCCTCAGCTACTCTCAGTCCATCCCACCTATCTCCGTAAACCCACCCCTCAGCTACTCTCAGTCCATCCCACCTATCTCCGTAAACCCACCCCTCAGCTACTCTCAGTCCATCCCACCTATCTCCGTAAACCCACCCCTCAGCTACTCTCAGTCTATCCCACCTATCTCCGTAAACCCACCCCTCAGCTACTCTCAGTCCATCCCACCTATCTCCGTAAACCCACCCCTCAGCTAGTCTCAGTCCTTCCCACCTATCTCCGTAAACCCACCCCTCAGGTGCTCTCAGTCCATCCCACCTATCTCCGTAAACCCACCCCTCAGCTACTCTCAGTCCATCCCACCTATCTCCGTAAACCCACCCCTCAGCTACTCTCAGTCCATCCCACCTATCTCCGTAAACCCACCCCTCAGCTACTCTCAGTCCATCCCACCTATCTCCGTAAACCCACCCCTCAGCTACTCTCAGTCCATCCCACCTATCTCCGTAAACCCACCCCTCAGCTACTCTCAGTCCATCCCACCTATCTCCGTAAACCCACCCCTCAGCTACTTTCAGTCCATCCCACCTATCTCCGTAAACCCACCCCTCAGCTACTCTCAGTCCATCCCACCTATCTCCGTAAAACCCACCCCTCAGCTCCTCTCAGTCCATCCCACCTATCTCCGTAAACCCACCCCTCAGCTACTCTCAGTCCATCCCACCTATCTCCGTAAACCCACCCCTCAGCTACTCTCAGTCCATCCCACCTATCTCTGTAAACCCACCCCTCAGCTACTCTCAGTCCATCCCACCTATCTCCGTAAACCCACCCCTCAGCTACTCTCAGTCCATCCCACCTATCTCCGTAAACCCACCCCTCAGCTACTCTCAGTCCATCCCACCTATCTCTGTAAACCCACCCCCTCAGCTACTCTCAGTCCATCCCACCTATCTCCGTAAACCCACCCCTCAGCTACTCTCAGTCCATCCCACCTATCTCCGTAAACCCACCCCTCAGCTACTCTCAGTCCATCCCACCTATCTCCGTAAACAAACCCCTCATCTACTCTCAGTCCATCCCACCTATCTCCGTAAACCCACCCCTCAGCTACTCTCAGTCCATTCCACCTATCTCTGTAAACCCACCCCTCAGCTACTCTCAGTCCATCCCACCTATCTCCGTAAACCCACCCCTCAGCTACTCTCAGTCCATCCCACCTATCTCCGTAAACCCACCCCTCAGCTACTCTCAGTCCATCCCACCTATCTCCGTAAACCCACCCCTCAGCTACTCTCAGTCCATCCCACCTATCTCCGTAAACCCACCCCTCAGCTACTCTCAGTCCATCCCACCCGTATCTCCGTCCAAACCCCCACCCCTCAGCTACTCTCAGTCCATCCCACCTATCTCTGTAAACCCACCCCTCATCTACTCTCAGTCCATCCCACCTATCTCCGTAAACCCACCCCTCAGCTACTCTCAGTCCATCCCACCTATCTCCGTAAACCCACCCCTCAGCTACTCTCAGTCCATCCCACCTTTCTCTGTAAACCCACCCCTCAGCTACTCTCAGTCCATCCCACATTTCTCTTCAAACCCACCCCTCAGCTACTCTCAGTCCATCCCACCTTTCTCTGTAAACCCACCCCTCAGCAACTCTCAGTCCATCCCACCTATCTCCGTAAACCCACCCCTCAGCTACTCTCAGTCCTTCCCACCTATCTCCGTAAACCCACCCCTCAGCTACTCTCAGTCCATCCCACCTATCTCCGTAAACCCACCGCTCAGCTACTCTCAGTTCATCCCACCTATCTCTGTAAAACCACCCCTCAGCTACTCTCAGTCCATCCCACCTATCTCCGTAAACCCACCCTCAGCTACTCTCAGTCCATCCCACCTATCTCCGTAAACCCACCCCTCAGCTACTCTCAGTCCATCCCACCTATCTCCGTAAACCCACCCCTCAGCTACTCTCAGTCCATCCCACCTATCTCCGTAAACCCACCCCTCAGCTACTCTCAGTCCATCCCACCTATCTCCGTAAACCCACCCCTCAGCTACTCTCAGTCCATCCCACCTATCTCCGTAAACCCACCCCTCAGCTACTCTCAGTCCATCCCACCTTTCTCTGTAAACCCACCCCTCAGCTACTCTCAGTCCATCCCACCTATCTCCGTAAACCCACCCCTCAGCTACTCTCAGTCCATCCCACCTATCTCCGTAAACCCACCCCTCAGCTACTCTCAGTCCATCCCACCTTTCTCCGTAAACCCACCCCTCAGCTACTCTCAGTCCATCCCACCTATCTCCGTAAACCCACCCCTCAGCTACTCTCAGTCCATCCCACCTATCTCCGTAAACCCACCCCTCAGCTACTCTCATTCCTCCCACCTATCTCCGTAAACCCACCCCTCAGCTACTCTCAGTCCATCCCACCTCTCTCCGTAAACCCACCCCTCAGCTACTCTCAGTCCATCCCACCTATCTCCGTAAACCCACCCCTCAGCTACTCTCAGTCCATCCCACCTATCTCCGTAAACCCACCCCTCAGCTACTCTCAGTCCATCCCACCTATCTCCGTAAACCCACCCCTCAGCTACTCTCAGTCCATCCCACCTATCTCCGTAAACCCACCCCTCAGCTACTCTCAGTCCATCCCACCTCAGCTATCTCCGTCCCAAACCCACCCCCCTCAGCTACTCTCAGTCCATCCCACCTATCTCCGTAAACCCCCCCCTCAGCTACTCTCAGTCCATCCCACCTATCTCCGTAAACCCGCCCCTCAGCTACTCTCAGTCCATCCCACCTATCTCCGTAAACCCACCCCTCAGCTACACTCAGTCCATCCCACCTATCTCTGTAAACCCACCCCTCAGCTACTCTCAGTCCATCCCACCTATCTCCGTAAACCCACCCCTCAGCTAGTCTCAGTCCATCCCACCTATCTCCGTAAACCCACCCCTCAGCTACTCTCAGTCCATCCCACCTATCTCCGTAAACCCACCCCTCAGCTAGTCTCAGTCCTTCCCACCTATCTCCGTAAACCCACCCCTCAGCTACTCTCAGTCCATCCCACCTATCTCCGTAAACCCACCCCTCAGCTACTCTCAGTCCATCCCACCTATCTCCGTAAATCCCACCCCTCAGCTACTCTCAGTCCATCCCACCTATCTCCGTAAACCCACCCCTCAGCTACTCTCAGTCCATCCCACCTATCTCCGTAAACCCACCCCTCAGCTACTCTCAGTCCATCCCACCTTTCTCCGTAAACCCACCCCTCAGCTACTCTCAGTCCATCCCACCTATCTCTGTAAACCCACCCCTCAGCTACTCTCAGTCCATCCCACCTATCTCCGTAAACCCACCCCTCAGCTACTCTCAGTCCATCCCACCTATCTCCAAAACCCACCCCTCAGCTAAGTCCATCCCACCCTCTCCCACCCCTCAGCTACTCAGTCCATCCCACCTATCTCCGTAAACCCACCCCTCAGCTACTCTCAGTCCATCCCACCTATCTCCGTAAACCCACCCCTCAGCTAAACCCACCCCTCAGCTACTCTCAGTCCATCCCACCTATCTCCGTAAACCCACCCCTCAGCTACTCTCAGTCCATCCCACCTATCTCTGTAAACCCACCCCCCTCAGCTACTCTCAGTCCATCCCACCTATCTCCGTAAACCCACCCCTCAGCTACTCTCAGTCCATCCCACCTATCTCCAAGTAAACCCACCCCTCAGCCATGCTACTCAGTCCATCCCACCTTCAAACCCACCCCTCAGCTACTCTCAGTCCATCCCACCTTTCTCTGTAAACCCACCCCTCAGCTCTCAGTCCATCCCACCTCTCTTCCACCCCTCAGTCCATCCCCCACCTACTCTAAACCCACCCCTCTCTCTCAGTCCATCCCAAAAACCCACCCCTCAGCTACTCTCAGTCCATCCCACCTATCTCCGTAAACCCACCCCTCAGCTCTCAGTCCATCCCACCTATCTCCGTAAACCCACCCCTCAGCTACTCTCAGTCCATCCCACCTATCTCCGTAAACCCACCCCTCAGCTACTCTCAGTCCATCCCACCTATCTCCGTAAACCCACCCCTCAGCTACTCTCAGTCCATCCCACCTATCTCCGTAAACCCACCCCTCAGCTACTCTCAGTCCATCCCACCTATCTCCGTAAACCCACCCCTCAGCTACTCTCAGTCCATCCCATCCCCACCCCTCAGCTACTCTCAGTCCATCCCACCTATCTCCACCCCTCAGCTACTCTCAGTCCATCCCACCTATCTCCGTAAACCCACCCCTCAGCTACTCTCAGTCCATCCCACCTATCTCCGTAAACCCACCCCTCAGCTACTCTCAGTCCATCCCACCTATCTCCGTAAACCCACCCCTCAGCTACTCTCAGTCCATCCCACCTATCTCCGTAAACCCACCCCTCAGCTACTCTCAGTCCATCCCACCTATCTCCGTAAACCCACCCCTCAGCTACTCTCAGTCCATCCCACCTATCTCCGTAAACCCACCCCTCAGCTACTCTCAGTCCATCCCACCTATCTCCATCCCACCTATCTCCCTAAACCCACCCCTCAGCTACTCTCAGTCCATCCCACCTATCTCCTACTAAGTCCCCCACCCTCAGCTCAGCTCTCAGTCCATCCCACCTATCTCCGTAAACCCACCCCTCAGCTACTCTCAGTCCATCCCACCTATCTCCGTAAACCCACCCCTCAGCTACTCTCAGTCCATCCCACCTATCTCCGTAAACCCACCCCTCAGCTACTCTCAGTCCATCCCACCTATCTCCGTAAACCCACACCCTCCCTCAGCTAGTCCATCCCACCTATCTCCGTAAACCCACCCCTCAGCTCCAGTCCATCCCACCTATCTCCGTAAACCCACCCCTCAGCTACTCTCAGTCCATCCCACCTATCTCCGTAAACCCACCCCTCAGCTACTCTCAGTCCATCCCACCTATCTCCGTAAACCCACCCCTCAGCTACTCTCAGTCCATCCCACCTATCTCCGTAAACCCACCCCTCAGCTACTCTCAGTCCATCCCACCTATCTCCCCCACCCCTCAGCTACTCTCAGTCCATCCCACCTATCTCCGTAAACCCACCCCTCAGCTACTCTCAGTCCATCCCTCCGTACCCACCCCTCAGCTACTCTCAGTCCATCCCACCTATCCACCCCTCAGCTACTCTCAGTCCATCCCACCTATCTCCGTAAACCCACCCCTCAGCTACTCTCAGTCCATCCCACCTATCTCCGTAAACCCACCCCTCAGCTACTCTCAGTCCATCCCACCTATCTCCGTAAACCCACCCCTCAGCTACTCTCAGTCCATCCCACCTATCTCCGTAAACCCACCCCTCAGCTACTCTCAGTCCATCCCACCTATCTCCGTAAACCCACCCCTCAGCTACTCTCAGTCCATCCCACCTATCTCCGTAAACCCACCCCTCAGCTACTCTCAGTCCATCCCACCTATCTCCGTAAACCCACCCCTCAGCTACTCTCAGTCCATCCCACCTATCTCCGTAAACCCACCCCTAAACCCACCCCTCAAACCCACCCCTCAGCTCTCAGTCCATCCCACCTATCTCCGTAAACCCACCCCTCAGCTACTCTCAGTCCATCCCACCTATCTCCGTAAACCCACCCCTCAGCTACTCTCAGTCCATCCCACCTATCTCCGTAAACCCACCCCTCAGCTACTCTCAGTCCATCCCACCTATCTCCGTAAACCCACCCCTCAGCTACTCTCAGTCCATCCCACCTATCTCCGTAAACCCACCCCTCAGCTACTCTCAGTCCATCCCACCTATCTCCGTAAACCCACCCCTCAGCTACTCTCAGTCCATCCCACCTATCTCCGTAAACCCACCCCTCAGCTACTCTCAGTCCATCCCACCTATCTCCGTAAACCCACCCCTCAGCTACTCTCAGTCCATCCCACCTATCTCCGTAAACCCACCCCTCAGCTACTCTCAGTCCATCCCACCTATCTCCGTAAACCCACCCCTCAGCTACTCTCAGTCCATCCCACCTATCTCCGTAAACCCACCCCTCAGCTACTCTCAGTCCATCCCACCTATCTCCGTAAACCCACCCTCAGCTACTCTCAGTCCATCCCACCTATCTCCGTAAACCCACCCCTCAGCTACTCTCAGTCCATCCCACCTATCTCCGTAAACCCACCCCTCAGCTACTCTCAGTCCATCCCACCTATCTCCGTAAACCCACCCCTCAGCTACTCTCAGTCCATCCCACCTATCTCCGTAAACCCACCCCTCAGCTACTCTCAGTCCATCCCACCTATCTCCGTAAACCCACCCCTCAGCTACTCTCAGTCCATCCCACCTATCTCCCATCCCACCTATCTCTGTAAACCCACCCCTCAGCTACTCTCAGTCCATCCCACCTATCTCCGTAAACCCACCCCTCAGCTACTCTCAGTCCATCCCACCTATCTCCGTAAACCCACCCCTCAGCTACTCTCAGTCCATCCCACCTATCTCCGTAAACCCACCCCTCAGCTACTCTCAGTCCATCCCACCTATCTCCGTCCAACCCACCCCTCAGCTACTACTCTCAGTCCATCCCACCTATCTCCGTAAACCCACCCCTCAGCTACTCTCAGTCCATCCCACCTATCTCCGTAAACCCACCCCTCAGCTACTCTCAGTCCATCCCACCTATCTCCGTAAACCCACCCCTCAGCTACTCTCAGTCCATCCCACCTATCTCCGTAAACCCACCCCTCAGCTACTCTCAGTCCATCCCACCTATCTCCGTAAACCCACCCCTCAGCTACTCTCAGTCCATCCCACCTATCTCCGTAAACCCACCCCTCAGCTACTCTCAGTCCATCCCACCTATCTCCGTAAACCCACCCCTCAGCTACTCTCAGTCCATCCCACCTATCTCCGTAAACCCACCCCTCAGCTACTCTCAGTCCATCCCACCTATCTCCGTAAACCCACCCCTCAGCTACTCTCAGTCCATCCCACCTATCTCCGTAAACCCACCCCTCAGCTACTCTCAGTCCATCCCACCTATCTCCGTAAACCCACCCCTCAGCTACTCTCAGTCCATCCCACCTATCTCCGTAAACCCACCCTCAGCTACTCAGTCCATCCCACCTATCTCCGTAAACCCACCCCTCAGCTACTCTCAGTCCATCCCACCTATCTCCGTAAACCCACCCCTCAGCTCCTCAGTCCATCCCACCTATCTCCGTAAACCCACCCCTCAGCTACTCTCAGTCCATCCCACCTATCTCCGTAAACCCACCCCTCAGCTCTCTCAGTCCATCCCACCTATCTCCGTAAACCCACCCCTCAGCTACTCTCAGTCCATCCCACCTATCTCCGTAAACCCACCCCTCAGCTACTCTCAGTCCATCCCACCTATCTCCGTAAACCCACCCCTCAGCTACTCTCAGTCCATCCCACCTATCTCCGTAAACCCACCCCTCAGCTACTCTCAGTCCATCCCACCTATCTCCGTAAACCCACCCCTCAGCTACTCTCAGTCCATCCCACCTATCTCCGTAAACCCACCCCTCAGCTACTCTCAGTCCATCCCACCTATCTCCGTAAACCCACCCCTCAGCTACTCTCAGTCCATCCCACCTATCTCCGTAAACCCACCCCTCAGCTACTCTCAGTCCATCCCACCTATCTCCGTAAACCCACCCCTCAGCTACTCTCAGTCCATCCCACCTATCTCCGTAAACCCACCCCTCAGCTACTCTCAGTCCATCCCACCTATCTCTGTAAACCCACCCCTCAGCTACTCTCAGTCCATCCCACCTATCTCCGTAAACCCACCCTCAGCTACTCTCAGTCCATCCCACCTATCTCCGTAAACCCGCCCCTCAGCTACTCTCAGTCCATCCCACCTATCTCCGTAAACCCACCCCTCAGCTACTCTCAGTCCATCCCACCTATCTCCGTAAACCCACCCCTCAGCTACTCTCAGTCCATCCCACCTATCTCCGTAAACCCACCCCTCAGCTACTCTCAGTCCATCCCACCTATCTCCGTAAACCCACCCCTCAGCTACTCTCAGTCCATCCCACCTATCTCCGTAAACCCACCCCTCAGCTACTCTCAGTCCATCCCACCTATCTCCGTAAACCCACCCCTCAGCTACTCTCAGTCCATCCCACCTATCTCCGTAAACCCGCCCCTCAGCTACTCTCAGTCCATCCCACCTATCTCTGTAAACCCACCCCTCAGCTACTCTCAGTCCATCCCACCTATCTCCGTAAACCCACCCCTCAGCTACTCTCAGTCCATCCCACCTATCTCCGTAAACCCACCCAGCTCAGCTCCCACCTATCTCCGTAAACCCACCCTCAGCTACTCTCAGTCCATCCCACCTATCTCCGTAAACCCACCCCTCAGCTACTCTCAGTCCATCCCACCTATCTCCGTAAACCCACCCCTCAGCTACTCTCAGTCCATCCCACCTATCTCCGTAAACCCACCCCTCAGCTACTCTCAGTCCATCCCACCTATCTCCGTAAACCCGCCCCTCAGCTACTCTCAGTCCATCCCACCTATCTCCGTAAACCCACCCCTCAGCTACTCTCAGTCCATCCCACCTATCTCCGTAAACCCACCCCTCAGCTACTCTCAGTCCATCCCACCTATCTCCGTAAACCCACCCCTCAGCTACTCTCAGTCCATCCCACCTATCTCCGTAAACCCACCCCTCAGCTACTCTCAGTCCATCCCACCTATCTCCGTAAACCCGCCCCTCAGCTACTCTCAGTCCATCCCACCTATCTCCGTAAACCCGCCCCTCAGCTACTCTCAGTCCATCCCACCTATCTCCGTAAACCCACCCCTCAGCTACTCTCAGTCCATCCCACCTATCTCCGTAAACCCACCCCTCAGCTAGTCTCAGTCCTTCCCACCTATCTCCGTAAACCCACCCCTCAGCTACTCTCAGTCCATCCCACCTATCTCCGTAAACCCACCCCTCAGCTACTCTCAGTCCATCCCACCTATCTCCGTAAACCCACCCCTCAGCTACTCTCAGTCCATCCCACCTATCTCCGTAAACCCACCCCTCAGCTACTCTCAGTCCATCCCACCTATCTCCGTAAACCCACCCCTCAGCTACTCTCAGTCCATCCCACCTATCTCCGTAAACCCACCCCTCAGCTACTCTCAGTCCATCCCACCTATCTCCGTAAACCCACCCCTCAGCTAGTCTCAGTCCATCCCACCTATCTCCGTAAACCCACCCCTCAGCTACTCTCAGCATCCCACCTATCTCAGTCCATCCTCAGTCCATCCCACCTATCTCCGTAAACCCACCCCTCAGCTACTCTCAGTCCATCCCACCTATCTCCGTAAACCCACCCCTCAGCTACTCTCAGTCCATCCCACCTATCTCCAAACCCACCCCTCAGCTACTCTCAGTCCATCCCACCTATCTCCGTAAACCCACCCCTCAGCTACTCTCAGTCCATCCCACCTATCTCCGTAAACCCACCCCTCAGCTACTCTCAGTCCATCCCACCTATCTCCGTAAACCCACCCCTCAGCTACTCTCAGTCCATCCCACCTATCTCCGTAAACCCACCCCTCAGCTACTCTCAGTCCATCCCACCTATCTCCGTAAACCCGCCCCTCAGCTACTCTCAGTCCATCCCACCTATCTCCGTAAACCCACCCCTCAGCTACTCTCAGTCCATCCCACCTATCTCCCACCTATCTCCGTAAACCCACCCCTCAGCTACTCTCAGTCCATCCCACCTATCTCCGTAAACCCACCCCTCAGCTACTCTCAGTCCATCCACCTATCTCCGTAAACCCACCCCTCAGCTACTCTCAGTCCATCCCACCTATCTCCGTAAACCCACCCCCATCAGCTACTCTCAGTCCATCCCACCTATCTCCGTAAACCCACCCCTCAGCTACTCTCAGTCCATCCCACCTATCTCCAAGTAAACCCACCCCTCAGCTACTCTCAGTCCATCCCACCTATCTCCGTAAACCCACCCCTCAGCTACTCTCAGTCCATCCCACCTATCTCCGTAAACCCACCCCTCAGCTACTCTCAGTCCATCCCACCTATCTCCGTAAACCCACCCCTCAGCTACTCTCAGTCCATCCCACCTATCTCCGTAAACCCACCCCTCAGCTACTCTCAGTCCATCCCACCTATCTCCGTAAACCCACCCCTCAGCTACTCTCAGTCCATCCCACCTATCTCCGTAAACCCACCCCTCAGCTACTCTCAGTCCATCCCACCTATCTCCGTAAACCCACCCCTCAGCTACTCTCAGTCCATCCCACCTATCTCCGTAAACCCACCCCTCAGCTACTCTCAGTCCATCCCACCTATCTCCGTAAACCCACCCCTCAGCTACTCTCAGTCCATCCCACCTATCTCCGTAAACCCACCCTCAGCTACTCTCAGTCCATCACCCCTCCAGCTACTCTCAGTCCATCCCACCTATCTCCGTAAACCCACCCCTCAGCTACTCTCAGTCCATCCCACCTATCTCCGTAAACCCACCCCTCAGCTACTCTCAGTCCATCCCACCTATCTCCGTAAACCCACCCCTCAGCTACTCTCAGTCCATCCCACCTATCTCCGTAAACCCACCCCTCAGCTACTCTCAGTCCATCCCACCTATCTCCGTAAACCCACCCCTCAGCTACTCTCAGTCCATCCCACCTATCTCCGTAAACCCACCCCTCAGCTACTCTCAGTCCATCCCACCTATCTCCGTAAACCCACCCCTCAGCTACTCTCAGTCCATCCCACCTATCTCCGTAAACCCACCCCTCAGCTACTCTCAGTCCATCCCACCTATCTCCGTAAACCCCCCCCTCAGCTACTCTCAGTCCATCCCACCTATCTCCGTAAACCCACCCCTCAGCTACTCTCAGTCCATCCCACCTATCTCCGTAAACCCACCCCTCAGCTACTCTCAGTCCATCCCACCTATCTCAGTAAACCCACCCCTCAGCTACTCCCAGTCCTTCCCACCTATCTCCGTAAACCCACCCCTCAGCTACTCTCAGTCCATCCCACCTATCTCCGTAAACCCACCCCTCAGCTACTCTCAGTCCATCCCACCTATCTCCGTAAACCCACCCCTCAGCTACTCTCAGTCCATCCCACCTATCTCCGTAAACCCACCCCTCAGCTACTCTCAGTCCATCCCACCTCTCCGTAAACCCATCTCCGTAAACCCACCCCTCAGCTACTCTCAGTCCATCCCACCTATCTCCGTAAACCCGCCCCTCAGCTACTCTCAGTCCATCCCACCTATCTCAAGTAAACCCGCCCCTCAGCTACTCTCAGTCCATCCCACCTATCTCCGTAAACCCACCCCTCAGCTACTCAGTCAGTAAACCATCCCACCTATCTCTCAGTCCATCCCACCTATCTCCGTCAGCTAGTCTCAGTCCTTCCCACCTATCTCCGTAAACCCACCCCTCAGCTACTCTCAGTCCATCCCACCTATCTCCGTAAACCCACCCCTCAGCTACTCTCAGTCCATCCCACCTATCTCCGTAAACCCACCCCTCAGCTACTCTCAGTCCATCCCACCTATCTCCGTAAACCCACCCCTCCGCTACTCTCAGTCCACCCCACCTATCTCCGTAAACCCCCCCCTCAGCTACTCTCAGTCCATCCCCCCTATCTCCGTAAACCCCCCCCTCAGCTACTCTCAGTCCATCCCACCTATCTCCGTAAACCCACCCCTCAGCTACTCTCAGTCCATCCCACCTATCTCCGTAAACCCACCCTCAGCTACTCTCAGTCCATCCCACCTATCTCCGTAAACCCACCCCTCAGCTACTCTCAGTCCATCCCACCTATCTCTCGTAAACCCACCCCTCAGCTACTCTCAGTCCATCCCACATTTCTCTGTAAACCCACCCCCTCAGCTACTCTCAGTCCATCCCATACCTTCAAACCCACCCCTCAGCTACTCTCAGTCCATCCCACCTTTCTCTGTAAACCCACCCCTCAGCTACTCTCAGTCCATCCCACCTATCTCCGTAAACCCACCCCTCAGCTACTCTCAGTCCATCCCACCTATCTCCGTAAACCCACCCCTCAGCTACTCTCAGTCCATCCCACCTATCTCCGTAAACCCACCCCTCAGCTACTCTCAGTCCATCCCACCTATCTCCGTAAACCCACCCCTCAGCTACTCTCAGTCCATCCCACCTATCTCCGTAAACCCACCCCTCAGCTACTCTCAGTCCATCCCACATTTCTCTGTAAACCCACCCCTCAGCTACTCTCAGTCCATCCCACATTTCTCTTCAAACCCACCCCTCAGCTACTCTCAGTCCATCCCACCTTTCTCTGTAAACCCACCCCTCAGCTACTCTCAGTCCATCCCACCTTTCTCCGTAAACCCACCCCTCAGCTACTCTCAGTCCATCCCACCTTTCTCCGTAAACCCACCCCCTCAGCTACTCTCAGTCCATCCCACCTATCTCCGTAAACCCGCCCCTCAGCTACTCTCAGTCCATCCCACCTATCTCCGTAAACCCGCCCCTCAGCTACTCTCAGTCCATCCCACCTATCTCCACCTATCTCTGTAAACCCACCCTCAGCTACTCTCAGTCCATCCCACCTATCTCCGTAAACCCACCCTCAGCTAGTCTCAGTCCATCCCACCTTTCTCCGTAAACCCACCCCTCAGCTACTCTCAGTCCATCCCACCTATCTCCGTAAACCCACCCCTCAGCTACTCTCAGTCCATCCCACCTATCTCCGTAAACCCACCCCTCAGCTACTCTCAGTCCATCCCACCTATCTCCGTAAACCCGCCCCTCAGCTACTCTCAGTCCATCCCACCTATCTCCGTAAACCCACCCCTCAGCTACTCTCAGTCCATCCCACCTATCTCCGTAAACCCACCCCTCAGCTACTCTCAGTCCATCCCACCTATCTCCGTAAACCCACCCCTCAGCTACTCTCAGTCCATCCCACCTATCTCCGTAAACCCACCCCTCAGCTACTCTCAGTCCATCCCACCTATCTCCGTAAACCCACCCCTCAGCTACTCTCAGTCCATCCCACCTATCTCCGTAAACCCGCCCCAGCTCCATCCCACCTATCTCCCGTAAACCCACCCCTCAGCTACTCTCAGTCCATCCCACCTATCTCCGTAAACCCCTCAGCTACACTCAGTCCATCCCACCCCCAGCTACCCACTCAGTCCATCCCACCTATCTCCGTAAACCCACCCCTCAGCTAGTCTCAGTCCATCCCACCTATCTCCGTAAACCCACCCCCCCTCAGCTACTCTCAGTCCATCCCACCTATCTCCGTAAACCCACCCCTCAGCTACTCTCAGTCCATCCCACCTATCTCCGTAAACCCACCCCTCAGCTACTCTCAGTCCATCCCACCTATCTCCGTAAACCCACCCCTCAGCTACTCTCAGTCCATCCCACCTATCTCCGTAAACCCACCCCTCAGCTACTCTCAGTCCATCCCACCTATCTCCGTAAACTACCCTCAGCTACTCTCAGTCCATCCCACCTATCTCCGTAAACCCACCCTCAGCTACTCTCAGTCCATCCCACCTATCTCCGTAAACCCACCCCTCAGCTACTCTCAGTCCATCCCACCTATCTCCGTAAACCCACCCCTCAGCTACTCTCAGTCCATCCCACCTATCTCCGTAAACCCACCCCTCAGCTACTCTCAGTCCATCCCACCTATCTCCGTAAACCCACCCCTCAGCTACTCTCAGTCCATCCCACCTATCTCCGTAAACCCACCCTCAGCTACTCTCAGTCCATCCCACCTATCTCCGTAAACCCACCCCTCAGCTACTCTCAGTCCATCCCACCTATCTCCGTAAACCCACCCCTCAGCTACTCTCAGTCCATCCCACCTATCTCCGTAAACCCACCCTCAGCTACTCTCAGTCCATCCCACCTATCTCCGTAAACCCACCCTCAGCTACTCTCAGTCCATCCCACCTATCTCCGTAAACCCACCCCTCAGCTACTCTCAGTCCATCCCACCTATCTCCGTAAACCCACCCCTCAGCTACTCTCAGTCCATCCCACCTATCTCCGTAAACCCACCCCTCAGCTACTCTCAGTCCATCCCACCTATCTCCGTAAACCCACCCCTCAGCTACTCTCAGTCCATCCCACCTATCTCCGTAAACCCACCCCTCAGCTACTCTCAGTCCATCCCACCTATCTCCGTAAACCCACCCCTCAGCTACTCTCAGTCCATCCCACCTATCTCCGTAAACCCACCCCTCAGCTACTCTCAGTCCATCCCACCTATCTCCGTAAACCCACCCTCAGCTACTCTCAGTCCATCCCACCTATCTCCGTAAACCCACCCCTCAGCTACTCTCAGTCCATCCCACCTATCTCCGTAAACCCACCCCTCAGCTACTCTCAGTCCATCCCACCTATCTCCGTAAACCCACCCCTCAGCTACTCTCAGTCCATCCCACCTATCTCCGTAAACCCACCCCTCAGCTACTCTCAGTCCATCCCACCTATCTCCGTAAACCCACCCCTCAGCTACTCTCAGTCCATCCCACCTATCTCCGTAAACCCACCCTCAGCTACTCTCAGTCCATCCCACCTATCTCCGTAAACCCACCCTCAGCTACTCTCAGTCCATTCCACCTATCTCCGTAAACCCACCCCTCAGCTACTCTCAGTCCATCCCACCTATCTCCGTAAACCCACCCCTCAGCTACTCTCAGTCCATCCCACCTATCTCCGTAAACCCACCCCTCAGCTACTCTCAGTCCATCCCACCTATCTCCGTAAACCCACCCCTCAGCTACTCTCAGTCCATCCCACCTATCTCCGTAAACCGCCCTCTTATGATTTCCATGTGACATATCTTTTTTTAACTGTGCTGTGATTCTTCACATAAATTCTGAACCGGTCTAACTGCATAGTATCTACAGATTGTAAGTTAAAGATACATATTTCTACTAATAGTAAACGTATTGTTTTATTGTTGATTGATTGACTATGGTTTTTCAAATCTCCCAACAATGCTAAATGTAGGGTTCATTTTAGATAAATGTTGTGATTTTTCAGCCATTCTTGAACCTGTGACCAGAAACAAGCTACAAATGGGCAATACCAAAATAAGTGATCAAATGATTGTCTCTTCGTAGCAAAATCTGCAGAGCTGAGATGGTTGTACGCCCCATATTCATAACACTCTGTTTGTGGCAAGAATTGTTTTTCCAAGAGTTGTTTTTCGTATCAATTCATAAACCATGTGCCACAGAATCAGCACATCAAAAATCTCTTCCTAACTATTTTGCAACATGTATAGTGCCGATTTCGACATTTTGGTCATCAAGTAAAACTGGTATAAGTTTGTATTTACATTAAATAAAACTATGCCAATTTTGGTCTTTAATAATGGGCAAACAAAAAAGTTCACTACACTCACTACACTTTCTGATTCTAATCATTAGCTGGTTAATAAATTGAATCAGGTTAGTTACAACTGAGGTTTGGATTGAAAAACTACAGGAGGGTAGCTCTCCAGGAACAGGGTTGGAGAGCCCTGAAGTAGAGAGAGTTCATTATAGCCTTACCTATGTCCCAAAGGGGACGAAAATAAGGATTTAGTAGGCAAGTAATTGACCTACTAGGGGAGGAACACAATAAGAAAACTCAAACATAGAACCAACAAATCTATGGGTGTGTGCTAGTCTCAATCCCACCAGTGTGTCTTGGACATTATATCAGCGCTCAATATAGATCTTTGCTGCAAGAGCTTCCCGTCAAGACCCTCCCTTCTTCCACTTAGTCCTACAATCTGATTGGTTGCTTGCCAAGTATTGGCAAGTGATGGGAGCTGTAAACCAGATACCAGTAGCCTAAAATTGCTTATTTTCATTGTCTGTTCCACATGATTACAGTTGAAAGCGTTGGTTTAAAAGTAATTGCTTTAATCCATCAACTATTTTCAGATCAGTGGTAGTGTGGGAAAATATAGTAGGTTGACCTCTGTGGCTGTATCTGAAAACTTTCCAAGCTGGCAAATCCTTTCTTCTTCAGTCCTTGTGTTTTCCATTCCTCTCAAAGTGCATTGGAGGGGATGATCATAGTCTTTCCATGGGACCGTCACCTCTAATGCCCTTTGAGAGGAATTGAGGAAATAAGAACAGAGCAAGCAAGGATTTGACTGCTAGTAATGTTTTCATATACAGACCAGATCATTTTAGGACACGAGAGATCTGATTGGCTGGTTAGTCTCAGGGGTAACTCTGACCTCTGTTGTGTTCAGCCTGCTCCCAGAGGATGCGCTCAAGGTCTTTGGTCCAGGCATCCTTCACCTCTCTGTTCCCGGCCTGCAGGGTGTAAGTGTCCTGGGACTTCCTCCTTCGGAACCAGATCTCAAAGCACAGCCCGCTGTCCCCTGAATTGTGGGTCATCCCAATGTCAGAGGTCTGTCAGAACAGAAAACATGGTCTTTAAACAAACTACAGCTTGTAAAAGGTTTTGAAGTGGTCATAAACCCTTTATAAGGCATATAAAGGACTATACGTGGATATAACAGTGTATGTATATTTTGAAAGTAATCAACCTAGACAGACAGGTTTCCTTCTCCATTTACAAACAGGGTATGTGTTAACGTACAGTGAATAATATACAGTTTTCCACGAAATAGAGGAAGTGGGCCTGGAAGTGAAACTTTTGGAGGGTAACTACAGTAGCACATACTTTTCATCTGACGCAAGGCCTCCACATGACCCTTTTATGACGTAAGCATGTATTTCAATGATTTCCAAGGAAGGTAGTGTCACGCTGAATAAATTATTTGTGAGACAGCTGCAGGAATGCATAATAGTTTTTTATTATTTTACCCCAAGTTACGGCGTGCCGTGTAAAGGCACAGGGATGACGACCAAACAAACACTATACAAAAACACAGGGTTGAAACCCAAACAAAAGAGCAAGGAGTACCTCGAATAAATAACACAAGCACACAATGATTAACACACGGGACGAGACCCGTAATTGTCTGTGCAATCCACAATGACACGAAAGCCCAAAACACACAGCACAGGTGCCCACACAACCAACGGACATTGTAACATTAATTGACCACCCAATGGAAATCAAAGGGCACAAATATACAAATACAAATCAGTGGGAATAGGGGACAGGTGTGGGCAATGAAAGTTCCGGAGGGATCCATGACAGGTAGCTTTGGCTCAAGTTTCACTTTGAGGTATATTGTGCTGTGTTTTGTATACCTGCATACCTTGAATGACTGTTTATAAACATAAGTGTCGTTGCCCACGTCAGTCCTCTTAGTCTTGCTGAAGAGGACAAGGTCCTGGAAGAGGAAGATGTGGCGGAAACACTTTTTCTTTCTGAAGGACACCAGGAACTCGTCCTGACGAATCAGCTGCCCCTGCTCCTTCAAGTTGACCTACAGGAGAAGAGAAATTACATTGAGGGCAGGATGTATTCTGTCAGGGTGCATCTGTGGTAAGATGAACCCTTTTTTGTACATTGACATTTGACCTTATACTGTATTCATCCCCTGATAGGAACAAACTAAGAAGTGTTACAGGTTCCGAACGACCTCACGAATGTGGTAGATCAATGTTATTTGGGTTAGGCGGGTAAATCATTTGGCCAAAGTGGGTCACCCAAAAATAAGTTTCAAAACCCCTGCACTGTACTGTATGACCGGAAGAGTCAAACTTTTATCTTTATCTTACAAACTTGACAACGGAGGTTAACATAAAAAGGGAGAAAGTATTAATATCCGAACAAACTCACAATTGTGGTTTACAGTACGGGCCACAGATGGGGATTTGGGTCTAGCCAATTTTTCCAATGTGGGTCGGCTGAAGGAAATCAAATCAAACTTCATTTGTCACGTGTCGAATACAACAGGTGTAGACCTTGAAATGCTTACTTATAAGCCCTTAATTAACCAACAAAGCAGTTCAAGAAAGAGTTAAGAAAATATTTACCAAATAAAGTAAAGTAAAAAATAATAAAAAGTAACACGATAAAACAACAATAACGAGGCTATATACAGGGGGTATTGGTACTGAGTCAACGTACGGGGGGGTACAGGTTAGTCGAGGTAATTTGCACATGTAGGTAGGGGTAAAGTATGCATAGATAATAAACATCGAGGAGCAGCAGTGTAAAAAGAAATGCGGGGGTGGGTCAAGTCAATGTAAATAATCCGGGTGGCCATTTGATTCAATGTTCTGCAGTCTTATGGCTTGGGGGTAGAAGCTGTTAATGAGCCTTTTGGTCCTAGACTTGGCGCTCCGTTACCGCTTGCCGTGCGGTAGCAGAGAGAACAGTATAAGACTTGGGTGACTGGAGTCGTTGACAATGTATATTACTGTAGGTCCTGGATGGCAGGAAGCTTGGCCCCAGTGATGCAACCGGTCAGGATGCTCTCCATGGTGCAGCTGTAAAACTTATTGAGGATCTGGGGACCAATGCCAAATCTTTTCACGCTCCTGGTTGGGAAAAGGTGTTGTTGTGCCCTCTTCTCAACTGTCTTGGTGTCCAGCCTTTCAAAGCACTTCATGGCTACCGACGTGAGTGCTACGGGGCGGTAATCATTTTGGCAGGTTACCTTCACTTCCTTGGGCACAGGGACTATGGTTGTCTGCTTGAAACATGTAGGTATTACTGAATAGGTCAGGGAGAGGCTGAAAATGTCTGTGAAGACACTTGTCAGTTGGTGCGCGTATGCTTTGAGTACACGCCCTGGTAATCCGTCTGGCCCCACGGCTTTGTGAATGTTGACCTGTTTATGTTGACCTGCTCACATCGGCTACTGAAAGCGTTATCACACAGTCGTCCGGAACAGCTGGTGCTCTCAAGCATGTTTCATTGTTGCTTGCCTCTAAGTGAGCATGATAGCATTTAGCTCGACTGGTAGGCTCACGACACTGGGCAGCTCGCGGCTGGGTTTTCATTTGTAATCCGTAACAGTTTTCAAGCCCTGCCACATCTGACGAGCGACAGAGCCGGTATAGTAGGATTCAATCTTAATTCTGTATTGACGCTTTGCCTGTTTGATGGTTCATCAGAGGGTGTAGCGGAATTTCTTATAAGCGTCTGGATTAGTGTCTCGCTCCTTGAAAGCGGCAGCCCTAGCCTTCAGCTCGATTCGGATGTTGCCTGTAATCCATGGGTTTTTGTTGGGATATGTACGTTTGGTGACTATGGGGACGACGTCGTCGATGCACTTATTGATGAAGCTGATGGTTGAGGTGGTCTACTCCGCAATGCCATTGGATAAATCACGGAACATATTTCAGTCTGTGCTAGCAAAACAGTCCTGTAGCATAGCATCCGCGTCATCTGACCACTTCCGTATTGAAAGAGTCACAGGTACTTTCTATTTTAGTTTTTTTCTTGTAAGCAGGAATCAGGGGGATAGAGTTATGGGCAGATTTTCCCAATGGAGAGCTTTGTATGCGTCTATGTGTGGAGTAAAGGTGGTCTAGAATTTTTCTCCTCTGGTTGCACGTGGTAGAAATGAGGTCCAATGGACTTAAGTTTCCCTGCATGAAAGTCCCCAGCCACTAGAAGCACCACCTCTGCATTAGCATTTTATTGTTTCCTTATGGCCTTGTACCTTTCATTGAGTGTGATCTTAGTGCCAGCATCGGTTTATGGTGGTAAATAGATGGCTATGAAAAATATAGATGAAATTTCTCTTGGTAAACACTGTGGTCTACAGCTTATCATCAGATACTCCACCTCAGGCGAGCAAAACCTTGAGATTTCCTTAATATTAGATTTTGCACACCAGCTGCTATTGATCAGTTAAACACAGACCTTACTGGAGGCAGCTGTTCTGTCAAGGAAACCCCAGCCATCTGTATATTATCCATGTCGTCGTTCAGATACGACTCTGTGAAAAATAAGAATGTCCCATTGGTAGGATAGGTCTTGAACGGAGCTCATCCAGTTTATTCTCCAATGATTGCACATTGGCCAGTATGGTAGAGGCGGGTTACCCACTCGCTGACTAATTCTCACAAGGCACCTAGACTTGCGTCCCCTGTATCGGCATCTATTCATCATGCGAATGACAGGGATTTTGGCCTGGTCCGGTAAATCCTTCGTGTCCGACTAGTTAAACAAAAAATCTTTGTCCAGTTTGAGGTGAGTAATTGCTGTTCTGATATCCAGAAGCTCTTTTTGATCATATGAGACGGTGGCAGAAACATTATGTACAAAATAAGTTACAAAAGATGTGAAAAAACACTCAAAATAGCACAATTGGTTCGGGGCCCGTAAAACGGCAGCCATCTCCTCCGGCTTCATTATTTAGATTGTTACTCTTCAGTCCTCCTTTTATACCTCTCCCTCCAACCCCCTCTTCCCCATTCCTCACTCACATCACAGTCCTGGATGTCGTCCATGGCCAGCAGGTTGTTGCCATGCCTTAGCTGGAACTGGATGACCTCCAGGGCGTGCTGGACCTCGGCCTCCTCACGGCTCCTGTGGGGCCCGCACTCCCTCAACATGTCCTGCAGCAGTAGGCTGTACTTGCTGATCCGCTGCACCGGCTTCAGCAGGTAAGAAGACAGGTCCATCTTGTCCCCCAGCTGCAGCTGTTTTTGCTGGAGTGTTAGGAAAACAGAGTTCGGGACAATTCCATATCAATTCATTCAAATCAGAAATATTTTTTTTTAATTCCAATTGCATTTTCTTCTAAAATTGAAATTTGATTGTTTAACATGCATGTCCTAACAGGGTTGTGGTCAATTCTATTTAAACTCAGTCAACTTTTAATAAAGGGTATTTAATTTTTTTTTTGCAAACAGCATTGTTCCGGGGGCACTTGCACTACAAATACTTCACATAATGATGAGTATAGCATTATATACTGTAATATCAGTGTACTCTGCCAGTTTATTTGACGTCCTCACCTTGAAAAAGTAATGGCCGTGGTTGATGAGTAAGCTGTCTGACTGGGGTTTGTTTTTGCTGAAGAGGGCGTACAGACCAAAGCTCTCTCTCTGGATAGGGGTAGAAGCACAGAATTCAATAGAAAGTATTATTATTGTATTCTGTTTTACACAGCTGTAGAACCTACGTGCCTTGATTTCTCAAGATTATAATTGACCTGACTTGTGGCATGCAGTCCACATCACTTGTTGTTGGTGAGTGCCAAACAGATGAAAAGATAAGTTATAATAAAAAGACTGAACTGTCTCTCACCCCAAAAAGTAAAGCAATGTTATGGTAAAACACTGGTTGATTGTTTGTTTCAGAGCAGTTGGATTCAAATATACTGGTATATCAGTGTTACTAAATACTGTTGTATCAGTGTTACTGAATAATGTTATATCAGTGTTACTAAATACTGTTATACCAATGTTACTAAATACTGTTATATCAGTGTTACTAAATACTGTTATACCAGTGTTACTAAATACTGTTGTATCAGTGTTACTAAATAATGTAATACCAGTGTTACTAAATACTGTTGTATCAGTGTTACTAAATGCTGTTATACCAGTGTTACTAAATACTGTTATATCAGTGTTACTAAATACTGTTATATCAGTGTTACTAAATACTGTTATACCAGTGTTACTAAATACTGTTATACCAGTGTTAATAAATACTGTTATACCAGTGTTACTAAATACTGTTATAGCAGTGTTAATAAATACTGTTATACCAGTGTTACTAAATACTGTTATACCAGTGTTAATAAATACTGTTATATCAGTGTTACTAAATACTGTTATATCAGTGTTAATAAATACTGTTATATCAGTGTTACTAAATACTGTTATATCAGTGTTAATAAATACTGTTATACCAGTGTTAATAAATACTGTTATATCAGTGTTACTAAATACTGTTATATCAGTGTTACTAAATACTGTTATACCAGTGTTACTAAATACTGTTATATCAGTGTTACTAAATACTGTTATATCAGTGTTAATAAATACTGTTATACCAGTGTTAATAAATACTGTTATACCAGTGTTAATAAATACTGTTATATCAGTGTTACTAAATACTGTTATATCAGTGTTAATAAATACTGTTATACCAGTGTTAATAAATACTGTTATACCAGTGTTAATAAATACTGTTATACCAGTGTTACTAAATACTGTTATACCAGTGTTACTAAATACTGTTATATCAGTGTTAATACATACTGTTATACCAGTGTTAATAAATACTGTTATACCAGTGTTAATAAATACTGTTATACCAGTGTTAATAAATACTGTTATACCAGTGTTAATAAATACTGTTATACCAGTGTTAATAAATACTGTTATACCAGTGTTAATAAATACTGTTATACCAGTGTTAATAAATACTGTTATATCAGTGTTAATACATACTGTTATACCAGTGTTAATAAATACTGTTATACCAGTGTTAATAAATACTGTTATACCAGTGTTAATAAATACTGTTATACCAGTGTTAATAAATACTGTTATACCAGTGTTAATAAATACTGTTATACCAGTGTTAATAAATACTGTTATACCAGTGTTAATAAATACTGTTATACCAGTGTTAATAAATACTGTTATACCAGTGTTAATAAATACTGTTATACCAGTGTTAATAAATACTGTTATACCAGTGTTAATAAATACTGTTATACCAGTGTTAATAAATACTGTTATACCAGTGTTAATAAATACTGTTATACCAGTGTTAATAAATACTGTTATACCAGTGTTACTAAATACTGTTATACCAGTGTTACTAAATACTGTTATATCAGTGTTAATACATACTGTTATACCAGTGTTAATAAATACTGTTATACCAGTGTTAATAAATACTGTTATACCAGTGTTAATAAATACTGTTATACCAGTGTTAATAAATACTGTTATACCAGTGTTAATAAATACTGTTATACCAGTGTTAATAAATACTGTTATACCAGTGTTAATAAATACTGTTATACCAGTGTTAATAAATACTGTTATACCAGTGTTAATAAATACTGTTATACCAGTGTTAATAAATACTGTTATACCAGTGTTAATAAATACTGTTATACCAGTGTTAATAAATACTGTTATACCAGTGTTAATAAATACTGTTATACCAGTGTTAATAAATACTGTTATACCAGTGTTACTAAATACTGTTATACCAGTGTTACTAAATACTGTTATACCAGTGTTACTAAATACTGTTATACCAGTGTTAATAAATACTGTTATACCAGTGTTAATAAATACTGTTATACCAGTGTTAATAAATACTGTTATACCAGTGTTAATAAATACTGTTATACCAGTGTTAATAAATACTGTTATACCAGTGTTAATAAATACTGTTATACCAGTGTTAATAAATACTGTTATACCAGTGTTAATAAATACTGTTATACCAGTGTTAATAAATACTGTTATACCAGTGTTAATAAATACTGTTATACCAGTGTTAATAAATACTGTTATACCAGTGTTAATAAATACTGTTATACCAGTGTTAATAAATACTGTTATATCAGTTTTAATAAATACTGTTATACCAGTGTTAATAAATACTGTTATACCAGTGTTAATAAATACTGTTATATCAGTGTTAATAAATACTGTTATATCAGTGTTAATAAATACTGTTATACCAGTGTTAATAAATACTGTTATACCAGTGTTAATAAATACTGTTATACCAGTGTTAATAAATACTGTTATATCAGTGTTAATAAATACTGTTATACCAGTGTTAATAAATACTGTTATACCAGTGTTAATAAATACTGTTATACCAGTGTTAATAAATACTGTTATACCAGTGTTAATAAATACTGTTATACCAGTGTTAATAAATACTGTTATACCAGTGTTAATAAATACTGTTATACCAGTGTTAATAAATACTGTTATACCAGTGTTAATAAATACTGTTATACCAGTGTTAATAAATACTGTTATACCAGTGTTAATAAATACTGTTATACCAGTGTTAATAAATACTGTTATACCAGTGTTACTAACTGTCTATTTGAACTTCTCTGTGAAGTGATGAGGACACTACCCTGGAAAGGGTGCCGTCCTTCACTTAAAACGCATCATCACAGTTTTTGCTCTGTAGTAAAAATGCTTTTGAAAACTTGACTGCTGACATGCAACATTTTTAGGATTGTATTAACAGTGGATTTATGATCAAAAGATTGAAATATCCCTTTCAAGTTAGGTTTAGTTATCACACGGTTAAGGTTTGTAACCATGGGAACCCACATGTCGTAGGAAGCAGCGTCCGACTCTGAAGGGTTCTCGGAGGCAGCCCTCCAGCTCTTTCAGAAAGTGATGGCGGTGGAAGTCATGGAGCTTCTCCAGGTTGCCGAAAATGTTCCCCCCCTGGCCCCTTAGGTCCTGAGGCACATCAGGCCTCTCCAGCTCAGGGAAGTAGTGCTCTCGTACGTAGCCTAGAGATCGTACATACTCCCTCTCAGTCAACAACAGCTCATCCATGATCCTCTGCAACTTCCTGTCCACACAGGAAACAGGAAATTGGGAATTTTAAGGAGGAGGAATTTGGACAATGCGTTCTCTAATTTACCCCTTACCCTCACCCTTACCCTCACCCGCAGTTTTAAGAAAAATACCAAAACAAATAAGAAATACAAGTAACAAATAATTAAAGAGTAGCAGTAAAATAACAGGCTATATACAGGGGGTACCGGTCCAGAGTCAATGTGCGGGGGCACCGGATCGTCAAGGTAATTGAGGTAATACGTAGGTAGAGTTATTAAAGTGCCTATGCATAGATAATAACAGAGAGTAGGAGCAGTGTAAAGGGAGGGGGGCAATGCAAATAGTCTGGGTAGCCATTTGATGAGATGTTCAGGAGTCTTATGGCTTGGGGGTAGAAACTGTTTAGAAGCCTCTTGGACCTGGACTTGGCACTCCGGTACCGCTTGCTGTGCAGTATGTAGTTATTGTAAAGATTATAGGCAACTAATCGTAATCTGAAATCTAACAAAGACCCAAAGAGAAACCATCTCGATGATGCATTTCTTCTAACACTGCATGCTGTAAATGTCCTTTGTCACTCATTTGTTTATTTAAGACGTATTTCCCATAAACCCATTCCCATAACAATTACAGATTGATAATAGCTTGTGTGACTAATGGCATAGCTGCTGTAAAGAGGTCAATGGAACTCGACCAAAACAATGGAAATGCCATGGAAACTCGTGGGGGAATGATGCAGTGAGGGAAAGATCCCGAATCTCCTCATTGTCCCCCAGCAAATTTAGCCTACATTTAGGCTATTGTTAAAATGTGTATGTCACACTATGTTGCGGTAAAAATCGGAGTGTAATGCTTGTATGGATGTCAAACCGAATACATGTTCATGTCCACATTACCAATCAACTGCATTACAGTTAAAAATGACTTTGACTAACACCTCTGATTTCTCTATGCTAGCTATGCTACCAGATTATACGAACGGGAGTTAGCATTTAGCAGTCACTTCTTCTAAACCTGAAAAGGGATTGCTTCTAAATGTTATGCAGCAAAAATAGCCAAATACACCCAAATCAGACTTTAGTAACCACATTGTGGGCCTGTTACAATAAATCCGTCATGATGGATTTTAAGAGCGCAAGAGCAGATTTGTTGGACATGCGCCAAGCCGGTATCCAACACTCTACTCAGCAAACTGGATGCAGTTTATCACAGTGCCATCCGTTTTGTCACTAAAGCACCTTATACTACCCACCACTGCGACCTGTATGCTCTAGTCGGCTGGCCCTCGCTACATATTTGTCGCCAGACCCACTGGCTCCAGGTCATCTACAAGTCCATGCTAGGTAAAGCTCCGCCTTATCACAGTTCACTGGTCACGATGGCAACACCCATCCGTAGCACGCGCTCCAGCAGGTGTATCTCACTGATCATCCCTAAAGCCAACACCTCATTCGCCTTTCGTTCCAGTACTCTGCTGCCTGTGACTGGAAGGAATTGCAAAAATCGCTGAAGTTGGAGACTTTTATCTCCCTCACCAACTTCAAACATCAGCTATCTGAGCAGCTAACCGATCGCTGCAGCTGTACATAACCTATTGGTAAATAGCCCACCCATTTTCACCTACCTCATCCCCACAGTTTTTATTTATTTACTTTTCTGCTCTTTTGCACACCAATATCTCTACCTGTACATGATCATTTATCACTCCAGTGTTAATCTGCAATATTGTAATTATTCGCCTACCTCCTCATGCCTTTTGCACACATTGTATATAGACTCCCCTTTTTTTCTACTGTGTTATTGACTTGTTAATTGTTTACTCCATGTGTAACTCTGTGTTGTCTGTTCACACTGCTATGCTTTATCTTGGCCAGGTCGCAGTTGCAAATGAGAACTTGTTCTCAACTAGCCTACCTGGTTAAATAAAGGTGAAATAAAAAATAAAATAAAAAAAATCCTTGTTCTATCCCCCACTGCGTTGCATTGCATCTATGCTAAGTATTTCTGGGGGAAAAAATTCTGATAGCTGTTGAGAAGGAGGTGCATCACTCACAGGACATTGCTGCCATTTTCTTCAGCTTGTGTGTCGGCTAATGACGAGGCTTCTTGTGTCTTGTCACCACTATGGTCAGTCAAGGACACTGAAGACACCTGTATGGGGTCACCACCTTCCCTATCCCCATTTGACTTACAGCAGGAGGTGCCAGAGCAGAAACTTCCATTACGGGAGATATCATAAGGGTTTTGGGGTGACTGCAGTGCCACTACTAGGTGCCGGCTATGGGAGTGCCTTGCCGATAAGGGGGAGGAGCCACACTCTGAGGACAGGAGAGAGCTCATACAGGAACCCTCACTCAGTGATCGCCCCAAGGCACTGTGTTTCCATGGAAATGCCTCACACTTGCCAATCGGATCCCCCCTCTTGAGGTCCGCCTCGCTGTGGCGCCTCCCTTGGCCACCTCCTCCATCTTGAGGCACCACTGGCATCAGTTTCCCCTCTTTGCCTGGGGATTTAGGTGACTGGGACACTTCTTTGGCTCCTTTGCCCCCTTTCGAGTCCGCTTTGAAAGGGAGGTTAAAACATGTGATGTGAGCGCTGTCCCTAGTATTGCTTTCTCTGCTCTCCATCTGGTCCTGGGAGGCCCTCCCCGAGTTATCGGCCACCCCTGGAGGGGAAGTTGAGGCCGGAGCGAGGGAGCAAGTGGCCCCCTCCCCCTTCTCCTCTTCGCTCTCCTTTCCCGCTTCTAGCACCCTGCTCTTCACTTGAGCTCTGCCAGCTGTGGGCTGCTGCTGGTCTTTGTCGGCTGCTCCTCCGGGCCGTTGCAATCTCTCCCCCAGCCGCTGGCTGACTTCTTGGCACTGGATCCAGGCTGCATTCCACAGCCTCATCCCCCCAGAGCCCCTCGCACTGTAGGCTTTGGCTTTCACAGTCTGGAAGTGTCGAGCAGAGAAGCAGTCACCCAATCTCTCCTTGTAGGTCTTAAGTGTACTTAGATTGGCTTTGGCAGGGTAACACCCTGTCTCTACCTGCTCAAGATATTGCCTGCATTCCTTGGCTAGGGAAGCAACCTACAGGAAACAATACATAGAGCAGATTTGTTAGTGTCATAGTGTTATTTCAGAAGTGTTAGAAGTTAAGTATTTTTGTTGTGTATTACTTGGATGAGAAGTTGGGGTTCAGAAAAGATTGATGGGAGGGATTGATGACTGGCTAGGGGTTAAAGAGGGGGAATGTCCATAAATGCATTTATCCTTCCTTCCTTCAGTTCATACATGATATGATTTACAACATAGAAACATGGTGGTAGTGATGGTAAAAGTAATATCGTGGGAGAAATGACGCAGAGTTAGAATCAATTCCATTTTGATTCCTGTCAGTCCTCCATCAAAGTGTAATACATATTCTGTAGCTGACTGAAATTTAAGTGGACTTGATCCAGAATTAAGGCTGAAAGGAAGCAATAAAAGAGTAAAAAGAGAAAGAAGAGGTTTTGAAAGAACCAGGGTATTGCTCGACTAACCTGTTCACAGAAGCGATAGACATACACCATGTTGTCAAGCTCAGTATGCCTTTTCTCCGCTCGTAACAGAAAGTCGGCCATATAGGATTTGAAAGTGTTCATCACAGTCAGAAAAACCTCCATCTCAGTGTTAGAGTTGTTGGGACCCAGAATCTTCTCAACCTCCATCATCAGTGTCAAGGTCTGCTGTTTTTTCTCCTATGATGAATAACAAAGATTTAAATTCCTTCAACTCCTGCTTTTCCTCCCCATCTGCACATTACGTAAGATCTGATAAGCGCAATTCATTGTGATGAATAGGTTTTTCATGATTTATTCTGAGGAAATATGCTCCTTTCATGCAGCTGTGGTGTAAGAGGAAATAAATTATGAAATGGATATCTCAAAATAAACCGGTCAAAGAAACATACATCTATGAAAAATGAGATGGGATTTATTAACCTGGCTCATCTGGATGTATTGAATGTAGTTTTTCCTCTCTTCAGAGACAAATATTAACTTGAGATAAGGCCTAAATACAGTTGAAGTCGGAAGTTAATATATACTTAGGTTGGAGTCATTAAAACTCTACTTTGTGCATGACACAAGTAATCTTTCCAACAATTGTTTATTCCACTTATAATTCACTGTATCACAATTCCAGTGGGTCAGAAGTTTATATACACTAAGTTGACTGTGCCTTTAAACAGCTTGGAAAATTCCAGAAAATTCCAGAAAATTATGCCATGCTTTAGAGGCTAATTGACATCATTTGAGTCAATTTGTCACGTCTTCCACCGTAGTCGTTCCTCTCCTTGTTCGGGCTGCGTTCAGCGGTCGGCGTCACCTGTCTTCTAGCCATCCATAATCCACTTTTCATTTTCCATTTGTTTTGTCTTGTTTTCCTACACATATGGTTCTCATTTCCCTCATTAAGTGTTGTGTATTTAACCCTCTGTTCCCCCCATGTCTTTGTGTGGAATTGTTTGTTGTAAGTGCTTGTACACATGATTACTGGTGCCCCCGCAATCCCAGCATAAGTCGCTCGTCGATTCAGGTGCGGCTGGGAATTTTATCATCAGAGCATTCGCCCATATGTTAGGGATCCCTACTGTTCCAGTGGTTATGCCTTTCCCAGTTCACGCTCTGGACAGTCGACCATTAGGGTCCTGGGTACTTAGGGAAGCTACCATCCCCCTGGGCATGGTGACACAGGGGGTCATGAGGAGAGAATCAGTCTCTTCCTCTTTGACTCTCCTGCGTTTCCCGTGGTACTAGGCCTTCCCTGGTTAGCTCGTGACCCTTCTGTTGCCATGACCCCACTATTTCATGGCAACAGAGGGCTCTCCCGGGGTGGTCGCGAGAGTGCTCAGGGAGATGTTTAGGGGTTTCCGTTGGTGCTACTAAGGTGGAAAGTCCAAACCAGGTCTCCACCGTGCGCATTCCCCCCGAATATGCTGATTTGACTCTCGCCTACTCCAAAAAGAAGGTGACTCAATTATCACCCCATCGACGGGGGGATTGTGCGATAAATCTCCTGGTAGACGCTGAACTTCCCAGGAGTCACGTGTATCCACTGTCAGAGGCGGAGACGGCGGGTAGGTAAACATATGTCTCCGATATGCTTCCGACGGTTCCGGCACGCGAAGGAGACATGGGACGCCGCTCATGTTCACCTTCGGCGCGCCGTGCTGCGCCAGAAAGCCAGCGCAGACTGTCACCGCAGTGAGGCCCCGGTGTTCGCACCAGGGGACCGGGTATGGCTCTCAACCCTCCACCTGCCCCTCCACCTGCCCCTCCACCTGCTCTGCCGGAAGCTGGGTTTGTGGGGCCATTTAAAGTCCAGAGGAGACTGAACGAGGTGAGTTACAGGTTACAGCTTCCCCCCGATTACCGTATTAACCCCTCGTTCCATGTGTCTCTCCTCAGGCCGGTGGTGGCTGGCCCTTCTATGACACTTCTATGCTGCGGGAGTTCCAACATCTCCATCAGGATCGCCCTGCACCTCGCCCTCCGGGTCATCCTCGAGGTCTGGTGTCGACGCGCAAGGGGGGGGTACTCTCACGACTTCCACCAAAGTCAGTTCCTCTCCTTGTTCGGGCTGCATTCGGCAGTCGGCCTCACCGGTCTTCTTGCCATCGTCAATCCACTTTTCATTTTCCATTTGTTTTGTCTTGTTTTCCTACACACCTGGTTCTCATTTCCCTCATTAAGTGTTGTGTATTTAACCCTCTGTTCCCCCCATGTCTTTGTGTGAAATTGTTTGTTGTAAGTGCTTGCGCACATGATTACTGGTGCGCGTCGGGTTTTCTACCCATATTGGTTATTTCTTTATGCCGTTGGGTTTTTGTATTAAACTGCTCCGGCTATTACCTAGTTCTGCTCTCCTGCGTCTGACTTCCCTGCCACCAGTTCCGCACCCCTTACACAATTGGAGGTTTACCTGTTGATGTATTTCAAGGCCTACCTTCAAACTCAGTGCCACTTTGCTTGACATCATGGGAAAATTAAAAGAAATCAGCCAAGACCTCAGAAAACAAATTGTAGACCTCCACTGGTCTGGTTCATCCTTCAGAGCAGTTTCCAAATGCCTGAAGGTACCATGTTCATCAGTACAAACAATAGTATGCAAGTATAAACACAATGGGACCACGCAGCCGTCATACTACTCAGGAAGGAGATGTGTTCTGTCTCCTTGAGTTTAATGTATTTCGGTGCGAAAAGTGCAAATCAATCCCTGAACAACAGCAAATTACCTCGTGAAGATGCTGGAGGAAACAGGTACAAAGGTATCTACAATGGGGAGAACAAGTATTTGATACACTGCCGATTTTGCAGGTTTTCGTACTTACAAAGCATGTAGGGCTGTCATTTTTATCATAGGTAAACTTAAACTCTGAGAGACGGAATCTAAAACAAAAATCCAGAAAATCACATTGTATGATTTCTAAGTAATTAATGTGCATTTTATTGCATGACATAAGTATTTGATCACCTACCAACCAACCAGTAAGAATTCCGTCTCTCTCAGACCTGTTAGTTTTTCTTTAAGAAGCCCTCCGGTTCTCCACTCATTACCCGTATTAACTGCACCTGTTTGAACTCGTTACCTGTATAAAAGACACCTGTCCACACACTCAATCAAACAGTCTCCAACCTCTCCACAATGGCCAAGACTAGAGAGCTGTGTAAGGACATCAGTGATACATTTGTAGACCTGCACAAGGCTGGGATGGGCTACAGGACAATAGGCAAGCAGGTTGGTGAGAAGGCAACAACTGTTGGCGCAATTATTAGAAAATGGAAGAAGTTCAAGATGACGGACAATCACCCTCGGTCTGGGGCTACATGCAAGATCTCACCTCGTGGGGCATCAATAATCATGAGGAAGGTGAGGGATCAGCCCAGAACTACACGGCAGGACCTGGTCAATGACCTGAAGAGAGCTGGGACCACAGTCTCAAAGAAAACCATTAGTAACACACTACTCTCTCATGGATTAAAATCCTGCAGCGCACACAAGGTCCCCCTGCTCAAGCCAGCGCATGTCCAGGCCCGTCTGAAGTTTGCCAATGACCATCTGTATGATCCAGAGGAGGAATGGGAGAAGGTCATGTGGTCTGATGAGACAAAAATAGAGCTATTTGGTCTAAACTCCACTCGCTGTGTTTGGAGGAAGAAGAAGGATGAGTACAACCCCAAGAACATCATCCCAACCGTGAAGCATGGAGGTGGAAAGATCATTCTTTGGGGATGCTTTTCTGCAAAGGGGACAGGACGACTGCACCGTATTGAGGGGAGGATGGATGGGGCCATGTATATCGAGATCTTGGCCAACAACCTCCTTCCCTCAGTAAGAGCATTGAAGATGGGTCGTGGTTGGGTCTTCCAGCATGACAACGGCCCGAAACACACAGCCAGGGCAACTAAGGAGTGGCTCCTTATTAAGAAGCATCTCAAGGTCCTGGAGTGGCCTAGCCAGTCTCCAGACCTGAAACCAATAGACAATCTTTGGAGGGTCTGAAAGTCTGTATTGCCCAGCGACAGCCCCGAAACCTGAAGGATCTGGAAAAGGTCTGTATGGAGGAGTGGGCCAAAATCCCTGCTGCTGTGTGTGCAAACCTGGTCAAGAACTACAGGAAACATATGATCTCTGTAATTGCAAACAAAGGTTTCTGTACCAAATATTAAGTTTAGCTTTTCTGATGTATCAAATACTTATGTCATGCAATAAAGTGCAAATGAATTACTTAAAAAAACATACAATGTGATTTTCTGGATTTTTGTTTTAGATTCTGTCTCTCACAGTTGAAGTGTACCTATGATTAAAAAAATACAGACCTCTACATACTTAAGTAGGAAAACCTGCAAAATTGTCATTGTATCAAATACTTGTTCTCTCCACTGTATATCCACATTAAAACGAGTCCTATATCGACATATCCTGAAAGGCCGCTCACCAAGGAAGAAGCCACTGCTCTAAAACCGCCAAAAGAAATACAGACTACAGTTTGCAAATAGTCCGGGTAGCCATTTGATTACCTTAAGGACAACAAAGTCCTCAATCCTATAGACAATTTGTGGGCAGAACTGAAAAAGCGTGTGTGAGCAAGGAGTCCTATAAACCTGACTCAGTTACACCAGCTCTGTCAGGACGAATGGGCCAAAATTCGCCCAACTTATTGAGGGAAGCTTGTGAAAGGCTACCTGAAACATTTGACCCAAGTAAAACAATTTAAAGGCAATGCTACAAAATACTAATTGAGTGTATGTAAACTTCTGACCCACTGGGAACATGATGAAATAATTCAATGCTGAAGTAAATTATTTTCTTTAAACAACCGTTGTTGGTGGAAGAAGGTGAGGACCAATGCGTAGCGTGGTAAGTGTCCATTGAACACTGAAGAAAAACAACAAAGTAAACGAACAAAACCGAAACAGTTCTGTCTGGTGCAGAATTCAAACACTCAACAGAAAAGAATCACCCACAACTCAAGAGTGAAAACAGGCTGCCTAAGTATGGTTCTCAATCAGGGACAACGATTGAAAGCTGGCTCTAATTGAGAACCATACCAGGCCAAACACAGAAATACCAAATCATAGAAAAAGGAACATAGACAACCCATCCAACTCACACCCTGACCATACTAAAACAAAGACATAACAAAAGAACTAAGGTCCGAACATGACATTTCTCTACTATTATTCTGACATTTCTCATTCTTAAAATAAGGTGGTGAAACTAACTGACCTAAGACAGGGCATTTTTACTAGGATTAAATGTCAAGAATTGTGAAAAACTGAGTTTAAATGTATTTGGCTAAGGTGTATGTAAACTTCCGACTAGTAAAACTGTTTCTATATAAACCAGACCTTTGTGAATAGCCTCCACTAAGGACAATAGGGGGTCTGCAGAGAAATGTGAATCACATCTATAGATCTCAACTAAGGAATCAGCCCTTAAAGGCCTTAAAGGCCCACTCTGTTAGTTTTACAAACATTTTTGATCATTGACTTGAATTTCCCTAATAAGCTTTATTAACAGTCTAACCCCAACCCAGCTGTACCTTGGCCTGAGTGAGGAAGGAGCCAAAGTGCTTAAGGGCTTTGCTCACACTCTCCAGGGTGTCCTCCGTTGAGTTGGAAACCTTTAGCTGTTGCTCTCCTTCTGTATTAAACCACATCTTGGCCTATGAAGTACACATTCAGATAGAAAAATATATATCATAATGCATACTAATCAGACCTACGTGAATAGAGTATTCATTTTCTTTCAATCATTTTAGGTGCCCTTGATTTAACCTCTAAGGGATTGGTTTCCCTAAACTGGGAAGGTTGTTGCTAATGTGACTAGAATGACGTTGTAAGTAACAGCCAACTTTCCAGGACATAGACATGTCTTATATCGGCAGAAGGCATAATAGAGAGAGCATGTTAATCTAACTGCCTTTTACAGTACCTATTACATTGAAAAAATGCCATGCTATTGTTTGAGGAGAGTGCACAACCACAAAACACTTTTATCACGGCAACTGGTTTGACACATTCACCTCTGAAGGTAAATAATGTACTTATATTCAGTCATCTTTGTTTTGTCTTCCTGAGGGTCCCAGAGATAACAGGTAGCATAGTTGTGTTTGATAAAAATCCATTTTTATTTTCAAATGAAGGAACTGGGTTCTTCAGTTTGAACCCCTGCTGTCTTTGGCTCCACACCCACCCCACCCGACCATCTAGATGTGTGAAGGTTAGTGTCTTTTCTGTAGGGAAGCTAATTATCCAACATGTATGACATTCCTTAGAGTGTCTTAACTTACAAAAATGCTATGGTAATAAAAAATGTATGTTCTCCTTAGTTATGTACTTGAAAATGTATAAATTGACCAATTCGGCTTAATTGGACAAACTCCTGGCAGACGTGATACAATATATATAGTGTAGTAATGTAATGCTTCACTGAAACAATCTGAAACACTGCTGCTGTCTGGTGGCCATCCTCTAAATTATCTTGCATTTCAAATATGATGGAATCTAATGTGTTATATTCTCCTACATTAATTTCACATTTCCACAAACTTCAAAGTGTTTCCTTTCAAATGGTATCAAGAATATCCTTGCTTCAGGTCGTGAGCTATAGGCAGTTAGATTTGGGTATGTCATTTTAGGCGAAAATTTAAAAAAATGGTACGATCCTTAAAAGCAGGCAGGCGTAGTTTCCTATTCTAAGTGACAAATAAGAACGTCTGTTGTACACAATATACAGTGCCTTCAGTAAGTATTCATACCCCTTGACTTATTCCACATCTTGTTGTGTTACAGCATGAATTCAAAATGGATGAAAAATATATATAATCTCACCAATCCACACACAATACCCCATAATGACAAAGTGAAAACATGTTTTTAGACATTTTTATAAATCTATTGAAAATAGAATACAGAAATCTATCTATTGAAAATAAATTACAGAAATGTACATAAGTATTCACACCCCTGAGTCAATACTTTGTAGAAGCACCTGTGGCAGCGATTAACAGCTGGATTGTGCAACATTTGCCAATTATTCTTCAAGCTCTGTCAAATTGCATGTTTTGGAATATTTTAATTCTGTACAGGCTTCCTTCTTCTTACTCTATCGATTAGGTTACTATTGTGGAGTAACTACAATGTTGAGGGACCTTACAGATAATTGTATGTGTGGGGTACAGAGATGAGGTAGTCATTCAAAAATCATATTAAACACTATTATTGCACACAGAGTCCATGCAAATTATTATGTGACTGGTTAAGCTCCTCTTTTCAGTTCGCCACAGCTAGCGACTGGAACTGACAGCTGTGGTTGCTTCGTGTGATGTATTGTTGTCTCTACCTTCTTGCCTTTGTGTTGTTGTCTGTGCCAATAATGTTTGTACCATGTTTTGTTCTGCAACCATGTTGTGCTGCTGCCATGTTGTGTTGCTACCATGTTGTTGTTATGTGGTGTTGTTACCATGCTTTTATTTGTATTTTATTTAAACCTTTATTTAACTAGGCAAGTCAGTTAAGAACAAACTCTAATTTACAATGATGGTCTATCAAAAGGCAAAAGGCCTCCTTCGGGACGAGGGCTGGGATTTTAAAAAATACAATAAAAAAATATATAAGAAAAAACTCACATCACGACAAGAGAGAAACCACAACACTACATAAAGAGAGACCTAAGACAATAACATAGCGTAGCAGCAACACATGACAACACAGCATGGTAGCAACACATGACAACACAGCATGGTAGCATCACATGACAACACAGCATGGTAGCAACACAACATATACTGTGTTGTCATGTGTTGCTGCCATGTGTTTTGTCCCCACAGAAGGCCTTTTGCCTTTTGGTAGGACATCATTGTAAATAAGAAACCCGTTAAATGAAGGTTAAATAAAATACATGTCAAAATGCAAATTGTTACTCCTGAAATTATTTAGGCTTGTCATACATAACAAAGGGGTTTGAATACTTATTGACTCAAGACATTTCAGCTTTTCATTTTTAACGCATTTGTAAAAATAAAATAAAAACATAATTCCACTTTGACATTATGGGGTATTATGTGTAGGCAGGTGACAGAAAAATCTCTATTTAGTCCATTTTGAAATCAAGCCTATTACACAAAATAATGTAGAAGTCAAGGGAAGGGGTGTGAATGCTTTCTGAAGACACTGTACTTCTATCTGAATATCCTGTAAAGTTGCAACCTCCTGACCTACCGTGTCGAGATCTGACTCCGCCTCCCTGAGTTTGAGCAGGAAGTCCAGGTGCCGCAGTGACTCGTTGGACCTCATCACCAGCGTATGAACACTCTCCTCCACCTGGTTATACAGGACCGTCACTGACTCCAAAGCGTCACTGTAATAAGAGGTGGACGTTAGCAAACATTCACTCCTGTCCTCACCACTTCACAATGATAGATGGTTTATGGAGTTCTGGCACAAAATGGCTGTCGTGGCATCACCTTGATGGTTGATACCATAGAGATGCATGAATTGGGGATCACTTGCCACATAGCCCGTTTTAGCTTGGGCAGTGTCATGGAGGGCTTTCACAATTGTATGGGTGTTACACATCAGTTATCCACAACAAATCATGAATTTGATGAAGACCAATACCTGTAGTCATCGGACTTGGCAAATCGAAACTCTTCCCTCTTCATTCTGGCCAGGATGGCCCCACCTTCTCTCTGTAAAGTAACCAATCGGATGTCCTGCAGTACCTCTTTCATTGAGGTCTTCTGATCTTGAATAGATAGCTGGACGTCCTGAACAAAAAGCAACAACAACAACAACCTAAAGCTAAAAAAAATAATGTTTTATTTAAGTTACTTCATGAAACTGTAACTACCTGGGCGGTGTCCATTTTTGGATTGCCATCAATTTTCTTGATTGCTCTATGTAGTATATGGGCTGCCCCTTGCAAGTCCGTCACAAAGGAAATTAGCTTCTGAAAAAGATAAAGAAAATAGATTTTAGGATCCAGACTCAAAACAAAGCCAATGCAATAGATTGGGGGGGATTTATGCTTTGGAATACCAATGACAACAGCTATGCAAACAAGCCCAAACTCGCCCACTATCCCAAGAAGATCCTTGTTGACTAATCCTGCAACAACAGGAAATTTGAATTATTATGTGGATTATAATTAATGGACATGTAGGGGTTGATTTAAAACATTTTCGTAGTCTGGAATTTCATACAACTACACTACAAGTTTTACATTTCCTGGATTGCAGGTTAGTACTCCTGCAGCAGGTTGATCAAAATAAGATCCTACATCTGTCAACAACAATTTAACATTTATTTGATGACACTTGTATATCCGATTTACTAGAAATCTACTAGAAATCTTGACCATACAAATGATTTAAAGAGGCCATGACATATGTTGAAACCATTTATAAATATTATACTGCACCTGATGAAACTGAAGCCAATCAGTGTGGCTGTAGGGGAAGGTCCCGCCCAAATCAGAGGTCAGCTGTTGTCCCTCCACCAGCTTGTGCAGGGCCTTCAGAGAAGTCACCATGTCCATCTGATTGACAGGAGGCATGTGGGGAGGGGTCAGTCATATTACAGAGCGAGGGTCTGTGTGGACATGTATCAATAGTCCAGATTGCAGGATTGAAAATGAGGAAAGGAAGTATCCCTCGTATTGCTTTCAGATTAGTGTATATGAAGGAGAGGAGACAAGAGGAGGACCCCCCCTTTAGACAAATCCATGGTGTCTTGCAAAATAGAATTATGGGTGTGTGTGTGTGTGTGTGTGTATGTGCGCATGTGTGTCTGTATGCCCTCTGACCTGTAGTCCAGGGTGTCTTTCAGGGCGAGGGCTTGATTCTTTATCAACTAGCATCAGCACAATGCGGACTGCATGCAGGGCTTGTTCCTATGGAGACGACCATTAAGGAAACATGTCAGGACAAGACATCATTGCAGATCATCACAATGTATGCAATATGAATATAGGGTCCATTGAAAAATGTTTGCATAGCTTGTTCTTCAGTACAGACGGATTGCTTGTTTAGCAATTTAGCATCCGGTAACTAGATGACTTCATACTGCATTTTAACATCCAGTAACTAGATACCTCCATACAGCATTTTAAAGGTCCTGAACAGTCATTATGAAAAGTACTTTTTCTCTCTAAGCTAACTACCAGGAAGTTTGAAAAGACAGGCTGAGCGGGCAGGGAGCTTATATTGACTGACAGCTCTTTGAAACAACTATTTCAAGTAACTTGGATGCAGTGAACACTGTCGCAGGAAAGTAATCTCAAGCAAATTTGGGGATACACAAAGCAACTCAAACATTGAAATGCATCAATTATATATAGATTGTTTATACATCTTCCGTTTGGCATGTCTAGTAATGCTGTTCACAGCAGCACTGATGGATGTGTTGACTTAACAACTGCGTTAGAGTTTTGAATGACCAATCCCCCCCCTTTTGTTCCATGCTGCATGAAGACCAAGCGAGGCAGTAACTAGCTTACACCAGACACAGATGAAAGGGGAAACATATAAGCATGTCCCCTCTAAGCCACACAGAAGAAATATCAGGACCAGTGAGAAGCACGAGATTGAACTTCACTCTTTCTAGACTTTTCCCGTTCAGTTAAAACTATCAGCGTTTCTCTTTACTGGGACAATTGTGATCGAATGAACGCAATAATAGTCACTTTCAATGCAACATAATAAAACAAACTATGCAAGACTTAGTATGCAAACTAACTATGCAAGAGATTTTGTGGGAGACAGAACACTTCAGAGTAGTATTCTATTGTATTGACACACAGACCGGTGCGGCATAAACAATCAGAGCTGCAGTAGGCTTATATGCAATTCGACCATTGCCACATATGGATCAGTGCCATTCACTTTGAAATGGACTGTGTTTACAGCATGAGCAGTCCTGAGTAGATGCGCTTGTTTTGAGATCAAAGCGAGAGCTGCATGTAGCCACGTGTGCACATTTTATTCATATCATTTGCTAGGCACACTCAAAGAGCTGTATTACGCCATAAACAAACAGGAAAACACTCAGCCAGTCCTAGTGGCCGGGGACTTTAATGTAGGGAACTTAAATCAGTTCTACCTCATTTCTATCAACATGTTAAATGTGCAACCAGAAGGAAACAATTCCTAGACCACCTCTACTCCACACACAGAGACACGTACAAAGCTCTCCCTCACCCTCCATTTTGGTAAATCTGACCACAATTCTATTCTCCTGATTCCTGTTTACAAGCAAAAATTCCAGCAGGAAGCACCAGTGACTTGGGCTATAAAAAGTGGTCAGATGAAGCAGATGATAAACTACAGGACTGTTTTGCTATCACAGACTGGAATATGTTCCGGGATTCTTCCGATGGCATTGAGGAGTACACCACATCAATCACTGGCTTTATCAATAAGTGCATCGATGTTGTCGTCCCCACAGTGACTGTATGTACATACCCCAACCAGGAGCCATAGATTACAAGCAACATTCGCACTGAGCTAAAGGTTAGAGCTGCAGCTTTCAAGGAGCGGGACTCTAACCCAGAAACTTATAGGAAATCCTGCTATGCCCTGCGACGAACCATCAAACAGCCAAAGCCTCAATATAGGACTAAGATCGAATCGTACTACACCGGCTCCGACGCTCGTCAGAAGTGGCAGGGACTGCAACCTATTCCAGACTAAAAATTAACACTAGCCTACCAGATGAGCTAAATAACTTATATGCTCGCTTCGAGGCAAGTAACACTAAAATATGCATCAGCTGTTCCGGATGACTGTGTGATCATACTCTCTGCAGCCGATGTGAGCAAGACTTTAAGCAGGTCCACATTAACAAGGTTGCAGGGCCAGACGGATTACCAGGACGTGTACTCCGTGTACTCATAGCTCACATCAACACCATTATCCCAGAAACCCTAGACCCACTCTAATTTGTATACCTCACCAACAGATCCACAGATGATGCAATCTCTATTGCACACCACCCTGCCCTTTCACACATGGACAAAAGGAACACCTATGTGAGAATGCTATTCATTGACTACAGCTCAGCGTTCAACACCATAGTGCCCTCAAAGCTCATCACTAAGCTAAGGACCCTAGGTCTAAACACCTCTGCAACTGGATCCTGAGACCCGACCGTGTGGTACAAGGACAACAACCTCTCCCTCAATGTGATCAAGACAACAGAGATAATTGTGGACAACAGGAAAAGGAGGACTGAGCACGCCCCCATTCTCATTTATAGGGCTGTAGTGGAGCAGGTTGAGAGCTCCAAGTTCCTTGGTGTCTACATCACCAACAAACATGGTCCAAGCACACCAAGACAGTCGTTAAGAGGGCACGACAAAACCAATTCCCCCTCAGGAGACTGAAAAGATTTGGCATGGGTCCTCAGATCCTCAAAAGGTTTTACAGCTGCACCATCTAGAGCACCCTGGCGGGTTGCATCACTGCCTGGTATGGCAACTGCTCGGTCTCCGACCGCAAAGCACTACAGAGGGTTGTGCGTACGGCCCAGTACATCACCGGGGTCAAGCTTCCTGCTATCCAGAATCTCTATACCAGGTGGTGTCAGAGGAAGGCCCTAAAAATTGTCAAAGACTCCAGCCACCCTAGTTATAGACTGTTCTCTCTGCTTCTGAGCGCCAAGTCTAGGTCCAAGAGCCACCCCCCTCTGGAAAGCTGCTGCTACTCTCTATTATTATCTATGCATAGTCACTTTAATAACTCTACCTACATGTACATATTACCTCAATTACCTCGACACCGTTGCCCCCGCACATTAACTCTGTACCGGTACGTCCTGTTTATAGCCCCACTATTGTCATATACTGCTGCTCTTTAATCATTTGTTATTCTTATCTCTTACCATATTTGAGGTATTTTCTTAAAACTGCATTGCTGGTTAAGGGCTTGTAAGTTAGCATTTCACTGTTGTATTAGGTGCTTGTGACTAATACAATTTGATTTGATTTAGTTGGCGAGTTATTAGCCCAGCTATAGATCATTTATAGTCATCAATTGGGGAATGATTGCTTCCTACGAGAGAACCACACGTGTGCATTTCTATCTTTGAAATGCTAGTCAGGTAAAGAGCTTTTTTTTGTCTCAATGGGTCAATTTGAGACAGGCTCAAATAAGCTAAGTAGCCAATAGGCAGATGGTAGCATAATTTGTCTGATTCTTTGCAATAATAGTATGGGAATAATAACGCATTTTATTTTGCAAAGTGGTTTCTTTCTCAAACAACACAACAACATTTTCAGTCACCTCCGTGTCTGAAGGACAAGTGAATAAGCAGGTTAAAGTCAAACCCTACATATTTTTTTCCAGAAGTCTCATGGAATGTAGGCCTACATTGAACAACACACATTGGCTGCTACTGTAGGCTGAATGATAGAACAGCTATTTCCATGTTAAAATGTTATGGGATGTATTTTCTCCACTGTTGTTGATGGTAGGCCACACTGGTATGTCTACATAATGATCACAAAGCCACAGCAGCCTACTTGGCCACTGTTAAAACTGTAACTTAAAGCGGTTACAGCATCAGTGTTCACAGGAAACACACGCTGGAAGTTGCACAGATTTTTCACAATGTTCAAGTTTGCACTCAGCATATCTGAAATTAGCTCAGTGCCCCAAAAAATGTGAGGGAACATTGCATATAAGTATCTTTGCCATAGATGAATAGGGTAAGCTTTTAATTATATTTGTGACCGACCGGCTCAAATTGGTACTACTGGAGAGACCTTCTTTGTCTACACCCATTCAGTATTGTTCACACCCTCTTAAGCTTTAGCCCCACCCATCTCTTAAAGGGTTGATCCGAGCGTTCTGTACTAACAACAGCAGTCAAGCACCCCTTTAAAAACCTATATTAAACACAGATTAAAAACAGCTATTTATGACAAGTATGTATTTTGTGGTTGTGACCCAGAGATTCTTGACCATTTATTCTGGGACTGTTCTTATGTCAGAAGTTTTGGAGTGAGTTAGAATATTTTAATTTAAAATAAACTACTGTTAATGTTCATTTGAAAGACTCTTAATATTATGTTTTATTTTGATCCAAATGATATGGACCCTGATTTAACTTTTTGGGTCTGAGATATGAATAATAAGATCCTACAAGTAACGTTAGCTAGCGAGCCAGCCAGCTAACGTTAGTTTGCTAACAGTACACTTTAACTTGAAATTAAACCACTTTCTGTCAAAATTAAAAACGTGTAATATCTGAAACTGTAGATAGCTAGACTATCTTACCCTTATGTAGATAGCTAGACTATCTTACCCTTATGTAGATAGCTAGACTATCTTACCCTTATGTAGATAGCTAGACTATCTTACCCTTATGTAGATAGCTAGACTATCTTATGTAGATAGCTAGACTATCTTATGTAGATAGCTAGACTATCTTACCCTTATGTAGATAGCTAGTAGATAGCTTTCTTACCCTTATGTAGATAGCTAGACTATCTTACCCTTATGTAGATAGCTAGACTATCTTACCCTTATGTAGATAGCTAGACTATCTTACCCTTATGTAGATAGCTAGACTATCTTACCCTTATGTAGATAGCTAGACTATCTTACCCTTATGTAGATAGCTAGACTATCTTACCCTTATGTAGATAGCTAGACTATCTTACCCTTATGTAGATAGCTAGACTATCTTACCCTTATGTAGATAGCTAGACTATCTTACCCTTATGTAGATAGCTAGACTATCTTACCCTTATACATCATTGATGTACGCATCTCCTGTCGGATGCTATGGTTGCCCTTAGTTTGAGATGTAATCCAGAGACATGTTTCTCCATCTCCTTAGCTATCATACTCAAATTCCACTGATTTCAAAACTTGGGTCCTCCAGAAAGTGTAGACCATACACGTAATGTTAGCTAGTGAGCCAGCCAGCTAACGTTAGTTAGCTAACAGGAGACTTTAACTTCACATTGGGCTTATGCAGTTTTACTACGCAATACAATAAAAAAAAAGCTGCGCTAGAGAGGATTACCTAGACATACAGACCAGCTCAAATAGACAGAAGCAGCTATATGGCAGACCAATCCAAACTCATCTCTCTGCATGTCCAGCCCACTCATTATCTCAGCCAATTATGGGTAGCAGGAAGGTTTCTTTCTTTTTCTGTGGCAAAACCAACTTGGCTCTTAATTAAACAATTTTATTTGTATTTACAGATTAAATACAGTAAATAAAGTTTGTTATTAAGACACATGAAAGTTCACATGTTCCAGAAGGCATTTCTGCCAAAAAAACGCATTTTGATTTAAAAGAAAAGTTTACGTTCAAACGTCTCTCCTGTGAAGTAGTGACCCGCGACATACGCCTAGTTTCCTGAAACGAGTCACAAAGGCTGCCATCCTACAGTCAAATTTTTGCACCAGTAGATTAGCTATCTAGCTATATAAACCACACCCCTCTGCAACCAATAATTATCTGATGTTGTTCACAAGGCGGTACTTATTTCAATTAGGTAAGTGAATATCATGTTGCCATTGGTGTACCTTAATGACAGTTAAGGTGATGTCACCTTGTCTTCTTTAAAATGGAAGGGACAAGTAACTTTATGGTAAAACTTTATCAATATAGAAGCAACTGTCATTTTTCATACTTTGGTCATCATACTTTAATCTGGTTCCCTTCACAAGACTGTTCCTGACCTTTAACACCCTGTAACTAGATACCTCATGGTATGACACACCACTATCAACTCTTTATCTCAGAATCTAGATCGGCAGATGGATTATAGTTTGACAGTTGACTCTTAATGTAAAGGAATGGCTCATATTTTCCTAACCTGAACCATCAGTAGGGCTTTGTAGAAGAAGGAGGGAGGAGGTTTCTTCCTGGCATCGATCACCACTGTCATTCCCAGGTCCCGCACCTCTTTTCTAGGAAAATACAGGGAAGTGAGTTGGGGCATATTAGAAAGTTGTTCACACTATCTTGGCATTCTCTCACTTTACCTGATTGAGGTGTCATTTCAATGGTTTTAGTGGTTTCACCTCTATTTAGTGGTTTTACCTTTCGCCCCCTCCCCTCAATTCAAAGGGTATTTCGCTCAATTCAATTTAAGGGCTTTATTGGCATGGGAAACATATGTTTACATTGCCAAAGAAAGTGAAATAGATCATAAGCGATACAAAAATAAATGTAAACATTACACTTCCAAAAGATTCAAAAGAATACATAGATTTCAAATGTCATATTATGTATATATACAGTGTTGTAATGATTAGCAAATAGTTAAAGTGCAAAGGGGAAAATAAATAAACATAAATATAGGTTGTATTTATAAGGTGAATGCACCAATTTGTAAGTCGCTCTGGATAAGAGCGTCTGCTAAATGACTTAAATGTAAATGTAATAATGGTGTTCTTCACTGGTTTCCCTTTTTATGTGGTAACAGGTCACAAATGTTGCTGCTGTGATGGCAGACTGGTATTTCACCCAATAGATGTGGGAGTTAATCCAAATTTGATTTATTTTCTAATTCTTTGTGGGTCTGTGTAATCTGAGGAAAACCTATCTCCCTAATATGGTCATACATTTGGCAGGAGGTTAGGAAATGCAGCTCAGTTCCCACCTCATATTGTGGGCAGTGAGCACATGGCCTGTCTTCTCTTGAGAGCCAGCTCTGCCTTCAGAGGCCTTTCTCAATAGCAAGGCTATGCTCACTGAGCCTGTACATAATCAAAGATGTCCTTAAGTTTGGGTCAGTTACAGTGGTCAGGTATTCTGCCACCGTGTACTCTCTGTTTAGGGCCAAATAGCATTCTAGTTTGCTCTGTTTTTTTTGGTACGTTCTTTCTAATGTTTCAAGTAATTATATTTTTATTTTCTCATGATTTGGTTGGGTCTAATTTTGTTGCTGTCCTGGGGCATGTTCGTGTTCGTGAACAGAGACCCAGGACCAGCTTGCTTCGGGGGCAAGTTTATCTCCAGGTTTATTTCTCTCTAGCTGATGGCTTTGTTATGGAAGGTTTGGGAATTTCTTCCTTTTAGGAGGCTGAAGAATTGAACGGCTCTTTTCTGGATGTTGATAACTAGCTCTCACACACAGAGAGAGTACCCCCCACTCAAGCCCCCACCTTCCCCTATGTTCTTTTAAAGCATGCATACCAGTTGGCAGTCATTGTGGTTTGTCAGGATTGGATGCATCATAAAGGGTTAAATGGGGGACATAAAGGCAACAACATTAAAGGGCCTATCTGTTTAACCAGGCAGCCGTCACCTTGAACTTCAAAGTGTGTCCATTATTAAAGCTGTGTAAACAGATTAGACTGTAAAATGTGTATTATGAGGACATTTGGCTTTTAAACAGTCCCAGCTCCAAGACCATGTCAGCTGGGGGTAAAGCTAGAAGATTAAAAAAAAATAAAAGAAAAACATGCACTACTAGCACCGACATTGCTGATAGCTTCTTTATTGAGGAAAAATGTACTTACTATGACTGTGATATGTGGTTGTCTCACCTAGCTATAGTTGGTACCATGCTGTCTTGTCATGTGTTGCTGCCTTGCTATGTTGTTGTCTTAGGTCTTTCTTTATGTAGTGTTGTTTTGTCTCTCTTGTCGTGATGTGTTTTGTCCTATATTTCTATGTTATTTTTTTATTAAGTTATTTATTTTATCCCAGCCACCGTCCCCGCAGGAGGTCTTTTGCTTTTTGGTAGGCAGTCATTGTAAATAAGAATTTGTTCTTAACTGACTTAAGGTTAAATACATTTAAAATACATTTAAAAAGCTATCTTACTGTAAGATGAATACACTGTAAGTCTCTCTGGATAAGAGCGTCTTATAAATGACAAAAATGTAAATGTAGAATCCACAAACCATGTCAGGTCAGTGATTACTTCAAGGAAGGAAGGAAGGAAGTAAAGAAGGAAGGATGCATTAATAGAGTATTCAAATAGGGCTCAAGCACAAGGCCTGTGTATGAGGCATGTACAGTAATGTTTTACTGCCCCCCTTTGGTTAAAAAGTATAACCAAAAATCCATGACTGGAATGTTTTGACAACTTGCACTAGAAAGTGCTGAGAGTGTCACTTAAATGATTTACAAACCATGTAAAATACTCATTTCCATGTCATTAATTTCATAGGTCATCTCACACAATGTGATTTCAATGTCTAGTAAAAGGACACAACACATGCATGACTGGATATTATAGTAAGGTAAGAGCAGACCAGACTAGTTGATCACCTACACCCTATACAAATCTCATACAGTAAACTCCCTTGAACTATCACCGAAGATGATGGGGGGTTGATTGGTATTACCTGGGGATGGAGTGGAGGTAGAGTAGCACTTTGCACACCTCATGGGCGTACAGCAGAGGAGATGTCCAGCCCTGCCTGTCCCCATGGACCTCCAGCACAGCCCTGCCCACCCTGTCTCTGCTCCCTGGAGGTTGAGGAGACAAGGGTGTCATGGAGAGGTTAGATGGAGAAAGGTGTGGAACAGGGTCGTATTCATAAGAGCAGACCGTAGCAACACGCTTTGCAACTGAAAACGAAAATGAGTGTTTGTTATTGGACAACTCTGGATAACACTAAACACAATGCAGAACAAACACTGTACCTGGCAGACTGACAATGCCCAGGTGAAGCAGGCCGCTGATGCTTCTGAAAATGGAGTGTTGGGTGGAGGGAGATGGAGGAGAACTGGATACGGGGGAGGGGGGTTGGATGGGGGGAGCTGAGGGCTTCATTTTTGGGCTTTGGGGTTTGGTGTCAGGTCTGCTGGGTGGTGCAATAGCCCGCGTTTCAACTTTGCCAGGCTGGGGATCTTGTGGTGAAAAGAAATGACAGATCATGTGAATTTCAATTTAACAAGGAAGATAGACACAGTTTGTGAAACACACAGGGTTGAAGAACAATGCTCTACTGTAAAGTCTTCCTTGTTGTTTCGAAGAAACAATAGATCAGCATTTTCAAAGCAATTCTGACACTATTCTGTACTGTTTTCACTGTATATCCTGTTCAGTGACCTTTGGTCTTTTAGCACTGGGAGCATTTATTTTTCCCGAGATACATCTCAATGGAGTCTTTCATGCAAACCTTATCCTTACGCACCACATTTACGCAATTCACAGCCTTGCATTGGACATGCTCTCTCCCTGTAGCCAAACACTTTGAGGCTGTTAAGCCTGGCTTTGATTTCTAGCATTCTAACTTCTTCCAGAGCCAACAAAGGCTTGTCTGTGCTCCCTCTCCCTCACCAGTCCAATAGTTTCTGACAAACATGTCTTCAGACCTCTGAGTGCCCTTGTGAGGGTGTAGGGAGTAAGTATGTAATAAGAAATAGGGACAGTGCACTCTCCTTCCTCCCTAGCTCACTGACAGTCCTCTGGGTGTCCTTGTTAGGGCCCTTGTGAGTGCTTAGGGAACAGGAACTGTTTCTCTCCATTAAAGGAATGCCATGTTTACTACCATAGCCAATGGACACTGGCCTAATGGCCCCTTCTCAGAGTACAGCCTTATTCAAGTTATTTCTGTCCTTCTCCCTTGGTATTTGGAATGAAGTGATTGCAGCCATTCTGCCCAGGAGAACAGACCAGAGAGCAGGAGAGGGGAAATTGGACCCCCCCCCCCAGACCCCTACATCATAGGGAGCCTCTTTATGGCATCCTCTGGCCTTTGACACAGCACACTCTCTTCAGTAGAAAGGGTCAATGTTGAGTTTAAATGAGTTGGTGATGAGAGATGGTTTCAATGTCCATTTGAAACATGCACTTTTTATGAAGCAAGACAGTACGCTGAATGTGGTACAACAATACTATAGCCTAAATGTTGCAATTCTGTCTGTGGGGTATTTCGACCCTCGGGAAATACAAAACATTAATCTCATACAATAGCAGAGCAGTAAAAATATACTGACACTGCATCTAGGATTAAATTCATTGCCAACTCAATGTAAGTATATTCAATTCTAAATGTGTTGTTATCCCAAACAACATCAACGTCCCTTTAAACATGTTATTAAACGGTTAGTTCTCACAGTGGTCACAGATACGGCGTTCATATGTTGAAGTCACTCAGCTGTCAGACCAAACTGCCAGTTGTTTCATCTGAAAACTGAGAACTGAGGAAATTGCATCTGACAAATGAGAGATGTTCTAATATGGATGCTGTACATAGTCACTATTACCTTTCTTGGCAGACTGCTGTCTGTCCAGCTTGGGGGACATCGGCCCAAAGGCCTTGCCTTTCTTACATTGCACCACCTGGGAACTGGGGGGAATCATCTCTGGGCAGATGTCACTGTGGCTCCTGTTGTTCAGTTTATGGACCAGAGGACTTCCTCTGGCCTTCTCAGACACGGTGGACAGTGACCTGGGCTTGGTTTTGTGTTTACCTATGGTTTTCACCGCCTCCGGGTTCCAAATTGGCTTGGAGGTGTAGTCACACTCGCATGCATCAACCATGACCGGGTGAGAGATTGCCGGAGGTAACGCTACCTTTGAGTCAGGTCCCGATTGATGGGCCATGTGGTGTGTCTGAAGATAGGGTTCCCCTTGGCACAGTTTATGGATGATTTGAGTTTCTATAGTATTTTTTCCTGGTTTGTGAGTTATGGCAGGTTCAATGGATTTGTGTGGTATGTGATTTAGGTCCAATGGGGGTTCTTTACCGAAGTGTCCATGTTGGTGTGGCTCGTGACCTACAATAGGCTCCTTATAGTGGTTACAGCACTCCCCCGGGTCCTGACCCGGACCTCTGGCGTGACCCCTGAAGCCCATCTCCTCCCCTTCACAGGGGCCAGACTCCTCCAGAGCAGCTAGCAGACCTATGCTCCCCCTTTCAAAGGGAACTGGGTTGCGCAGAGCTGCCAGGTAGGAGTCCCTGTACCTGCATTTTAGTTCCTGTCCACTAGGCTCCTGACCTAGCCTCCTCTGGCTGCATGGCATGCAAGCCTCTTCTGAAAATGTGAGGCTGCGCCCACAGGGGTTGCTGTTCATGAGCGGTACAGGGGGAGGGGGCCTGACTGGTTTGAACAAAGGGGGAGTAGAAGAGTTGGGAGTCTTACTGCATCCCGTAAGAGACTCTTTCTCCTTTGCGAAATCCACTAAATCCACGTAGTCTCCTTCAACCTCGCGGTAGTTCCGGCTGGTGTCCCAGGTGTTAGGCGACACCCAGCCCACAGGCTTGACTAGTGGTTTGGCACGCGGTTTGGGAACGGGTTTTTCATGGTCCCCCTTGATTAGTTTCGTGGTACCATCCATGAGTCTCAAAGACACAGAGATCCCGTCCCTGGCAGGAAGGATCATGGTCTCTAGGGAAAGGGCGGAAGAAGTAGAGTTGGAAGAGGAGGGAATCTGCAACGGCGTCGGCTCAAACGGAACGTCACGGATAACAATTGGTGTAGTCATGGTCTTGGGCTTGTCCAGAAACTCTGGAATGGCAACTTGTGCCCAGGGCACCTTCATCACTCCCTGGTCGGTGGAAAGCAGGCAGCGGGAGAGTGGGGTGCCATGGCGGCCGTCGTTCACCTCCCTCAGCCAGTCAAGGGTGAAGATGCACGGGTAAGAGGTCTCGGGGATGGGGGTCTCCTCCACCTCACGGCAGCCCTCCTCCAAGAGACTTTTGAGAACGATGCGGGCTGCCTGTTCTCCAAAGGGCTCCACCTGCAGGTAAAAGTCTCCGGGGCGCAGCAGAAGAGGGTTGAGTGAGGCCAGCTGGATCACAGTCCTGTCGCGGAGGCATAGGGGCCAGCCCTCACAAAGGAAAAGCACATCCGAGTATGCAGCCTGGGGAGAGTAAGGGAGAGGTTGGAGAGGGGGTAAGTTGCATGGATTTACGATTTCTTAGGTCAGTATTTTTTCAGCATTAATCCTGCGGTAGGACTGCACTTTTTTGTTTTAGCCCAGCAACAGCGCAACTCAACAAATTATCAACACCCTTGATTAATTTAATCAGGTGTGTTAATGCTGTACTAGAAGAAACAATACTAAATTATCCATCATTTAAATTCCCGGTGTGCCCACTAGGGGTGCACTTAAGCTATGTAACATTTGCCATGTGAGGAGACTAGAATCCTAAACAAAGCAGGCTTATGTCTACTTTAAATTGCATTTGACAGTCTGGAATGCAATGAGGGAAGGATAGATTCACCATTAATTCCACCTCAAATTCACCTTTATGTCAGTACACTACTGAGCTGTGGTTATGGAAAACTGATTCTTTCCTAAACCAGACTGTTATTGAGCCTCCAATAAGACAAATGCCTGGTATTCTAGACTGTTTTCTTTTGTACAATAAAAACAATCAAATATAATCCTTTGCTGAGCGATGTCAGCTCAGTTGCGTATCTGGCTAGCAACCACAGAAAATAACAGAATTCGGAATTGATGAAGCATAAAGAACAGCTTGGATGTATCACCTGATGGACAAGTAAACCTTTTGTTGATCTCTTTTTGCTGAGATACAGTTAGAACCTCACTTGTAAACCTGTGCGTTTTTACTGTTACTGTCAAGTTGCTCCATCTATTCTCTCTCTCTGTGTGTGCATGTGTGTGTATGTGTCTGTCTGAGAGAGATAGAGAGGTGCGTGTGTTTTTGTGTGTTTGTGTGTGTATGTGTGTATGTGTGTATGTGTGTATGTGTGTATGTGTGTGTGTGTGTGTGTGTGTGTGTGTGTGTGTGTGTGTGTGTGTGTGTGTGTGTGTGTGTGTGTGTGTGTGTGTGTTTGTGTATGCATCTGTATGTATGGTATCTATGTACGTGTGTGTGTATGCATTTGTATGTATGGTATCTATGTACGTGTGTGTGTGTGTGTGTGTGTGTGTGTGTGTGTGTGTGTGTGTGTGTGTGTGTGTGTGTGTGTGTGTGTGTGTGTGTGTGTGTGTGTGTGTGTGTGTGTGTGTATGGTATCTATGTACGTGTGTGTGTGTGTGTGTGTGTGTATGGTATCTATGTACGTGTGTGTGTGTGTGTGTGTCTGTGTCTGTGTCTGTGTCTGTGTCTGTGTCTGTGTCTGTGTCTGTGTCTGTGTCTGTGTGTGTGTGTGTGTGTGTGTGTGTGTGTGTGTGTGTGTCTGTGTGTGTGTGTGTGTGTGTGTGTATCTATGTGTGTGTGTGTGTGTGTGTGTGTGTGTGTGTGTGTGTGTGTGTGTGTGCGTGTGTGTGCGTGTGTACTCACACACGCCGCCTGCTGCACGATCTCCAGGAGGTGTTTGGACGGGATGAGAAAGTCCAGCAGGCAGTGCAGAGCATCACCGCGGTATCGCTCCTCGATGGTCCTGAACAGCTGGCTGAGGACAGTGGGCGCTGTGGCCTCGAAGGGCGGGAACAGGGCCGACAGGGCACTCTGAATGGACGAGTCCAGGGATTCTGGATTCTAGTGAGGAAAGAAAGAAAGAAGGTGACTGAGAGCGATAGAGGAATGTTTTAGTTTCAAGTCAACTTCCACATCAACAAGTTCAAACATCAAATTAATTTCATTTGACATTCATATAAGATTGGAACGCATGACCAAAGAGTGAATGATAATGCAATTGGACCCTGACCCTTTTCATTGTAGCCATTGGAATGCAATGCAGGTATGTTTGCCAGAGTGCAAATCCCAAAATATGTGTGTGTGTGCCTGTGTGTGCGCGCGTATATGTGTATGTGATTAGTTTCAGAGGTGAGTGTATATTTTGACCTCCACTAGTGTTGACAGCGCCGTTTTGTTTGAAGAAAGTCCACATAACCGTAGAACGTCCAAAAAGATAGATCATCTGTAAACGTAAAGCCACAGGACCGATATCTTTCTTGGCTTTTACCCCTGCTCTGGACCTTCTGGAATGCCTCAAAGCAATATCACTTGAGAGTCAGCAACACAAGAATGTTGAACTTTGAAGTAAACTGTATGGATATAATTTTAGGGGCATTGTAGCCTCTAGTTGTGTCTTCATATTCAGCATAATCATCAACACCGTCAAAACGTGATTAGAACGCTGAAAAGAAGGAACAATGCCCCAAAGCCGAAACATTCCTCTAAAATGTAATAATTTCACTCTCTGACTTCATTTTTAGTTTCAGGGAAATGTTTTTTTTTGTTTGAGTGGGGAACTAAACTAATCTGAAAGTCTTTGGCATGCTCTGGATATGCTTAGCTCTGTGTTTCATGTCCTTCCAAAATGCACCTACTTTAAGCTGGTACTCTTCAAGCAGGGGAAGAGTCATGGTCTGAGTGAGAGAACAAAGAAATGTATGGTCTCCTTCACATCACAGGTCCCCATAGAGAAGAAGTTGTGTAAACGGACACCATTGTGCACTAGCGTTAGGCATGAAGGTAGTTTTACTACATACAGTATATGCTATGCTTCATATGTCTGTTTTAGATAGTCACGGCAATAAGAACTAGACCACATTTATCCAGGGTTGTGCTCTGCTTTCTGCTCCTTGGACCACCTGTGGAGAATAGTTGTCACGCCCTGGCCTTAGTTATCTTTGTTTTCTTCATTATTTTGGTTAGGCCAGGGTGTGATATGGGTGATTTATGTATTTGTCTTGTCTAGGGGTTTTTGTAGATTTATGGGGTTGTGTTCAGTTTAGGTGTCAAGGTAAGTCTATGGTTGCCTAGATTGGTTCTCAATCACAGGCAGGTGTTTATTGTTGTCTCTGATTGGGAACCATATTTAGGCAGCCATATTCTTTGGGTATTTTGTGGGTGATTGTTTCCTGTGTCAGTGTTTGTGCCACACGGGACTGTTTTGGGTTTTCACATTTATTGTTTTGAGGTTTGTTCATGTCAAGTGTCTCTTATTAAAGAACCATGAACTTAAACCACGCTGCGTTTTGGTTTGCCTCTCCTTCCCAGGAAGAGAGCTGTGACAATAGTACAGACTAAACACACAGAAGCAATCGGGGGAGTTTAAAAGGGATATTGCACGCCAAAATCAAAGTTTGTTAGACATTGTCCCACCTGAGAAAGTAGTATACTGTCAAGTAGTCCCGAATGTGGTGAAGCTTTCCATTGTGTACAGCAGGGTTCCCAACCAGGGGTACTAGGACCCCTGCGGGTACTTGGCCTATCCACAGACGGTACTTGAGAAGACTCATTTACCAGCATACTGGTAAAATGCACATGAGGGGGTACTTCAGGGGTACTCCAGGCAGAGCAAAATTCGGTTGCAGTACAGTACATTAACTCAAAAAGGTTGGGAACCACTGGTGTACAGTATAGCCATATACATTTAGATAGAAAAACACAAACATTCCTTGTCTATCACAAATGTTGAATAACATTATCTTTGAACTTACTCTGACGATATTCTGTTGAGTTCATCCTTCAGCTGGTCGAAATTTGGGACGAAAGTATTATTAAACTGACTTCAAAATGTAGGTTTCGGTGTGTGGCATTCAAGATCTGTTTGTGCATAACCTAAGGCACGTGCACAAGACGGAAGTACATGCACAGAAGTCTTGCAGGTGTTTACATTGTTTTGTGCATGCGACAGGTGATCGACATTTCAACTCCTGCGCCAGTGCTCTAAAAACTAGAGAAGTAATCATTTCTGTGGGTATTTTGCCTCAAAGGTCGACCAGCTGAATTGTATTCAACATTCTGGCTTGTAAGGAAACTTACCAAGTTTTTGCAGTGCTTTGTTTCAGACTGTATACCAAGGATTGGTATAACAGTCTTATTTATTAGTCAAATATCAAGATAAATTCATTACCACTGTCACGCCCTGGTCGAAGTATTTTGTGTTTATCTGTATGTATTGGGTCAGGCCAGGGTGTGGCATGGGGTTTTTGTATTGTGGTGTGTTTTGTCTTGGCGTTTTGGTATATAGTGGGATTGTAGCTAGTGGGGTGATCTAGCAGAGTCTATGGCTGTCTGGAGTGGTTCTCAATCAGAGTCAGGTGTTTATCGTTGTCTCTGATTGGGAACCATATTTAGACAGCCATATTCTTTGAGTTTGTCGTGGGTGATTGTCCTTAGTGTCTTTGTTCCTGTCGCTGTATTAGTTGACAAGTATAGGCTTTTTTGGTTTTCTTTACGTTTTGTAGTGTTTGTGTTTATTGTTTTGTAGTGTTTGTGTTATTTCGTGTTTACGTTTGTTTGATTAAATATGGATCGCAATCTACACGCTGCGTTTTGGTCCGACTCTCCTTCACCACACCTAGAAAACTGTTACAACCTCAATGTTGAAAAACATGGGAAAAACATTTGATTTTGGAGTGTAATGTCCCTTTAGGTTGTGTGACACTGATAGGGACATACACATTGATTTCTCTAACTCTACACATATACAGGGCCTTCAGAAAGTATTCACACCCCTTAACTTTATGCACATTTTGTTGTGTTACAGCCTAAACTTAAAATTAGATTTTTTGTGGGAATGACATTTGTTGTCACTGGCCTACACATGATACCACATAATGTCAAAGTGGAATTATATTTCGAATGTTTTTCTCCTCAAATGAATATAAATGAAAAGCTGAAATATCTAGAGTCGATAAGTATTCAACCCCTTTCTTATGGCAAGCCTAAATATGTCCAGGAGTAACAATTTGCTTAATGAGTCACATAAACAGCTGGATGGGCTCACTCTGTGCAATAATAGTGTTTGTTGAATGTATTAATTACACATTGGATGGTGTATCAATACACCGTCACTACAAATATACAGGCATCCTTCCTAACTCAGTTGCTGGAGAGGAATGAAAAGCTCTCAGGTGACCAATGGTGACTTTAAAACTGTTACAGAGTTTAATGGCTGTGATAGGAGAAACAACATTGTAGTTACTCTACAATACTAACCTAATTAACCAGAGTGAAAAGAAGAAATCTTGTACAGAATAAAAAATATTCCAAAACATTAGGAGACTATTTTTGAGGTCTGGGGAAAAATCTAAGAAATGGTGATTTTTGAGTGTAGTTACTTTAATTCACATGCACAGGCACCTATAGCACTGCTGTTTGGTTAGTGATGTTTCTGTAGCACTGAGATGGAGTTTGCAAAACAAATGGCCACTGGATTGATGCAAATAATCCTGATATCATTCTGCCAGGTAGGTCTAGGCTACTTGGTAGCTAGTTACAGTTAATAGAGAAGGTTTTGGGAAGGCCTTTCCATCTGCCAGAAGACGGTTAGGCCTATCATCGCTATATTGTTCCTGTTCCTTGTTTGAAACCTGGAAGATTTTCTTCATATTATGAGGCATGTCTCACCTTGCTTCAAAGTAGCCTATAGCCAAAATCCCACCATATAAATGTGGAGGCAGTTATTTCATGAAAACTTCCTCATTATGCATTCTCTTGTTCTATTGGATTTCTTTCAACTTTCTTTCATTGTCTAGCAGCCGAAGTCACTATCCTAGTCATATTAGCAACCCATGATAGTTGTTGCATCTTTAGATTGCCCCTCTTTCTAAATTTCTAATGGATATTCTGATATCTGTCCATGAAACTGCTTGCATGTGTGTTGCGCATTTTAGAACTATTTAAATCAAATTAAATCACATTTTATTGGTCTCATACACATATTTAGCAGATGTTTTTGAGGGTGTAGCGAAATGCTTGCTATTGGAGAAATGCTTCTTCATTATCAAACATGTAGCCCATATCCTTTTTACAGACAAAAAGCTTTATACCTTCACAAATGGGCTTCCTATGGATTCAAGGACCAACCAGAATATAGAATAACATGATGTGATTGGTGATGAGCTACATAAATCTGACCAATTGTTTTCAGACAATTGGACACAATTGGTCAGATTTGCGTAGCTCGTTTACTATTTGGATTGCTATGGCTGCGTTTACACATGCAGCCCAATTCTGATCTTCTTTCTCACTAATTGGTTCTTTGACCAATAACATCAGATCTTTTCACAGCAGATCTTTTTCAGAGCTGATCTGATTGATTAAAATACCAATTAATGAAAAAAGTATTAGAATTTGGCTGCCTGTGTAAATGCAGCCTAATTGTTGGTTTTTGTGAGGATTCGTGAACATGCTACCTGAAAACAGTTACCTGGAAATTACATGGATTTTCAAGACTGGATTCCTATTTCATCTGAATGTTGCTGAGCTCTAGGTATGTAGGTCTATCATGTGTATTTGTCTTGAATATGCTATTGGCTTTGTCTAGGACTGAGAGAGAACTTGCATGTTTTGCACAGTCAGTTGGCAGCTTTGGTCCACGTTTCAGACTTGCACAGTGTACTGTATATTGGATTGGACAGGATATCTCAGCACAAAGATGCAGAAAAAGCATGCTTGCTCTCACAGTCAGTTTAAAGTTCCCCTCTGTGTTGATCTCCAATCCCGCAATGACTGTTTTTAGACCTGACCTGATTTAGCTCTCTGGCTTAGCCAAGGCCACTGGGAGGTCTAGGGTAAACAGGCCTCCAACATCTTCAAAGGCCTCACACTGGCTGAGGGAGAGACACGCGAACATATGCTATGCTAATATATGCCAGATGACTCAAAATATATGCTAAATGCTAATGTATGATAACCTGCTAATGCACTTCCCTCATGAGCAAAACACACTGGGGAGGCAGGGTAGCCTAGTGGTTAGAGCATTGGACTAGTAACCACAAGGTTGAAAGTTCAAACCCCCAAGCTGACAAGGTACAAATCTGTTGTTCTGCCTGTGAACAGGCAGTTAACCCACTGTTCCAAGGCTGTCATTGAAAATAAGAATTTGTTCTTAACTGACTTGCCTGGTTAAATAACTAATCATTAACAACACTGTGCATTATACAGCAGCATTTCAGAATCCATTCTGGCACAGTGCTAAAATGTTTTGTTCTAGCCTCGGACTAACACCTGTTTCAAATAATAATCGCCAAGGTCCTGATTAGTTGGATTAGGTTTGTTAGTGCTGGGCTCAAACAAACATGAGTCTGTCCCTCAGGATTCATCTAAAACACTGTTCTACCTTGACCATTATGTTAATGTAGGTCGAGGTATGGCTTTGCAGTTGTGCTCCCATTAGTAACATTACACGAACAGGACGTGGATAATAAAATACAATAATACCACTTATGGTTGTATTGAACGTCCATCGATAGTTTACTAATTACATGAAATCTTTGTGTCTGTTAGAAAGATTACGTCCTCAACTGAAAAGAATGCTTATTTCTGCTAATTGTGCACATCTGTTACAATACATCAGGAGTTGAAGAACAGAATTGCCTTTGAGGCCGGTCTTCAGATGTTAATGTATAACAGCTGTGAATGAGTCATCATTCAAGAATGAGTTCTACTATATGTCCACTGACCTAGACTTAGCGCCATGTTCAATAAAAAAGTACTCATGAAGCTGGTTGAGAGAATGCCAAGAGTGTGCAAAGCTGTCATCAAGGCCAAGGGTGGCTACTTTGAAAAATCTCAAATCTCAAATATATTTTGATTTGTTTATCGCTTTTTTGGCTAACTAATGTTAATGATTCCATATGTGTAATTTCATAGTTTTGATGTCTTCACTATTGTTTTACAAAGTAGAAAATAGTAAAATAAGGAAAAAACCCTTGAATGAATAGGTGTGTCCAAACGTTTGACTGGTACTGTGTACAGTATATATACAGTTGAAGTCGGAAGTTTACATTCAACAATTTCAAAGATTTTACTGAGTTACAATTCATATAAGGAAATCATAAGGAAATCATAAATTCTTTCGGCCCTAATCTATGGATTTCACATGACTGGGCAGGGGTGCAGCCATGGGTGGGCCTGTCAGAATTTTTCCCAAGAAAAGGGCTTTATTACAGACAGAAATACATATCAAACATCTCCAATCCAAAATCAAATATAGAGTCGGCTTTCTATTCCGCAACAAAGCCTCCTTCACTCACAACGCCAAACTTACCCTAGTAAAACTATCCTGCCGATCCTCGACTTCGGCAATGTCATCTACAAAATAGCTTCCAATTCTCTACTCAGCAAACTGGATGCAGTTTATCACAGTGCCATCCGTTTTGTTACTAAAGCACCTTATACCACCCACCACTGCGACCTGTATGCTCTAGTCGGCTGGTCCTCGCTACATATTCGTCGCCAGACCCCTGGCTCCAGGTCATCTATATGTCCATGCTAGGTAAAGCTCCACCTTATCTCAGTTCACCCACCCACCCGTAGCACGCGCTCCAGCAGGTGTATCTCACTGATCATCCCTAAAGCCAACACCTCATTTGGCAGCCTTTCCTTCCAGTTCTCTGCTGCCTGTGACTGGAACGAATTGCAAAAATCGCTGAAGTTGGTGACTTTTATCTCCCTCACCAACTTTAAACATCTGCTATCTGAGCAGCTAACCGATCGCTGCAGCTGTACATAGTCCATCGTCAAATAGCCCACCCAATTTACCTACCTCATCCCCATACTGTTTTTATTTATTTACTTTTCTGCTCTTTTGCACACCAGTATCTCTACCTGCACATGACCATCTGATCATTCATCACTCCAGTGTTAATCTGCTAAATTGTAGTTATTCGCCTACCACCTCATGTCTTTTGCACACAATGTTTTTCTACTGTGTTATTGACTTGTTTATTGTTTACTCCATGTGTAACTCTGTGTTGTCTGTTCACACTGCTATGCTTTATCTTGGCCAGGTTGCAGTTGTAAATGAGAACTTGTTTTCAACTAGCCTACCTGGTTATATCAAGGTGGAATAAAAAATAAAAAATACACCTCAGCACCCCTCAGACGAACCTGCAGGTGAAGAAGCCGGATGTGGAGGTTCTGTGCTGGCATGGTTACACGTGGGGTGCGTTTGTGACCGGTTGGACGTACTGCCAAATTCTCTAAAATGACATAGGAGGCAGCTTATGGTAGAGAAATTAATATTAAATTCTCTGGCAACAGTTCTGGTGGACATTCCTGCAGTCAGCATGGAAATTGCATGCTCCGTCAAAACTTGAGACATCTGTGACAAAACGGCCCATTTTAAAGTGACCCTTAATTGTCCTCAGCACAAGGTGCACTTGTGTAATGATCATGCTGTTTAATTAGCTACTTGATACGCCACACCTGTCAGGTGGATGAATTATCTTGGCAAAGAAGAACTGCTCACTTATAGGGATGTAAACACATTTCTGCACATAATTTGAGAGAAATAAGATATTTGTGCGTACAGAACATTTCTGGGATTTTTTATTTCAGCTCATGAAACATGGGACCAACACTTTACATATTGCGTTTATATTTTTGCACACATTGATGTCAGACATGTACTTACCCCAATGCTCTGTTGCCGATGACTGGGATGAATGCAGGAGCAGATTTCAGGAGCAGGACAAGAACCCTCTTTTTGACTGATGACTGATATAAGGGCATGTATGTGATAGGCCTATCTGGCTTATGTGATTTGATGGTCAAAATGCTTCTTAACAGTATAATAAAGTGTATTTTTTTAGTCTAAGTAAAGTGACACAGGATGGTCATAATGCTTCTTAACAGCGTAATGAAGTGTATTTTCTTAGTCTAAGTAAAGTGACACAGGCTGGTCATAATGCTTCTTAACAGCGTAATGAAGTGTATTTTCTTAGTCTAAGTAAAGTGACACAGGATGGTCATAATGCTTCTTGACCGTGTCATAAAGTGTATTTTCTAAAAGTAATTTAAAATTGGATTTAAAAATGACATGCACTACTATTCAAAAGATTGAGGTCACTTTGAAATTTCCTTGTTTTTGAAAGAAAATCTACATTTTTGTCCATTAAAATAACATAAAATTGATCCGAAATACAGTGTAGACATTGTAAAGTTGTAAATTAATATAGTAGCTGGAGACAGCAGATTTTTTAATGGAATATCTACATAGGCGTACAGAGGCCCATTATCAGCAACCATCACTCCTGTGTTCCAATGGCACGTTGTGTTAGCTCATCAAAGTTTATAATTTAAATAGGCTAATTGATCATTAGAAAACCCTTTTTCAATTATGTTAGCACAGCTGAAAACTGTTGTTCTTTTTAAAGAAGCAATAAAACTGGTCTTCTTTAGACTAGTTGAGTATCTGGAGAAGCAGCATTTGTGGGTTCGATTATAGGCTCAAAATGGCCACAAACAAAGTACTTTCTTCTGAAACTTGTCAGACTATTCTTGTTCTGAGAAATGAAGGCTATTCCAAGAAACTGAAGGTCTCGTAAAACGCTGTGTACTACTCCCTTCACAGAACAGTGCAAACTGTCTCTAAGCAGAATAGAGAGATGAGTGGGAGGCCCCAGTGCACAAATGAGCAAGAGGACAAATACATTAGAGTGTCTAGTTTGCGAAACAGATGCCTCACAAGTCCTCAACTGGCAATTTCATTAAATAGTACCCACAAAACACCAGTCTCAACATCAACAGTGAAGAGGTGACTCCAGGATGCCTTCTAGGCAGAGTTGCAAAGAAAAAGACATATCTCAGACTGGCGAATAAAAATAAAATATTAAGATGGGCAAAAGAACACAATTACTGGACAGAGGAACTCTGCCTAGAAGGCCAGAATCCCGGAGTCGCCTCCTCACTGTTGACGTTGAGACTCGTGACCATATTATGAGATGTGATGACAAGTTATGTCAGCTGTTATGACATTATGACATGGTTATGACCGTAATGTGTTACCTAAATACCTTGTAAATGGTTTACAGACCTATAAAATAATATTACATAAGTTCCAACTCTGTGTTTTCAATGAATGAAGCTAGCTAGCAGGCACATTGACCGCCACATCCAGGCTGTATCACATCCGGCCGTGAGTCCCATAGGGAGGCGCACAATTGGCTCAGCGTCGTCTAGGTTTGCTCGTGGTAGGCCGCCATTATTAATAAGAATGTATTCTTAACTGACTTGCCTAGTTAATTAAGGTAAAAATATAATATAACCTTAAATGGCTACCTCTTTTCAATAACTTCACACCTGGCTAAAATGACAAAATCCTGAAAAGGTACATTTTCAATCCAGACAGGCTGAACTCATTCGACATTTTGCCTCTCACCCTGACTCATTCCACCTCATGGGTGGCTTGGCTGGTGATATATTCTGGTGAGTGAGACCCCATTGAGCTACAGTAAACATAGCTCCGCAGCTGGATCCAGTTCAGAATGCCTCTTTAAGCCATGTGCAGTGAGTGGAGGAAGGGAGCTTGGTGTTATGAGTTCTTTTGTATCCCATTACACTTGACCAACTGCCAGCATGACATGCCAAACAGGCTGGAGCCGTGCGCAGTTCAGCATGACTTCTTCCCAGGGAAAACACTGTCTTTGATGGCTGATGGGTCCGGTATTTGCATAAAGGAGCCGTGTCTCAGATGGGGCTATTGGCCTCCGACTACATGCTAAGCATTGGCCAGGCTCATAGCAACTTGTCAGCCCTCTTAATCTAATATCTGATGATTTGTGATGAAATGAAATGCGATGGTATAAGCAACTCAGCAACAAAAACAGATGATGAAAATAGGAAACCCGTTTGACAACAATGACCCCCATACCATAGCGTAGGGGAAAGGGGGATGAGGATGAATTCGTATGTTGCATTGTTTTCAATATTATTGATGCTATTGCTTTGTAAACTCTTTGTAAATTTGGAAACTCCCATTTACACCCTTGCACTATCACTGCCCCACATCCTTGTGACAACACATAACAGCTTTACAGTATATTGCTTTATCTAGCTCTATTTCCATCGCTCTGGATAAGAGCGTCTGCTAAATGACTTAAATGTAAATGTAAATGTAAAAAAAAAAAGGAGGATGTATCTCAATAGGAAGTATTAGCCTCCTCTTCTCGGCTCCTTTACCTGCACTGATGTTACTGAGCTGGTGTAAGCAAATCCTTGTTGGGCATCTACCACATCACTTTCACCTATCTAATGCTTTCAGATCAGTGCAAACGAAGGAGAGGAGACAGGGAGAGGAAAGCACATTACACTATTGGGATTCCCCCTAGTCCACACAAACAGTAGACTACTTCTGAATCCAGCTGACAGCAACATTCCAGTACCTCCTACCCTGCCGCCCACTCAAGTAAGCCCTGCTGTGTGTGTGTGTGTGTGTGTGTGTGTGTGTGTGTGTGTGTGTGTGTGTGTGTGTGTGTGTGTGTGTGTGTGTGTGTGTGTGTGTGTGTGTGTGTGTGTGTGTGTGTGTGTGTGTGTGTGTGTGTGTGAGAGAGATCCTGGGGTTTTCCATCTGGCATCTATTGTCCTGTGTATCCAGAGGTTTAACCCTATTCAACACACTCTTGAAGCCTTTCAATCAAAGGTCATTGTTTGACATGGATTGTCTGTTCTCTGCTGTGGCATCTGTCGTGATGGGTGGGTCTTTGTCCTGTCTATCAGAGGGATGACCCCTGGGTATTTCACTGAGGTAAGCACTGAAGAGTTAAGCTGAATACTCATACTAACCCCACTAACTGTACTATTTATGATGTGAATTGGTCATAGTATGGAAATGGTTAGTATGCCAAAAGTTCCTGGATGTCATACTAAGTTCGCCAAAATACTAAGTATACATGCAGTGGACACTATTTCCGTTCTTTTAGGGCCCACAATGAAATTCTTCAGAAAATGGGCGTGGCTTCATAACTTTTCAGATTTTAAGAAAAATAAATAGGCAACCGATGTCGGACGAGAGCGGATACAAATTCATTGCTTTAACTAATTATGACAAATATTTCAGAAAATGTTGAGCAATGTAATAAAGTAATGACTTTTCAAATAAGTTATGTTACACGTTATGTTTGCTGACCATTTGTTATCTATGCTATCCTTACGAACCGCATATAATTACAACAGTTTGTACTTTACTGGTATGTTAGCTAACTTTAGTTACCTAATGTTAGTTGGCTACTAATACATCTAACTTGCCAGGCAGTATAATAACTATCTGATATCTAACTAACTACCCAACTTTTTTGACTTGATTATTCACATCATTCTTAGCTAAGTGGTATTGTCATTATGCGTATCAAGGAACATTGATAGAATTAACAATCTACTCCGATTTCAGAGCACTCTCGTGCAGAATAACTAATGAATTTAGGAACACTCGACAACACCCGTTGAATATGGCCGGTGTCAGTAAACATTGCCAAAAAAGCATAATTAAATTGTTGCCAGCAGCACAGTTACAGTCACCAATGCTCTGGATAACATGAAAACAGCCTAACCAGCTCTGCTAGGGAGAGTAAAATGGTCAGAGTGAGGTGTTCTCTCATTTGTGTCTGGAAGTAGCTAGCCAACGTTAGCCAGTTAGCTTGGGTGCTTGATTGCCATTGAACGCTCGGATCAACCCTACTCCTCGGCCAGAGCATCCAGTGTGCGCACTGAACGCTTCGAGAGCAAAACGCACTCAATCGGACAATGCTCCAAATTTATGAAGGCACAGAGCATACTCTGGCACTACAGATTGAATTTACGAAGACATCTGAAATCGTAAAATGTTTAGCTAGTCATTTGTTATGCTAACAAGCTACTTGGTAGGTTGCAAAGCAACAACATCAACTTCCGATAGACAGGCGAAGCTCTGGTACGCTCAACTGAAATGATGTAGTAGGGATGCACTGATATGACCAATAAGATCCAATATTTTCCTTGCCAAAAAAAAACAATACTGATACCGATAACCGATATATAACATTCTTGCAACCATTGCATTTTTCTAGTACAGTTAAATAGTTGAAACACACACACACTGACCAAGTTATTTGGTTTGCATTTACGTATGTCCCCATTTCCAGTGAAACATAATCAAAACCTATTTCTTTCACTTACTTGCTGTGCTGTTCATTTGTTCAGTCTCAACCAGGATTTCATCGTACATGTCAAGTAGTGACGTTTTAGCTGTCTGTCTGTGGCCTCTCTTTCTCGGTGTGCACTGTCACTGTGTCCGTTTCCATCTTGTCCAGCTCTGTCTGTCTGTGGCCTCTCTTCCTCGGTGCGCATTGTCACTGTGTCCGTTTCCATCTTGTCCAGCTCTGTCTGTCTGTGGCCTCTCTTCCTCGGTGTGCACTGTCACTGTGTCCATTTCCATCTTGTCCAGCTGTGTCTATAACATATAACATAAACCCTGTTTCTTCTCTGCATCGATGTTGCGGTCCTTGTACCTAGCATCGAGCATGGTGGCGCCACAGTGAGAATGCCACCGAATCGCTTGTTCAAAGTTAACCCGATGGTCTGTGTTGGCATTTTTGTTGACCAGGCATTTCAAAGCCTTGACAGATGCAGTTTAGCTTATTTCTCGAGACAGTTGTTCGAATGGAGCTAGGATTGTTCATGTTTCCAAGTTTCAAATATGTTCTCAAATGCCATTGAAATGGCAGCAGTGGTATGAGAACCAGCACATTCTTGAGCATGCAATACGGCTTTCCTCAGTATGAAATCCTCATCGACCCACTGTGCTGTCAGACTCATAATGCTCATGGGGCTGACATCGCTGGTCCAAATGTCAGTCGTGAAGCTAATAGCAGTGACTCTCATGGATGTGAGTTTCAACATTACTGTGTAACTCCGGTAGGGCAACATCTGAAAAATTTCCCCTACTTGGTAGTGTGTACCGGTGCTCGACCAGTCAGTGAAAGCCAACATCATCCACGACAGAGAACGGTTGATTGTCAACGGCAATGAATCCCATTATCTTGGCGTTAATGGGTTTCACTTTTGAGTTACCTCGCTGAAATTGTCTTACTCTTTCAAATGACTGCTCGACTTGTTGACTGCTCGATCCACACAGCAGACATTGTGGGCTAGGTTAGGAATGCTGTGTTGCACGTGTAGCGCTATATTTTTCATGGCGTCATTACGTCATATTGCGTTATATAGGTATGCGCGTCAGCTTTGACATTCGTTTATAGTCCTCTTTCTTTCTCTCTCTACCTACGCCCCTCTCTCTTGCACTACCTACTCTTTCTTTCTCTCTACATACCCCCCCTCTCACTGACTACCTCTCTCTCCTTCCCTCCCTCCCTCTACTGCCTTGGGCACTGGTCAACGAAGGCAGGACTGCTCTGTGATGTCATCGGCTATGTAAACAACCTGTCAAGGTGTGTGTCACGCCATGTGTAGACTGGCAGTGTTTGAACCCTGTAATCAGCAGCAAGGTCAAAAGCTTAAAGGCGTGTAAAACAAATGCAAATGTCCGTAGCGTAAAGATCATCTCTGACCTCCAACCAAATGACCCCCTATCCCTTTGTGCGACATGCCATGGGCTCATGATTTCAAGAACTAATCATCACATTTTTCCACAAACCCTCGTGAGGGATGGACAGGTAAGTCATTAACCCCTCTGGGGTAAAGACCACAACCCTAACCACTACGCAGGGATAGTAGGCTATAAACTCTCCAATGCTCCAAGGAATGTCACTTTTGATTAGAAGTGATGGTTTGTGGTTTTAGAGAAAGAGCAGTGAACCATTTGTAAACTCTAGTGACTCAACATGCTTGTCTGGCCAGACAGACAGGTAGACAGCAAATCCCAGAGGACACATCTACCCAAAACCACATTATTATGTCTGTGTGGACACAAGGTGGTGGGCAGGACAATTCCACATTGTTCCCAAAACAAGCGATAGATAAAATAACCGTTAGAGAGATCATATAACTGAAACGCAATTGCAGTTTCAATGTATTTAATTTCTTTAACCAGGCAAGTCAGTTGAAAACAAATTCTTATTTACAATGATGGCCTACCCCGGCCGATGCTGGGACAATTGTGCACTGCCCTATGGGACTCCCAATCATAGCCAGTTGTGAAACAGCCTGGAATTGAACCAGGGTCTGTAGTGACACCTTTAGCACTGAGATGCTTTGCTTTAGACTGCTGTGCAACTCGGGAGCCCTACTCGGGGTGTATGGCTTATTTTCGAGTTATGCACTTTGTGTCACTTGTGCCGTATCCCTCATGTATCAGCATTTAGAGCAACTTAGGACAGTATGATATACAGTAAATGGGCTGTAAAGAGGGCAAGATACTTGTTTTAGCGAACACATGTATAATACGTGGGCAGCACATTTGCAAATAAACTAAGAACAAACTGATTTAAGGTATAAGAGGGTCTGTATTTCAAGCTTTCAATGTGCAACAACTCCTTCCCTGTTCCCAGCATGCTCCCTGTTCCCAGCATGTTCCCCCACCCCCTCCTTTCTTTCTCTTTTTCCTCTATTTCTTCAGGAGAGAGCTACTCTCGTTGGTTGTTGGGACAGTACTGTCTTTGTCTGAGGCCCTGTTGTAAACCATGGCTCAGGGCTTTGGCAAAGGGGCACACAATTTAACTAAGCCATTGTAAATTCTTTTAAAGCTGAACCCGCCTAATAAAGAAGGCCCCCAACAAGACACGTCCCTGCGTGCATCCACCCATCCATCCATCCATCCATCCATCTATCTAGCTTTACCAAAGTCTTGTATGTTGTGTTGCTAGCAAATGGATTTGGCCTACTGTATACAGCACTAGTTTTAATTAACTAGCCTCTAAGACTCTCCGGCAGTGTCAGGGGTGTCTGATGTTTTGTTTGTCTTTGTCCTCGGAAGGGCCGCTATTAAAAGGAGGTGCCTGTGGGTGTGCTGGGATTCAAGGGAAAATACAAATGATCTGATACGAGCAGTGGCCACGGTTAGCAACAAGATTTTTTTTAGGGTCCCTCTGTACCCTGTGTTCATGCCAAACTTCATAAGCGTACAGCACTTTGAGATATCAGCTGATGTACGAAGGGCTATATAAATAAATTTGATTTGATGTGAATCTGGAGTTACAGATGAATAAAATACATTAAGCCCCATACTGTATTCTGCCATGCCTCTGAGGACAATGGGCAAAAGCAACAATGCTTATGATTTAAATGAAAAATCCTTAATAGTTTGATATTGCATTGTTAATTCCTCCTTTCCTTGAATATCTTGAAATGCTTTGTGTTACGCCCCTGAAAACAGGGGAGAAATAATCACGAGAGTGATACGGTGTTGTATTCTCAAGTCAACATTTAGTTCAATCATTTCACAAAAGTAACACATTACATAACAGAAAACCCATTATTTTTTATTTATTTTTTATTTCACCTTTATTTAACCAGGTAGGCTAGTTGAGAACAAGTTCTCATTTGCAACTGCGACCTGGCCAAGATAAAGCATAGCAGTGTGAACAGACAACAGAGTTACACATGGAGTAAACAATTAGCAAGTCAATAACACAGTAGAAAAAAATGGGCAATCTATATACAATGTGTGCAAAAGGCATGAGGAGGTAGGCGAATAATACAATTTTGCAGATTAACACTGGAGTGATAAATGATCAGATGGGCATGTACAGGTAGAGATATTGGTGATATTGGTGTGCAAAAGAGCAGAAAAGTAAATAAATAAAAACAGTATAAAAACAGTATGGGAATGAGGTAGGTGAAAAAGGGTGAGCTATTTACCTATAGACTATGTACAGCTGCAGCGATCGGTTAGCTGCTCGGATAGCTGATGTTTGAAGTTGGTGAGGGAGATAAAAGTCTCCAACTTCAGCGATTTTTGCAATTCGTTCCAGTCACAGGCAGCAGAGTACTGGAACGAAAGGCTGCCAAATGAGGTGTTGGCTTTAGGGATGATCAGTGAGATACACCTGCTGGAGCGCGTGCTACGGATGGGTGTTGCCAAACCAGTGAACTGAGATAAGGCGGAGCTTTACCTAGCATGGACTTGTAAATGACCTGGAGCCAGTGGGTCTGGCGACGAATATGTAGTGAGGGCCAGCCGACTAGAGCATACAAGTCGCAGTGGTGGGTGGTATAAGGTGCTTTAGTGACAAAACGGATGGCACTGTGATAGACTGCATCCAGTTTGCTGAGTAGAGTGTTGGAAGCCATTTTGTAGATGACATCGCCGAAGTCGAGGATCGGTAGGATAGTCAGTTTTACTAGGGTAAGGCTTTGTTGCGGAATAGAAAGCCGACTCTGGATTTGATTTTTGATTGGAGATGTTTGATGTGAGTCTGGAAGGAGAGTTTGCAGTCTAGCCAGACACCTAGGTACTTATAGATGTCCACATATTCAAGGTTGGAACCATCCAGGGTGGTGATGCTAGTCGGGCATGCGGGTGCAGGCAGCGTCGGTTGAAAAGCATGCATTTGGTTTTACTCGCGTTTAAGAGCAGTTGGAGGCCACGGAAGGAGTGCTGTATGGCATTGAAGCTCGTTTGGAGGTTTGATAGCACAGTGTCCAATGACGGGCCGAAAGTATATAGAATGGTGTCGTCTGCGTAGAGGTGGATCAGGGAATCGCCCGCAGCAAGAGCAACATCATTGATATATACAGAGAAAAGAGTCGGCCCGAGAATTGAACCCTGTGGCACCCCCATAGAGACTGCCAGAGGACCGGACAGCATGCCCTCTGATTTGACACACTGAACTCTGTCTGCAAAGTAATTGGTGAACCAGGCAAGGCAGTCATCCGAAAAACCGAGGCGATTATACAAATAACACAGCAAAATATCTTATTAAGAACACTCATGTTCATTCACAATCGACATAAAATGGCAGCTACTCTCAGTACTACGCTATCCTTCACTTCAACCGAGCAGGGCTAATATTACTCTCTTCAAACTTAACTCTAACTTCCTCAAGACGTTACTAAAACACACCTTAAACACTCTTGACATCTTCGCTAGTTATAACATTTAAATGACTATTTTTATCATCAATAAAGTACCTGAAAACAGGGGAGAAATAATCACGAGAGTGATACGGTGTTGTATTCTCAAGTCAACATTTAGTTCAATGAGAAAAGACCGCGAATTTCCCCAGGAATATGCGTGGAGACCAGAGCAATCGATCTCCGGCTCATAGATTAAGAGCATTTCGTAGATCACAGATTAACACTTTTAGGCACCACAAAATAAAGTAATCAATATAACGTTTACACATTACTCTCACAATTCGTACCCTTTGACAGATTTGAACTTTAACACAATTATATGAATGTTATCAATCTCTATCAACTAATACTGAATGCATCTTTTTAACCTTAGATGTTTTAAGATCCTCACATACTATGAACTTACTAATACTTTTCAATGTATAACAGGCTATGAATATGTCCTTTAACCTGTCACACTTGCTAGGTAAAAGTTCAAGTTTAACCTAGCTTTCATCTATCGAATCATATTGATTTATAATTTGAAGGAAGGAAGGATTATTTAAAGTTTTCAAAGTGAGCCCCTGCATCCTTACACCTCAACCCCTTCACCAATGCCTGGCGAAGTTGCACACCTGTGGAACTGGTTCACATGCCAATTCTGGCAACCCAACCCAAAGAAAAATATCCTATTGTGAGAGGAACACATCAGGCAGCTTTTTAAAATATATATGTTTTTCATATCTGGGCAGAATTACTCTGACTCCGATTCCTTTACCACGAAATTGTTCATGTGTTTTTTTTTTCCGTGCACTTTTTTGACAGCTGAATACTGACGACCCACTTATCATGAAAAAACACTGTATTTTTTCATCTCCAAGCTATTCTCTGAGCTTTTTTGGGGAGTTGTAAGTAATGGTTCCCAGAGTACCCTTCACCTAGTTAAAAAGGCCAAAGCGTTGGACGCAGCGCTAATAGGGGTAGTCTTAGCCCGTAAGGCATCCCATTTAGTCTTTGCACTCCAGGTATCACAGTGAATGATTTTGCCTTCAGTAAACACTGAGTGTGGAGACACTGGTGGGTGGTATGTGTGTGTATGTTTATGTGGGTGAACGGCACTGACAGTTGCTGTGTTTTTGTCTTGTTCTCTGCTAATGCCAAGATCTCTCTGCGGCTAAAAGGTGGGCGAGCTGTGAAGTGCATTTCGCTGGCTACAACAGTTCTATTATCACAAGATGGAGAGCACAGGATTCATGCGGATGCATTACACCACATTAACTTAAAACTGGGATAGACAGCAATAATTCAACAATCTCTGAAAGTATACCAATAACAGCTTTTCACACTCTTGGCATTCTCTCAAACAGATTCACGAGGAATGCTTTTCCAACAGTCTTGAAGGAGTTCCCACATATGCTGAGCACTAGTTGGCTGCTTTCCCTTCACTCTGTGGTCCATCTCATCCCAAACCATCTCTATTGTGTTGAGGTCGGGGTACTGTGGAGGCCAGCCATCTGATGCAGCACTCCATCATCCTCCTTCTTGGTCAAATAGCCCTTACACAGCCTGGAGGTGTGTTGGGTCATTGTCCTATTGAAAAACAAATTATAGTACCGTACCACTAAGCGCAAACCAGATGGGATGGCATATTGCTGCAGAATGCTGTGGTAGCCATGCTGGTTAAGTGTGCCTTGAATTCTAAATAAATCCCAGACAGTGCCACCAGCAAAGCACCCCCACACCATCACACCTCCCCTCCATGCTTCACAGTGAGAACACATGTGGAGATCATCCGTTCACCCACTCTGCGTCTCACAGAGACATGGCGGTTGTAACAAAAAATCATGCATTTTGACTCATTAGACCAAAGGACAGATTTCCTCCAGTCTAATGTCCATTTTTGGTGTTTCTTGGCCTCAAACCAGTCTCTTCTTCTAATTTCTGTCCTTTAGTAGTGGTTTATTTGCAGCAATTTGACCATGAAGGCCTGATTCACTAAGTCTCCTCTGAACAGTTGACATTGACATGTGTCTGTTACTTGAACTCTTGTGAAGCATTTATTTAGGCACTCTTATTTTAAATGCATTCCAGGTGACTACCTCAAGAAGCTGGTTGAGAGAATGCCAAGAGTGTGCAAAGCTGTCATCAAGGCAAAGGGTGGCTACTTTGAAGAATCAAAAAATATAAAATATATTTTGATTTGTTTATCAAATGAGGTCTTGGCTTTAGGGATGATCAGTGAGATACACCTGCTGGAACGCCTGCTATGGGTGGGTGTTGTTATCGTGACCACTGAGCTGAGGTAAGGCGGAGCTTTACCTAGCATAGACATATAGATGACCTGGAGCCAGTGGGTCTGGCTACGAATATGTAGCAAGGGCTAGCCGACTAGAGCATACAGGTCGCAGTGGTGGGTGGTATACAGTGATTTGGTAACAAAAAGGATGGCACTGTGATAAACTGCATCCAGTTTGCTGAGTAGAGTATTGGAAGCTATTTTGTAGATGACATCGCCAAAGTCGAGGATCGGTAGGATAGTCCATCCAGGGTGGTGATGCTAGTCGGGCGGGCGGTTGTGGGCAACGAAAGGTTGAAAAGCATGCATTTGGTTTTACTAGCATTTAAGAGCAGTTGGAGGCCACGGAAGGAGTGTTGTATGGCATTGAAGCTCATTTGGTGGTTAGTTAGCACAGTGTCCAAGGAAGGGCCAGAGGTTTACAGAATGGTGTCGTCTGCGTAGAGGTTGATCAGGGAATCGCCTGCAGCAAGAGCGACATCATTGATATATACAGGGAAAAGAGTCGGCCCGAGAATTTAACCCTGTGGTACCCCCATAGAGACTGCCAGAGACCCAGACAACATGCCCTCCGATTTGACACACTGAACTCTGTCTGCAAAGTAGTTGGTGAACCAGGCGAGGCAGTCATTAGAAAAACCAAGGCAATTTGCTTTATTATGGATGAAAGTCAATTTTTAGGTGCATTAATTCCACGTGGTTATAGGGTTAATTCCGTGTGGATGCAGCGTTAAAATAGAAACAACTCAAAGGGTTAAATTTAGGCATTTATTTCAAGTTTAAGGTTAGGGCTATGGTTTGGGGAAGGCTTAAAACAAAATATTTAAAACAATTAGCTGTTTTCCGCCTTGTGAACTGCTGTGGCGCAATGGTCAAAGCAGCATGCTCTAGTGCCAAGCAGCATGCTCTAGTGCCAAGCAGCATGCTCTAGTGCCAAGCAGCATGCTCTAGTGCCAAGTCTCAAGAGTTGGTGCCCAGTGTTGTGTCATTGTTTTCTTGTTTTTGTTTGTTTTTGGGGGGTTGAGCACCAAGGAAGGCATATATCGACGTCCTCAAGACCTTTTCAAACATCCGAAATAGAATACTGTTTCTATTGACCAGGCTGGATTAATGCCTAAGGAACTGAATTTTAATGTGTCCTATATGTGCTTGAAGTAAAAAATAAAAAATTATGTGAATCCAATAATAAACTAGCAGTGTTATTAATAGTGTTTTATTGAAACGTTCAGTGAAAGTTTTAAAGAAGTTATTCCAATACCTCTTAATAAAAGAGATCCCAGGAAATCTTTCAAGGAACCAGAGTAAAAATGTTCTAAGAACCTCCCTGCAGCCTAAAAATAAATGTTTCCAGAACAGGTGAAAAGTTCACTTCTGTTCTCAGAGTGATTAAAACACTCTCTGATTAATTAAGGACACCTATGGCTCCGTTCCCACAACCAATATAAAACCAAAAACATACGTTCCCACAACTTCATACTTTTGAGCATCATGTTGTTGTATTGTGCTATGGTATTGTGAAATATCCTTAATGGACAAAGTAGTTCTCACATAACTTACTGTATCAATAGGGTTGATTCAGTGAGTCAAGTAGTGTTGGCACATGCCAAGAAAGTGTTCCACAATGTATGATATACTATAGCCAACAATTCGAGATTCAACCAAATCATTGACCTGTATTCCTGTCAAATTCATGACCTTCTCATACTGTATGTTGTACTCTCTGTTGTTTGTGTCACAGTCATTTATGAGCAATGGAGAGACGTGTTCAGCTGTCAATAAACATTTGTTGACTTTGAACTGTTGAGAATTGGTCCCAAAGAGCTGCTCAGGCCCTGGGGTTGATCATTTACATGAAGTTTGAATAAAGTTTGAATCCCATGACAAACCCTTTGGCGTGGTGTCCCAAATACAATCTGTTCGGCATCAGACCTCCAAGTTGTGTTTGACTGGTGCACACATGCTGATGTGGCATCTAGACCCAAGGAAGTTTGATAGGAATTTTTATATTTTCTTAGTCAATCGTTTACTTGACATGGTGATTTGTCATGTATTGAACAAACAGACAAGTAAGTAGTGAATGACTAACATGCAGTATTACTGTATAACAGCATTGAGCTTGGAAAATGGAAAACCAGAACAGGCACAGTATGGTAATCGAATAATTTCAACTGATAGGATAACAAATGTAAATCAGGTGGGCCGAACGTGACGATATCGTCAGTCACAGTGTAGGAAGTTCTAAGAACATTGCAGCCATACAGTCACACAATTTCCCAAGGAATGGTTTGAGCTGTAGCACCTGTGAGTGAAGCCTACATTAGATGTGTAACTAAGGGACAAACCATGGAAAGGAAGTTACAGAGGTATGTCTAGAGCTGCTACCTCCCTCTCAAGGTTGCAGGGAAGTTACTGTAACATTCAACGATGCAAACGGAAAGTGGAACAGATATTTCATGTATGGTATCACTTGGCTTGGGATTCAATCAACCCTGCAGTGCCAAAAACTGGAGGCTGATCAAATGAACATGCACTGCAAAACAATGCACGTTATAAGCTATGCAAATGATCAGACAAATTCAGACGTCATAGTTTTTGCTTTGAGAATGCGTTGAAAACAATCATCGTCTGCAGCTTTTGTTTACTCAGATTCCAGGATCTTGGCACATGTTTGATTGACTCCAATCTCAGCGCTGGTCCACTAAAGCTATCCGCTACGTCTTCCTCCTTCCAACATCATAGAGCCAAAAACATCTCCAGAAAAGTTTAAAAAGGCCACATCCTTCCAAAACCCCATTCATGTCTCAGTGGTCGCACCACTTTCGGCTTCTTCATGTGGTTGAACCGCTGTCATTAATTAGTCCCCATTGTTACCAGGATTAGTCCCTAACAGACAGAAAGGGCTCTGTGGGGTTCTGGGCCGGACTTTGACAGAGTTTATAGAAGCAGCTCACTGAACTGAAGAATCACATTATTCCAAAATGCAAAGCACTCTGCCTTGTATACTGCCCAGTGTGAGAAATACTCCTGCTTAGCCCCTGTACTGTCATTGGTTATCCCGTTGATGAGTGCAATTCATATCAATTCAATTCGAAACAAAGGGCTGAAGTTTTGCAGTCGCAACATAAAAAAAACACGGTACTGCAGCTTCTTTTCTCTCTCTTAAGTAGTGGAGGACACCTGAGGGGCTTGAGATGATGTGTTCAGTTAGCTGCATGAAATAGTGTAGTGTCCCTAACAACATACAGTACATTGTGCTTTAGGGACAATACATGTAATATCTGCAACTGTTTTAGGAGACCGAAATTGGTAAATACTTGTAGTGAGCGTTCACTTATTTCTTTCAGATTATACGTTTTTAATCAACATTATCAAGGCGATACAAAAACATAGCACCTGCTGCTGTAGTAGGCTATCTTGCTTTGCTATTCATCTATGAAATCCATACTGTACTCTATATCTTAGTTTGCCAACAGTATGCTTTGAATAATAAAATGCATACAGAACACTCTCCATTCATGCATTAGAGAAGAAGCCACTGAGAAAGACAACACGGACTCGTTCAAACCCGCAGGTTATTGACTCAGTAGGTCAGTGGAGCACCACAACTCATAGACCTGGAGAAGTACTGTAACATGAGACAACTGAAACAAAACCACATGACAGCCCAATAGAAAAAGTGCCTTTCATTACCATCTTTCTGACAGTATCTCTTCTATCCCAATGAATTTTTCTTCACATTTTTCTTTATAATCCAGTCCAGATAAATTCCATTGGACTCCAGAGAGAGAGGGGTCTTCTTGCCATGTTTCTCAATAGCTAAGTTCCTGCCATCAATAAAGGAAGGTCGACATGACAGTTAGTGGTCTGCAACCCAGAATAAGAAGGAAAACTCCCATTCGTTAGTGGCTTTCCCGTTTCAGTGAGTTGAGCTCAGAGCTATGAAGTGTCTAGCTGCCTATTGCTTCACTGGCTCCACATTTCAGCTTCTCTGGGAGCACTGTGTTTTTGGAGCAAGTGGGAGCGCAGGAGAAAGAGGGAGCAAGAGAAAATGCCTGAGAAGGGGGAGGAGAAAAGCTTTTCCTTTCAGAAGAAAATCCCTCTAGGCTTTTCAGGCTTTTTCTCAGAGGAAGCAGTAGCTTCAGACCAGTGTGGGATTCTCTTTCTCTCTCGCTCTCTCTCTCTTTCTTACACACAAACACAGGCACACACGCACACGCACACGCACGCACACGCGCACACACACACACACACACACACACACACACATACACACAGGCGCACACACACACACACACACACACACACACACACACACACACAGGTGCTCAGGCACACACACATACACACAGGTGCTCAGACACACACTTGAAAGCTTTTTTTCATTTTGGATCTCAATAAAGTATTAAAATGAGTGTGTGTCTGTATTGAGATCTAAAGTGAAATGAGTATTCAAATATCGACTTACACATACATACACAAACCCTTCCATACACTCTTCCCCACACTCAATAACAACACACACTACCGTTGATATCGCCTCCTTCTATAGCGACCCCCTTCTGTCTATTTTAATCATTAAGGCTTTGGGAGGGTAGCTTCATAGCTTAGTCCCCTTTAGAGTCTCCTCTTTTTACTGGATAGTGGCTGCTGCAGGCTTAAACTGCCTGCCAAATAGCACCCTATTCCCTACATAATGTATAACTTTTTACCAGGGTCCATAGGGCTAGAGACAAAAGTAGTGCACTAAATAGAGAATAGGGTGATTTTTAGGACGCAACCTCTTTAATTTCCTCTGCACAGAGCCTCTGCTCTATGAGACTGTCCAGTGTTACAACACTTGGAAGAGAAGACATAGAGGAGACGTCCAGGGTCCAGTTCATTATGGCACACCTTAGCAAAACGTTTTTGGACCAGGTAGTACCTCCGTGTTTCCAACCTTTTTTCTTACGTTTAGTGCCGAATGAAAATGGCCCAGTGCACCAGCAGGGCATTAGCAGAGTCATAGGCTAGCTATAGCTAGCTGCTTCCACAGCAGAATGATGGAATGTAAGGTTACACCCTCTCTGGTCTGTAGCCTACTTCTGAGGGGTTGCTGGTATGGTGAATGAAAGTCAAGAGCTAGTGTGTGAGCGGCGGTTGCTTGAACATTCCTTGAGTATTTTCGTTGAGAGAGAGACAGACAGAGAAAGAGAATAGTGTTTATTTCTCGCAGCTTAAAGCTACAAGGAATGGAAGTGAAGTGCTTTGAATATGGCAAAATTTAATATGGCTGCTCTCTCTCTCCAGTCGTCGAGAGCGATGAACATCAGGACTGACTAAACATTCCTCAATGGACCAATGCAGCATTTTTATCTCAATGTCAAATCAAATCTGGGTAACAATGAAGTACCTCACTGTGATTGTTTTCAATAAAAATGGTGATGTCACCAGGCAGACCAAAACTTAAATTCTAGCAAAACAGGCAAAAATGTCAGGTAGTCTTTTCAAACAGCTCTTACACTAAAAGGGCATTAGGATAGTTTTCCAAATTTCACAGTATTATTCCAACCTCAAAGTGTGGAAATACAGTGCATTCAGAAAGTTTTCAGACCCCTTCCCTTTTTCCACATTGTGTTACGTTACAGGCTTATTCTAAAATTTATTAAATTATCTTTCTTCCTCATCAATCCACACACAATAACATGTAATGACAAAGCAAAAACTGTTTTAGCAAATTTATTTAAAAAAAACTAAAACAGAAATACATTATTTACGTAAGTATTCAGACCCTTTGCTATGAGACTAGAAATTGAGCTCAGGTGCATCCTATTTCCATTGATCATCCTTGAGATGTTTCTACAACTTGATTAGTGTCCACCTGTGGTAAATTCAATTTATTGGACATGATTTGGAAAGGCTGTTTATATAAGGTCCCACAATGGACAGTGCATGTCAGAGCAAAAACCAAACAATCAGATTGAAGCAATTGTACATAGAGCTCTGAGACAGGATTGTGTTCGAGGCACAGATCTGGGGAAGGGTACCACAAATTTTCTGCAGCATTGAAGGTCCCCGAGAACACAGTGGCCTCCATAATTCTTAAATGGAAGAAGTTTGGAACCATCAAGACTCTTCTTAGATCTGGCTGCCTGGCCAAACTGAGCAATCGGGGGAGAAGGGCCTTGGTCAGGGAGGTGACCAATAACTCGATGGTCATTCTGACAGAGCTCCAGAGTTCCTCTGTGGAGATGGGAGAACCTTCCAGAAGGAAATGGAATCCACTCTTCAATAAAAGTCATATGACAGCCCGCTTGGACTTTGCCAAAAGGCACCTAAAGGACTCTCAGACCATGACATACAAGATTCTCTGGTCTGAAAAAAAACTAGATTGAACTATTTGGCCTGAATGCCAAGTGTCACGTCTGGAGGAAACCTGGCACCATCCCTATGGTGAAGCGTGGTGGTGGCAGCATGCTTTGGGGAAGTTTTTCAGCGGCAGGGACTGGGAGACCAGTCAGGATCGAGGGAAAGATGAACGGAGCAAAGTACAGAGAGATCCTTGATGAAAACCTGCTCTCGGGTTCTCAGACTGGGGTGTAGGTTAATCTTCCAACAGAACAATGACCCTAAGCACATAGACAAAACAATGCAGGGGTGGCTTCAGGCAAGTCTCTGAATGTCCTTGAGTGGGCCAGCCAGAGCCCAGACTTGAACCCTATCTAACATCTCTGGAGAGACCTGAAAATCGCTGTTTAGCGATGCTGTCCATCCAACCTGACAGAGCTTGAGAGGATCTGCATAGAAGAATGTGAGAATCCCCCAAATACAGGTGTGCTAAGCTTGCAGCGTCATACCCAAGAAGACTCAAGGTTGTAATCGCTGCCAAGGTGCTTCAACAAAGTACTGAGTAAAGGGTCTGAACAGTTTCTAAATGCACTGTATATATGACACACAGGAAAATCACGCTTTTGACTGCACTTAGCCTATAAACATTTTCATTAAGAAGGAGAGAGAAGATTTTACTTCTCTGAACCAACCACACAAGAATAATGTAGATTAAGTAACTGGAATGGAGAGCGTTTCAGCTGTTCTCTTATTATTATAATTATTATTAAGGAAATCGTACTTCTTGCAAAGCATGTAAACGTTTAAATCTAACTATTATATTAATCTGACTATTCACAATAATCGTACTGTTGTGTGCATGTGACCATACTTAGGGGGCATGGTGAGGCAGGTAGCCTAATGGTTAGAGCGTTGGACTAGTAACAGAAAGGTTGCAAGATTGAATCCCTGAGCTGATAAGTTAAAAATCTGTTGTTCTAACCCTGAACAAGGCAGTTAACCCACTGTTCCTAGGCCGTCATTGAAAATAAGAATTGGCTCTTAAATTACTTGCGTATTACAAATGCCATATTATATATATATATATATATATACATACAGTGTTGTAACAATGTACAAATGGTTAAAGAACACAAGTGAAAATAAAAAAGCATAAATATGGGTTGTATTTACAATTGTGTTTGTTCTTCACGGGTTGCCCTTTTCTTGTGGCAACAGGTCACAAATCTTGCTGCTGTGATGGCACACTGTGGAATTTCCCCCAGTAAATATGGGAGTTTATCAAAATTGGATTTGTTTTCGAATTCTTTGTGGATCTGTGTCTTGAGAGCCATGTCTGGCGGCCTTTCTCAATAGCAAGGCTATGCTCACTGAGTCTGGCTATGCAAGGCTATGTTCACTGAGTCTGTACATAGTCAAAGCTTTCCTTAAGTTTGGGTCAGTCACAGTGGTCAGGTATTCTGCCACTGTGTACTCTCTGTTTAAGACCAAATAGCATTCTAGTTTGCTCTGTTTTTTTGTTAATTCTTTCCATTGTGTCAAGTAATTATCTTTTTGTTTTCTTATGATTTGGTTGGGTCTAATTGTGCTGTTGTCCTGGGGCTCTGTGTGGTGTTTGTGAACAGAGCCCCTGGACAAGCTTGCTTAGGTGACTCTTCTCCAGGTTCATCTCTCTGTAGGTGATGGCTTTGTTATGGAAGGTTTGGGAATCGCTTCCTTATAGGTGGTTGTAGAATTTAACGGCTCCTTTCTGGATTTTGATAATTAGGGGGTATCGGCCTAATTCTGCTCTGCATGCATTATTTGGTGTTCTACGTTGTACACAGAGGATATTTTTGCAGAATTCTGCATGTCTCAATTTGGTGTTTGTCCCATTTTGTCAAGTCTTGGTTGGTGAGCGGACTCCAGACCTCACAACCATAAAGAGCAATGGGCTCTATGACTGATTCTAATATTTTTTGCCAGATCCTAATTGGTATGTTGAAATTGATGTTCCTTTTGATGGCATAGAATACCCTTCTTGCCTTGTCTCTCAGATCGTTCACAGCTTTGTGGAAGTTACCTGTGGCGCTGATGTTTAGGCCAAGGTATGTATAGTTTTTTGTGTGCTCTAGGGCAACAATGTCTACATGGAATTTGTATTTGTGGTCCTGGCAACTGGACCTTTTTTGGAACACCACTATTTTGGTCTTACTGAGATTAACTGTCAGGGCCCAGGTCTGACAGAATCTGTGCAGAAGATATAGGTGCTGCTGTAGGCCCTCGTTGGTTGGTAACAGACGCATCAGATCATCAGCAAACAGTAGACATTTGACTTCGGATTCTAGTACGGTGAGGCCGGGTGCTGCAGACTTTTCTAGTGCCCGTGCCAATTCGTTGATATATAAATTGAAGAGGGTGGGGCTTAAGCTGCATCCCTGTCTCACCCCACGACCCTGTGTGAAGAAATGTGTGTGTTTTTGCACATTTTAACCGCACACTTGTTGTTTGTGTACATGGATTTTATAATGTCGTATATTTTACCCCCAACACCACTTTCCATCAATTTGTATAGCAGACCCTCATGCCAAAGGCTTTTTTTGAAATCAACAAAGAATGGGAAGACTTTGCCTTTGTTTTGGTTTGTTTGGTTGTCAATTAGGGTGTGTAGGGTGAATACATGGTCTGTTTGATCATTTCATTAAGGATACCATCAACACCACAGGCCTTTTTGGGTTGGAGGGTTTTTATTTTGTCCAGATGGTTATGGTAGTCTTTAACAGTTGATTCTAAGATTTGTATTTGATCATGTATATGTTTTTGCTCTTTATTCTTTGTTATAGAGCCAAAAAGATTGGAGAAGTGGTTTACCCATACATCTCCATTTTGGATAGATAATTCTTCGTTTTGTTGTTTGTTTAGTGTTTTCCAATTTTAGAGTCTATGGAGTCGATGGATTCTTCAATGACATTGAGCTGATTTCTGACATGCTGTTCCTTCTTTTTCCGTAGTGTATTTCTGTATTGTTTTAGTGATTCACCATAGTGAAGGCATAGACTCAGGTTTTCCAGGTCTCTATGTTTTTGGTTTCTCAATTTCTTTCTTAGATTTTTGCATTCTTCATCAAACCTTTTGTCATTATTGTTAATTTTCTTCGGTTTTCTATTTGAGATTTTTTAGATTTGATAGGGAAGCTGAGGTCAAATATACTTTTAAGATTTTCTACTGCCAAGTTTACACCTTCACTATTACAGTGGAATGTTTTACCCAGGAAATTGTCTAAAAGGGATTGAATTTGTTGTTGCCTAATTGTTTTTTGGTAGGTTTCCAAACTGTATTCCTTCCATCTATTGTAACGGCGTTCTTCGTTTGTCGAAAGAGAGTCGGACCGAAATGCAGCGTGATGGTTACTCATGTCTTTAATGAATGATCGCGATACATGAAAATAACTGATACAAATACAAAACAACAAAACGGAACGTGAAACCTAATTACAGCCTATCTGGTGAAACTACACAGAGACCGGAACAATCACCCACGAAATACAAAGTGAAACCCAGGCTACCTAAATACGGTTCCCCATCAGAGACAACAAGAATCACCTGACTCTGATTGAGAACCGCCTCAAGCAGCCAAGCCTATACTAGACACACCCCTAATCAACCACAATCCCAATGCCTACAAAAAACCCCAATACGACAATACAATAACCCCATGTCACACCCTGGCCTGAACAAATAATTAAAGAAAACACAAAATACTAAGACCAAGGCGTGACATCTATAGCATTTCTTAATGTTACTCTTTTGGCTTTGATGCCTCATGATTGAGTATTGCTCTGTTTAAGTAGACTGTGATTTTGCTGTGGTCTGATAGGGGTGTCAGTGGGCTGACTGTGAACGCTCTGAGAGACTCTGGGTTGAGGTCAGTGATAAAGTAGTCTACAGTACTACTGCCAAGAGATGAGCTATAGGTGTACCTACCATAGGAGTCCCCTCGAAGCCTACCATTGACTATGTACATACCCAGCGTGCGACAGAGCTGCAGGTGATGTGACATGTTTTTGTTGGTTATGTTGTCATAGTTGTGCCTAGGGGGGCATATGTGGGAGGGAATGCTGTCACCTCCAGGCAGGTGTTTGTCCCCCTGTGTGCTGAGGGTGTCAGGTTCTTGTCCGGATCTGGCATTTAGGTCACCACAGACTAGTACATGTCCCTGAGCCTGGAAATTATTGATTTCCCCCTCCAGGATGGAGAAGCTGTCTTCATTAAAATATGGGGATTCTAGTGGGGGGATATAGGTAGCACACAGGAGGACATTTTTCTCTGTTAGGATAATTTCCTTTTGAATTTCTAGCCAAATGTAGAATGTTCCTGTTTTGATTCATTTAATGGAGTGAGTTAGGTCTGCTCTATACCAAATTAGCATACCCCCTGAGTCCCTTCCCTGTTTCACACCTGGTAGTTTGGTGGATGGGACTACCAACTCTCTGTAACCTAGAGGGCAACCAGTGGGTCCCTCTCCTCTATACCAGGTTTCTTGCAGGATGACAATGTCTGTATTACCGATTTATTTTGTGAAGTCTGGGTTTCTGCTCTTTAGGCCAAATGCAGATGACCTCAGGCCTTGGATATTCCAGGATGATATAGTGAAGGATTTTTGTTCCATAGAGTGTCCAATGTTGTTGGTCGTGGTTTGGCCTCAGGCCAGTAAGTGTGAGCAGAGCCTGCTGAGCATCTGGAACATGCCATTGGCTTGGGCGAGTGTGAGAGTGGGGGTTGGGACTGTTTGCCCGCTCACTACCTGGGCATATGTGTGGCTTCCATGTTGAGGCCCTCTTTGCAGGGGTGGGGTGCATGGGGTGGGCAGGAGTGGCATAGGTCTGATCTGAGGGGGCCTAAATGGGGTGTGGGCATGGTTGACGTGGGGGGGTGTTGATTTGTTGGGGTGGGGGTGTGGATGTGTCTGGGTGTGCTGTGGTCTGGATGTAATTCCTCTTGGCGTGGGTCCTCTATGTGTAGGTCCAGGGGGGGTCCTGCAGGTCGGGGAGGGTGTCTTGCTGGTCCTTTAGCGTTCGGGCAAAGGTGGGCACTGCTGCCTTGTAGAGGTGGACCTGGTCATAGAGGCTGATCAAGTCCAGGGTGGAGTGGTGGGCCAGGAAAACATTTGGTTTTGAGGCACAGTCACGGGAAATACTTGCGTTTACCCGCTGTATTGTGGCAGGGTGGAAGTCTTTTCATGGTAGCAGGGTGGAGATAACCACTTGTGCGTTGGGGAAAGTAGAAGAAGCCTTTTCAATCACTCCCTTCAGTGCTGTGGCAACCCTTTCCTGCTGTGCTCTCAGGTCGTTTGTGCCTGTGTGTATTATTATGTGGCTGGGTGAGCCTAGTTGGTCCTCAGACAGAAGGTCGAGGGCGCACTGGGTGTTTGGACACCAGAGTTTAGACACACTGTGTTTGGGAAAATGTTTTTTTTCTTCTATATATTTCCCATTTGAGTCCATAAGTAGTACAATCTGTGTCTTGTGTTTGTCCTCAGTGGGTGTGGGGGATTGTCAGAAGGGCTATCAGGGTGGCTGACAGGGGAGGTGCTCAGAGGGGGTGAGAGCCACTGGGCTTGGGGTTCTTCATTTGTCTGTTATGCTGTGATGTCGACTCTATGGTCAGGGTCTGGTGTGGACTGTTCTGCTGTAGTTTCGAGACTTTTGTCGGGTGCTGAGGTGGGCTGTTCTACTGGCTTCTCTGTGGGGGTGGCCACCTCTCTAGTGGGTTGTTCTCTGTCACACACCGTCCCCCTCAACCTCTCCTCCGTCCCCCTCACGCTCTCCTCCATCCCCCTCAACCTCTCCTCCACCAGCAGTCTGATCCTCTCTTCTAGTGCTCTGTTCTTCTCCTGATCCTACTCTTTCTCCTGTTGAAGTTGTCTCACCACAGTCCAGAGTGCAGATATGTCTCTGTCCACCTCCAGCTCTCCGGGTCTGGTTAAGGGGGTGTTGTTGTGCTGGACTGTTGTCTGGGTCTGTGCTGACTGAAGTGTAATCACCTGCTGTTCCAGCTCCACCTGCCTTACCTCCAGCTGGGTGAATTTATCCTTGTTCTCAACTAGCCTACCTGGTTAAATAAAGGTGAAATAAAAAAAATAATCCTTCATTTCAATGAGGGAGTAGTAATCTGTGCTGGGAGTTTGACTCTCCGCTGGGGGTTGCTCGTCTGTGGGGTTACATAATGAAGAGGTCTGGTCTGACCTGCTCGGGTGGGGGTATCTTTATCAAGTGAGAGCTTCTCCTGCTGGGCTGATTCTTTAATTTGGTGAAAGTCCAGCTGAAACTGTTTGGCGTTACCCTGTACAAGTACTGTTCCGGACTTAGCGGTTTATATTAGCTGACTCAGAGTCCTCGTTGGCAAGTATTCTGAGTTTCCACCACTCGTTAACCCCCCCCTCTCTTAACAAAGGGGTAGTGTGCTAATATAGCTAGCTATGTGCCATGCCAGGGGATGGTTTGTGTGGAAGATAAGGTTGCTGATGTTCCCATTTTTGTAATAGTCAGCAAAAAGTGTCTCTTGATTTTCCATAAGGAGCTTCATTTTGTAATATTTTCTTGCCTTATCATTCTTTACATGCACAGGGTACTGTATTTGAATTACCTCTGAACAGCGGGAGGGAGCTTCTAAGGCCTCTACATTTGGTTGGGGTAGACTGCCATTGTTGGGCTAATGGGCTTTGACACCTCTCACTTGACACGTCAGTGCTAGTTGAAGCTGTATCAAGCTTGGCAGAATTATGTTAGAATTCAGTCCTTATAAAGTAATGTTGTGTATTTTTCTTCTTGGCTTTTGGAAATAAAATATAGTTTCAGACTAAACATTACTCACTCAGGTCCATGGTGTTTTCAGGTTTCTGTTGTAATTCCAGAGAATTTGCTTTATAGAATAATACATCTTGGTAGTTGTGAACCTTCCAGGTGATTCCGTATTTCCATCCAAAATCAGTTTGTAGGTTTTAAGTTTTGATTTCAAGTAGGGGTTATGTTGTAGAGGGTAGAATCCAGTATGTGTTCCTGACAAAAAATCCAAGTTTATCTGACTCCTAATCTATCTTTTTTTAAGAAAATGCTGAAAAATGCAGGAGCTCATCTGATCCTGACCTCTGCTCTGCTCTCTGTTCCTCTCTCCATACCCCCTCTCTCTCTCTCTCCCTACCCCATCTCTCTCTCCATACCCTCTCTTGCTCTCTCCCTACCCTCTCTCCCTCTCTCTCCATACCCTCTCTCTCTCTCTACCTATACTCACTCTCTCCCTACCCTCTCTCTCTCTCTTTATTCATACCCTCTCTTTCTGTCTTTCTCCCTTCCCTCTCTCTCTCTAACCCCTCTCTCTTCATTTCTCCCTATACTCTCTCTCAAGAGCCACAGATGGACAGATGTGTGTCACTGGGGGAGAGGGGGCATTTAAATGGACAGATGTGTGTCACTGGGGGGAGGGGGAATTTAAATGGACAGATGTGTGTCACTGGGGGAGAGGGGGAATTTAAATGGACAAATCAACCGTTGTACTATAATGAAATGTAATGTTTACAACCTGCAGAGCGAAGTGTGGAAGATCAGATAGGTTGCTGAGATGTGTGTCACTGGGGGAGAGGGGGAATTTAAATGGACAGATGTGTGTCACTGGGGGAGAGGGGGCCTTTAAATGGACAGATGTGTGTCACTGGGGGAGAGGGGGCCTTTAAATGGACAGATGTGTGTCACTGGGGGAGAGGGGGCCTTTAAATGGACAGATGTGTGTCACTGGGGGAGAGGGGGCCTTTAAATGGACAGATGTGTGTCACTGGGGGAGAGGGGCCTTTAAATGGACAGATGTGTGTCACTGGGGGAGAGGGGGCCTTTAAATGGACAGATGTGTGTCACTGGGGGAGGGGGCTTTAAATGGACAGATGTGTGTCACTGGGGGAGAAGCGGCCTTTAAATGGACAGATGTGTGTCACTGGGGGAGAGGGGGCTTTTAAATGGACATATGTGTGTCACTGGGGGAGAGGGGGCCTTTAAATGGACAGATGTGTGTCACTGGGGGAGAGGGGGCCTTTAAATGGACATGTGTGTGTCACTTGGGGAGAGGGGGCTTTTAAATTGACATATGTGTGTCACTGGGGGAGAGGGGGCCTTTAAATGGACAGATGTGTGTCACTGGGGGAGAGGGGTCCTTTAAATGGACATATGTGTGTCACTGGGGGAGAGGCGGCTTTTAAATGGACATATTTGTGTCACTGGGGGAGAGGGGGCCTTTAAATGGACAGATGTGTGTCACTGGGGGAGAGGGGGCCTTTAAATGAACATACAGTGCCTTGCGAAAGTATTCGGCCCCCTTGAGCTTTGCGACCTTTTGCCACATTTCAGGCTTCAAACATAAAGATATAAAACTGTATTTATTGGATATTTCAAACTTTTTTAACAAATCAAAAACTGAAAAATTGGGCGTGCAAAATTATTCAGCCCCCTTAAGTTAATACTTTGTAGCGCCACCTTTTGCTGCGATTACAGCTGTAAGTCGCTTGGCGTATGTCTCTATCAGTTTTGCACATCGAGAGACTGAAATTTTTTCCCATTCCTCCTTGCAAAACAGCTCGAGCTCAGTGAGGTTGGATGGAGAGCATTTGTGAACAGCAGTTTTCAGTTCTTTCCACAGATTCTCGATTGGATTCAGGTCTGGACTTTGACTTGGCCATTCTAACACCTGGATATGTTTATTTTTGAACCATTCCATTGTAGATTTTGCTTTATGTTTTGGATCATTGTCTTGTTGGAAGTCCCAGTCTCAGGTCTTTTGCAGACTCCATCAGGTTTTCTTCCAGAATGGTCCTGTATTTGGCTCCATCCATCTTCCCATCAATTTTAACCATCTTCCCTGTCCCTGCTGAAGAAAAGCAGGCCCAAACCATGATGCTGCCACCACCATGTTTGACAGTGGGGATGTTGTGTTCAGGGTGATGAGGTGTGTTGCTTTTACGCCAAACATAACGTTTTGCATTGTTGCCAAAAAGTTAAAGCATGACAATGATCCCAAACACACCGCCCGGGCAATGAAGGAGTGGCTTCGTAAGAGGTATTTCAAGGTCCTGGAGTGGACTAGCCAGTATCCAGATCTCATGGAGGAATGGGCCAAAATACCAGCAACAGTGTGTGAAAACCTTGTGAACACTTACAGAAAATGTTTGACCTCTGTCATTGCCAACAAAGGGTATATAACAAAGTATTGAGATAAACTTTTGTTATTGACCAAATACTTATTTTCCACCATCATTTGCAAATCAATTCATAAAAAAATCCTACTATGTGATTTTCTGGATTGTTTTTTCATTTTGTCTGTCATAGTTGAAGTGTATTTACGATGAAAATTATTCATCGTAAATACATTTTTGCCCCACTGTATGTGTGCCACTGGGGGAAGATGTGTTTGGCAGGGGGGATGGCAGTAAGAGAAGATGCAGTTACTCAGACTCCCATTCTTCTCTTTCACCATATAGCTCTCTCTCTCCCTCTATTAAAAGGTTCTTTCTCTGAAGTACACACATTTGACAATACTCTCTCACGCTCCCTTTTCTTCCTTTCTCTCTTTGTCAGCTTTCTGCGTATGTAAAAGGACCAGGGGGAATATTGAAAATAATGTTTATATATTTAGCATACTGTACATAACCTCCCATTTGGCAGATAACCATTTTCCATTTCATTACATACATTCTAGTTCTATAAGAAACATTCCTCTACACTTCCCTAACTCACTGAATATGCCTTAATTTTCCTCTGGTCAATGTGCATGTGGAGAGAAGAATTCTGAGTCTGGTTTGGGTTTCATTCATTATTGTGACAATCCCTGGTGCTGTCGCTCCATATGAGACATGCTCGTCTGGTGAGGCTGTGCTGGATCATAGAGGCCACAGCGGCTGACATTCATCTCAACCCCCCTCCATTCATTAAAACCAGATGTGGTGTCCATCTCCACTAAGACTGGGGGCTAGTTGGATGGTCATGGCAGCGAGGGATGAGGCAGATCTGGGCAAATCATTTTACACACAGACACTCATGGAAATAGACAAGACATACAACCATAAACACAGACGTAATGTAGACAAACAGAGATGTAAAAGAACACAGATAATGGCAGCCAGATACAGATGACACACACACACACACACACACACACACACACACACACACACACACACACACACACACACACACACACACACACACACACACACACAGCAGGATGAGACCCCTAATCCCCCAACCCTCCTGTTGGTCATTCCTTCTCAATGAGTGGGAGACCCCTAGGGTTAAGAATGAAAACCTCCCACTTCCCTTTTCCATTTCCGTGTGTGTGTGTGTGTGTGTGTGTGTGTGTGTGTGTGTGTGTGTGTGTGTGTGTGTGTGTGTGTATAGACACTATCTCAAATATAGCAATGATCATAACATTTCATAGAACATAGATGTCATTAAATGTGTCTATATGACAACCATCCCAGTCTTGATGTTTGAAGTGTTTCATCTGGGCACAGGGAGGATGAAAGTAGGAAACTGAGGACAACAGGGTTATCTGTTTCCTCTCCTCCCTTCACCAGGCAGAGTGCCTTGTTATCTCTGTCTGGAGATCTCCAGATATATAGACTACGACATCATATCCTGCCTGGCCTGGGTTGTCGCCGTGGTGATTTAGACAGACTTTCTACGGTCGTATTTATTAGGGCACACTGTCACCATACGGATACGAAAACAGGCGCTTCTCATTGGATAAGTTCCAGTAGTCCCTCACTGTTTCAATCTGTTATCTTCCATTTGGTGCCTAATGAATACGACCCTACATTCTCTCTCAACAGACAGCAGGCAGTATAGCAGACCATCGTCCACCATCTGTCCTCACCCTGGGTGTGTTTGTGTGAGATATTCACATGGGGCATTTCTCTTTTAAGCGGGGCTTATGGGGACTAAAAGATCAATTTTGACTCCTAGTGTGTCATTACTTGTGTTAATTACTTGTGTTAAGCTAATACAGATCGTATTGGGAAACACTAAAAAGTGCATTCCTGAAGGGTGAGTGAAACATCCTGGAACTCTGTGTTTACTACTTTTCTACATTATCAGGACCATAATGTCCTAACAATTCATCCCAATGTCCTGAAAAGATAAGAAAACAACTTCTTTGAAAAGTCAGGACTTTTTCAGGTCCTGAATTTGTCAACTGCTATTTTAAGTTGAAGGGTTTTGTGGTTAAGGAAAATCTGTTTTTTAATGGTCAAACATTTTTACACTCCAAAAAGTCCAGAAATGTCACGAAAACAAAGCTGTGTGTGTGTCTCTGTGTGTGGGTGTGCGTGCGTGCATCTGTGTGTGTGCTTGTGTGCCTGTGCAACTGTGTGTGTATGTGCGTGTGCTTGTGTGCCTGTGCAGTGGTGGAAAAAGTACCCAATTTTCATAACTGAGTAAAAGTAAATCTACCATAAAAGAAAATGACTCAAGTAAAAGTCACCCAGTAAAATACTACTTGAGTAAATCTAAAAGTATTTGGTTTTAAATGTACTTAAGTATCAAAAGTAAAAAATAATTTTAAATGTCTTATATTAAGTAAACCATGCAGCACAATTCTTGTTTTTTGGATAGTTCATGGATAGCCAGTGGCACACCAACACTCAGACATCATTTACACACGAAGCATTTGTGTTTAGTGAGTCTGCCAGATCAGAGGCAGTAGGAATGACCAGGGATGTTCTCTTGATAAGTGCATGAATTAGATTTGCCTGTCCTGCTAAGCATTCAAAATGTAATGAGTATTTTTGGGTGTCAGGGAAAATACAAGGAGTAAAAAGTAAATTGTTTTCTTTAGGAATGTAGTGGAGTAAAAGTTGTCAAAAATATAAATAGTAAAGTAAAGCACAGATACCCCAAAAAATACTTAAGTAAAAATATTTTTAAGTACTACTTAAGTACTTTACACCATTGTCCGTGGGTATCTCTGTGTGTGTCAGTTTGCTTGTGTGCCTCTGTGTGTGCACGCCCCTGTGTGCGTGGGTGTGTGTCCCTCTGTGTGCGTGGGTGTGTGCGCCTCTGTGTGTGCGTGCCTCTGAGTGTGCGCGCATGTGTGCCTGTGTGTGTCTGCTCGCTCTTGTGTGCATGTACTAAGTTATGCAGTATGGTAAAGTAGACTGTCAACTATCTAAAAACCAGACTTGAATGATATACCATGACATTAAAGTTTCCCAAATGTATGCTGTCTGTAATTGTAAATCCATAAATCTTTCAAGTTCCAGAAGTTATGTTACATCTTTATAGGTGCTAAACGAGACCACTGAGAGTTATTCAACACTCTAAATTGCTTTCCATCTGGTTTATCTGCTCAGTCCCATCTGTGATTCCATAATGACACATCATTTATGTACAACTCTGGTTTATCCCTGAATATGTCTTTGTAATGTCATGGACACAGACTCCAATGCCAATGTATCTGAAAGTCATTATATGCTAGGAAGTATAAGAGAACGCAACATTTAGAGGATGGCTACGTTAGCGTCACACAGTTACATACCTAAGACTGATTTTGGAGCGATTCTCTGGTCGAAGACAATCTACGATCCTGTGGAAAAGAATACAGATACAACAATATGTGAAATGTGCGTGAGCTTGGTGAATCCGACACTAAGATGAATGCACCATCCGTGCTCTGGCTGGACAAGACTAAAAACATGACAGACTTTTCCCGAGCCTGCAAAACGGGTTCCTACACCTGGGAAGAGACAGATTTAGAACATCGCCCTATTGGTATTTTGTGTTAAAGTAGGCCGGATAGGTTTTGCAGGGATAGGATTTGAGAAACACAGTATTCTATTTTTGTTCACTGGACACCTGCTCATTGAACATCTCATTCCAAAATCATCGGCATTAATATGGAGTTGGTCCTCACTTTGCTGCTACAACAGCCTCCACTCTTCTGGGAAAGCTGTCTGGTAGATGTTCGAACATTGCTCTGGGGACTTAATTCATTCAGTCACAAGAGCATTAGTGAGGTCTGGCACTGATATTGGGCAATTTGGCCTGGCTCACAGTCTTCGTTCCAATTCATCCCAAAGGTGTTCGATGGGGTTGAGGTCAGGGCCCTGTGGAGGCCAGTCAAGTTATTCCAAACAGATCTCGACAAACCATTTCTGTATGGACCTCGCTTTGCGCAATGGGGCGTCGTCATGCTGATACAGGAAAGGGCCTTTCCCAAACTGTTGCCACAAAGTAGGAAGCACAGATTCATCTCGGATGTCATTGTAGTTTGTAGCAGTAATATTTCCTTCACTGACTAACGGGCCTAGCCAGAACCATTAAAAAAAAGCCTCAGACCATTACTCATCCTTTACAATTGGCAAAATAAATTGAGGTATGTAGGGTTCTCCTCCTTCTACGAGGGAAAAACAACATACTAGAATGAAGGAAACAACAACATACCAAATTGAAAACATATAAGGATCCAATAATTACTAGTATGAAGGAATAGGGAACAACAAAATACAAGTATGAAGGGTACAACAACATACTATTATGAAGGGTACAACAACATACTATTATGAAGGGTACAACAACATACTATTATGAAGGGAACAACAAAATACAAGTATGAAGGGTACAACAACATACTATTATGAAGGGTACAACAACATACTATTATGAAGGGTACAACAACATAGTATTATGAAGGGAACAACAAAATACAAGTATGAAGGGTACAACAACATACTATTATGAAGGGTACAACAACATACTATTATGAAGGGTACAACAACATACTATTATGAAGGGTACAACAACATACTATTATGAAGGGTACAACAACATACTATTATGAAGGGTACAACAACATACTATTATGAAGGGAACAACAACATACTATTATGAAGGGAACAACAACATACTATTATGAAGGGAACAACAACATACTATTATGAAGGGTACAACAACATACTATTATGAAGGGTACAACAACATACTATTATGAAGGGAACAACAACATACTATTATGAAGGGAACAACAACATACTATTATGAAGGGTACAACAACATACTATTATGAAGGGAACAACAACATACTATTATGAAGGGTACAACAACATACTATTATGAAGGGAACAACAACATACTATTATGAAGGGAACAACAACATACTATTATGAAGGGTACAACAACATACTATTATGAAGGGTACAACAACATACTATTATGAAGGGTACAACAACATACTATTATGAAGGGAACAACAACATACTATTATGAAGGGTACAACAACATACTATTATGAAGGGAACAACAACATACTATTATGAAGGGAACAACAACATACTATTATGAAGGGTACAACAACATACTATTATGAAGGGAACAACAACATACTATTATGAAGGGAACAACAACATACTATTATGAAGGGTACAACAACATACTATTATGAAGGGAACAACAACATACTATTATGAAGGGAACAACAACATACTATTATGAAGGGAACAACAACATACTATTATGAAGGGTACAACAACATACTATTATGAAGGGAACAACAACATACTATTATGAAGGGAAACAACAACATACTATTATGAAGGGAACAACAACATACTATTATGAAGGGTACAACAACATACTATTATGAACAACAACTATTATGAAGGGAACAACAACATACTATTATGAAGGGTACAACAACATACTATTATGAAGGGTACAACAACATACTAGTATGAAGGGTACAACAACATACTATTATGAAGGGTACAACAACATACTATTATGAAGGGTACAACAACATACTAGTATGAAGGGTACAACAACATACTATTATGAAGGGAACAACAACATACTATTATGAAGGGAACAACAACATACTATTATGAAGGGTACAACAACATACTAGTATGAAGGGTACAACAACATACTAGTATGAAGGGTACAACAACATACTATTATGAAGGGTACAACAACATACTATTATGAAGGGTACAACAACATACTATTATGAAGGGTACAACAACATACTATTATGAAGGGTACAACAACATACTATTATGAAGGGTACAACAACATACTATTATGAAGGGAACAACAACATACTATTATGAAGGGTACAACAACATACTATTATGAAGGGTACAACAACATACTATTATGAAGGGAACAACAACATACTATTATGAAGGGTACAACAACATACTATTATGAAGGGAACAACAACATACTATTATGAAGGGTACAACAACATACTATTATGAAGGGTACAACAACATACTATTATGAAGGGTACAACAACATACTATTATGAAGGGTACAACAACATACTATTATGAAGGGAACAACAACATACTATTATGAAGGGTACAACAACATACTATTATGAAGGGAACAACAACATACTATTATGAAGGGTACAACAACATACTATTATGAAGGGTACAACAACATACTATTATGAAGGGTACAACAACATACTATTATGAAGGGAACAACAACATACTATTATGAAGGGTACAACAACATACTATTATGAAGGGAACAACAACATACTATTATGAAGGGTACAACAACATACTATTATGAAGGGAACAACAACATACTATTATGAAGGGAACAACAACATACTATTATGAAGGGTACAACAACATACTATTATGAAGGGAACAACAACATACTATTATGAAGGGTACAACAACATACTATTATGAAGGGAACAACAACATACTATTATGAAGGGAACAACAACATACTATTATGAAGGGTACAACAACATACTATTATGAAGGGTACAACAACATACTATTATGAAGGGAACAACAACATACTATTATGAAGGGTACAACAACATACTATTATGAAGGGAAGGGAACAACAACATACTATTATGAAGGGTAACAACAACATACTATTATGAAGGGTACAACAACATACTATTATGAAGGGTAACAACAACATACTATTATGAAGGGTACAACAACATACTATTATGAAGGGAACAACAACATACTATTATGAAGGGTAAACAACATACTATACTATTATGAAGGGTACAACAACATACTATTATGAAGGGAACAACAACATACTATTATGAAGGGTACAACAACATACTATTATGAAGGGAACAACAACATACTATTATGAAGGGTACAACAACATACTATTATGAAGGGAACAACAACATACTATTATGAAGGGTACAACAACATACTATTATGAAGGGAACAACAACATACTATTATGAAGGGTACAACAACATACTATTATGAAGGGTAAACAACAACATACTATTATGAAGGGTACAACAACATACTATTATGAAGGGAACAACAACATACTATTATGAAGGGTACAACAACATACTATTATGAAGGGAACAACAACATACTATTATGAAGGGTACAACAACATACTATTATGAAGGGAACAACAACATACTATTATGAAGGGTACAACAACATACTATTATGAAGGGAACAACAACATACTATTATGAAGGGTACAACAACATACTATTATGAAGGGAACAACAACATACTATTATGAAGGGTACAACAACATACTATTATGAAGGGTACAACAACATACTATTATGAAGGGAACAACAACATACTATTATGAAGGGTACAACAACATACTATTATGAAGGGAAACAACAACTATACTATTATGAAGGGAACAACAACATACTATTATGAAGGGAACAACAACATACTATTATGAAGGGTACAACAACATACTATTATGAAGGGTACAACAACATACTATTATGAAGGGAACAACAACATACTATTATGAAGGGTACAACAACATACTATTATGAAGGGAACAACAACATACTATTATGAAGGGAACAACAACATACTATTATGAAGGGTACAACAACATACTATTATGAAGGGTACAACAACATACTATTATGAAGGGAACAACAACATACTATTATGAAGGGTACAACAACATACTATTATGAAGGGAACAACAACATACTATTATGAAGGGAACAACAACATACTATTATGAAGGGTACAACAACATACTATTATGAAGGGAACAACAACATACTATTATGAAGGGTACAACAACATACTATTATGAAGGGAACAACAACATACTATTATGAAGGGTACAACAACATACTATTATGAAGGGAACAACAACATACTATTATGAAGGGTACAACAACATACTATTATGAAGGGAACAACAACATACTATTATGAAGGGTACAACAACATACTATTATGAAGGGAACAACAACATACTATTATGAAGGGAACAACAACATACTATTATGAAGGGTACAACAACATACTATTATGAAGGGAACAACAACATACTATTATGAAGGGTACAACAACATACTATTATGAAGGGAACAACAACATACTATTATGAAGGGAACAACAACATACTATTATGAAGGGAACAACAACATACTATTATGAAGGGAACAACAACATACTATTATGAAGGGAACAACAACATACTATTATGAAGGGTACAACAACATACTATTATGAAGGGAACAACAACATACTATTATGAAGGGTACAACAACATACTATTATGAAGGGAACAACAACATACTATTATGAAGGGTACAACAACATACTATTATGAAGGGAACAACAACATACTATTATGAAGGGTACAACAACATACTATTACAACATACTATTATGAAGGGTACAACAACATACTATTATGAAGGGAACAACAACATACTATTATGAAGGGTACAACAACATACTATTATGAAGGGAACAACAACATACTATTATGAAGGGAACAACAACATACTATTATGAAGGGTACAACAACATACTATTATGAAGGGTACAACAACATACTATTATGAAGGGAACAACAATACATACTATTATGAAGGGAACAACAACATACTATTATGAAGGGTAAACAACAACATACTATTATGAAGGGAACAACAACATACTATTATGAAGGGAACAACAACATACTATTATGAAGGGAACAACAACATACTATTATGAAGGGTACAACAACATACTATTATGAAGGGTACAACAACATACTATTATGAAGGGAACAACAACATACTATTATGAAGGGTACAACAACATACTATTATGAAGGGTACAACAACATACTATTATGAAGGGAACAACAACATACTATTATGAAGGGAACAACAACATACTATTATGAAGGGAACAACAACATACTATTATGAAGGGTACAACAACATACTATTATGAAGGGAAACAACATACTATACAACAACATACTATTATGAAGGGAACAACAACATACTATTATGAAGGGAAACAACAACATACTATTATGAAGGGAACAACAACATACTAGTATGAAGGGTACAACAACATACTATTATGAAGGGTACAACAACATACTATTATGAAGGGTACAACAACATACTATTATGAAGGGAACAACATCATACTATTATGAAGGGAACAACAACATACTATTATGAAGGGTACAACAACATACTATTATGAAGGGTACAACAACATACTATTATGAAGGGTACAACAACATACTATTATGAAGGGTACAACAACATACTAGTATGAAGGGTACAACAACATACTATTATGAAGGGAACAACAACATACTATTATGAAGGGTACAACAACATACTATTATGAAGGGAACAACAACATACTATTATGAAGGGAATACTATTATGAAGGGTACAACAACATACTATACTATTATGAAGGGTACAACAACATACTATTATGAAGGGAACAACAACATACTATTATGAAGGGAACAACAACATACTATTATGAAGGGAACAACAACATACTATTATGAAGGGTACAACAACATACTATTATGAAGGGAACAACAACATACTATTATGAAGGGTACAACATCATACTATTATGAAGGGAACAACAACATACTATTATGAAGGGTACAACAACATACTAGAATGAAGGGATATAAGGATCAATTACATACTAGCTTGAAGGGATATAGGGAACAACAACATGCTAGTATGAAGGGAATAACAACGTACAAAAATGAAGGGATATAAGGATCAATTAAATCAAATCAAATCAAATCAAATCAAAATGTATTTGTCACATACACATGGTTAGCAGATGTTAATGCGAGTGTAGCGAAATGCTTGTGCTTCTATTTCCGACAATGCAGTAATAACCAACAAGTAATCTAACTAACAATTCCAAAACTACTGTCTTATACACAGTGTAAGGGGATAAAGAATATGTACATAAGGATATATGAATGAGTGATGGTACAGAGCAGCATAGGCAAGATACAGTAGATGGTATCGAGTACAGTATATACATATGAGATGAGTATGTAAACAAAGTGGCATAGTTAAAGTGGCTAGTGATACATGTATTACATAAGGATGCAGTCGATGATATAGAGTACAGTATATACGTATGAGATGAATAATGTAGGGTAAGTAACATTATATCAGGTAGCATTGTTTAAAGTGGCTAGTGATATATTTACATCATTTCCCATCAATTCCCATTATTAAAGTGGCTGGAGTTTAGTCAGTGTTAGTGTGTTGGCAGCAGCCACTCAATGTTAGTGGTGGCTGTTTAACAGTCTGATGGCCTTGAGATAGAAGCTGTTTTTCAGTCTCTCGGTCCCAGCTTTGATGCACCTGTACTGACTTCGCCTTCTGGATGATAGCGGGATGAACAGGCAGTGGCTCGGGTGGTTGATGTCCTTGATGATCTTTATGGCCTTCCTGTTACATCGGGTGGTGTAGGTGTCCTGGAGGGCAGGTAGTTTGCATCTTCACGATGCTGTCTGTGTGAGTGGATCAATTCAGTTTGTCTGTGATGTGTATGCCGAGGAACTTAACACTTACTACCCTCTCCACTACTGTTCCATCGATGTGGATAGGGGGGTGTTCCCTCTGCTGTTTCCTGAAGTCCACAATCATCTCCTTAGTTTTGTTGACGTTGAGTGTGAAGTTATTTTCCTGACATCACACTCCGAGGGCCCTCACCTCCTCCCTGTAGGCCGTCTCGGTTGTTGGTAATCAAGCCTACCACTGTTGTGTGTCCTGGAAACTTGATGATTGAGTTGGAATTCAGTTTGTCTGTGATGTGTATGCGTGGAACTTAACACGTTCCAGTGTGGATAGTGAACAGGGAACAGGGAGTACAGGAGAGGGCTCAGAACGCACCCTTGTGGGGCCCCAGTGTTGAGGATCAGCGGGGTGGAGATGTTGTTGCCTACCCTCACCACCTGGGGGCGGCCCGTCAGGAAGTCCAGTACCCAGTTGCACAGGGCGGGGTCGAGACCCAGGGTCTCGAGCTTGATGACGAGCTTGGAGGGTACTATGGTGTTGAATGCCGAGCTGTAGTCGATGAACAGCATTCTCACATAGGTATTCCTCATGTCCAGATGGGTTAGGGCAGTGTGCAGTGTGGTTGAGATTGCATCGTCTGTGGACCTATTTGGGCGGTATGCAAATTGGAGTGGGTCTAGGGTGTCAGGTAGGGTGGAGGTGATATGGTCCTTGACTAGTCTCTCAAAGCACTTCATGATGACTGAAGTGAGTGCTACGGGGCGGTAGTCGTTTAGCTCAGTTACCTTAGCTTTATTGGGAACAGGAACAATGGTGGCCCTCTTGAAGCATGTGGGAACAGCAGACTGGTATAGGGATTGATTGAATATGTCCGTAAACACACCGGCCAGCTGGTCTGCGCATGCTCTGAGGGCGCGGCTGGGGATGCCGTCTGGGCCTGCAGCCTTGCGAGGGTTAACACATTTAAATGTCTTACTCACCTCGGCTGCAGTGAAGGAGAGTCCCCATGTCAGTGAAGTAGAGTCCGCATGTCAGTGGCACTGTATTGTCCTCAAAGCGGGCAAAAAAGTTATTTAGTCTGCCTGGGAGCAATTACATACTAGCTTGAAGGGATATAGGGAACAACAACATACTAGTAAAGAGGGAACAACAACATACTATTATGAAGGGAACAACAACACACTATTATGAAGGTATTTGTAGTTGTCCACATATTCAGTCAGAACCGTCCAGAGTAGTGATGTTGGACGGGCAGGCAGGTGCAGGCAGCGATCGGTTGAAGAGCATGTATATAGTTTTACTAGCGTTTAAGAGCAGTTGTAGGCCACGGAAGGAGAGTTGTATTGCATTGAAGCTTGTTTGGAGGGTTGTTAACACAGTGTCCAAAGAAGGGCCAGAAGAATACAGAATGGGTTTGTCTGCGTAGAGGTGGATCAGAGACTCACCAGCAGCAAGAGCAACATCATTAATGTATACAGAGAAGAGAGTTGGTCTGGTCCAATAATTGAACCCTGTGGCACCCCCATAGAGACTGCCAGAGACCCGGACAACAGGCCCTCCGATTTGACACACTGAACTCTATCAGAGAAGTAGGTGGTGAACCAGGCGAGGCAATCATTTGAGAAACCAAGGCTATCGAGTTTGCCGATGAGGATGTGGTGATTGACCGAGTTAAAAGCCTTGGCCAGGTCAATGAATACGGCTGCAAAGTATTGTTTCATATCGATGGCGGTTAAGATATAGTTTAGGACCTTGAGCGTCACACATCACATACACTGTCAAGCATTTCACACATATTATTAACATACTTACTGTTAGCACTTGATGAGGCAGGTGGACCTGCATCCACAATACTTTACTTCAATAACACTTGAGATGAGATCTTCCCTAAGCATTACAGGGATATGGCTCTGAATATATATATAACAACACCTCCCCCATAAGCATTAATTTCTATTCTATAGATGTTATATACTTGTATTGCTATTGCTATATCATCAAAGGAATTATCTAAGTAAGTCTCAAAAATGGCTAATGTATGAATGTTACCTGATGTTAGCAAATTATTGATTTCATTAACCTTATTTCTGAGGCTACATATATTAATATGAGCTATTTTCAGCTCTTTTCCTGGTATCTTCTCAGAGATAGACAGCTTGGACACAGCTGTCTAGTGGTCCAGTTGTGAGGCAGGTGCTTGGACACAGCTGTCTAGTGGTCCAGTTCTGAGGCAGGTGCTTGGACACGGCTGTCTAGTGGTCCAGTTGTGAGGCAGGTGCTTGGACACAGCAGTCTAGTGGTCCAGTTGTGAGGCAGGTGCTTGGACACGGCTGTCTAGTGGTCCAGTTGTGAGGCAGGTGCTTGGACACGGCAGTCTAGTGGTCCAGTTGTGTGGCAGGTGCTTGGACACAGCTGTCTAGTGGTCCAGTTCTGAGGCAGGTGCTTGGACACGGCAGTCTAGTGGTCCAGTTGTGAGACAGGTGCTTGGACACAGCTGTCTAGTGGTCCAGTTGTGAGGCAGGTGCTTGGACACGGCTGTCTAGGGGTCCAGTTGTGAGGCAGGTGCTTGGACACAGCAGTCTAGTGGTCCAGTTGTGAGGCAGGTGCTTGGACACGGCTGTCTAGTGGTCCAGTTGTGAGGCAGGTGCTTGGACACAGCTGTCTAGTGGTCCAGTTGTGAGGCAGGTGCTTGGACACAGCTGTCTAGTGGTCCAGTTCTGAGGCAGGTGCTTGGACACGGCAGTCTAGTGGTCCAGTTGTGAGGCAGGTGCTTGGACACAGCTGTCTAGTGGTCCAGTTGTGAGGCAGGTGCTTGGACACGGCTGTCTAGGGGTCCAGTTGTGAGGCAGGTGCTTGGACACGGCAGTCTAGTGGTCCAGTTGTGAGGCAGGTGCTTGGACACGGCTGTCTAGTGGTCCAGTTGTGAGGCAGGTGCTTGGACACAGCAGTCTAGTGGTCCAGTTGTGAGGCAGGTGCTTGGACACAGCAGTCTAGTGGTCCAGTTGTGAGGCAGGTGCTTGGACACGGCTGTCTAGTGGTCCAGTTGTGAGGCAGGTGCTTGGACACAGCAGTCTAGTGGTCCAGTTGTGAGGCAGGTGCTTGGACACAGCTGTTTAGTGGTCCAGTTCTGAGGCAGGTGCTTGGACACGGCTGTCTAGTGGTCCAGTTGTGAGGCAGGTGCTTGGACACGGCTGTCTAGTGGTCCAGTTCTGAGGCAGGTGCTTGGACACAGCTGTCTAGTGGTCCAGTTGTGAGGCAGGTGCTTGGACACAGCTGTCTAGTGGTCCAGTTGTGAGGCAGGTGCTTGGACACAGCTGTCTAGTGGTCCAGTTGTGAGGCAGGTGCTTGGACACAGCTGTCTAGTTGTCCAGGTCTGAGGCAGGTGCTTGGACACAGCTGTCTAGTGGTCCAGTTGTGAGGCAGGTGGTTGGACACAGCTGTCTAGTGGTCCAGTTGTGAGGCAGGTGCTTGGACACAGCTGTCTAGTGGTCCAGTTGTGAGGCAGGTGCTTGGACACGGCTGTCTAGAGGTCCAGTTCTGAGGCAGGTGCTTGGACACAGCTGTCTAGTGGTCCAGTTGTGAGGCAGGTGCTTGGACACAGCTGTCTAGTGGTCCAGTTGTGAGGCAGGTGCTTGGACACAGCTGTCTAGTGGTCCAGTTGTGAGGCAGGTGCTTGGACACAGCTGTCTAGTGGTCCAGTTGTGAGGCAGGTGCTTGGACACAGCAGTCTAGAGGTCCAGTTGTGAGGCAGGTGCTTGGACACAGCTGTCTAGTGGTCCAGTTGTGAGGCAGGTGCTTGGACACAGCTGTCTAGTGGTCCAGTTGTGAGGCAGGTGCTTGGACACAGCTGTCTAGTGGTCCAGTTGTGAGGCAGGTGCTTGGACACAGCTGTCTAGTGGTCCAGTTGTGAGGCAGGTGCTTGGACACAGCTGTCTAGTGGTCCAGTTGTGAGGCAGGTGCTTGGACACAGCTGTCTAGAGGTCCAGTTGTGAGGCAGGTGCTTGGACACAGCTGTCTAGAGGTCCAGTTGTGAGGCAGGTGCTTGGACACAGCTGTCTAGTGGTCCAGTTGTGAGGCAGGTGATTGGACACAGCTGTCTAGAGGTCCAGTTGTGAGGCAGGTGCTTGGACACAGCTGTCTAGTGGTCCAGTTGTGAGGCAGGTGATTGGACACAGCTGTCTAGTGGTCCAGTTGTGAGGCAGATGATTGGACACAGCTGTCTAGAGGTCCGGTTGTGAGGCAGGTGCTTGGACACAGCTGTCTAGTGGTCCGGTTGTGAGGCAGGTGCTTGGACACAGCTGTCTAGTGGTCCAGTTGTGAGGCAGGTGCTTGGACACAGCTGTCTAGAGGTCCAGTTGTGAGGCAGGTGCTTGGACACAGCTGTCTAGTGGTCCAGTTGTGAGGCAGGTGATTGGACACAGCTGTCTAGTGGTCCAGTTGTGAGGCAGGTGATTGGACACAGCTGTCTAGAGGTCCAGTTGTGAGGCAGGTGCTTGGACACAGCTGTCTAGTGGTCCAGTTGTGAGGCAGGTGCTTGGACACCACAGGACTAAGTAGAGCAACAGTCTTGTAAAACCAATGCCACACACTGAGTTGAAATCAGTGGACACTATTACCTTACCTTTTACACGTTTACATTAATGTACTTGAGTAACATACTGCACAATATTGTATCACAAGTGAAAAAACACCAAACGTGAACAAGAAGACTTAAAAAGAACAGAGAAACAGAGAAAGCATGTGTGTATACTGTAAACAAGCAAACCCTTTTGTCGTTGCTCCAAAAGAAGTGTAGTGGAGGCACAGGAAAACAGCTCAATTCTGAGTCCTGTATCGCTCCATGAACAAATGCTACACATCCCATCGCCTAAGCAGGTTGCTCAGCTCCTGCTCATTTTGACAGACATCTTTTTAACCAGCATTAACCAGCCTTATACGATGACTTTTGGGCAGTCACTGCAGTCACTGAACTGAAGAAAACTTCAAGACTGGAACACCCAATAAGTTGGCTAAGAGGATGCCAGCTTTTAACCTTAGAAGGCGCTAGCTTCACTGTTGTTGAATAAGCAAAGCTGGGGACACCATGGTGTTTGGGAAAGCAGCATGTGAAAACATTTCACAACGTCTCTTCTGGGAAAGTCGGGGCTCAAACACAGACCTTAGTCAGTGACGGATATGTTTTCAGTTCATTTAGAGTGCAACAGGTGTGAAGGGTAGTAGGGGCAGCAGCCTCAGTGCCTATCCTCAACCTTTTCAAACCAAACAAATAATGTTACGATTTCTCCCAGACTGGACAAACAATCTGAAGATGCACCAAGACTTTATTTTATTGGTCAATCACTATGAGACAGAAGATGGCTAAGGAATTGAAGGAGTAAAATGGAATAGAAAAATATCTTCATGGTCTAATCTCAAGCACACACACACCTGCACATACACACACACAAAGTGAATGATACCGTCACAATAATTAAATTGGTGGATACAGAATATGCATAAACGGAGGTAACTGACTGATATAAGAACAGAATATTTATTCATTTATGGCCATATCATCTCATTACATTGAAACTTAGATGCATGAGTAATCTGAGTGTTTGTTTACTAGGGAAATCACAAACAATAGCAGCCTTATAAAAATTCCACTGAGTCACTACAAGTATGCAAGACATCTGCAGATCAGACATTTGTCACTGCTCTCTCTCTCCCGCTCGCCATCACTCACACTTTGTCTTTCTGTCTGTCTGTCTGGATAACTCTACTCCCTCCACAGAACAGTTTTTGAAGTTTGGACATGATCACCATAATAAACTCATCACTGAATGATCAATCTCCTTCAGCGTACCCTCCCCCTGTCTTCCTCCCAACCGTGACGACTGAAACCCAGGTTTCTGAATTTGCCCCAAATTGACTCTCCCTATATCTCAAAACTCAGCATGACATCCAAGACTACAACTTGCTCCATGGGTCCTCTCCTCACTGTTCTCATCAACGCCTGCCTGCCTACTTTCTGTTTATATATCACACACATCGTCAACCTCTCCCTCACTCAGGGAACTATAAAACAGCTGGTTTCCGCCCCTCCACAGTACTGAAACCGCAATCCTCAAAGTTGTCAATGAGCTCCTCACCCCTGCTGATGCTGTAGCCCTCCATATCCACAATTCTCCTCAACTGTTGTTCTGCTTTGTCCGAGTGAGGAGCCTTCAGGTCCTCCTCACCAGGCTTGAGGGTCTGGGTGTTGAGGGCACCATACTCTCCTGGCTACGATCATACCTCACCAACCGGACCCACTACATCTCCTTCCATGGCCACAGCTCAGACTCAGCTGCAGTTATATAGGGTGTCCCCCAGGGCTCTGTGGTGGGTCACATCTTCATCATCTACATCCTCCCCCTGGCAACCTCACCATTGACGACACCACTGTCTCTCCCTCCCCGACCACGCAACCTTGGCGTCATCCTGGGACTCCACCCTCTCCTTTGACCACCACAAAAGAGAGACTGTCAAATCCTTATTCTTCCACAGCTGCAACATTGCCAAAGTCAGGTCCTCCGTCTCTCGTCCTGCTGCTGAAAACCTCATACATGCATTCATCTCATCACACAACTCACTACTCTATGGCATCAACTTAATAAACTCCCCTGATAAGCTGTAAATGGTTCAAATCTCTGCAGCCCGAATCTTCACCCACAGCACCTCACTGTGGGTTTCTCTAGAGATAAATCAGATCAAGCCCAAACTGTTTGATGCAGTAAGGGGTTGTAGTTTCCAACAGGCCAATATTCTACATAGTTTAGCGCAGAAAACATGGTAATTAAATACAATGACCATAATCCTGTTCCCCCCTCTCCCTCCTATCTCCCTCCTATCCCCCTCCCCTTCCATCCCCCAGTGTAGTATGTTGTGGGCTTTGTGCAGGGCCAGGTCAGCTATGGTTCGAAGGGGGGAGGGAGGGAGGGGTAGGAGGGCAGTAGGAGAGAGGGAGGAAGGAAGAAGGACAGTAGGAGGAAGGGGAAGGAGGGAAGGAACACAGCACGTCAAGAAGTTGCTAATCTCCTGATGATTTATCACCTCTAAGGACTGAGAGAAGCAGCTAATCCCTGACAGAGACGTTCTCAAGTCTCTCTCTCTCACTCTGTATCTCTCTCTCTCTAGCTCTCTCTCTCTCTCTGTCTCTCTCTCGGTCTCTCTCTCTGTCTCTCTCGCTCTCTATCTCTCTCAAATCAAAAAATAAATAAAATAAATTGTCATGCAAATCAGTTTAGTAGAGATCATTTGTAAAGTGACTATGCATAGATAATAAACAGCGAGTAGCAGCAGTGTAAAAACAGAAGGGGAGGGGGTCAATGTAAATAGTCCCGTAGCCATTTGATTAATTGTTCAGCATTCTTACGGCTTGGGGGTAGAAGCTGTTAAGGAGCCTTTTGGTCCTAGACTTGGTAATCAGGTACCCCTTGCCGTACGGGAGTAGAGAGAACTGTCTATGACTTGGGTGACTGGAGTCTTTGACAATTTGTTGGGCCTTCCTCTGACACCGCCTAGTATATAGGTCCTGGATGTCAGGAAGCTTGGTCCCAGTGATGTACTGGTCCCGATGGTGCAGCTGTAGAACCTTTTTGTTCCTTTTGTCCAGGTGGGAAAGGGAAGTGTGGAGTGCGATTGAGATTGCATCATCTGTGGATCTGTTGGGGCGGTATGCAAATTGGAGTGGGTCTAGGATTTCCGGCATGATGGCGTTGATGTGAGCCATGACCAGCCTTTCAAAGCACTTCATTGCTACTGACGTGAGTGCTACGGGTGGTAATCATTTAGACAGGTTACCATCACTTTCTTGGGCACAGGGACTATTGCAGTCTGTTTGAAACATGTAGGTATTACAGACTCAGTCAGGGACAGGTTGAAAATGTCAGTGAAGACACTTGCCAGTTGGTCCACGTATGCTTTGAGCACACGTCCTGGTAATCCATCTGGCCCGGCGGCTTTGTGAATGTTGACCTGTTTAACGGTCTTGCTCACATCGGCTCTGGAGAGCATGATCACACATGCTTCAGCGTTGCTTGCCTCAAAGCGAGCATAAAAGGCATTTAGCTCGTCTGGTAGGCTCGCGTCACTGGGCAGCATGCGGCTGGGTTTCCCTTTGTAGTCCGCAAATATTTTTCAAGCCCTGCCACATCCGACGAGCGTCAGAGCCTTTGTAGTAGGATTCAATCTTAGTCCTGTATTGACACTTTGCCTATTTGATAGTTCCTCTGAGGGCATAGCAGGATTTCTAATAAGCATCCAGATTAGTGTCCTGCTGCTTGAAAGACGTAGCTCTAGAGTTTAGCTCAGTGCAGATGTTGCCTGTAATCCATGGCTTCTGGTTGGGGTATGGACGTACAGTCACTGTGGGGACTACATCGTCAATGCTCTTATTGATGAATCCCGGAACATATTTCAGTCTGTGCTAGAAAAACAGTCGTGTAGCGTAGCATCCGCATCATCTGACCACTTCCTTATTGAGCGAGTCACTGGTACTTCCTGCTTTAGTTCTTAATTTCTCTCTCTCCCTTTCTCTCTCGGTTACTTTATTTTTATTTGTCTCCTCTATGGTACTTGCTCTCTCTGGTTCCCTGTTTTTCTCTCTCTCCCTCAATAATTTTCTCTCACTCTGCATGGATCTTGTAAAAAATTTTTTTTTCAGCTGTTCGTGTTTACAAAGCATGTTTTAGAAATGTTTTTCTATAACCTTTATTTAACTAGGCAAGTCAGTACCTATTTAACCTTTATTTGACAGCATACCCCGGCCAAACCCTCCCCTAACCGTACGATGCTGGGCCAATTGTACGCCACCTTATGGGACTCCCGTTCACGGCCGGGTGTGATAAAGCTCGGGATCGAAGCAGGGTCTGTAGTGACGCCCCTAGCTCTGAGATGCAGTGCCTTAGACCGCTGCCAAGTCTACGCCCTAGCTCTGAGATGCAGTTCCTTAGACCGCTGCCAAGTCTACGCCCCTAGCTCTGAGATGCAGTGCCTTAGACCGCTGCCAAGTCTACGCCCCTAGCTCTGATATGCAGTGCCTTAGACCGCTGCCAAGTCTACGCCCCTTCGTCAGTTATTGGTCAACAGTAGTGATTCTTCAATGAAGCGCTTGTTATCATTCAACGAGAGATGACTCATTTTCCTGTACATTTTTTCACTTGAGAAATATATCACCAAACATCTTAGATGTAAAATTGCGTGACTAAGATCTCCTCGGCAAAAACTTTAAAATGTATGACCGATTTCTTGATTTAAGTCTCTATACGAACAAACTACTATTACCTATTTTTTCTTGATTTTCAAGTGAATGGTCTTTTAAGCAAGTACACTCGTTCGACTCGGCTAGGTGCCAGCCAAACCAAAGCTTGCAGACCCTATTAATTTCACTCACTCACTTTTTGATCCCCCACCTACCCTGTCTCTCACTCTCTTTGGGTCTGTCTGTCTCGGTCTTTCTATCTCACACACACACAATACACACGAACACACACACACACACACACTTTCTCTTTCGCTCTACAACCTCTCAACCCCCCTTTCTTTGTGGTTTGTGGTCTATGGATGCAGTCACCAGATGTTTTGGCTGAACCCAGAGCAAGAGCCTCAGTGGGTGAGGCAACAGTCCAGTCCAGACACAACAAACATGGACAAGATTTACTGGCCACCATGGCAGGGTCCTCAAAACAACATCAATAACACAACTGTTTGTGTCCGGAAGAGAGAGCCCAGTCACCCTGGCCCACACAAACTAAACACTGAACACACACCCACTGGCAGATGCACACTGAATACACACGTGCATGTGCACACACACACACTAAACTAAGCACCAGACCCCGTCACACTGCCAGGTAGCCTGCAGACACAGGATTACAGATTCGGTATACAAAAGCTGCACACCCACACACACACATTCTGCTATAAAATAGATTATAAATCACACAACTAGGCACTCACAAACACACACACAGACACACACATACTCATCAAGCCTGACATTGGTAAATTCAGGCACAACACATACTGCAGTACTGTACACACATGACACACCCATACTGCCATACTACAAACTGCCATACTGTCATACTGCTATACTGTCATACTACCATGCTGCCATACTGCCATACCACCATACTGCCGTACACCAACATATTCAAAGTAGTTTAGTTTCTACTCTCTAAGACGTATACAATTAAACCACTAGGGGGCAGATTTGATCTACTCTGTGAATGGCAGCCTTGTTGCAGTCATTGTTCATTGATGGCACTACTCTCAGGACAGAGTAGTTGCTGTTGAGAACCAATATTATCGTAAATAAGAAGTACCCTTTGTTCAGGTCGCCTGTCTGCATTATTCCAAACCCTATCCTAAGAGACTAGAACCCTTAGATTCCTACCTCTTACATTATCTTCCCCTCTGACTGCAAAAACAGTTGAGAGCCCAGTCACCCTGGCCCACCCAAACTAAAGACTGAACACACAACCACTGGCAGATGCACACTGAATACAAACGTGCACGTGCGCACACGCACGCACACACGCACACACGCACACACACTAAACTAAGCACCCCTCACACTGCCAGGTAGCCTGCAGACACAGGATTACATATTCAGTATACAAAAGCTGCCCACCCACACACACACATCCTGCAATAACATAGATTATAAATCACACAACTAAACACTCACACACACACACACACACACACACACACACACACACACACACACACACACACACACACACACACACACACACACACACACACACACACACACACACACACATGGCACAACACATACTGCAGTGCTGTACACACGACACACTCATACTACCATACTGCCATACTACCATACTACCAGGATACCGTACTGCCATACTACCAGGATACCATACTGCCATACTACCAGGATACCATACTGCCATACTACAATACTACTATACTGCCATACAAACATACTGCCATACTACCAGGATACCATACTGCCATACTACCATACTACCAGGATACCATACTGCCATACTGCCATACTACCAGGATACCATACTGCCATACTACAATACTACTATACTACCACACTGCCATTATACCATAATGCCATACAAACATACTGCCATACTACCAGGATACCATACTGCCATACTACAATACTACCACACTGTCATTATACCATAATGCTATACAAACATACTGCCATACTACCAGTATATCATACTGCCATTCTACAATACTACCATACTACCACACTGCCATTATACCATAATGGCATACATTATGTAGTGTCTTAACACTTAGTACTTATTTATGTAATAAGAAAGACTCTGAATACAAGTAATTGAACTGGAGCTTCACATTTACTCAAACAGGTTAGTACCAGAATAACATAGAACAATGCTGCGCATGACCAAGGGCGCTTCATCCTTAAAGGGGACATCAGTAATTAACAGAACATAACATTCCTTCTCTTATACAATCAGAGTTACTTTTACCAAACCACAACTGAAACATTTCCCAGAACTTGTTGTAGTTATTTTGCATCTTTTAATTTGAACTTGAACAGTTAGTTTTTGTTTGTTTGTTTATAAGTCTAGTCTGTCTGGTGGACGGTGCCTTCGTTCTGGGTAGCGCCTCAGATTGTCTGGAGGCTCCTGAACATCCTCAGTGTGTGCTTGTTCCATTATAGCGTCTGCTATAGCAGCACCTTCATCAACACGTTCCCTTCTTTCAGCCTGGGGTCTCTCTACTGCCCCACCGTCCTCTACAGTTCCTTGTGTGTCACTCTCGGGAGCTCTCTGTGCCTGTTCTCTCTCGATTGTTGTGCTGTTTTCCGTGGAATGCATTTGGTTAATGTGACGCCGCCACATTATGTCTGGGCTCACTTGAACCTGGTAAGTTCTGGGTCCCGTTTGTGTGTGTACGATCCCTCTTGTCCATTTCCCTCCTCTTCTGTAGTCTCGCACCATCACTTCCTGTCCTGTTTGGAGATGGCGCTCCCGGCCACCGGAGAGCATCTTGGCTTGTTTGTTCAGCACTTCATTACGCCTGTTTGGCTTCATGATGTCCAGCTGTGTGCGGAGAGGCCTCCCGAACATCAGTGCGGCTGGGCTTTCATTTGTTGTGGCATGTGGGGTGTTTCGGTAGGAGGCCAGGAACTTGGCCAGTTTTGTTTGCAAAGTCCCTTCGTCTCGTTTTGCTGCACGGAGTCCTTGCTTTAGGGTTTGCACAAAGCGTTGTGCCAGCCCATTGGTGGCAGGGTGGTACGGAGCTGAAGTTGAGTGTTTGATTCCATTTACTGACATGAATCTTGTAAACTCGTCACTTACAAAAGCTTGCGCGTTGTCACTTACCAGCTGCAGTGGCAACCCGAAGCGTGCAAACGTTGTTCTGAGACACTCTATCATCTGAGCTGAGGTGGAGGAGTCAGTGCAAAACACCTCTGGCCATTTGGAATGGGCATCCACTATAACCAGAAACATGTGCTTTTCAAAGGGACCAGCGTAGTCCACATGAATTCTCTGCCATGGCTCTGCGGGCCATTCCCATGGGTGGACTGGGACAGGAGCAGGCATGTGAAGGGTTTCCAAACATCCACTACAGTTCTTTGCCATATTTTCTATCTGTTGGTCCAGACCTGGCCACCAGAAGTGGCTCCTTGCGAGCAGCTTCATTTTGACAATTCTAACATGACCTTCATGTAGTTGCTGCAAGACTCGATGTTGGCATTTCTGGGGTATCATGACTCTCATTCCCCACATCAAACATCCTTGGTACGTTGTAATTTCGTTTCTCCGCTGGAAATACGGAGTCAGCTCCTTTCTGCCAGTAGCTGGCCATCCTGACATGGTGGAGGTGTACACTTTTGACAAGGTCACATCTTTCCTTGTCTCATGTTTGATAACTGTGCTTGTGACCGGTAGTGCCTCGAGCTGAGCGGTATGGAACATGTCCACTGCATCCACCCTCCTTTGCCTTTCTCTTGTACACGGCAGTCTGGATAATCCATCTGCATTTGTGTGGAGGGATGACGGCTTAAACTCAATGTCATACATATGACTGGCAAGGAACAGGGCGTATCGCTGTAACCTGGCTGCTGTCATTGCCGGAATGCCTTTCTTTGGACTGAAAACGGAAAGCAACGGCTGGTGATCTGTAACCAGTGTGAAACGCTTGCCATATAGGTATGCGTGGAATTTCTTGACGCCCCACACTAGTGCCAGTGCTTCTTTGTCGATTTGTGAGTAGTTTTTCTCTGCATCATTCAATGTTCGTGACGCAAATGCAACTGGCCTCTCTGACCCATCTTTCAGTGTGTGTGAAAGGACTGCCCCTAATCCATAAGGGGACGCATCACAAGCTAACTTCACTGGCATTTCAGGGTTGTAATGCATCAGGACCTGTTCAGATGTTATGAGCCGTTTTGCCTCCAGAAATGCATTTTCACATTGCTCTGTCCACCGCCATGTCCTATTCTTTTCCAGGAGCTGATTTAGAGGCTGCAGTACTGCTGAAAGGTTTGGGAGGAATCTTCTGTAGTAATTGATCAGTCCCGTGAAAGATCTCACTTCTGTGATATTTTGTGGTCGTGGTGCCTGTACCACTGCCTCGATTTTGTCCTGTGTTTTGTGCAATCCATTACAGTCAATCTCATGTCCACAGAAGACAATCTTGTCTTTGAAGAACTCACACTTCTTTAAGTTTGCCTGTAGACCATACTCTTTCAGTCTTTTCAGGACCTCTTCCAGGTTAGCCAGGTGCTCTTTGTCGGTGATCATGTCCTGTTATGATCATGTCATCCAGGATACACTGGGTTCCTGGGATTCCTTGCAAAATCTGGTCAATAGTTCGTTGCCAAATGGCTGGGGCTGATGCAATGCCAAACACCAGGCGGTTATACCTGTATAGACCTTTGTGTGTGTTTATTGTCAGGTACTGTTTGGAACTCTTCAACTGGTAGCTGCAGGTAAGCCTGTTTCAGATCGATTTTACTGAAGTGTTTCCCACCAGCTAGTGCAGCAAAGATGTCATCCAGACGTGGTAGGGGGTATTGGTCCACATGCAACATTGAATTCACAGTTACCTTGAAGTCCCCACACATTCTAACAGACCTGTCTTTCTTCACAATAGGAACTATGGGTGTGGCCCATTCGCTTCTGTCCACTTTCGTCAGGATCCCTGTATCCTGCAGGCGATCGATTTCCGCTTCCACCTTTGGTCTCAGGGAGTATGGAACAGATCTGGCTTTGCAGAATTTGGGGGTTGCATCATCTCTTAGTACAAGTTTTGCTGTGAAGCCTTTTACTGTTCCCATCTGATCACTGAAAACTGTGTTGTATTTATTCCGCAAGTGTTCCAGTGTTTGGTCTGTGCCTTTCTCTTTGGACTGGAACGTGTGGAGCATTTTCAAGTCACACCAATTCAGCTTTATTTTTGAAAGCCATTCCCTGCCAAATAATGGGGGCCCAGTTCCAGGCACCACATACAGCTGTAACTGCTGTGTTTGCCCCCCATAATGCACTCTGACCTGCAACGCCCCCATTGGGCTCAATCTCTCTCCTGAGTATGTCTTCAGCAACACATTTGTGTTCTTCAGCTTGATAGCCTTAAAGTGCTCATTGTAGACAGTAGTGGAAATTATAGACACTGCAGATCCTGTGTCCAGCTCCATTTTGAGAGGTTTGCCTTCGATATCTGGTGTCACCCATATTATGCTACTGCTGGGAGAAGTCACTGTTTTTAACTCCATTGTACCAATTAATCGTTCATCTGAATCACTGCCACTGTTCTCTGCTAGTGCATTCACAGACCCTTTATTTTTCTCAGTTTTCCTGTTGTGACTGAATTTGGCTTTGCATGCTCTTTGAATGTGCCCCCTTCTACTGCATTTGTGACAAATTTCGTCTTTGAAACGGCAGTCCTCTGTTCTGTGACCATCTCTGTCACACCTGTTGCATTTTTCGGCCACACGGGGGCGTTGTTGACTGCGTGAAAACTTGTGCAGGGAAATTTGTGACAGGTCGGTACTTCTTTTACTTTGCAACTCAAAAGTATCTTTAGTCGCGATTTCCATAGCCACAGCAATTTCAACAGCCTTTGCAAACGTGAGCTCTGATTCTGTGAGCAAACGTTTTTGAATGTGTTCATGTTTCAGTCCACAAACAAATCTATCCCTTAATGTGTCATTTAGGTTCTCTCCCAACTGGCAATGTTCAGACAGTTTCTTCAACACTGCTACATATGTACTAACACCCTCCCCCTCATTCTGATCTCTCTTGTGGAAACGAAAACGTTCCGCGATGAGGAGTGGTTTAGGTGATAGGTGATTTTACAATATCTCCACAATCTCTGTGAATGTTTTATTTGAGGGCTTCAGAGGGGCAGTCAGATCTCTTAGCAAACTGTATGTTTTTGGGCCAATTAAACGCAACAACGCTGGCACTCTCTTGTTATCAGCAATGTCGTTTGCAATGAAGTACTGTTCCAGTCGTTCAATGTAAGTTGCCCAATTTTCTTGCGTGTCATCAAACACATCTATTTTCCCGATGCTAGGAATTCTCTTTACCTCCGGCTCCACGGGTCTTTGATCTGCCGCCTCGTTCTCGTCAGCTCTCCCCTCGTCCTCACTGCTTGCTAGCTGTTGTGCTAAAGGGTCAAAATCTTCCTCTCTTCCTACGAACTCCATCTGTATTCGTTATGCACACTGCAGGTAATCATCCTCGTCGCCATTGTAGTGTCTTAACACTTAGTACTTATTTATGTAATAAGAAAGACTCTGAATACAAGTAATTGAACTGGAGCTTCACATTTACTCAAACAGGTTAGTACCAGAATAACATAGAACAATGCTGCGCATGACCAAGGGCGCTTCATCCTTAAAGGGGACATCAGTAATTAACAGAACATAACACATTACATTACATTACATTTAAGTCATTTAGCAGACGCTCTTATCCAGAGCGACTTACAAATTGGTGCATTCACCTTATGACATCCAGTGGAACAGCCACTTTACAATAGTGCATCTAAATCTTTTAAGGGGGGGGGGGGTGAGAAGGATTACTTTATCCTATCCTAGCTATTCCTTAAAGAGGTGGGGTTTCAGGTGTCTCCGGAAGGTGGTGATTGACTCCGCTGTCCTGGCGTCGTGAGGGAGTTTGTTCCACCATTGGGGGCCAGAGCAGCGAACAGTTTTGACTGGGCTGAGCGGGAACTGTACTTCCTCAGTGGTAGGGAGGCGAGCAGGCCAGAGGTGGATGAACGCAGTGCCCTTGTTTGGGTGTAGGGCCTGATCAGAGCCTGGAGGTACTGAGGTGCCGTTCCCCTCACAGCTCCGTAGGCAAGCACCATGGTCTTGTAGCGGATGCGAGCTTCAACTGGAAGCCAGTGGAGAGAGCGGAGGAGCGGGGTGACGTGCGAGAACTTGGAAAGGTTGAACACCAGACGGGCTGCGGCGTTCTGGATGAGTTGTAGGGGTTTAATGGCACAGGCATGGAGCCCAGCCAACAGCGAGTTGCAGTAATCCAGACGGGAGATGACAAGTGCCTGGATTAGGACCTGCGCCACTTCCTGTGTGAGGCAGGGTCGTACTCTGCGGATGTTGTAGAGCATGAACCTACAGGAACGGGCCACCGCGATTCGCCACCTGGTCATCAGAAGGGGGAAAACAAACATACAAACATACTACCATACTGCCATACTACCATATTCCCATACTAACATACTAGACATATTGCCATACTACCATACTGCCATACTAACATACTACCATATTCCCATACTAACATACTACCATATTCCCATACTAACATACTGTCATACTGCCATACTACCATACTGCCATTATACCATAATGCCATACAAACATACTGCCATACTACCATATTCCCATACTAACATACTACCATATTATCATCCTACCTTACTGCCATACTATCATCCTACCTTACTGCCATACTACAATACTGCCATACTACAATACTGCCATATTACCATACCGCCATACTACCATAATGCCATACTAACATACTGCCATACTATCATCCTACCTTACTGCCATACTATCATCCTACCTTACTGCCATACTATCATCCTAACTTACTGCCATACTACAATACTACCATACTGCCATACTACCATATTCCCATACTAACATACTAGACATATTGCCATACTACCATACTGCCATACTAACATACTACCATATTCCCACACTAACATACTGCCATACTGCCATACTGCCATACTACCATACTGCCATACTAACATACTGCCATACTATCATCCTACCTTACTGCCATACTATCATCCTAACTTACTGCCATACTACAATACTGCCATATTGCCATACCTCCATACTACCATATTTCCATACTAACATACTGCCATACTGCCATACTACAATACTGCCATACTACAATACTGCCATATTGCCATACCGCCATACTGCCATACTGCCATACTGCCATACTGCCATACTGCCATACTGCCTTACTGCCATACTATCATCCTAACTTACTGCCATACTACAATACTGCCATATTGCCATACCGCCATACTGCCATACTGCCATACTGCCATACTATCATCCTACCTTACTGCCATACTATCATCCTAACTTACTGCCATACTACAATACTGCCATATTGCCATACCGCCATACTACCATATTTCCATACTAACATCCTACCATACTCCCTTACTGCCATATCATCCTGCCTTACTGCCATACTACCATGCTAACTAGGTAGCCTAGTGGTTAGAGTGTTGGACTAGTAACCTGAAGGTTGTGAGTTCAAACCCCCGAGCTGACAAGGAACAAATCTGTCGTTCTGCCCCTGAACAGGCAGTTAACCCACTGTTCCTAGGCCGTCATTGAAAATAAGAATTTGTTCTTAACTGACTTGCCTGGTTAAATAAAGGTAAAATAAAAAAATACCATACTGCCATACCACCATACTACCATAATGCCATACTAACATACTGCCTTACTTTCATACTGCCATACTAGCATACTGCCACACAACCATGCTAACATACTGCCTTAATGTCATACTAGCATACTGCCATACTGGTATACTGCCATACTACCATACTGCCACACTACCATGCTAACATACTGCCTTACTGCCATACTACCATATGGCCATACCACCATGATATGGTTGGATGAGTCTCCTGTCTGATGCCATGCATGGTTGCCCTTAGTTTGACAATGTACTCCAGATTGGTGTTTTCTCCTTAGCTATCCTACTCGAATTCCACTGATTTCAAAACTCAGTCCTCCAGAAAGTCGAGAGCATACACATAACGTTAGCTAGCTAACAGTACACTTTAACTTTAACTTGACATTAGGTTTATGCAGTTTTACGACACAATACATTTTTTAAAAATGCCGCATTTGACACGAATTACCTAGACATACTGACCAGCTCCAATATATGGTAGACCAATCCAAACTCATCTCCCGGCATGTCCAGCCCACTCATTATCTCAGCCAATCATGGCTAGCGGGAAGTTTGCTTACTTTTTCTGTGGCGAAACCAACTAGGCTTGTAATTTAATTAACAATGTTATTCATATTTCCAGATAGCATATAAGTTTAATATTAAGGCACATGAAAGTTCACATGTTCGAGAAGGCATTTCTGCCAAAAAGAGCGCATTTTGATAAATCAATGTGTTTTTAGTTCAAACTTCCACGACTTCCTATGAAGTCGTGACTTGCGACATACGCCTGGTTTCCTCAATCGGGTCACAAAAGTATTGTAAAGAAGAAGTAACCTTTATTCAGGTCGCCAACCTCTTACATTATCTTCCCCTCTGACTGTAAAAGCAACTGGGAAGCTACGAAAAACAACTTTGAAACAATGGTTTACTGACAAGTTGTATGGCCGACTTGAAACTGCAGATGCATATACCTTGGAAAACAGACTTGTATTAAACTTTCTGTGATCTCTATTTTGCAATGCTAAGGTGGAAAGAGAGTTTTTCCCCAAGACATTGTCTGTTCTTCACAGGGAGGTTCTACGTACTCACAGCACCATGTTGATTCCTCCCAAGACTCCTTCCTCCCTAGTACAACGGAGCACCAATATGAAGTATGAGTGCCAAAGACAAGAGGTAGGTTTTGACACCCAGTGCATTATATCTGTGTTCCTTCGTAGATTTACCAGATTCTGTGTGGCTCACTTGGTAAGAGCATGGCACCAGCAACATAAGGGTTTCTGCTGGGGTCACGTTTACTCAAATGGATGGATAGAAAAAAATAGGCCTGCTAAATGGCCTTTTCTTATTACTATGTTTGTCTCTTTATAAAGACCAATCCAGCAATATGCTTCAATTAATAACAGTGATTATGTGTGCAATTAATGAACATTTAAAACAGTTACAAATTCTCCGGCATGATAAAGAAAACACGGTAATAATGACTACAAGAAGTGTAATTTCAAAGCAATATTTTTCATCAATTCATAATTTTGGATAATTTTGAGTTAGGAGTAATTAGCCATTAGTATACAGGTAATTACCTATAAATGTCCATTAATAATCCCCATCATAGTTGTGCTGCAGCCTACAAGGCTTATTTTTTGTGTTTACAGAGTTAAGGCCTACTATTGTAAGCCTTTTACAAAGTGTCCCATAGGGCTGTTCAGCGTACGTACGTGCGTTCGTGCGTGCGGCCGACCCGTCTGCAGCTGTGGAGACCACAAAGGGATCCTGGTAGCAAAGAGCCTGCAGGACTGTTTACACACTTGTCACACAAAAACACACTCCAGGGTCTATTGTGTTCTTAACAAGCTCAAGACATCTGCAGAGAAAAGCAGTCTAGAGCGGGATGAGCTTATCTTTTAGTTACATGAAAATAACTGCAAGAAATTACACAGGTTGATCAATGAAATACCCCAAAATGTCACGTATTTTGTTGGCTTGACCTACTGTGTTTGACACATTTACTCTTAACTACCATTTACTGGACAGTAAGCGACAACAATGTATTTCTGAAAGGAATAGAATGACATAGCTGCCATTACTTGAAGCCATTATCTACTGCAGCAGTGGGCTTCTAAAGACCATATCCAGGCCTGCATTTGTCTGTGTGTGTGTGTTTGTGTGTGCGTGCGTTCATGTGTGTTTACCATTAGTCTACAAAACAAAGACACTTTCAACTGTTGTCTCCGGTTTAACAGCATGTGTGCGTGCGTGTGTCTCTGTGTGTGTGTGTGTTTACCTTTAGTCTACAAAACGACAACACTATCTACTGTTGTCTGTTAAACCAGGCAGGTCACCCGTGATACAAGTCAGTATTTAGCTCAGTTGGTAGAGCATGGCGCTTGTAACGCCAGGGTAGTGGGTTCGATCCCCGGGACCACCCATACGTAGAATGTATGCACACATGACTGTAAGTCGCTTTGGATAAAAGCGTCTGCTAAATGGCATATATTATATTATTATTTATTTGACATCCATCCATGTCTGAGGAGGTTGTGTGATGATGTGGAATCCAGCCACTAGGGGCCACAGTGAGCACATCTGCCTTTGTTTCCAAAGGTTGCATGTACAAATCCAGCTCTAGAAAGTTGTTTTTGATATTTTTGTTTTAAGCCTATAACAAAAAATTCTTAACCCTTACCTTAACCATTCATAGTTAATGCCTAACCTTAAGAATTCTGAGTTAATGCCTAAATTTAACCCTAACCTTAAAAATTACCTCAAAAACAAAAAAAATGGATGTTTGGAACAACTTCGAAATCTGACATTTGAGAAACATGGCTAAACGTCTAAGTTTGACATCAGACTGTGAGAGCTGGTAGGTTCAACTGCATGAGGGCCTGTGTGTGCCAGAGTGTGTGTGTCCTAGGAGGTTCTGCTGACACACCTGTCTGCCTGTGTTTGTGCCAAGCTTAAAGGCTTTCCATCCAGGGAACCCTCAAACCCTCCAAAGCCACTAAGAAGGAAATGAGTTTGGGACAAATGGAGAGTATGGTGTCCATATTAGGAGAGAAAGATGGCTGATTGTAGCCTACTTCATGTATCTGAAAAAGACATATATGTTTTGACATTTTGAAGGGATGTTTTGGCCAAGTCAGTTACCAAAATAATAAATCATGGCTTGTATATCTATGACAGTGTTATGACAGCGTTATGACAGTGTTATGTAGGCCTTATGACAAATAAAATAAAATCTTATTTGTCACACATCGAATACAACAGGTTTAGACCTTCCTGTGAAATGCTTACTTACAAGCCCTTAACCAACAATTCAAGTTGTTCAAGAAGTTCAAGAAATAGAGTTAAGAAAATATTTACTAAATAAACTAAAGTAAAATATATATACAGTACCAGTCAAAAGTTTGGACACCAACTCAAGATCTTCTTTATTTTACTATTTTCTACATTGTAGAATAATAGTTAAAACATCAAAACCATTAAATAACATATGTAATCATGTAGTAAACAAAGAAGTGTTAAACAAATCAAAATATATTTCAGATTTTAGATTCTTAAAAGCCCCCCTTTGCATTGATGACAGCTTTGCACACTCTTGGCATTCTCTCAAATTGACTAGGTGTCGAAATGGCCGAAACCTCATTGATTTTGACCTCTTCTAAATAATGTATTTTTTACTTAATGGAGGGCTGTTTTGTTTCCTCTGTAGAGAGTGGTAAGAGGCCAAAGTATTGTGTTGTAACTACTCTTTCCAAAGTTTTGCTGGGAGATTCTCACGTCTTGATATGCATCAAACAGCTGAGCGGCAGACAGTCCGGTGAGTTGACCCCAGTACATAAAGCCAACAGGCCTTTGGTGACCTTTAGTTTCCGGGGGACTCGACAGATCCCAGAAGTCCAGCCACATAAGGATGACATTGACAAATGTGCTTTACACTCGTGGCCATGACACTAAGAAACAGGTGTCGTGCCATGACTGGCATGGAGCATTTGGTCCAAAATAGGAAAGCCACTGATGCCACTGTCAGAGTTAAGGATGATAGACATAAAGACAGGAAGTTGGATAGCCTTTTGGGAATTAATATATATAAATACATATATATATATATATATATATATATATTTGCCTGTTGCTAGGTCAAAAACATTGGCGTACTTTATTACATACTGCTTGGTGGGTCAAAATCCTATGGACTAATAGCTGTAAAAAAACACTAACATCTGTTTAATTTTTCACTCAGTTGGTGAAAAAAAGTACTAAAAACAACAAGAATCAATGCTATAGACAAAGGTGTGTGTAGAGCTCTCACTCAAAACAGGACCTTGAAAACTACCATCACAATAACAGGAAATCCGTGGCATCAAGTTACTCAAGTCAGTTGCCCTCCCAACCGTAAAATGAATCAGTCGACATATAATGTACTAATCATATCCCCTCATTGAGAATTCAATCCAGGCACGCACATTTTCAACTTTCGCTAAATGTAGTGCAATTGGTCGCTTATGATAATTAGCGATTTAGTCAAGGTCTATCCGGTGAGGCGGTTATGTCTCTAATCTCATTTGGGGAATAACAGTAATTAAGTTTGGCTCAGGCTGAGTCACTCTCTCTGATGTCGTGATGGTGTATTTATTTAAGTACATTTAAACTGCCCAGCCCATCCTCTGACTAACAACATCCATCTATGGGCTGTTTGTGTTTTTATGAGATGGTTCAAATCTCAAACACTGTTATGATGTAGAGATATAAAACTAAACAACTGAGGTCATGTCTGAGTCCCACAAAGATGTTTACTCTAGATAATGTTTGCTCACTGGTCCAACTTCCTTCCCTGCTCATGGCACCGGCATAGTGAACTGAAAACTACTGTAGCTTATTGTAGCATACAGTGCACAGCACTGATTTAGATTTAACTGCTTGGCTATACATATACCCTTGGCGGAAAGAATAATATGTTGTGCTCTTCTGGTTTTCTGGACCTTGCATTGAAAGACTCCCAAACCTTTGAGAAAGACCCCCTACTAACAACAAAAATGATAAATGTGGATATATTATACAGCAAAGGAAGGGGATTGAATTGATCCTTTTATTATAATTCACCTTATGAATGACGGGGAGTTTAGCGATTATGAACAAAATTATATGAAATATTCTGTAATGTAATATCTTATTAGTACCTCGCCGTTGGGCTTTTGCTTTCATTACTTTGAAATAAGCCTAGAAAGCCAATACATCCAGTGAGTGAGACTCATGAATTCTGCATAATAGAACAATGGTCCCAAGTCTGGATGAATCACTCCCAGATAAATGAGCTATTTTCAAATCCATCGTAGGTACAGTCATTATTATTGTTCCCATGTCCACATTGCACAATGTACAGTTCATATTCCTTTTAACTTCGACATACCACTTCTCTGATCCCTACCACACCTCGAAATTACCCCATTTTGGGTGATCACTCCACCACTATAACTACCCTGGTCACATTTATTGCACCACATTCCTAATTTGACTCATCACCTTACTGTCTATGTTAAAGGTGAAATAAAGACCACACAGAATTCTTTTTAAAATAAAAAAATGGTAGAAAACAAGAGAAAAGCAAAGTACTATCAATATTTATCTCTTGAGCCCCACCTCCACTTGACCAATTCCTTGTACTTGAGCAGACAAAAGGTGACAGCCATTATAAAATATTAAAGGAATACTTCAGGATTTTGGCAATAAGCTCTTTATCTACTTACATGGAGTCCGATGAATTTGTGGATACAATTGTTATGTGTTTGGGTGCTGTTTGAAGGAAGTTGCTAACTAGCGTTAGCACAATGACTGGAAGTCTATCGGTAGCATTGGCTCGCGAAACTACCTCTAGCTTCCTTCATACTGGACACAGAGACTCTGGGGAAGTAGATAAAGGGTCTCACTACCAAAATCCTGAAGCATCCCTTTAACAATATATTCTGGACCAGAGAAAATACAAAAGGCTGTGATTCATGAAGACAGACAGTGCCTGAGGCTGAGTATTTTATTTTGTGTGTGTGTGTGTGTGTGTGTGTGTGTGTGTGTGTGTGTGTGTGTGTGTGTGTGTGTGTGTGTGTGTGTGTGTGTGTGTGTGTGTGTGTGTGTGTGTGTGTGTGTGTGTGTGTGTGTGTGTGGAGCCTCATAATATAAAAGACAATCCAGGACAAGGACTGGTACATTCGGTTCATATTATCACTAACTAATCCAACTTTTCAACTTTCTCTCACTTTGTTCACGCACCCATTCAGAACCAAGCAGTGCAAAACATTAAAGGGTTCTGTAGCTAAACATCTTAGACAAGAAAACACACATTTGGTGATAAAGTTTTGATACAAGCTTAATAACTAACCCCCCCAAAAGAAAAATGAATAGTCACCTACATTTCAAAGTCGTGTAGACCTAGCTTGTCTGTACAAAATAAGAGAATACACAAAGTGAAAATAGTTAGTTACCTGGTTAAGAAGTTTTTCCCTTCTTGAAGCTTTAAAAGTCCAAATGCTAAATGTTGAGAAAGGTCTCCAAACTCTGTGTAAGCCTTTTGGTTTTGAAGCAGTAGACACAGCTAAAGCGACATATGTTGTGTGTCAGACAGGTGCAGTTCAGAGAGAGAGAGAGAGAGAGAGAGAGAGAGAGAGAGATAGAGAGAGAGAGAGAAAGAGAGAGATGGAGAGAGTTTGAGTTTTAAATCATCTTTATTGGGTCTGGGAGCCCACCACACAATAAATACTCATACAAATCCACAGTTACACATCAATTAAAAACACAACTCCAATTCTTCCTCCACAGTAACTAAACACAACAGCCTCTGAATACCCCATATACTCATAAACATATCAATATTGTTGACAAGTTTATGATAGGCAAACTCAACCCTTAGTCTCGCTGCCAGCACACCCGCCAACATCGTCGATTTTACCCCTTCCAGGGAAGAGGCATGGGACAACTTAACACATATTCTGTACATGTCCTTCTTTCCCACCTCCTTGAACTCCCCCAGCTCCGGGGTATCGAAGGAAAGCAGCATCCCTACGTCCTCCTCGAATGCCCCCATCGCAGCACTAACAATCAGTGCAGGGAACACATAATCCAGACCCTCCTTCCACAGATCAGAATTGGAAGTGTCAGTCACATACTGCAGATGAAGCACTGGCAAGGAGTCGCAGACCTCAGCGACGACCTTCCTCAGTAGGCGAGATGATCGGATCCCCGCTCTTTCTCCCAGCTCCTCATCAGATGACCCAGTTTGGTACACCCCACGCCTAACAGGTATGAACGTAGGCTAGCTGAACCCAGAACACGGGACTGGATGGCAGTGTTGTGAAAAAGAGGCTCTTCAAAAAGCAACATCCCTGGTGGCGTGCAGGCTTTACGGGACTTGACAAGGACTCTCCAAGCCTGCATAACAGACTCATAAAATGGAGTCAGGCCAGGCAAATCACCCCCCTCCAGCCTTAAGAGAAAAAGGTGCTTGTCTAAGCCCAAACAGCCCGCTCTCCTCATCAATTTCGACCCAGCTAGAACTGTCTCTGTACAACAATCTCTGGGCTGCTTGAAGCCAGAAAGCCATGATTCTAGAGGAAATGTCCACCAATCCTTGCCCACCCTCGTGCAGTGGCAGGTACAGGGCTACAGCTTCAATCCAGTGTTGTCCAGACCAGAAGAAATTGACAGGGGTCCTCTGATGCTCTTGTATCAGACCCTTTGGTGGCTGTAAAATCATTAGTCTGTGCCACAGGGTAGAGGCAGCAAGATTATTAGCTACCAGGACCCTTCCCCTATAAGACAGCTGGGGCAGCACCCATTTCCATCTTGACAGTCTGGCACACACTTTCTCCAATACACCCTCCCAGTTCTTTTTCTGAAAGACATCGGAGCCTAGAAAAAATAAAGTCTTCATCCCATCTCTGCCCCACTGACGCCCCCCTGGTAACTGTGGAGTGGACCCCATCTGAAGCTGACCTGCCCACAGCACTTCACTCTTTCCCCAATTGACTCTAGCTGAGGAGGCCCCCTCATACACATTTAAAGCATTTGAGAGAACCTTAACATCTTCACCCCCTGTAATAAAAACTGTCATGTCATCTGCATACGCAGACAATTGGGCATCCCTGCCTGATGCCCCTTTGGACAGGGATGGGGCCCCATACACGAGGCCCCAGCATACAGTAAATTCCTACAAGACACAAAACATCCCCAAACCCAAAGGCTTTCATTGTTTTAAAAAAGTACTGGTGGTCAAAAGCCTTCTCCTGATCAAAAGAAAGTAAACCCACATTTACATCAGACAGTTTACAAATGTCTAAAACATCTCTTATCATAAACAAGTTCTCAACAATAGAGCAATCAGGTACACAGTAGGACTGGTCCTTGTGGACCAACAATCCCAGATACTCTTTAAACCTGTTTGAGAGACATTTAGAAACAATTTTGTATTCAGCGCACAGCAAAGCAACAGGTCTCCAATTTTTTTACGAGAGCCAAATCCCCCTTTTTTGGCAACAGTGAAAGCACCGCACGTTGACAGGATACAGGAAGAGAACCCTCATGAGAAGATTCACACACCACTTCATAAAAATCCTCCCCAATAGACCCCCAAAAGTGCTTATAAAACTCAGATGGCAATCCATCAATGCCAGGGGCTTGGCCTGTTGAGAGCTGCATAAATGCTGTGGACAGCTCTTGCAGTGTAATGTCAGAGTCCAATGCGAATCTCTGCTCAGCTTCCAAACCGTGTAACAACTGTTCAGTACACAGAGAGTCACAATCCTTCGCCTTATAGAGGACAGAGTAGAAATCCACAGCATGTTGACGCATTTCACTGTCATCCGTGGTCACCTTCCCATCAGGGAGACGAAGGCAGACCATCTGTTTACGTTGCAATGTCCACTGTCCTAGTGGTCACCTTCCCATCAGGGAGACGAGGGCAGACCATCTGTTTACGTTGCAATGTCCACTGTCCTAGTGGTCACCTTCCCATCAGGGAGACGAAGGAGACCATCTGTTTACGTTGAAATGTCCAGACCATCTGTTTACGTTGAAATGTCCACTGTCCTAGTGGTCACCTTCCCATCAGGGGCAGACCATCTGTTTACGGCAGACCATCTGTTTACGTTGAAATGTCCACTGTCCTAGTGGTCACCTTCCCATCAGGGAGACGAAGGCAGACCATCTGTTTACGTTGAAATGTCCACTGTCCTAGTGGTCACCTTCCCATCAGGAAGACGAAGGCAGACCATCTGTTTATGTTGAAATGTCCACTGTCCTAGTGGTCACCTTCCCATCAGGGAGACGAAGGCAGACCATCTGTTTACGTTGCACTGTCATCCGTGGTCACCTTCCCACCAGGGAGACAAAGGCAGACCATCTGTTTACGTTGCAATGTCAACTGTCCTAGGTTTTTTTTAAAGTGCTAGGAGCATCCATATCCTTGAGGGAAGCCAAACGAGACCTAATCAAGGCACCCTTCACTCTTTCATGCAGAAACGACCTCAGTTTATGTCTCTTGTCCTGTAAGTTCATGACTAGTCCAGGTTCGTTCTGAGTGAGCAGCTTCAATTCAATAGACTTGATGTCCTGTTCAAGGGCCTTGACAGTCTCTTTAACTTCAATTTAAGACAGAGCAGTATACGGTTGACAAAATAATCGTATTTGGGCCTTCCCAACCTCCCACCATTGTCTCAAGGACTCAAAATTCCCTTTTGTAACCCTCCATTTTTCCCAAAACAACAAAAAAACTTTCACAAAACATGACAACATGTAATAATTTAACATTAAAATACCAGTAAGGTGATGACCTTCGTGGACAGGACAAGTGAATATCAACAGTAACAATATGATGACCAGAGAAACCCATGGGAGTAATGGCACACCTTCCAACCCGACTACAGTAGTGCTCAGATACATACAACCCATCTAACCTTGCTGCACTGACATGACCTTCATTAACTTTTAGCCATGTGTACTGCCTAACTTTTGCATTCCTTATTCTCCACACATCAAATAGGCCAGACAGGCAAGTGGCTGACCGCAGGTGAGGTTCTTCAGCAGTGCGATCAACAGTAAAATCCACTGTACAGTTCCAGTCCCCCCCTAAATCCATACACCCCTCTTGGTCACACTGTCTTAAGGTTTCCTTTATTTGATCAAATACAGCAATACGCTCTGTACCCTCATTAGGAGCATAAACATTCCAAAAACAAACAAAAACATCCACCTTGACCAATAAAACCCGACCCTTGACAATCTCTGTTGAAGATACCACAGTCACCCCTAAACCTGAGGAAAACAAGATTGCCATCCCAGCACTGAAATTAGTACCATGACTGAGTATATGCTGCCCCTCCCACCACATACCCCAGTCAACCTCATTTTCCTCATCACTATGTGTCTCCTGTAGGAAAACTACATTAAGCCTTTTCTGTTTTATTACTTCTAATACCCAAGCCCTCTTATTCCTGTCTCTTCCCCCATTGATATTGAGAGAACCTACCCTTAGTACCTCCATGTAGAAAAGAGAAAAGAAAAGCAGAAGAAACCAAAGAGAATCCAAAAAGAAAAAAGACCCTATGAAGCATGATCATCATCGTTGTTTTAATCTTCCCTTATTAATAACCTGAGCATGTTTCCCACCACCTTTTGCTGCTGCAACAGCAGTAACAAATTTCCTCAAGCGAAACCGCTTCTTCTCACTCAATTGGTCTAACCCCACCATCTTCTGTAACATCACAGCTGACCTCACAAACTTATAAACAGTATGTTCAAAATAATATATTTGTAAAGAAATTGATCCTGTTGCTTTCACAATGTAGTTTATAGTTTATTTATCTGCAAAAAAAAGACAAGTGAAAGACACAGATAAACTGTTGTACAGGTCATAAATCATATGCAGCCTTGTTCAAAAAGTTCAAACACTTGAATGTGAGATGCAATCCATACATTGATTTGGCTGATAGACTTTAGTCGACATATTTTTGTAGACGGGAGTGGTGCTGAATAACTTTTTTTATTACCACGCTACAGACTGCTGTATCGGTTGGCTAATACAGGACTAGTAAAGGCCCAGCTGTATCGGTTGGCTAATACAGGACTAGTAAAGGCCCAGCTGTATCGGTTGGCTAATACAGGACTAGTAAAGGCCCAGCTGTATCGGTTGGCTAATACAGGACTAGTAAAGGCCCAGCTGTATCGGTTGGCTAATACAGGACTAGTAAAGGCCCAGCTGTATCGGTTGGCTAATACAGGACTAGTAAAGGCCCAGCTGTATCGGTTGGCTAATACAGGACTAGTAAAGGCCCAGTGCACTACTTTCGTCAACAACAACAAAAAATCAGGGGGTGCTGAAGGGGGCGCTGAAGGGGGTGCTGAAGGGGGTGCTGAAGGGGGTGCTCAGTACCTCCACTTCCCACAGCTATGTTTGCTTGTATTCTATAAAATGTGTAAATTGTCAAATGCAGGGCTCTCTTGTAAAAGAGACCTCGGTCTCAATGGGACTCCCTGTTGAAATCAAGATCAAATAAAATGTAAAAAATCAAAGGATGATGGATATTTTGGCAATGTGAATATAGGAATGATTGAGTATGCAACCTCTGTATCTGATATAAAATGTACTGTGTGTGGGACGGCAATGGGAAGGGTGAAGGTTATATTAGAACCAACACCTATTTACCAAACGCATTCCTTGGTCAGAACTAACTGTTTTCTAACTTTAACGTCACACTCTATAGTGAAACTTGAGAAGGTAGATACATCTAAAACCATTCAGTCATATTGGCAAATGCAATTCAGTTATGTGAGGCTAGCATGCTTTTCTTACCTTATTTTTACCAGCTAACCTCTTTTGAGGAAAAACATTTTGACTTAAGATGCAAAATGTAGTCCCATAAAAACACAATTCCCTAAACCAACATTAGATGGCAATATAGCTCACTCTGTAAAGTCGACTTTGATAGAATGTGACTGTCCCTGATTTCCACATTTGCTTAGGTTTACCAGTTATCTGTGGGAGGTTAAAAGAGAACATAATCCCTAAATCAATTCTTTAAACTCAAGAAATCGTAATCAAATAAACATTGTAATGAGAATCATTAAAGGGTAAATCTGCTGTTCAAACAACAACAAAACAGTCTGAGGTGTTTGGGGAGAAATGTAACTCCACTCAAATTCATAGTCATTGACAGAGCTATCTGATCATAACTGTCTTTTCTTTTTACAATACATTGTTTACAAACAATGGAGGTAAACAAGTGTATATTTTGAGTTAAAATTCCGTAATGGGGTACGACAGTTGAACTATAAGCTCATGAGGCCTTCGTAAGTTATACATCTTTAAGACTCAGTGGGTGTATGTCATTCATTTAAAAGTCCAAAAATCTATGTACTAATTGCAGATTGCGCCTTAAAAGGTTGCATATATAAAATAGCGTTGCTGAAGGTGCTTAATAACTGTGGCCTAATTCAGTTCAAATGACCCTGAGATTACCATTGTCCCTCCTATTGTATTATGATCAGCTGACGACAGAAGTGGCTAGAGGTAACCTCTTTAGAATAAATATAGCCTTGCGCTCCCTCGTGCTGCTGCCCAACCCTATTCCCACTACACGCAATGTGCAATACAGTCCTCCACCTGTCACATGTCTTTGTATTTGGGTCAAGCATCCCTAGGAGTCAAGAACTACAAGGTTTGGTTCAGACTGCAGCATCAATCCAGACTACATAAGACTACAGATATGTTTGTTATTAGAGTACTACTGTAAAGCATTCCAATACTGTATAAATAGACATACAGTATAGATTAGAGGTGTACTTTGTATTTTCTTCAGTAATTGAAGTACCAAATCAAATCAAATTTATTTATATAGCCCTTCGTACATCGGCTGATATCTCAAAGTGCTGTACAGAATCCCAGTGGAAAGAGGGGAACCGACCAGGCAGAGACAGCAAGGGCGGTACGTTGCTCCAGAGCCTTTCCGTTCACCTTCCCACTCCTGGGCCAGACTACACTCAATCATATGACCCACTGAAGAGATGAGTCTTCGGTAAAGACTTAAAGGTTGAGACCGACCATTTGTAAGAATGGGAATGAATGACATCATAGGTTTTGGTAGAATCTGTGTGGTGGAACCCTCACTTTCAGCTGTCCAATCGTGTTAGCATAGGGCCTATGTACAGGTAATACTGTATGTAATAGCCAACTCTATTGGAGGGAGGTGACTTCATTCTTCCATTAGAATTTCCATATTAAAAATAAAAAAATGATGGTGGTGGAAAACACTGTCTCAGGCGCAGCGCCAGAATCTTCCATAAGTGTTCAATTGGGTTGAGCTCTGGACACACACACACACACACACATACACACACACACACACACACACACACACACACATACACACATATATACTCGCGTGCTCCTTTGAGACCCCTCTTTCGAAGTCACTGAGATCTCTTCATATTGCCATGGTAGCCAAAATAATGTGCAACTGGGCATTTAATACATGGTCCTAAGCATGATGGGATATTAATTGCTTAATTAACTCAGAAACCTCACCTGTGTGGAAGCACCTGCTTTAAATATACACTATACTGACTGTTACGTTCCCCAGTTTCGGTTTGTATGTATGTGTATATGGGTTAGTAACTTTTACTTTCTTTGCTTTGGTTCCGTCCAGCCCCTTTTCCCCACCTTACCGTGTGAAGGAAGAATAAATGACCCGGTAAATGATAATGTTCTCTGCCTCTGTCATCCTTACTCGCACCTACGAACACATACCTATTTCACGCCACGGGGAGTTGAGTAGTAGCAGGGTGTTGCGATTCCTACGCCAAGAGGTGTATGTAACATAGACAAAAGTATATGAACACCCTTCATATTAGTGGATTCGGCTATTTCAGCCAAAGCCCTTGTGGACAGGTGTGTAAAATCGAGCACACAGCCATTCAGTCTCCATAGACAAACATTGGCAGTAGAATGGCCTTACTGAAGGGCTCAGTGACTTTCAATTTGGCATTGTCATAAGATGCCATCTTTCGAACAAGTCAGTCAAATTTCTGCCCTGCTAGAGCTGCCCTTCTCAACTGTAAGTGCTGTTATTGTGAAGTGGAAACATCTAGGAGCAACAACAGCTCAGCCGCAAAGTGATAGGCCGTACAAGATCACAGGACGGCTGAAGCACGTAGCGTGTAAAAAAACGTCAGTCCTCAGTTGCAACGCTAACTACCAAGTTCCAAACTGCCTCATGAAGCAACGTCAGCACAAGAACGGGAGCTTCATGAAATGTGTTTCCATGCTCGAGCAGCCTTGCACAAGCCTAAGATCACCATACTCAATGCCAAGCGTTGGCTGGAGTGGTTTTAAGCTTGCTGCAATGGATTCTATAGGAGTGGACACACATTCTCTGGAGTGATGAATCACACATCACCATCTGGCAGTCAGACGGACGAATCTGGTCTTGGAGGATGGCAGAAGAACTACATGCCCGACTGCATAGTGCCAAATGTAAAGTTAATGAAATAATGTGAATAATGTTCTGGAGCTGCTTTTTATGGTTCAGGTGAAGGGAAATCTTAATACTACAGCATACAATGACATTCTAGATAAATCTGTGCTTCTAACTTTGTGGCAACTGTTTGGGGAAGGCCATTTCCTGTTTCAGTATGACAATGCCCCGGTTCACAAAGCGAGGCCTATACAGAAATGGTTTGTCTGTGTGGAAAAACTTGACTGGCCTGCACAGAGCCCTGGCCTCAACCCTGTCGAACACCTTTGGGATGAATTGGATCACCGACTGCAAGCCAGGCCTTATAGCCCACCATCAGTTTTCAACCTCACAAATGCTCTTGTGGCTAAATGAATGGAAGCAAGTCCCTGCAGCAATGTCTCAACATCTATTGGAAAGCCTTCCCAGAAGAATGGGGTCTGTTATAACAGCAAAGGGGGACCAACTCAATATTAATGCCCATGATTTTCCACGAGCTTTGTACTTTGTAGTGTACTTTGTATCCCTCAGTTACTCAAGTGTTTCCTTTATTTTTGGCAGTGACCTGTACAGTATGTACCCTACTGTATGTAGACGTTTCCTCTAAGTAAAGTTCAGCTTCCCCTCCCTCAATCCTAACCATTAGTGGGGATTCAGCTTCTAAGGGCAACTTCACCCTACTCCTATGTGGAATTTCTCCATATCTTAGGCACACACATGGTGGTCGGTATTATCCCAGAGCCCCTGCTCTTTTGCTCATGCTGAGATGTAGGCCAAACCCACACATGGCATCCCCCTTACCTCAGTGACACAGCTAGGAAGCAGAACCAGGTAGCCAGCTAGCCCTGGAGCTGGACCGCAGCCAGTTAGGGAAAGGGGGATACCTAGTCAGTTGTCCAACAGAATGTATTCAACTGAAATGTGTCTTCCACATTTAACAACCCCTCTGAATCCGAGAGGTGAGGGAGGGCTGCCTTAATCGTTATCCACGTCTTCGGCGCCCGAGGAAGAGTGCCTTGCCCAGGGGCAGAACAACAGATTTTTCCTTGTCAAGTGGCTAGTGATACATTTTTACAGTCTGTTGGCCTTGAGATAGAAGCTGTTTTTCAGTCTCTCGGTCCTTGCTTTGATGCACATGTACTGACCTCGCCTTCTGGATGATAGCGGGGTGAACAGGCAATGGCTCGGGTGGTTGTTGTCCTTGATGATCTTTATGGCCTTCCTGTGACATCGGGTGGTGTAGGTGTCCTGGAGGGCAAGTAGTTTGCCTCCGGTGATGCGTTGTGCAGACCTCACTACCCTCTGGAGAGCCTTACGGTTGTGGGCGGAGCAGTTGCCGTACCAGGTGGTGATACAGCCCGACAGGATGCTCTCGATTGTGCATCTGTAGAAGTTTGTGAATGCTTTTGGTGACAAGCCGAATTTCTTCAGCCTCCTGAAGTTGAAGAGGCGCTGCTGCGCCTTCACAATGCTGTCTGTGTGGGTGGACCAATTCAGTTTGTCCGTGATGTGTACGCCGAGGAACTTAAAACTTACTACCCTCTCCACTACTGTCCCGTCGATGTGGATAGGGGGATGCTCCCTCTGCTGTTTCCTGAAGTCCACAATCCGAGGGCCCTCACCTCCTCCCTGTAGCCCGTCTCGTCGTTGTTGGTAATCAAGCCTACCACTGTAGTGTCGTCCACAGGATAATTATTAACTTGACCAGGCTTAAAAATATATTTGTTATTGTTACCCATCTACCAATCGCTGCCCTTTGAGGCTTTCAAAAAGCTCCCTGATCTTTGTAGTTGAATCTGTGTTTGAAATGCAATACTTGTATGGGGGAGAGAGGAAGGGTCAGTCATTCAAATTGTCAACCCCAAATTTACACCTGAAATCATTTTGGCCTAAACAAAGGGGCTTAATACTTATGCAATTACTATTTTTAATTCTGAATTTTGTGTTTATCTTTAAAAAATATATTATTTAGTGTAGATTGTTGACCAAAAAAGTACAGTAAATCCACTACTTTGAAACATAATAAATTGTGAAGAAATCCAAGGTGTCTGAATACTTTTACAAGGCAATGCAACTGTCATATGTTATCAAGCTTAAATTAATAAACATTCAATGCTGTCCCCTAACCTTTCTGAGTGCTGCATGATGATGATGATTTACTTAATATATTTGATCATCAAAATTAGAAGGCAGCAATTTCACTGCGGTCCTTTAATGAATCAAATCAAAGGTTTTTGGTCCCGTACACATTTTGCAGATACAGTACTATCCCCTTTGTAGCTAAATGTTTATGTTGCTTGCTCCAACAGTGCAGTGATGATGAGAACACCACATTAACCCAGTGAAGGGACAGCGTCGCGTGTCAAACTGTTTCTGAGTGTTGACTGATTTCCTCTTGATAACAGCGTATTTCACCATATCATAGAATCAGATATTGAGGTTAGGTAAAGCGCTGTCTGTGTTGCAGAATACATTTGGTGCTGTTCACAGCAGCATTGTGTGTTTATAAAAATACCATCATCGTCATGTTCAGTGGTGTAAAGTACTTAAGTAAAAATATTAGTACTACTTAACTAGTTTTTGGGGGTATCTGTACTTTTCTTTACTATTTGTATTTTTGACTACTTTTACTTTTACTTCACTACATTCCTAAAGAAACAAATGTACTTTTTACTCCATAAATTTTCCCTGACACCCAGAAGTACTTGTTACTTTTTGAATGCTTAGCAGAACAGGAAAATGGTCTAATTCATGCACTTATCAAGAGAACATCTCTGGTCATCCCTACTGCATCTGAACTGGCGGACTCACTGAACACACACGCTTTGTTTGTAAATTATGTCTGCATGTTGTAGTGTGCCCCTTTCTATCCGTAAATGTGTGCTGTCTAGTTTGCTTAAGGAATTTTTAATTATTTATAATTTTACTTTAACTTTTGATACTTAAGTATATTTTTGCTAATTATATTTACTTTTGATACTTAAGTATATTTATTTACTTTTAGACTTTTACTCAAGTAGTATTTTACTGGATGACTTTCATTTTTACTTGATTCATTTTCTATTAAGGTTTCTTTACATTGGCCTCCCGAGCGGTGCAGCGGTCTAAGGCACTCCATCGCAGTGCCAGAAGTGTAACTACAGACCCAGGCTCGATCCCGGGCTGTATCACAACTGGCCGGGATTGGGAGTTCCATAGGCCAGCGCACAATTGGCCCAGTGTCGTCCAGATTAGGGGAGGGTTTGGCTGGAGGGGCATTAATTGGCTCATCTCGCTCTAGCTGACCTCGTGGAACGATGTTCCAAATTACACATTGGTGCCTCTGGCTTCCGGGTTAAGTGGGTGGGTGTTAAGAAGCATGGCGGGTCATGTTTCAGAGGATGCATGACTTGACCTTCGCCTCTCGAGCTCATTGTGGAGTTGCAGCGGGTACTTTTTCCACCACTGGTCATGTTGCAAAATTACCAGTGAAGAGACAGCGTTGTAGGTTTAAATAAATGTTATCATCACCATCATCAATCATCATGTTGCAACCGGTTAGGGGACAGCACAGTATGTTTAAAGAAGTGCTATCATCATCATCTTATTGCAACAGTACCAGTGAAGAGATGGCATAGTGTATGAAACTGCTTAAAGTGAGCAGTCATTTCCTCTTTATCAGAGCATATTACACATTATCATACTTTACATTTGTGTATGGCTAATTCTAGGTGATTCCCTATTGCTTACGTGGTGCACTGCTGAGGGCCCTATGGGCCTTGGTCAGCAGTGGTGCTCTCCTGAGGGCCCTATGGGCCTTGGTCAGTAGTGGTGCTCTCCTGAGAGCCCTGTGGGCCTTGGTCAGTAGTGGTGCTCTCCTGAGGGCCCTGTGGGCCTTGGTCAGTAGTGGTGCTCTCCTGAGGGCCCTGTGGGCCTTGGTCAGTAGTGGTGCTCTCCTGAGGGCCCTGTGGGCTGTGGTCAGTAGTGGTGCTCTGCTTAGGGCCCTACGGGGCCTGGTCAGTAGTGATGCACTGTGTTGGGAGTCGGGTGCCATTTGGGATGCAACCTTAGGCCATTGTTAGGTATGATATGGTGTAATAGCTGAACATGACTGATCAGTTTTATAAACAGTATAACAGGCAATGCTGTCACTTCACTCCCCTCTCCTTGGAAGAGGAACTAGCGATAGTGATCTCTAATGTCACTAATGCCATGCCCCCTGGTTGAACCAGCACAGTGACTTGGATTAATTGTGGTATAAAAATGGTGAGTTGTTGGAGACAAAATACATGCAGCCTCCAGCATATTGTTACTGAAGCTGAACCAAACACTCAGACTCACTATCAATTCTCATCACCATGAAGATGATGTTGACCATCGCTCTGCTCCTCAGTGTTGGCTTTGCACTGACTGATGCAATGTCTGTTCCAGAATTGAGAAACGACCTGAACAGACCAGGTTGGAAGGTCATCAAGAACTGTGTGAAAGTGACAACGACCGTGGTGGAGGAGTTTGACAACATGCCGCCGCAGGAGAAGGAGACGGTTCAGATCTTCGGGGGACCAGAGTGTGAGAACGACAATGAGAGAAGCAAAAGAGGATTTGTTCGCATCGGCCGACAACTCTCCAATTACTGAAGGTATCCATTTAAATATTTGTTGTTCTTATACATAATTATATAGTACAGTGGTGCTTGAATAGCAGTGGGATAGATTTGAACCCACTTTTGCACATGTATTCTGAAGGCAGTGGCTAAGACCGCTAGACCACCTCAGGCCACAAAGATGTCAATTTGACAGAAAACAATATGAATCCACTCCTCCTTTCTCCTCTCTTACAGCCTTGAGTAGTGTCACCTGGAGAAGACTGGCCTGGCCTCCCCAGTTTACGTACGTGGCCCTTGACTGTAGGTATCCGGTGACAGTGGACGATCCAGTACAGTGACGGGCAGTGAAGACGACATGGGAATGTGGGATAATCATGAATTAGAAAGTTCAATTAAATTTATTGGATTCACTCCAACGACTGTCTGTCTGTACCCTGTGTTTTGCAGATTTTTATGGTCATAATTAGTTTGCTTCTCTGTTATATACTATCTGGTAACTCTCTCTAACTGTGAAGTCTCTAAGGCCATGCTGTAATGTATATGAATACAGTATTGAAAAGTAACCTTGAATAATCATAATGTACGTTAACGCTCACATTTTTAATGTTGCGTTGGATATGTCTTTTATGGAATGCTTCTAATATGATCCAGATAAAAATAGACTCATCTAAGGTCAGTTTTGTGTGGGTTTCTCCCTAGGGTTTAGAATTTAAGGCAGGGTTTCACCATAGATTTAAGGCAGGGTTTCTTCTCCTTTGGGTTTAGCATTTCAGGCAGAGTTTCTCCCTCGGGTTTAGAATTCTAGGCAGGGTTTCTCTCTAGGGTTCATGATTTAAGGCAGGGTATCTCCATAGGCTTTAGGATGTAAGGTAGGGCTACTCCCTAAGGGTTTAGGATTTAGGGGAGAGGGTTAGCCTTGGTTTTAGGATTTAAGGTAGCTAGGGTAAGCCTAGAGTAGGGTTTCTCCACAGGGTTTAGGATTTGGGGGAGGACAAGCCTTGGGTCTACCATTTAAGGTTGCTAGGGAAAGCCAAGAGTTGAATATTTAGAGTGGAGTTTCCCCCTTGGGTCTAGCATTTAAGGTAGCTAGGGAAAGCCAATAGTTTAATATTTAGAGTGGAGTTTCTACCTAGGGTTTAGGATTTGGGGGAGGGCAAGCCTAGGGTTTAGGATTCAAGGTAGCTAAGGCAAGTTTAGGGTTTAATATTTAAGGTACCTAGGGCAAGCCTAGAGTTTATGATTTAAAGTAGAGTTTATCCGTAGGGTTTAGCAATAGGGGAGGGCAAGCTGATCAATTTATTTCCAGAGCATATTAAGCTGTGCTACACTAAGTGCTTAAGGTTAACTCTAAATGTCTAGCATCAGGTTAATATCCTAATCGCAATATTTTTGAAATTTTGCTATTTATTAGGATCCCCTTTAGCCACTGCAAAAGAATCAGCTACACTTCCAGGTGTCCACACGAAACATGAAATAATACATAGCGCAGAACATTATTAGTCAAACTGAAATAAATACATTTAACTACTAGCCTACAATGGCCACACCCCATGGAAATTTAATTAACATAATTTAAAAATCTGTCTGTTTATGCTAGAGAAAGAAAGAAAAAGATCTGCATGGGCCAATATCGCACTTTAGCATCTGCGTTGAACGGTGGCAGAGCTAGAGTGGTCTTTGTCAGACCATGAGACATCCTGACAATCGTTATTTCACAAAATCGTATGTAGTGTCCGAATGGTTTGGCCTACAAACTATTATACAACCATACTGAAAGTCGAGACACTCATGAACACAATTGTTTTATCCGTTTTGCTGTAGGGTACCCACAAGCCACACAAGACGGGTCTACATGTCCCCAGTACCAGTTTAAAAAATGAATGGAAGTATTAGTGCCTAAAATAAGGGGATAAATATAACAAGAAATATATACACTACAGGTCAAAAGTTTTAGAACACCTTCGGGTTTTTCTTTATTTTTACTATATTCTACATTGTAGAATAATAGTGAAGACATCAACACAATGAAATAACACATGGAATCACGTAGTAACCAAAAAAGTGTTAATAAACAAATTCTTCAAATAGCCACCCTTTGCCTTAATGACAGCTTTGCACACTCTTGGCATTCTCACAACCAGCTTCATGAGGTAGTCACCTGGAATGCATTTCAATTAACAGGTGTGCCTTAAAAGTTAATTAAAAGTTAATTTGTGGAATTTCTCTCCTTCTTTATGAGTTTGAGCCAATCAGTTGTTTTGTGACAAGGTAGGGGGTCTACACAAAAGATATCCCTATTTGGTAAAAGACCAAGTGCATGTCATGGCAATAACAGTTCAAATCAGAAAAGGGAAACGATAGTTTAACTTTAAGAAATGAAGGTCAGTCAATGCGGAAGATTTCAAGAAATTTGAACATTTCTTCGTGTGCAGTCGCAAAAACCATCACGCGCTATGATGTGAAACTGGCTCTCGTGAGGACCGCCACAGGAAAGGAAGACCCAGTGTTACCTCTGCTGCAGAGGATATGTTCATTAGAGTTACCAGCCTTACCAGCCCAAATAAATGCTTCAATGAGTTCAAGTACTGTAACAGACACATCTCAACATCAACTGTTCAGAGGAGACTGTGAATCAGGCCATGGTTGAATTGATGCAAAGAAATTAAATCAATAAGAATAAAACATTTGCTTGGGCCAAGAAAAACAAGGAATGGACATTAGACTGTTGGAAATATATCCTTGAAGCATGGAGAAGGAGGTGTGATTGCATGTGGGTGCTTTGCTGGTGACACTGTCTGTGATTTATTTAGAATTCAAGGCACACTTAATGAGCATGGCTACCACAGCATTCTGCAGCAATACACCATCCCATCTGGTGTGTGCTTAGTGGGACTATCATTTGTTTTTCAACAGGACAATGACCCAACACACCTCCAGGCTGTGTAAAGGCTATTTGACCAAGAAGGAGATTGATGGAGTGCTTCATCAGATGACCTGGTCTCCACAACCACCCAACCTAAACCCAATTGAGATGGTTTGGGATGACTTGAACTGCAGAGTGAAGGAAAAGAAGCCAAAAACTCCTTCAATGCTGTTGTAAAAGCATTCCAGGTGAAGCTGGTTGAGAGAATGCCAAGAGTGTGCAAAGCTGTCATCAAGGCAAAGGGTGGCTACTAAGGAGTCTAAAACTAAGATCTAAAATCTAAAATATATTTTCATTTGTTTAACACTTTTTTGCTTACTACATGATTCCATATGTGTTTTTTCCTAGTTTTGATGTCTTCACTATTTTTCTACAAGGTAGAAAATAGTAAATAAAAACCCTGGAATGAGTAGGTGTGTCCAAACTTTTGACTGGGTCGCTATTGTAAATGAGAACTTGTTCTCAACTTGCCTACCTGGTTAAATAAAGGTGAAATAAAATACAAATCTATTTCTTAATGATCTTATTTTACTTTTGTATTGTTGTGAATTGTTACACACAGTTGAAGCTAGGAACACAAGCATTTCACTATACCCACAATAACATAGTAACGTCGTTCTTCGTTTGTTGAAAGAGAGTCGAACCGAAATGCAGCGTGGTGGTTACTCATGTCTTTAATGAATGAATTGCGGTACATGAAATAACTGATACAAATACAAAACAACAAAACGGAACGTGAAACCTAATTACAGCCTATCTGGTGAAACTACACAGAGACAGGAACAATCACCCACGAAATACACAGTGAACTCCGGCTACCTAAATACGGTTCCCAATCAGAGACAACGAGAATCACCTGACTCAGAACTGCCTCAGGCAGCCAAGCCTATGCAACACCCCTACTCAGCCGCAATCCCAATAACTACAAAACCCCAATACGAAATACCACAAAATAAACCCATGTCACACCCTGGCCTGACCAAATAATTAACAAAAACACAAAATACTAAGACCAAGGCGTGACAAACATCTGCTAAAATGTGTATGTGATCAATACAATTTGATTTAAATTTGATAAACAAGATTTAGCGTTGAGTGCGTGATTTGGCCCAAAAATTATGTTTTTCGTTTCTTCGATATTCTGCACAATCCTATTGCTAGTTAACCATTCTAAAACTGACTGGAGCTCTATGTTAAGGGTGTCAGTTACGGTTGAAGTCAGAATTTACATACACTTAGGTTGGAGTCATTGAAACTCCTTTTTCAACCAGTCCACAAGTTTCTTGGCAAGTCAGTTAGGACATCTACTTTGTGCATGACACAAGTAATTGTTCCAACAATTGTTTACAGACCGATTATTTCCCTTTTAATCCACTGTATCACAATTCCAGTGGGTCAGAAGTTTACATACACTAAGTTGACTGTGCCTTTAAACAGCTTGGCTTTAGAAGCTTCTGATAGGCTAATTGACATATTTTGAGTCAATTGGAGGAGTACCTGTGGATCTATTTCAAGGCCTAAATTCAAACTCAGTGCCTCTTTGCTTGACATCATGGGAAAATTCCAAATAAATCAGTCAAGACCTCAGAAAAAAAATTGTAGACCTCCACAAGTCTGGTTCATCCTTGGGAGCATTTTCCAAACGCCTGAAGGTACCACGTTCATCTGTACAAAAAATAGTACACAAGTATAAACACCATGAAGCAACGCAGCCGTCATACCGCTGAGGAAGGAGAAGTGTTCTGTCTCCTAGAGATGAATGTACTTTGGTGCGAAAAGTGCAAATCAATCCCAGACAAAAACAGCAAAGGACCTTGTGAAGATGCTGGAGGAAACAGGCACACAAGTATCTATATCCACAGTAAAACGAGTCCTATATCGACATAACCTGAAAGGCCGCTCAGCAAGGAAGAAGCCACTGCTCCAAAACCGCCATAAGAAAACAGACTACGGTTTGCAACTGCACATGGGGACAAAGATCGTACTTTCTGGAGAAATGTCCACTGGTCTGTTGAAACAAAAATATAACTGTTTGGCCATAATGACCATCGTTATGTTTGGAGGAAAAAGGGGGAGGCTTGCAAGCCGAAGAACAACATCCCAACCGTGAAGCATGGGGGTGGCAGCATCATGTTGTGGGGGTGCTTTGCTGCAGGGAAACTAATGCACTTCACAAAATAGATGGCATCATGAGGAAAGAAAATTATGTGGATATATTGAAGCAAGTTTGGTGGATATATTGAAGTTAAAGTTTGGTCACAAATGGATCTTCCAAATGGACAATGACCCCATGCGTACTTCCAAAGTTGTGGCAAAACGGCTTAAAGACAACAAAGCCAAGGTATTGAGTGGCCATCACAAAGCCCTGACCTCAATCCCATAGAAAATTTGTGGTCAGAAAAGGCATTTGCGAGCAAGGAGGCCTACAAACCTGACTCAGTTAGAGCAGCTCTGTCAAGAGGAATGGGCCAAAATACACCCAACTTATTGTGGGAAGCTTGTTTGACCCATGTTTGACCTAAGTTTAAAAAAAATGTAAAGGCAATGCTACCAAATACTAATTGAGTGTATGTAAACTTCTGACCCACTGGGAATGTGATGAAAGAAATAAAAGCTGCAGTAAATCATTCTCTCTACTATTATTCTGACATTTCACATTCTTAAAATAAAGTGGTGATCCTAACTGACCTAAAACAGGGAATTGTTACTAGGATTAAATGTCAGGAATTGTGAAAAATGTATTTGGCTAAGGTGTATGTAAAACTTCCGACTTCAACTCTATCTATTTTACTGTTGCAGCTGACATGTACTGTGGGGCAAAAAAGTATTTAGTCAGCCACCAATTGTGCAAGTTTCCACCATAATTTGCAAATAAATTCATTAAAATTCCTACAATGTGATTTTCTGGATTTTTTTTCTAATTTTGTCTGTCATAGTTGAAGTGTGCCTATGATGACAATTACAGGCCTCTCTCATCTTTTTAAGTGGGAGAACTTGCACAATTGGTGGCTGACTAAATACTTTTTGCCCCACTGTACACTGTTGAGTCATCAGCGTACATAGACACACAAGCTTTATTCAAGGTCAGTGGAGGGTATTTTGCAAAACAGAATACAATAATGGCCCCGCATGCCCTGTGGTACACCACACTCAACTGAATTTGCATGAGAGAGGCTTCCATTAACAAAAACCCTCTGTGTTGTATTAAATAGATAACTCTCAGTCTATAATTAGGCAGAGTATGCAAATCCATAACACTGATATTTTTTTCAGCTATACAGTAGGTTATGACATCAAAAGCTGCGCTGAAATCTAACAAAACAGCTCCCACAATCTTCTTACCTACAATTTCTTTCAACCAATCATCAGTCATGTGTGTCAGTGCCGAGCATGTTGAGTGCCCTTCCCTATAACCATGCTGAAAGTCTTGGGTGTGGAATGACCTTTGCCTCCCTCCATGTCTGAGGGAACACACCGTCTTCTTAAATTGAAGATGTGGCAAACATGAGTCAGAATGTATTCCGCTAACAACTTAAGCAATTTACCATCCAGGTTGTCGGAACCAGCTGGTTAGTCCTTATTTATATACTAAACAAAAATATAAACGCAACATACAACAATTTCAACGATTTTACTGAGTTACAGTTCATTTATTAAAATCAGTCAATTGAAATAAGGCCCTAATCTATTGATTTTACATGACTGGGCAGGGGTGTAGCCATGGGTGGGCGTGGTGGGGCATACGCCCACCCACTTGGGTGCCAGGTCTAGTCAATCAGAATGAGTTTTTCGACACAAAAGGGCTTTATTACTGACAGAAATACTCCTAAATTTCATCAGTGGTCCAGATGACTGGTCTTAGACAATCCCGCAGGTGAAGAAGCCAAGGTGTGGAGGTCCTCTGGCTGGCATGATTACACGTGGTCTGCGGTTGTGAGGCTGGTTAGACGTACTGCCAAATGCTCTAAACCGATGTTCGAGGCAGGTTATCGTAGAGAAATTAACATTAAATTATCTGGCAACAGCTCTGGTGGACATTCATGCAGTCAGCATGCCAATTGCACGCTCCCTCAAAACATGAGGCATCTGTGGCATTGTGTTGTGTGACAAAACTACATTTTATTGTGCCCAGTACAAGGTGCACCTGTGTAATGATCATGCTGCTTACAGTTTTTCTCAGTCGCTTTGGTGCATTTTTCACATCATCCCTAACATGTGCAAAATAATAAGTGCAATTCTCAGAACAATTTGTACAAACTGCAATATACAATAGATATGTTTTTCAAGCTAGTCAGTCACTAAAAGTCCTTAGTACATCTCTCAAAAGTAAATATTCATGCCAATGATCATGTCAGTGTCATCAGAATGATAAGTCATTGAGTCATTGTTCACGAACAAGGTCGTCAAAATGTTTAGGCATGTTGTCAATGTAACTGTGTACTTTGACAGTATTACCTGATGTAAACTTAAGCTACAATTTGGATGACAGTTACTGTATTGAAAATGCACAAGACTGCACTTCTATGGCACATATCAATTTCAACAGTACTATTTACATATTACTGTATGTGGGTTATTGATTGAAAGAGACTGGACAACCCAAGGGGCACAAAGGGAGATTTTATTTTTTGGAAAGAAACACAGGAAACCACCCCTAAGGCACAACTTTGCCCACACATCCAGACGTTCCTGTCTGTCGGCCCACATATTCTCATCCACATCACAACGGATATTTTCCCTTCCAATGCAACGTGGAAAAAATATTTTGGAATGCCTTATCCATCCTCTGCAGGCGTCTACTGTGATGTCCTCACATGCTGCATCCATTGCAGCCAGCAGGGTCATCTGTGTGTGTGGCTGACGATCGTACACCTTCCACCTCCATGCTGAAAGAACTCCTCAATTGGGTTAAGGAATGGTGAATAAGGTGGGAGGAATTCTATGAGAATCCTCAGGTGGGTCACAAACCATTGCCTTATGATGTTTGATCGATGGAAACTCACATTATCACAAATGACCACATTTGGCAAATCCTCTCTAAACAGACACCTCTCATCATCAGGGATGAGAGCCCTGTAGAGAGTCTCTAAAAAGTTGAGTAGATGCTGGGTGTTGTATGGTCCTATAAGGGGGATATGGGTTAGGACACCATGCTCTGAAATAGCAGCACACATGGTGATATTTCCTCCCCGTTGGCCTGGCAAATCCACAGTAGCTCTGTGACCGATGATATTCCGACCACGCCTTGTGCATTAGGTCAGGTTGAAGCCAGCCTCATCCACAAATACAAAGTTGTGAGAGGGTTCACTTGATTCCAACTCCATTATACGCTATATCCCAGAACACACAGTTGAATTTGTTTTGGTAAGGAAGGGTGACATAAAATGTACATATATTACATGTTCCTTCCACAGCAATGGAAATGTGTGCAGTTTATGCCCACTGTACTATGTATCACTATAAAATGTTGCTGTAAAGTAGTTACATAGATATATGTTTTACCTGTACATACTGGTACCGTAGCTCCTTAACTCTGTCCTCATTCCTTTGGAATGGTACACGTTACAGCTGTTTCATACTCATGCACCCTGTGAATGGTTGAGATGCTAACCGTATGGATGTTTTCAAAGACATTGTTGTCTTCTATAATGGTCCTTTGTATTTCCCTGAGTCTCATGGCATTGTTTGCTCGGAACATGGTGCAAATAGCCTCCTCCTGTTGAGGTGTGAAAAGGCGTCCTCTGCCACCGGTTTGAGGTTATCTTGCAGTCTTATGTGGGGAAAAATGCAGTGATGCATCGCACACTTTCACATAGACAATAACTACGCGAACACACATTTTACTGTAAAACATAAAGGGGGGTACATGTAAGGTGCAGTATGTATCTGTATAGAGTATATTTCTGTATGCTGTGAAATACAAGTGGACTACTGTAATATGAAGCATTGTAGGACGTATACAGTATACTGCTTATATACAGTAACAGTGCACTGTACATTGGTGGACATACCTGTTCTCTCTTCGAAACGTTTGAACTATTGAGGACACGGTTGATCTCCCAATATTCGGCTGCACCCTTCGACCCGCCTCAGCCATTGTAAGTCCATGATTGACAACATGGTCTACAGTAGTGGCCCTTATGTCATCAGATATGCGCCTATGTCCTCTTCTGCCTCTTCCTCTGTTTTGCCTTCCACCTCCTTTTTCCTCTTCTTCCTCCTCTTGGCTGTTGACCCTGTTCATTTCCTGGTCCATCCATTATTGGAAAATTGCAACTCTTTGTTGTGGTCTGTCTATATATGCCTGCCAATTGATTCTTCATGAGATGCACCTTTGAGCAATTTAGACAACTGATTGATTGTTGGTTGAACTAACACTTTACATTCCTTAATGAGTGAGGGTCAATTTCACCTGCATGATTCATCAATTCATGTTTTTGTACAAAAGGTCTTAATAGAAATGTGTAAAACTATTCTTGACAGTTTATGACAAATAGTTCAACAATTTTGCATGTAATGGCTTATGCAAGGAACTAATGCCTAGATGTTTTGTGGGGTAACACTATTCAACAGAGAACCATCTACTATATTTTGATCAACATGACATGAGCAATTGGTAATGTGGTAAAAAGCTGACACTTGTACATTATCAATTGCAATTTGTTCAAAGGAATAAGAAATTACTTTAATGATGTGCACAAGTGACTAGATGATTTGGAATTTGTACAAGTATTATCAAGAATTGCACTTTTGATCTAAGAAATGCACCAAAGCGACTGAGAAAAACTGTAATCAGCTTCTTGATATGCCACACCTGTCAGGTGGATGGATTATATTGGCAAATTAGGAACAATTTGTTGGTGCGTATGGAATGTTTCTGGGATCTTTTATTTCAGCTCATTACATGTTACATGTTGCTTTTATATTTTTGTTCAGTAATACATACCAAACATTTTTTCACCTCTTCCACACCCACTTTGTGGAACTTAAAACTACAGTGCTTGTCTTTCGTTATTTGGTCCATTATGCATGAATATGAAGACTCAGCATTTGTTATTTGCATGTCATGCCTAAGTCTGCTAATCTTGTCAACAAGAAAGTTATTAAAGTGGTTGGCAATATCAAAGGGTTGTGTTATGAACAAGCCATCTGCCTCAATGAAGGATGGAGCAGAGTTTGCTTTTTTGCCTAGAATTTAATTGAAAGTACTCCAAAGCTTTTTACTATCATTCTTTATATAATGTCTATGTGTTCCATAGTTTAGTTTATTCTACTTTTTGTTTAGTTTAGTTACATGATTTAAAAATATACTGTATGTTTGCCAGTCTGCTGTGTATACCCTTTGTCTCATCCCTTTCAGTTTTTCAATTCATCATCTATCCATGGGGATTTGGCAGTTTTAACAGTCAGTTTCTTGATGGGTGTATGCCTGTCAGTAACCGGAAGAAGCAGTTTTATAAGTGTTTCAAGTGCAGAGTCAGGATGTGTTCCTCATTGCACACATCAGACCAACACATATTTTCACACCTTCAAGATAGGCACCATTGCAAAACCCTGTCGTGATGTTGGATTGATTAATGTGATGACTGCTGTTCATCGAATGATTAAACTGTTTATAATTACGTGATTAAATGAATCAGTTAATAATAACTTAGTAACCTGGGGCACCATGGCTTTATTAAGTTCATATTTCCCAAATTAACTCAAAGAATATCAGAATATAGTTTTTACAACAGTCGCTAATGAATTAATTTCCTCTACAGTATCATTCTGAACGTTGCATAATCCAGGAATCTGCACAAACCCGAGTCCCACTAAAGAAATCCGTACCACACCAATTGAGTTGATTATTTATTTTCTAACAACCTAAAATGATTATATAAGATACACAAACACACAGTCTAGGCTATTGGTTAGAACTTAGTACGATAAAACAGGTCCCTAGCGGGCCAACACAATATAACACGTGTTACACAAGATGGGGATTTTAAAAAAGAGAGAAAGAGAGAGTGCACAAGAGAAAAGAACACTTGGGTACATTTGTAAACTATGCTTAGTTTAACCCTAACCTTGCCCCAAACTGCCACTCTGATGAGTCAGAATAAAATGACCTTCGTGTCGAAGGTCTCCGATGGGCTGTCTCTTCGTAGACGGGGTTCGACCTTCTCCTCTGATGACGGCACTTCTTTGGTTACCGGGTGTAACTCTCTGATTGTCCTCACGATGTCAGTGTTCTTTGTCTTAGTGGTCTGTTTCCTCGCCCTTGTTCTGAAAGGGGTTCTTCTGAAGATAGCCAGCCGTGTAGCTCAGGGATCCAGCATAGGAATGAAAGCAGTGTGGACACACGATTCCTTGGAGAGTGGTAACCGGGTGGTCCTGATTGAATTCCCCCTCTTAGACACAGCTACTTATCTGTAGCAGAGACTGTTAAAAGGTTCCTTTGTCTTCTTCAACCTCGAGTTGCGTTTTGGGGTTACAACTAATCAGACCTTGGCTGCAGCTCATGGTCAGCTAGTCATGATGTTCATTCTTAACTCACATGTTTTATACCTCGGGTCAGAAATGGGCGTTTCTACCTTTAGGGCAATTCCCTGGGCGTACCTAGTTACGAGGCAAGATCTGGATTTTACTCAGATCCAATTTAGACAACTAACTTCACATTTCATCTTAACAAAAACATTCTCTTTGATCTGGACATTTTCCACACAATGTACAGTATGCAAACATGAGGTAAATATTGTGAAAACTCTTCAAGTTACAATGTTTTGATTATAATGTCGTCATTTAACTTTTACTAACATAACAAAAACAACATTCATTTTCACATATCGTCATTACTACCATTTTGGCTGATGAAACCTATTGTCCCAAAGTCCATTTTTGCATGTTATTGTTCTGAGGTAGGTTCTCCATAGACCCATCATTCATTCCATTCCTCCACAGTGAGAGGACAAGGGATTTTGTCGGCTACCTTAAGATTTACAATAGGCGTGAGGTGTCATAAAACCCCCCACCTCAATACCTCTTGATCTCTACCCCTCTGGCGGGTGTAAGAGATGTCTCTTGTAGGAGTGTGGTCCACAGTAATCTGTCCCGGCCAGTCATGACAACCCCTTGTATGATCATTTATACACAATTTTAGGAACTTTTGTTTTCTAGATATGGGTATTGTATTTTGATCCCGACATACATGGGTGTGGATACTGCTTTAGAGCAGATTTCTGCAACATTAGGTCAAATGTGATCAATACACGTGGATGATTTAGTTCCTGTTCTGCATGTAAATACCCTTGTAGGTTGACTGATAACTTGAACCAGATTGCAGGCACTGGTTATAGCTAGGAGCTTCTTTTTGAGTGGGCAGCTTGATGACAACCAGTCAATATTTATGTCACCCAGAAAATATTCCTCTCTGTTGATATCACATACATTATTCAACATTTTACACATATAGTCCAAATACTGACTTTTAGCACTTGGGGGTGTAGCAACTTCCTACAGAAATATGCTGTAGTTGAAGCAGATAAACCTGTAGCCATATTACTTCCACATCATCTCACTTGAGATCCTCTCTCAGCCTAACAGGAATATGACTCTATTGTAGTAACTTTTCAACACTGTTATCAATCATATTGGTGGGCAATGGATGAACATATTCATGTTAAAGATGATCTTCATGTCTTGTGAAACACCACCCTAAATCTAGTACAACAGTAACACAATGTCGTATCATTCCTTATATGTCTTTGTTGCATCTTTTAGTGTCCCCCTAATTTGCATTCACAACATTGCTAGCGCCGCTCCAAGAAAATCACATTTCAGACTTAGCACAAAATTACCTCTAGCTAATGAAAATGCTTCATATGCTTTTGAAAATATGCTAATTGAAAACAGTGTGCAACATAAATAAAAATAACATATGCTTATAACATTAGGAATTCAACTCTGCGTTTTCTCTTTCACTTCTTCATAGGTCCTTCACTTCGTACTTATCCACATGATGGTACAGATGTAAGATCTTAATTTGATCACCCTGTTGCAGAAGAACTTTCCTGCAATGCAGGACATTTAAAATGTATACCATATTTGAGGTTTAAAAGGCTTCTGAAGTTTGTAATTTGCACTTTGAAATTTCAGACTTCATTTTCCCCTACAAAAATGTCACATTTCCTGTTGCTGCAGGATTATTTTCCTGCTGTAGCAAACTATCTTAAATTAACATCCTACATCTGTACATCTTTTATAAACACCACTTGTCCTGAGGCAAACTGCACACTTCAAAGCAATATTAATATTGGGGTATATATATTTATTTTCTTTAAAAAATGATTAATTTCCCCATAGCTGTTAGCAGAAAACGACGTAAGTTCAGAGAAACTGGGGTTTTGATGTGGGATAAAAAATAGACTGCATGAATGGAAAACAAATCTCATGGGAAATATGGCCTATTACTGAAACACAACAGTAGCAAATTTAGACTGGAATATGAGTAGTTGAACAAGTCTTTATTGTAAGCATTTGTCACGAATCCCGCTTCCTGAGTCTGTGTTTGCCTGTGTTTCTGTCCTGGAGTGTGTTTCCGGTGTCCTGGAACGCACCCTGTCTGGTTTCCGGGCGAATTAGCTTGTTGGGAGATCGATGTTCACACGCACCTGTATCCCATCAGTAATCTGCACACCTGTCCTGATCATCACCTCTCCCCTTCAAAAGCTCTGACCTGACATCCATTCCCTGCCGGATCGTTAGCCATGAACAGTATGTTGTGCCCACGAACCAGCCTCCAGTTTATAGAGTTTGTTTTGTTTTATTGTTTTGTATGTCTTGCTTGTCTTTAACTTACCACCGTTTGTTTTGTCTACAGCCATTCACCCGGAACCCATACCCCATCCCTGTCATACCCCATCCCTGACATACCCCATCCCTGACATACCTCATCCCTGTCATACCCCATCCCTGACATACCCCATCCCTGTCATACCCCATCCCTGTCATACCCCATCCCTGTCATACCCCATCCCTGACATACCCCATCCCTGACATACCCCATCCCTGTCATCCCTGTCATACCCCATCCCTGTCATCCCTGTCCCCATCCCTGACATACCCCATCCCTGTCATACCCCATCCCTGTCATACCCCATCCCTGTCATCCCTGTCATACCCCATCCCTGTCATACCCCATCCCTGTCATACCCCATCCCTGTCATACCCCATCCCTGACATACCCCATCCCTGACCCTGTCATATACCCCATCCCTGTCATACCCCATCCCTGTCCCTGTCATACCCCATCCCTGTCATACCCCATCCCTGTCATACCCCATCCCTGTCATACCCCATCCCTGTCATACCCCATCCCTGTCATACCCCATCCCTGACATACCCCATCCCTGACATACCCCATCCCCATCCCTGTCATACCCCATCCCTGACATACCCCATCCCTGACATACCCCATCCCTGTCATACCCCATCCCTGACATACCCCATCCCTGACATACCCCATCCCTGTCTGCTACCCCATCCCTGCCATTATATCTGCCTATCCCCATCCCTGTCCCATCAACCCACAACCCACCTCCGCTGCCCTCTCCTCCACCCGGAACCCATACCCCATCCCTGTCATACCCCATCCCTGTCATATCCCCATCCCTGTCACCCGGAACCCATACCCCATCCCTGTCTGCCCCATCCCTGTCTGCCATTATATCCATTGCTGCTATCCACTCCCATCAACCCACCTCCGCTGCCCGCTCCTCCACCCGGAACCCATACCCCATCCCTGTCTGCTCGTCGCCATTATATTGTATCTGCCTATCCACTCCCATCAACCCACCTCCGCTGCCCGCTCCTCCACCCGGAACCCATACCCCATCCCTGTCATACCCCATCCCTGTCTGCTCGTCACCAGTGTGTTGTTATCCATTGTATCTGCCTATCCACTCCCATCAACCCACCTCCGCTGCCCGCTCCTCCACCCGGAACTATCTACCACCACGTTCTCATTGATTAATAAATACTCACCATCTTTATACTCACCTTGTCCTGGTCTGCTTCTGGGTCCAATTCTGGTAAACCCTGACAGCATTGACACGCATAATGGGGTTGTTAAGGTACACAGACACCATTATAGTGACACATGGGTAGTTGACATGACTCCCCTTTTTTTGTCCATCATGGTAAACACAAATATTACTTTATGTAATTATTATTATTATTTTTCATGTGGTAATTATCCAATAGTGTGACTGTCCGAGTTAAGGTCATAGAACTTAAGTAAATTAATGAAAAAATTTGTATAATTCCCTTCACATACTCTTTTTGTTGTAACACAAGTTTATTTCATGAAACAATAATCTGTAAGTCTATTCAAGATACTTCAAAATAGTTCTGATTGATTACATTTGATGTCCCTCAAAGCAATGTCCACTTGGTGTGACACAGTTATGTGATTAAACAATGAGCTTATCATGTTTCAGGTAAGAGCCAGATGCCGACAACTTCGAAGTAACAACAGTTTATAAATCCAACAGGGGTAGGCAAAAGACAGGTTGAGGGCAGGCAGGGGTCAGTAATCCAGATAGGTGGGGAAAAGGTACAAGACAGCAAGCAGGCTCAGGGTGAGGGCAGACAGAAAAGGTCAACACCGGGGAAAATGAGAAAACATTGAGAAAACATTGAGAGACAGGAAAGAGGGAAAACCGCTGGTAGAATTGACGAAACAAAACGAACTGGCAACAGACAAACAGAGAACACAGGTATAAATACACAGGGGATAATGGGGAGATGGACGACACCTGGAGGTGGGTGGAGAAATCACAAAGACAGGTGAAACAGATCAGGGTGTGGCAGAGCTAGCATTTGGGCACCATTGCTTGGAAGGGCTGGAGCACATGGTCTGAACAGATTGTAAGCTTTATAGGAAATGTTTATCAAAATATTGCACTTTTCTGTCATTGCCATAAAATCAAATCAAATCATATTGTATTTGTAACATGCGCTGAATACAACGTTACAGTGAAATGCTTATTTTACAAGCCCTTAACCAACAATGTTTAAGAAAAAATACAAATAAAGTTACAAATAAAGTTACAAATAATTCAACTACAGCAGTAAAATAACAAGCGAGGGCACCGGTACAGAGTCAATGTGCGGGGGCACTGGTTAGTCAAGGTAATTGAGGTAATTTTCCTAGTCCTTTAGTGTGACGCCTTTTGAATGTACAGTACCAGTCAAAAGTTTGGACACACCTACTCATTCAGGGTTTTTCTTTATTTTTACTATTTTCTATATTGTAGAATAATAGTGAAGACATCAAAACTATGAAATAACACATATGGAAGCATGTAGTAATCAAAACATTTTTAAACAAATGAAAATATATTTTTACTTGAGATTCTTCAAAGTAGCCACCCTTTGCCTTGATGACAGCATTGCACACTCTTTTAAAAAACATTTTTTTATTAAGGGGTGGATTAACTTTAATATTGCAGATAGATTGTTGCTTCCATCAATGTAATTGTCTGCATAATTTCTAATCCCCCATATATTAATAGGGTAAATATAAATATACATATACATATAATGAATAAATATACATATATATATAATGAATAAATATACATATATATATATATAATGAATATATATATACTGTATATATATATATATAAAATGAATGAAGGCTATTCCATGTGAAATATTGCCAAGAAACTGAAGATCTCGTACAATGCTGTGTACTACTCCCTTTACAGAACAGCGCAAACTGTCTCTAAGCAGAATAGAAAGAGGAGTGGGAGGCCCCGGTGCACAACTGAGCAAGAAGGCTTCAGGTCACCTAAGAAAGTCCAGCCAGTTGATTCAGCTGCGGGATCGGAGCACCACCAGTACAGAGCTTGCTCAGGAATAGCAGTAGGCAGGTGTGAGTGCATCTGCACGCACAGTGAGGTGAAGACTTTTGGAGGATGGCCTGGTGTAAAGAAGGGCAGCAAAGAAGCCACTTCTCAACAGGAAAAACATCAGGGACAGACTGATATTATGCAAAAGGTACTGGGATTGGACTTCTGAGGACGGTGGTAAAGTTATTTTCTCTGATGAATCCCCTTTTGATTGTTTGGGGCATCTGAAAAAAAGCTTGTCCGGAGAAGACAAGGTGAGCGCTACCATCAGTCCTGTATCATGCCAACAGTAAAGCATCCTGAGACCATTCATGTGTGGGGTTACTTCTCAGCCAAGGGAGTGGGCTCACTCACAATTTTTCCTAAGAACACAGCCACGAATAAAGAATGGTAACAACACATCCCCTGAGAGCAACTTCTCCCAACCATCCTGGAACAGTTTGGTGACGAACAATGCCTTTTCCAGCATGATGGAGCACCTTTCCATAAGGCAAAAGTGATAACTAAGTGGCTCGGGGAACAACACATCCATATTTTGGGTCCATGTCCAGGAAACTCCCCAGACCTTAATCCCATTGATAACTTGTGGTCATCCTCAAGAGGTATCTAAAGTCAAAAAAATATCTAAAGACACTGAAGCAGCAAACTTAGTGGAAATTAATATTTGTGTCATTCTCAAAACTTTTGGCCACGACTGTATATTTGAGTTTAACCACAACATTTGTTGTATTATTTGTTCTGTATTTTCAGGTGGATTAAACTGAAATTGCAATCAACTTTCTAAGGCTTGATTTCATTTTCAAATAACCGAAAGTGAGCAGCTGTAATCTGAATTAAGGGAAATGCCATTCTTGAACATGGGATGAGACATTCTTACTAATTTACTAGAGAACAATTTCAGATTTAAGTATAACTTTTGTATGACTGATGTCTTTAGTGAGAGGTCTAATGCTTTAATATTTAATCATTTCTGCCCTCCGAATTCATATTTGTTATATAAATAGAACCTCTTAATTTTGTCTTGCTTGCCATTCCAAATAAAATTGAATATTTTTTGCTCATATAATTTAAAAAGCAGGTCACTAGGTGTAGGCAAAACCATAAGCAAATAGGAAAACTGTGATATGACTAAAGGGTTAATCAGGGTGATGTTTCCACAAATAGTGTCACGGATCCCTCCGAAACTTCCATCATGCACACCTGTCCCCTATTCCCACTGATTAGTATTTGTATATATGTGCCCTTTTGTTTCCATGGTCTTGTAGACTATTGTTACAATGTCCGTTAGTGCTTGTGAGTACCTGTGCTGTGTGTTTTGACTTTCGTGCCATTGTGGATTGCGTAGATGATTACGGGTCTTGTCCCGTGTGTTAATCATTGTGCACATGTGTTATTTATTCGAAGTACTCCTCGCTCTTTTGTTTTGGGTTTCTATCCTGTGTTTTGTAACTTGTTTGTTTGGTCTTTTACACGGCACACTGTAATTTGGGCTTAATAAAAAACTCTATCACACATTCCTGCGACTGTCTCCCGAATCTCTTCATACCAACGTGACAAATAGACAGGTATTTTCCTTTCCATGGTAGCAAGATCTTATCTATTTTTGCTAACTTTCTATAAAAATGTATTGGAGTGAGATCATTTCTTTCTTTCAGGATTTGTATACCGCGTATGCCCACATCCCCGTCAGACCATTTTATTGGTAAACTACACGGTAAGGTAAAAGTCTAATTGTTTTGTGATCCAATACGTAATATAGTACACTTGTCATAATTTGGTTTTAATCCAGAGAGGTTATCAAAATAGTCTAGATCCTCTGAGGCTGTTGAGGGATTCTAATTGTGGTTTTAAAAGAAAACATGAATCATCAGTGTACAATGACACCTTGGACCTAATTTTAACAGCTAACATTTTGATGGCAATAATACATAGATATGCCAATAGTGGACAACCTTGTTTTACTCTTCTTGACAGTAGCCATCATTTACTATTTTACACCTTACTATAGGGTTACTATACATAACTTTAATCCATTTTATAAGAGATTCTCAAAATGAAATATTCAAGGTATTTATAAATAAACTCCCATCGTACTTTATCAAAAGCCTTTTCAAAATCAGTTATGAAAGCCAGGCTTGGTTTCCCTGATATTTCATAGTATTCTACTGTTTCCAGTACTTGTCTTATATTATCTCCAATGTATTGTCCATGTAAAAAACCTGTCTGATTAGGATGAATAAAATCTGACAATATCGTTTTAATTCTATGCGCCAAGCATTTATTTAGCATAGCTCTGTTACATAGAATCACAACACTGAAGTGGAAGAGGCCTCCAATTTTCAAATGGACTGGATCTTTATATATACCACTTGGATCTTATTTCAGTAATAATGAAATCAGACCTTGTTGCGTGTCCGATAATCTACAGTTTACATAGGAGTGTTTAAAACATGCTAATAATGGTCCTCTGAGTATATCAAAAAGTCTGGTATACTTCCATTGGTATGCCATTCAGCCCTGGAGTTTCCCCAGCCTTAAAGGCTTTAACCTTTAAATACGTGAGCTCCAAATATCTCAAACTGTCGCCCCAGCATCATTTATTTTATGCACGTGATGTTAGAACGTTCTCTCCATTCCAGAATGTGATTGTTGCGCAAAAATACATTTAATCCGCGCTGCCCTCAAACCAAGGCACGCAGCCTGTTTTTATTTATAGGCTGTTTCAACTTGATTTACTAACAAGTTTTTATTTTCTAATAGCAATTCGAATTGAGGTGTGTTAAAGACGACTCATTCATTCACATAAAAACAGTCATTTTTGCTTTTGCGGATGAATCATTTTTGGGACATTTCTGACCTGGACAAAATTCCCCAAGCACTTCCCAATTGTTTGTGCAGTTCAAGTCTGCAGACATTTGCGCATCTCCCGTCAGAACAGGATCTGCACACACGTGTTCATATTTTCCGTATGTTGCCCGCATCTCAGTCATTGTTGTTTTCGTACTAATATCAACTTTGGAGATGTGTGCTTTTCTATCAAAGTAAGAGCCTTATTACATTATAATAGTTTCTGTATGTCATGTTATGCCGCCTCTACTGTCGCTGACTGTACTGTGTGTACATAGCAATACTATATTTGTGTATATTCCTTATAATCACGAACACGCTAGGTAACGTTACTCATTTCATAAGCTTTATGGTGTTATATTCAGTTGTGCTCATGTAGCTAACTGCATTCTTCTATTAGCTCTGTAAAACAATGCTAATTCCGTCAGAGAAGTATTAGCTTGTGTTGTATTTTCATGCTAGCCTTGACGTATGACTCCCAAATGGTGCAGTGGTCTACGGCACTGCATCTCAGTGCTAGAGGCACTCTGGTTCGAATCCAGGCTGTATCACAACCGGCCATGATTGGGTGTCCCATAGGGCGGTGCATAATTGACCCAGCGTCGTCCGAGTTTGGCCTGTGAAGGCTGTCATTGTAAATAATAATTTGTGGTGAAATGCATGGTGATGTATTTTGTCAACTTCCTCTGCTTACTTCTCCTAGTGGCAGACTTTGCAGTGCCTCCGTTTTCCAACTACCTTGAGCAGAAGTTTGAGAGACTTTGCAGGGAAAATGCCGTGCAGTGAGGCGTAGGGGATTGTCCGCAGCAGGACGACCCCCAGTGGATGGGCACAGAGGGGTGTGGTGTTCCTCCAGCAGCTCTCTCATGAGGTACTCTCTGTACTTTTGGTAGGTAAATATTTTACCTATGAGGGAGTGGGGGGGATAGGGGAGAGGATGAGGCAGTGGGTAGGTGGGTGAGATATTGTCACTATAATTGCATAATGGAACTGTATGTGATTTGTATGTTAACTGTATGTCCAATTACAAAAAATACCTTGTTCAGTAATCATCTCACCTGTTAGTTGGTGGTGAACTATGTGGCCATTGAGGGCAGCAGTGTCGATCAGATGGAAAAATATCTTCTTATACCACTTGTTTGTGTGCATTCCACAAAACTGTTTATAATGGCCGCTTATCCACAGTTATAGTCAAGCACACAGTCTGGTTGGATTTTTCTCTCTCCCATCAGGTGGTCCACCTTCCCTGTGGCCGACATAGTTGCTGTATGGACAGTGGAGAGGACATGGACTTCTCATTTGTCATGCCACTTTACTGCCAGCTGTTGACTGTTCTCGAACTCCACCTTCCCTCTCTGCATCTTCCTGCAACCGAATTCCGACATCCCCTTCTTGTTCGACCTGACTGTGCCACGGGCCCCTGTGCTGTTAGAGAGCTTATGCTGGAAGAGTGTGGAACTGCTGTACCAATTGTCCACATACAAAGTGTGTCCCTTGCTGAGATGAGGAGCAATTATGGTCATCACCATGGACCCGGACACCCCAAGCCCCTCATAATGTTGGATGTCAGTGGTGGACCCTATGTAAACTATAATGTCCTGGACATATCCTGTCTTTACGTCGCACATGACAAAGAACTTGACCCCAAACCTGTGCATATTGGAGGGAATATATTGACAGAACGCCAGCCTACCTTTCCATAAGATCAGGGACTCATCAATGCATAGGTCCTTGTATGGCACAAAGACCTGACAAAATGCTGATGTCAGACTGGTAAGAACATTTCTTATTTTGTATTACGGGTCATTTAGGTTGGCAGTAGCATTGTTGACTAAATGCAGGCATCACAGCAGAACTAGGAAGCGATCTTGGGAAAAGAGGGTGTAATAGAAGGGAGTTGCAAACATAGCATCTGTGCTTCAGTATTCTCTTTATTCAGTTATTCTTTACTCTCCCCATGAGAAGGACTGTGACCAGGAAGGTATACATTTCATTAATTGTGGTTGTCACCCATTTAGCGAGTTTCCCCCCCAAGCCTGGCTCTCTCTTCTCCTGTAGCTCTAAGGCATAGTGATTGGTCTCCTCTACTATGTCTCCCACCAGCTCCTCTGTCAGAAACAACTTGAAGCACTCTGCCTCAGATGCAAATGGTATGGGGCTTTGCACTCCAGACTGGGACTCATCAAAGCAAACAGCAGGGCCAGGAAGGGTTGTATGGCTGGCGGCCTTCCAGCTACCACATAACTCCTGTACTTCAGCCACTGTCTGTCTGCTTCCATCACCACCAGCATCTTCAAAGGGAACTGGGACTTTGTCAGTGGACAAGGGGTCCTCTGATTCAGGGTTCTCAATGACTACAAGTTTGGGGGGCAGCTCCTCAATGGCACTGGCACTGTCAGAATCTTATTCCTGACTTTCATACTCAGTCTCATTGTCAGATTTTTTTTAAATCTCCAGAATTTCCGCATGTGTGAGTTGTCTACTTTTGAAAGACATTGCTAATGCTTCAGCTTAGCTCACTAGCTACGTACATAAACAACAACACTGAATGGCTCAGAGTGAGAGGTTACGTGATTGACTGCTTTCACGTGCCACTTGTATCAATAAATCACTATCAGAAAATGTTTTGTGGTAATTGTTGATATATTTACTGTTATTTTCACATGTTTTCAAGTACCAGTGACAAATCATGCATTCCGATTCTTGTGTAGATTGTAATGGGCACATATTATGTGTGTAAAATACTTTTTGAGGGTTGTACTGATTATAATGAGCTAAGCTAATTCCAGCTGTGTGTGGAGCCATGTTTGTTGACATACAATGCATTCTGGGTTTCACATAATGCTGGAATTAACGTCTGTCGGACCAAAGATGTTAACAAAATGAGGTGAGTAAGGATTCACTCATTTTTTGAGAACTTCCAGGAATTAATGGTGGGATGTGAACGATGGTAGACGACTCCTCTTGTCTTCTCTTGTCTTGGTTTCTGTGAGCAAAAAAAGCATAGCAGCGCACAGAAAATGCCCATAGTCGGATTACTTTCAATTTTTGGAGAATGTTTTACTCAATTATTTAGATCAATGGTGAGCTCACCCGTGATGTGATGAATTATAAATAGTCATTTCTATTAGCTAATTCATATTGTAGTTTGTCAGTCGAGAGTTATACAAACATGACCGCTTGTGTTACGTCAATCTTTCCTCAGTTAGCGCAAGGACAAATGTAGCCTACATTTTTACGGTTTGGATGATTGTGTTATGCTATAGCTATTTCTGTGAATGTCTGAACAATGCATCCAAAAATAAACTGCTCACGTTCTGGACATAACTTTGTAAGGACTGTGTTTGTGCAAAATGTTTCTGAAAAACAGTGTGGCCAGCTAAATGGCAACTACCCCTATAAGTAATACGCCAGTTTAGTTGACATAGTTATGTCAGCTGAGATTACATTTTAGTTCTAAAGTTAAATGTCGCTGTTTCGACATACAGTACTCTTCTAATGGGACCATACAGATGTACAGTACTATGTATAAAAACCGTAAGGGTGTGTCACATTGTTAACTGGCTTGCTTAATCCTTTCCCCGTCTCCTTCATTTCCTTGTTCATTTCATTCACACTGATCTGAAAAGAAGGAATGGGTGAAAATATCTTGGTGGATAGTGGAAACCACTGGACTTACTTTCACCTGTCCAATCCTTTTTACAGCATATCAGCGCAGGTGAAGGAAGGGAGACAAATAAAATACATTTTCACTCATTGTAGTCAATAAGTGATAGCTACAGAGTCTCTAGCAAAACTGCTAATTATCTTACCCCTACCTAGGTATGTTGTGGAAACCTGTACTTTTCTCACTCATAAATATCAACATAAATGATATTAACATTTTGCATCCCCTCTAGCTAGTCTTGTCTGTTTCATGTGGGATATGAATTGGTACAGTACTGAACCACCTACCGACCACTTATTCAGATACTAGGTCATCGTCATGAATCCAACATGCTGTGCATTACAGAGAATTTGAGGTTTAAATATGTTGGACCTGTATGCATTTTCCTTTTCTTATATACTGTATTCTGTGTCCCCCTCCTCTCCAAACATATTAAAATGCACACGCACACACACACGCATGAACATACACACTCTTCAGTAGTGGCCTGAAAGGTATTATGTGTCTCTCTGTGTGTATCAGCTCATAACTGTAAAGCCCCCTCAGTAGCTGTGCGTGAGATAACAAAGGGAGAATGCATATTATTCCAAGGTCACCATTTCATCCAAGTATATGCAGACCTTATCATAAGCCTCACCCCCAGGACCATACCACATTATAACCTTCATCCCCAGGACCATATCCAGACCTCATTATAACCCTCTTCCCCAGGACCATAAACTAATTATAACTGTCATATAACAGTCCTGCTCCTCCCCTGCGGCATTCGACATTGATGGTTTACTAACCACCAGTCCTGGCAATGATCACTACACGCACCTGCTCCTCATGATTAGGCTCACCTGGAGGCGCCGAGAGGCGTTTCATTACCTCCCCTTTATCTGGCACTCCCTTACGTCTACTCCCCAGGCAGTATTGACTATGTGTTCTATGTCTGTATGCTACTCATGTTTCTTGTTCTATCCATGTTCCGTTTGTTATTAAACTTACAGTGTCCATGTTACTACAGAATACTGCCTCAACAAATGGAAGCAGCAGGAAATCAGGACATCTCCCAGTCGGTCGACGAACAGGGATACCTACTTTGTAAGCACCGTGACCAGCTGGCGCAACTGGGGATGGCTATGGAAGAGGTTCTTCGCAGTCTTCAACGTCTCGAGCATGCCCGAGAGGCGTTGCCTTCCACTAGAGGATAGTCAAACCCCCGAGCTGACAAGGTACAAATCTGCCGTTCTGCACCTGAACAGGCAGTTAACCCACTGTTCCCAGGCCGTCATTGAAAATAAGAATATGTTCTTAACTGACTTGCCTGGTTAAATAAAGGTAAAAAAAAAAAAAAGTCTGCTACCAGTCGATCCAGCACATCTGTCCATTCAGCAATTCGCCCAGGTCAGTGATGCCTGTTTGTCCCTCACGGATAAACATGATGGAACCCCATCTAAATGTTGTGGCTTCCTACTCCAGTGCTCCCTCTGTTTTGTGCATCAAATGGGAGCCCCCACCACCGAGAGATCCAAGGTTGCCACGGTTATTTCTGACTGGGAGGTTGTTGGAGTTGGCTACGGCTGCCTGGGAGAGAGAAGAGGAGCTGGCGTCGTATGAGGGGTTCATGGCTCTGTTCAGATGTATTTTCAATCATCCACCGGAGGCCAGAGTGGGGGTGAGCGCCTACTCCAACTACGGCAGGATGACTAGACCGCTGCCAAGTACGCACTCACCTTCCGGACAGTAGCAGCATCCAGTGGATGGAAGGAGCCAGCACACTGTACACTAGGAGGTCCAAATGGAACTGGCATGTCGTGACGACAACCTCAACCTCACCACCAGGCGGAATCATTGCGATGGCCATCCGGTTGGATAACCTACTTGGTGATTGTCAGTACCCACATCGCTTCTCTCCCTCTCTCAGTGAACACTGTAGCAGAGCCTGAACCTATGGAGGTAAGGGTCACACGCCTCCCTGCAACAGAGTGACGCAGATGGAGACAGCTGAGGCTATGTCTCTATTGTGGTCAAGGGGTGCACCAGCTTCAGCAGTGTCCGGTATGTCCCATGAGAGCAGAGGGATGGTCACGTCCTGGGGCAGGTGTGAGTATTCCATCTTCATCCGTTTCTGCTAAACCCTTTTTAGTGTCGATCACACTAGCTGGATGTCCCTCATGTACTGTTTCTACAGCGCTAGTGGATTCTGGAGCCGCGGGGAACATTATTCACCAGACGCTTGACTCCTCTCTGAACATCCTGTCATACCCGCGCTCCTCTCGGTTTCTGGTTCAAGCCCTTGATAATTGTCCACTAGGATCCGGAACCATCACACACATCACCACACCATTCACCCTCACCGTGGAGTCCATTCATCAGGAAAACATCCCCTTCTTCATCACTTGTGCACTAGCTCACAAGATCATCCTCGGCCTCCCATGGCTCCAACACCATAACCCCACCATCTCATGGTCGAAGATGAGAATCACAGACTGGTCACCTGAATGCCGGTGGACCTGTTTTCCTGTTCCCTCTCATGTCATAGCCCCTGTGGTCTGGGACGTAGATGTGGACATTCTCCAGGCTCTGTAGAGGGAACTTGCTCCCACTACCTGTCCTCCTGAGCTCATCTACGTTCCAATGGGGATAAGGGACCGACTATTGACCTGGGCTCACACAGCTGTCATTGTTGGACGTGCTGGGATCACCCGTACTATACAATCGCTCTCCAAAGGTATTGGTGACCCACCTTGGCTCAGGACATGACTCGCTACGTCAACTCCTGTTCTGTGTGTGCCCAAATTAAGTCTCCCCGGCAAGCTCGAGCAGGGAAACTCGTTTCCCTTCTAGTGCCTCAGTGTCCCTGGTCTCATCTGTCCATTGACTTTGTTATCGATCTCCCCTCTGATGGTTTCACCACCATTCTGGAGGTTGTGGACAGATTTTCAAAATCATGTTGTTTAATCCCTCTCTCTGGTTCTCCAGGTCACTGAGGCACTGGTCCAGCAGCTCTTCCGGCATTATGGCCTTCCGGAGGACATCATCTCTGACCGTTGTCCCCAATTCACATCACAGGTATAGAGAGCCTTTATGGTGAAGTTCGGGGTCACGGTCAGCCTCACTTCCGGGTATAGGCCTCAGTCAAACAGGCAGGTGGAGAGGATGAACCAGGAGATGGGGAGGTTCCTGAGGAGTCACTGCCAGGACTGGCAGGGGGAGTGGGCCCGATTCCTTCCATGGGCGGAGTACGCCCAGAATTCATTATGGCACTCCTCCAGTGGGAAGAGTTCTGGATTATCAGCCAGCCTTGGCTCCAAGGACCCCGGGACAGACTGAAACTCCTGCAGTGGATGAGTGGTTCAGGCGCGCAGAAGAAGTGTGGAGCGATGCTCACATGAGACTCCTGCGTGCCGTCCACCGTCAGAAGAAGCAGACCGTCACCGTAGTGAGACTCCTGTGTTCCATCCTGGAGATCGTGTCTGGCTCTCTACCAAGAACCTCCCACTCTGCCTTCCCTGCAAGAAGCTGAGCCGTGGGGACGTTCAATGTTCTCCGGAGGGTCAATGAGGTGACGTATAGATTACAACTCCCCAGTGACTACCGCATCTCACCTTCCTTTCACCTTTCATGTCTCCCATCTCAGGCTGGTGGTTTCTGGTCCCCTGGCTGAGGCTGTCCCCCACAACACCACTCCACCCACCCACCCTCCCCCGGATGTCGAGGGAAGACTCTCCTATGCGATCAGATCCCTACTGGACTCCCGATGTCGTGGGGGTCAGAACCAGTACCTGGTGGACTGGGAGGGGTACGGTCCAGAGGAGCAGTGTTGGGTTCCAGTGGAAGACATTCTGGATCCCAACATCATCCGTGATTTCCATCTTTGCCGCCCGGACCGGCCCGCTCCTCATCCTCGGGGCCGTCCCTCTGGCCGTACGAATGCTCAACCGGTGTCGCTCATTCGGCCGACAGAAACTTCCAACCGGTTTTCCCCATTAAAAACTTAATGCTGCAGGGGCAGTATTGAGTCGCTTGGATGAAAGGTGCCCAGAGGTGCCCGGAGTAAACGGCCTGCTCCTCAGTCTCAGTTGATAATATATGCATATTATTATTAGTATTGGATAGAAAACAATCTGAAGATTCTAAAACTGTTTGAATGATGTCTGTGAGTATAACAGAACTCATATGGCAGGCAAAAACCTGAGAAGAAATCCAAAATCCAAAGAAATCCAAAGAAATCTGAGGATGGTATATTTTCAACCCAGGCCCTATTGAATTCACATTGGGATATGAATGAAGTTGAACTTCCTAGGGCTTCCACTAGATGTCAGCCGTCTATGGAAACTTGAATGGGGATTCTACTGTGTTGTGGGACTGAATAAGAGCTGAATGAGTCAGCTTACTGGCAGAGAGCCATTTCCTGGTCACGCGCATTCCACATGATAATCTGTTGTTTTGAATTTGTCGCTCTGCACTTTCACTGGCTGTTGTCATATCATCCCGTTAACGGAATTGCAGCACTAAGAAGTTTTAAGCAGCGAGTCGGAGTCAGAGGCCAAGCCTTCTCTGGTCTCCACTCCTCCCGTTACGGGGTCTGAGACGGCGAAGGCTCCCACCATTAGCTCTGACAAATTGTAAACCCTAGTCATTGGCGACTCCATTACCGCAGTATTAGACTTAAAATGAATCATCCAGCGATCATACACTGTTTACCAGGGGGCAAGGCAACCGACGTTAAGGCTAATCTGAAGATGGTGCTGGCTGAAGCTAAAACTGGCGTGTAGAGAGTATAGAGATATTGTTATCCACGTCGGCACCAACAATGTTAGGATGAAACAGTCAGAGGTCACCAAGCGCAACATGCTTCAGCCTGTAAATCAACTCGAAAGATGTGTCAGCATCGAGTAATTGTCTCTGGCTCCCTCCCAGTTAGGGGGAGTGATGAGGTCTACAGCAGTCTCACAACTCAATCGCTGGTTGAAAACTGTTTTCTGCCCCTCCCAAAATATAGAACTTGTAGATGATTGGCCCTCTTTCTGGGACTCACCCACAAACAGGACCAAACCAAGCCTGTTGAGGAGTGACGGACTCCATCCCAGCTGGAGGGGTGCTCTCATCTTATCTACCAACATTGACAGGGCTCTAACTCCTCTAGCTCCACAATGAAATAGGGTGCAGGCCAGGCAGCAGGCTGTAATTCAGCCTGCCAGCTTATTGGAGCCACTAGCACAGTCAGTGTAGTCAGCTCAGCTATCCCCATTGAGACCGTGTCTGTGCCTCGACCTCGGTTGGGCAAAACTAAACATGGCGGTGTTCGCCTTAGCAATCTCACTAGAAATAAGACCTCCTCCATTCCTGCCAATATTGAAAGAGATACCTCACATCTCAAAATAGGGCTATTTAATGTTAGATCCCTCACTTCAAAGGCAGTTATAGTCAATGAACTAATCACTGATCATAATCTCGATGTGATTGGCCTGACATGGCTTAAGCCTGATGAATTTACTGTGTTAAATAAGGCATCACCTCCTGGTTACACTAGTGACCATATCCCCCATGCATCCCTCAAAGGCGGAAGTGTTGCTAACATTTACGATAGCACATTCCAATTTACAAAGAAAATTATGTTTTTGTCTTTTGAGCTTCTAGTCATGAAATCTATGCAGCCTACTCAATCACTTTTTATAGCTACTGTTTACAGGCCTACTGGGCCATATACATCGTTCCTCACTGAGTTCCCTGAATTCCTATCGGACCTTGTAGTCATAGCAGATAATATTCAAATTTTTGGTGATTTTAATATTCACATGGAAAAGTCCACAGACCCACTCCAAAAGGCTTTCGGAGCGATCATCGACTCAGTGGGTTTTTTCCAACATGTCTCTGGACCTACTCACTGTCACAGTCATACTCTGGACCTAGTTTTGTCCCATGGAATAAATGTTGTGTATCTTAATGTTTTTCCTCATAATCCTGCACTATCGGACCACCATTTTATTACTTTTTGCAATAGCAACAAATAATCTGCTCAAGACCCCGACCAAGTAGCATCAAAAGTCGTGCTATAAATTCTCAGACAACCCAAAGATTCCTTGATGCCCTTCCAGACTCCCTCTGCCTACCCAAGGACGTCAAAGGACAAAAATCAGTTAACCACCTAACTGAGGAATTCAATTTAACCTTGCGCAATACCCTAGATGCAGTTGCACCCCTAAAAACTAAAAACATTTGTCATATGAAACTAGCTCCCTGGTATACAGAAAGAACCCGAGCTCTGAACCAAGCTTCCAGAAAATTGGAACGGAAATGGCGCCACACCAAACTGGAAGTCTTCTGACTAGCTTGGAAAGACAGTACTGTGCAGTATCGAAGAGCTCTCACTGCTGCTCGATCATCCTATTTTTCCAACTTAATTGAGAAAAATAAGAACAATCCGAAATGTATTTTTGATACTGTCACAAAGCTAACTAAAATCAGCATTCCCCAAGAGAGGATGGCTTTACCTTCAACTGTAATAAATTCATGAGGAAAAGATCATGATCATTAGAAAGCAAATTACGGACTCCTCTTTAAATCTGCGTATTCCTCCAAAACTCAGTTGTCCTGAGTCTGCACAACTCTCTACTATATCTCTTGACACAATGATGAAAATAATCATAGCCTCTAAACCTTCAAGCTGCATACTGGACCCTATTCCATCTAAATGGGGACCCTATTCCATCTAAACTACTGAAAGAGCTGCTATGTTGAGCATAATAAACGGCTCTCTATCCACCGGATGTGTACCAAACTCACTGAAAGTGGCAGTAATAAAGCCTCTCTTGAAAAAGCCAAACCTTGACCCAGAAAATATACAAAAATATTGGCCTATATCGAATCTTCCATTCCTCTCAAAACATTTTGAAAACGCTGTTGCACAGTAACTCACTGCCTTCCTGAAGACAAAGGCAGCCAAATGAGGTGTTGGCTTTAGGGATGATCAGTGAGATACCTGCTGGAGTGTGTGCTACGGGTGGATGTTGCCATCGTGACCAGTTTACTGAGATAAGGCGGAGCTTTACCGAGTATGGACTTGTAGATGACCTGGAGCCAGTGGGTCTGGCAACAAATATGTAGCGAGGGCCAGGTATAAGGTGCTTTAGTGACAAAACGGATGGCACTGTGATAAACTGCATCCAGTTTGCTGAGTAGAGTGTTGGAAGCTATTTTGTAGATGACATCGCCAAAGTCGAAGATCGGTAGGATAGTCAGTTTTACTAGGGTAAGTTTGGCGGCGTGAGTGAAGGAGGCTTTGTTGCGGAATAGAAAGCCGACTCTAGATTTGATTTTCGATTGGAGATGTTTGATATGAGTCTGGAAGGAGAGTTTACAGTCTAGCCAGACACCTAGGTACTTATAGATGTCCACATATTCAAGGTCGGAACCATCCAGGGTGGCGTGCGGGTGTGCGGGTGCAGGCAGCGAGCGGTTGAAAAGCATGCATTTGGTTTTACTAGCGTTTAACTTCTTCGATATAGGGGGCGCTCTTTTCATTTTTGGATAAAAAAACGTTCCCGTTTTAAACAAGATATTTTGTCATGAAAAGATGCTCGACTATGCATATAATTGACAGCTTTGGAAAGAAAACACTCTGACGTTTCCAAAACTGCAAAGATATTATCTGTTAGTGCCACAGAACTGATGCTGCAGGCGAAACCAAGATGAAATTTCAAACAGGAAATGCCCCAGATTTTGAAGGCGCTGTATTCCAATGTCTCCTTATATGGCTGTGAATGCGCCAGGAATGAGCCTACACTTTCTGTCGTTTCCCCAAGGTGTCTGCAGCATTGTGACGTATTTGTAGGCATATCATTGGAAGATTGACCATTAGAGACGACATTTACCAGGTGCCCGCTTGGTGTCCTCCGTCGAAATTATTGCGTTATCTCCAGCTGCGTGTATTTTTCCATTTCCTTCAGAGGAGAAACCCAACTGCCACGAATGATTTATCATCGAATAGATATGTGAAAAACACCTTGAGAATTGATTCTAAACAACGTTTGCCATGTTTCTGTCAATATTATGGAGTTCATTTGGAAAAAAGTTTGGCGTTGTAATGACTGAATTTTCGGGGGGTTTTCTTAGCCAAACGTGATGAACAAAACGGAGCGATTTCTCCTACACAAATAATATTTTTGGAAAAACTGAACATTTGCTATCTAACTGAGTCTCCTCATTGAAAACATCCGAAGTTCTTCAAAGGTAAATGATTTTATTTGAATTATTTTCTTGTTTTTGTAAAAATGTTGCCTGCTGAATGCTAGGCTTAATGCTATGCTAGCTATCAATACTCTTACACAAATGCTTGTGTAGCTATGGTTGAAAAGCATATTTTGAAAATCTGAGATGCCAGTGTTGTTAACAAAAGGCTAAGCTTGTGAGTGAATATATTTCTTTCATTTCATTTGCGATTTTCATGAATAGTTAACGTTGCGTTATGGTAATGAGCTTGAGGCTATGATTACGCTCCCGGATACAGGATTGCTCGATGCAAGAAGTTAAGAGCAGTTGGAGGCCACAGAAGGAGTGTTGTATGGCATTGAAGCTCGTTTGGAGGTTAAATAGCACAGTGTCCAAGGACGGGCCGGAAGTATATAGAATGGTGTCGTCTGCGTAGAGGTGGATCAGGGAATCGCCCGCAGCAAGAGCAACATCATTGATATATACAGAGAAAAGAGTCGGCCTGAGAATTGAACCCTGTGGCACCCCCATAGAGACTGCCAGAGGACCGGACAGCATGCCCTCCGATTTGACACACTGAACTCTGTCTGCAAAGTAGTTGGTGAACCAGGCACGGCAGTCATCAGAAAAACCGAGGCTACTGAGTCTGCCGATAAGAATATGGTGATTGACAGAGTCAAAAGCCTTGGCAAGGTCGATGAAGACGGCTGCACAGTACTGTCTTTTATCGATGGCGGTTATGATATCGTTCAGTACCTTGAGAGTTGCTGAGGTGCACCCGTGACCGGCTCGGAAACCAGATTGCATAGCGGAGAAGGTACGGTGGGATTCGAGATGGTCAGTGACCTGTTTGTTGACTTGGCTTTCGAAGACCTTAGATAGGCAGGGCAGGATGGATATAGGTCTGTAACAGTTTGGGTCCAGGGTGTCTCCCCCTTTGAAGAGGTGGATGACTGCGGCAGCTTTCCAATCCTTGGGGATCTCATACGATATGAAAGAGAGGTTGAACAGGCTGGTAATAGGGGTTGCGACAATAGCAGCGGATGATTTCAGAAATAGAGGGTCCAGATTGTCAAGCCCAGCTGATTTGTATGGGTCCAGGTTTTGCAGCTCTTTCAGAACATATGCTATCTGGATTTGGGTAAAGGAGAACATGGAGAGGCTTGGGCGAGTAGCTGCGGGGGGGGGAGCTGTTGGCCGAGGTTGGAGTAGCCAGGCGGAAGGCATGGCCAGCCGTTGAGAAATGCTTGTTGAAGTTTTCGATAATCATGGATTTATCGGTGGTAACCGTGTTACCTAGCCTCAGTGCAGTGGGCAGCTGGGAGACGATGCTCAGTGTAACGTGTGTGTTCACGTGACAGGAGACAGGGGTGAGGTGGAGTGTATTCAAATTAGACAACAGAGAAAAAGAGAATGAGTGTGAAAACAAGTTGAGAACAAGGAGTGAAAACAAGGTGAGAAACAATGAGTGTGAAAACAAGTTGAGAACAAGGAGAGTGAAAACAAGGTGAGAAACAATGAGTGTGAAAACAAGTTGAGAACAAGGAGAGTGAAAACAAGGTGAGAAATAATGGGTGTGAAAACAAGTTGAGAACAAGGAGAGTGAAAACAAGTTGATACACAAGGAGAGTGAAAAAAAGTTGAGAAACAATGAGTGTGAAAACAAGTTGAGAACAAGGAGAGTGAAAACAAGTTGAGAACAAGGAGAGTGAAAACAAGGTGAGAAACAATGAGTGTGAAAACAAGTTGAGAACAAGGAGAGTGAAAACAAGGTGAGAAATAATGGGTGTGAAAACAAGTTGAGAACAAGGAGAGTGAAAACAAGTTGAGAAACAAGGAGAGTGAAAACAAGTTGATACACAAGGAGAGTGAAAACAAGTTGAGAAACAATGAGTGTGAAAAGAAGTTGAGAAACAAGGAGAGTGAAAACAAGTTGATACACAAGGAGAGTGAAAACAAGTTGAGAAACAAGGAGAGTGAAAACAAGTTGAGAAACAAGGAGATTGAAAACAAGTTGAGAAACAAGGAGAGTGAAAACAAGGTGAGAAACAATGAGTGTGAAAACAAGTTGAGAACAAGGAGAGTGAAAACAAGGTGAGAAATAATGGGTGTGAAAACAAGTTGAGAACAAGGAGAGTGAAAACAAGTTGAGACACAAGGAGAGTGAAAACAAGTTGATACACAAGGAGAGTGAAAACAAGTTGATACACAAGGAGAGTGAAAACAAGTTGAGAAACAAGGAGAGTGAAAACAAGTTGAGAAACAAGGAGAGTGAAAACAAGTTGAGAAACAAGGAGAGTGAAAACAAGTTGAGAAACAAGGAGAGTGAAAACAAGTTGAGAAACAAGGAGAGTGAAAACAAGTTGAGAAACAAGGAGAGTGAAAACAAGTTGAGAAACAAGGAGAGTGAAAACAAGTTGAGAAACAAGGAGAGTGAAAACAAGTTGAGAAACAAGGAGAGTGAAAACAAGTTGATACACAAGGAGAGTGAAAACAAGTTGAGAAACAAGGAGAGTGAAAACAAGTTGATACACAAGGAGAGTGAAAACAAGTTGAGAAACAAGGAGAGTGAAAACAAGTTGATACACAAGGAGAGTGAAAACAAGTTGAGAAACAAGGAGAGTGAAAACAAGTTGAGAAACAAGGAGAGTGAAAACAAGTTGATACACAAGGAGAGTGAAAACAAGTTGAGAAACAAGGAGAGTGAAAACAAGTTGAGAAACAATGAGAGTGAAAACAAGTTGATACACAAGGAGAGTGAAAACAAGTTGAGAAACAAGGAGAGTGAAAACAAGTTGAGAAACAATGAGAGTGAAAACAAGTTGATACACAAGGAGAGTGAAAACAAGTTGATACACAAGGAGAGTGAAAACAAGTTGAGAAACAAGGAGAGTGAAAACAAGTTGGTACACAAGGAGAGTGAAAACAAGTTGAGAAACAATGAGAGTGAAAACAAGTTGATACACAAGGAGAGTGAAAACAAGTTGAGAAACAAGGAGAGTGAAAACAAGTTGAGAAACAAGGAGAGTGAAAACAAGTTGAGAAACAAGGAGAGTGAAAACAAGTTGATACACAAGGAGAGTGAAAACAAGTTGAGAAACAAGGAGAGTGAAAACAAGTTGAGAAACAAGGAGAGTGAAAACAAGTTGATACACAAGGAGAGTGAAAACAAGTTGAGAAACAAGGAGAGTGAAAACAAGTTGAGAAACAAGGAGAGTGAAAACAAGTTGAGAAACAAGGAGAGTGAAAACAAGTTGAGAAACAAGGAGAGTGAAAACAAGTTGATACACAAGGAGAGTGAAAACAAGTTGAGAAACAAGGAGAGTGAAAACAAGTTGATACACAAGGAGAGTGAAAACAAGTTGATACACAAGGAGAGTGAAAACAAGTTGAGAAACAAGGAGAGTGAAAACAAGTTGAGAAACAAGGAGAGTGAAAACAAGTTGAGAAACAAGGAGAGTGAAAACAAGTTGAGAAACAAGGAGAGTGAAAACAAGTTGAGAAACAAGGAGAGTGAAAACAAGTTGATACACAAGGAGAGTGAAAACAAGTTGAGAAACAAGGAGAGTGAAAACAAGTTGAGAAACAAGGAGAGTGAAAACAAGTTGAGAAACAAGGAGAGTGAAAACAAGTTGAGAAACAAGGAGAGTGAAAACACGTTGAGAAACAAGGAGAGTGAAAACAAGTTGATACACAAGGAGAGTGAAAACAAGTTGATACACAAGGAGAGTGAAAACAAGTTGAGAAACAATGAGAGTGAAAACAAGTTGATACACAAGGAGAGTGAAAACAAGTTGAGAAACAAGGAGAGTGAAAACAAGTTGAGAAACAAGGAGAGTGAAAACAAGTTGAGAAACAAGGAGAGTGAAAACAAGTTGAGAAACAAGGAGAGTGAAAACAAGTTGATACACAAGGAGAGTGAAAACAAGTTGAGAAACAAGGAGAGTGAAAACAAGTTGATACACAAGGAGAGTGAAAACAAGTTGAGAAACAAGGAGAGTGAAAACAAGTTGAGAAACAAGGAGAGTGAAAACAAGTTGAGAAACAAGGAGAGTGAAAACAAGTTGAGAAACAAGGAGAGTGAAAACAAGTTGATACACAAGGAGAGTGAAAACAAGTTGAGAAACAAGGAGAGTGAAAACAAGTTGATACACAAGGAGAGTGAAAACAAGTTGAGAAACAAGGAGAGTGAAAACAAGTTGATACACAAGGAGAGTGAAAACAAGTTGAGAAACAAGGAGAGTGAAAACAAGTTGAGAAACAAGGAGAGTGAAAACAAGTTGAGAAACAAGGAGAGTGAAAACAAGTTGAGAAACAATGAGAGTGAAAACAAGTTGAGAAACAAGGAGAGTGAAAACAAGTTGAGAAACAAGGAGAGTGAAAACAAGTTGAGAAACAAGGAGAGTGAAAACAAGTTGAGAAACAAGGAGAGTGAAAACAAGTTGAGAAACAAGGAGAGTGAAAACAAGTTGAGAAACAAGGAGTGAAAACAAGTTGAGAAACAAGGAGAGTGAAAACAAGTTGAGAAACAAGGAGTGAAAACAAGTTGAGAAACAAGGAGTGAAAACAAGTTGAGAAACAAGGAGTGAAAACAAGTTGAGAAACAAGGAGTGAAAACAAGTTGAGAAACAAGGAGTGATAGAGCAACGGAGGGTGACCTACAGCTGGAACATTTTTTCTGACTCCTGTTTTGCATTATCAGTCTTATTGAGAGAAGGAGAGGAGAAGGAGAAGAGAAGGAGAAGTAAAGGAGGGAAGAGAAGAAAAAAGATAGATCTCACCCCTCCTCATCCTCCCCCTCCACATGTCAGCTCCTCCTCCACTATGAACATAATTGGTGTGACCTCTCAGTGTGTAAGAGAGATCAATTATATGTGTTTGGATGTCAGCCTTGTATTTTCTTCTCCGATGGAGGCAAAGGTCATTGCCAGTTGGAGCGGGCAGGTGTACAATGTGCTGAGTGTGTCTGGAATCTAACAACTGATATGAGGTTTTCAGGGTTTCTTACTTTGCAGCTGTGACTCCTATAATCTTTGAATAAAACTCTGGTTGTTTGATGATATGGTTTTAAAGAAATAAAGGAGGCAACTAATATTCTCTCTGTGTTCTCCCTCTATGTGAGTGTTGTGTGAGTGGTGTATGTGTGTTTGTGTGTGTGTGTGTGTGTGTGTGTGTGTGTGTGTGTGTGTGTGTGTGTGTGTGTGTGTGTGTGTGTGTGTGTGTGTGTGTGTGTGTGTGTGTGTGTGTGTGTGTGTGTGTGTGTGTGTGTGTGTGTGTGTGTGTGTGTGTGTGTGTGCACGTATTTTCTTAAAACTGCATTGTTGGTTAACTTAAGTTAAGGGCTTGTAAGTAAGCATTCACTGTAAGGTCTACCTACACCTGTTGTATTTGACACGTGACAAATACAATTTGATTTGATTTGATTTCAAGCAGGCATCCTCTCTCAGCTGAGTGCAACTAGCTCCCACACTCAGAATATACTTTTTGTTTTTAGATTTAAAAGTGCAGAACTAGAGGTGATCGTTTAGAAAAGGTGTTGAGAAGAATGGCATCCCGTTGACAGTGGTAATAAACTATCACTCTGGGCCAAATAGAATGAGGTCACAATAAATATTAGCTTCCAACTGTACTCTTATCTTGTTGGGGATTTCCTGGCTATTATTCCTTGCTTACTTCCATTGTCTGAATAAGTCGCTGGAGGTGAGTCGTAAGGCTCGCCTGCCATCTTTTCACACGTGAGCCTAATGTAGACAATAGAAGTATTAGAGATGGTAAAGAAGTGTGTCTTTTTTTTGCCCAGGCTTTTGTGTTGAAGATTAAATACATACAGTAGTTTGAAATCAAATGGACATGCTCCAGGGTTTAAATCAAGCACACCCACAATGCACAGCAATATAGTATTATTGTATCTATTCATATTTGGATTGAAGTCATTACTTTTGTTTCCGTTATACCCAAACTTAATCTCTCTCTCTCTCTCTCTCTTACTCTCGCTCTCTCTCGTTCGCTCTCTCCCGCTCTCTTTCTGTTGCTCTCTCTGGCTCTCTCTCGCTCTCTTGCTCTCTCTCTCTCTCTCTCACTCTCTCTCTCTCTCTCTCGCTCTCTCTCGCTCTCTCTCTCTCTCGCTTTCTCTCGTTCTCTCTCTCGCTTTCTCTCACTCTCTCTCTCTCGCTCTCTCTCTCATTCTCCCTTTCTCTCTCCCTCTGTACTCTCTTTCTATCTCCCCCTCTCTCTCTAGTCAAAGAAGGGCAAAGGATTTGACATTTAATTAACTTTGCACAGTGTTAAAGGCCTTCCTTTGCCATCAATGACAGCCAGTTCAGATGTTAACATTTGGCTGAAGCATTTGACGAGGCTCTGTAAATTGACAGTACACTGTGGCGGCTGTTTGTGTGTTGACTATCTAACAGGCCCTTGTTATTGAACAGAGGGGCCTGACAGCAACGATTATAGATGCTTGACAGCAACAGGCGCTTGACAGGGGTTTGTCTGGGTTTGTTGGTTTGACACAACAGACATCCGAATACAGGAGATGCAATAACCACTCTATTATGTGTTGTGAATAGGATAGCTCATGATCAACATCATCATCATCAAAGTAAATCATCAGAATCCGATAAGAATAAGCGTTTGTGTAGCTTTGCGTTAAATATTTAAAGAGTAGTCCTACATTATGGGTTGAATTCGTAATTGAGATTTACAGTATATTAATTATTGTTGTGCAAAATGTATGCAGAATAACTGTACATGAATATTGTGCCCACATATGTCAACTGGGTATGTGAATGCCTCCCATCAGTAATATATAGAAAGGGATGACTTACTTACTTAATTAGGCCTATCGCCATATGAGGAGCACAGGCCATTGACGATGAATGTTCTCTCCTCCCTTTCCCCTGGGAATTCCATTTCCATACTGACAAAAACAAATCTTTCCTGACATACAGGTAACTGACAAATTCATGGAAATACTTGAGGAAATGAGGGATACAAAGTACAGTATATTGAAAGCAGTTGTTTCCACAAAGGTGTATATCCTTAATAAAGCAATTAGCATCCCATCATGTAAAAACATGCAAGGCAGGCCATTATATTGGCCATTCTTTTGGTTACCATGACTATGACCCTATAGGGCACGACTGGTCACTTAATGACCCCCATCCACAGGGCACGATTGGTCACTTAATGGCTTATTGAGCATAAAAACGATATTAACTATATTCCATGGCCGTCTCATTCACCAGATCTCAATCCAATTGAACATTATTGGAGATTCTGGAACGGTGCCTTTGATAGGGTTTTCCACCACCATCACCAAAACCAAATGTGGAAGAATGGTGTCGCATCGCTCCAATAGAATTCCAGACACTGGTAGAATCTATGACAAGGTTCATTGAAACAGTTCTGGCTCGTGGTGCATTACAATTATCTTTTCAATCACGTTGGTCCTATTTTCACACGTGCTAAATTTTCCAAAACTCTTACTAAAACAAACTGCAAACTGGTTCACTAGTAATGCAGCCAGTCTTAAATTCAAAACGTTTTATTGACTGTTCATTTTGTTCGAAGACATTTTTCACCACAAAACCATTGATCCAAATATTTAAAAGTTTACTTGTGAAATATCATTAAAACATTGATTTAATCACCAAAACATCTTCTCTTATGACAAGACACTCATATCAAAAGTCATGTGAGCATCGCATTTTGAAAGGCATTTACTTTTTACATTATATATACAAAAGTATGTGGACATCCATTTAAAATGAGTGGATTCAGACACACCCAATGCGGGACAGGTGTATAAAATCTAGTGCACAGCCATGCAATCTCCATAGACAAACATTGGCAGTAGAATGGCCTTACTGAAGAGCTCAGTGACTTTCAACTTGGCACCGTCATAGGATACCACCTTTCCAATGAACCTTCAGTTCATCAAATGTCTGCCCTTCTATAGCTGCCCGGGTCAACTGTAAATGCTGTTATTATGAAGTGGAAACCTCTAGAAGCAACAAGGCCTCAACCGCAAAGTTTTAGGCCACACAAGCTCACAGAACAGGACCACCGGGTGCTGAAGGGCATAGCATATAAAAATTGTCTGTCCTCAATTGCAACACTCACTACTGAGTTATAAACAGCCTCTGGAAGCAACGTCAGTACAATAACTGTTCGTCGGGAGCGTAATGAAATGGGTTTCCGTGGCCGAGCAGCCGCACACAAGCCTAAGATCACCATGCGCAATGCTAAGCGTTGGCTGGAATGGTGTAAAGCTCACCTCCATCTGGAACATTGGAAACATGTTCATTGGGTGATGATTCACGCTTCACCATCTGGCAGTCCAATGGATGAATCTGGGTTTGGCGGATGCCAGGAGAACACTACCTGCCCGAATGCGTAGTGCTAAGTGTAAGATTTGGGGGAGGAGGAATAATGATGCGGGGATGTTTTTAATGGTTCGGGCTAGGCCCCTTATTTCCAGTGAAGGGAAATCTTAAAGCTGCAGCATACAATGACATACTAGGCAATTCTGTGCTTCCAACTTTGTGGCAACAGTTTGGGGAAGGCCCTTTCTTGTTTCAGCATGACAATATCCCTGTTCACAAAGTGAGGTCCATACAGAAATGGTTTGTCGAAATTTGTGTGGAAGAAATTGACGTGCCTGCACAGAGCCCTGCCCTCAACCCCATCGAACACTTTTGGGATGAATTGGAACGCTGACTGCGAGCCAGGCCTAATTGCCCAACATCAGTGCCCAACTTCAGTAATGCTCATGTGGTTGAATGGAAGCAAGTCCTCGCAGCAATATTCCAACATCTAGTGGAAAGCCTTCCCAGAAGAGTGGAGGCTGTTATAGCAGCAAAGGGAGGACCAACTCCATATTAATGACCATGAATTTGGAATGATATGTTCCACGAGCAGGTGTCCACATACTTTTGGTCATGCAGTGTATGAACATGTATTACAATGTGAAAAATGTACAATACTTCTAGATGAAACACTGATTACGTTTGTTGAAAAAGTGACCTTACAAATTCTGTGTTGTTCTTCGTCAATTGAAAATGTGATTACAGTTTTGAAACAACTGTCTTTTTGATGATCTGTTTTGAGTTTTGTAGTAAGAGCTGTAAAAATACTTGGAATAAAACACCATAATATTAATCTAATTAATTAAGCAAGTACCAGTCAAAGGTTTGGACACACCTACTCATTCCATGATTGTTCTTTATTTGTACTATTTTCTACTATAACACATATGGAATCAGTTAAGAACAAATTCTTATTTGCAAGGACTGCTTACTCCTTCCTCCCTGTCGGGCAATTGAACCCTGGTCTCCCGCGTGCCTGTATTCTCTAGTACAGCCATTATGGAAGGTACACGAGATCACCGAGAAAGTCTGGACATGGCCTGTTCTCCCTGATATAAGGAATTAGGCACTTTCCCATGCCAAATAAACATATGCAGGTGGCTTAAATTCTTTATTATCCTAATGTAAAAGCATATACTGTACAGTGATGTATTTGTTCATCAGCATTTTTATGCTTTCGTTAATCTCTTACAGCTACCCCCCTACTTTTTTCAATTTCCGCCTGAAGACATACCCAAATCTTACTGTCGTCCTGTTCCCTTTGCAGAAAAGCATCCCCAAAGAATGATGTTTCCACCTCCATGCTTCACGGTTGGGATGGTGTTCTTGGGGTTGTACTCATTCTCCTTCTTCCTCCAAACACGGCGAGTGGAGTTTAGACCAAAAAGCTCTATTTTTGTCTCATCAGACCACATGACCTTCTCACATTCCTCCTCTGGATCATCCAGATGGTCATTGGCAAACTTCAGACGGGCCTGGACATGCGCTGGCTTGAGCAGGGGGACCTTGCATGTGCTGCAGGGTTTTAATCCATGATGGCATAGTGTGTTACTAATGGTTTTCTTTGAGACTGTGGTCACAGCTCTCTTCAGGTCATTGACCAGGTCCTGCCTGGACTTAGACTTAGATTTAGCTTTGCCTGACTTAGACGCCATACTGATTGATTTATAAACAGCTGAAGATGCGCTTTACCAAAACAACGCTGTGCATAACATGCATTGCTCCTTCCGGTATGAAACTTCAATGGCGAATGACCCTCTTTACGCCGGAGTTTACTACACGGGTTGGTCTTCCAACACATAAACATTACATATTGCCGTTTACCTCAGCTCATTCGCTATCTACCCAGCTAGATTTCAAGACGAACAGTGGTCATTGGGTTAAAATACAGTCAATCAATGAAACAGCGGTCATATCATTGGTGCACAATGATGTCATTACTTGTTGTCTGGCGGCACTGGGCAGACTGGCGGCACTGGACAGACTGGCGGCACTGGGCAGACTGGTAGCTCAGACGGCGCTGGAGAGGAAGGCTCTGGCAGTGCTGGACTGAGGAGCTCTGGCGCCTCTGGAATGAAGGGCTCTGGCGCCTCTGGAATGAGGGGCGGGAGCTCTGGCAGCGCCGGACAGGTGGGAGACTCCGGCTGCGCTGGAGAGGAGGAAGGCTCTGGCCGCGCTGGACAGAGAAGCTCTGGCGCCTCTGGACTGAGAAGCGGGAGCTCTGGCAGCGCCGGACAGGCGGGAAACTCTGGTAGCGCCGGACAGGCGGGAACACCTGTGTTGATGGGACGGAGAGACAGCCTGGTGCGTGGTGCCGGCACTGGTGGTACCGGGCTGGGGACACACACCTCAGGGCGAATGCCTTGCATACTACGCCAAATCAACTGCTCTCGCTCTTCACACTCCCCCCAATTCTATTAACAACTCCTCGAGTGTCTCTTCATCTCCCATCCGTTCACTCTCCTCCATTCTGTCCAATAACTCCTCGACCCTCTCAGACTCAGCCCTCAACTTCGCCGATAGCTCCGATAACATCCATGGCTCCTTACGGTAAACAGGGGGAGTTGGCTCAGGTCTGGCTCCTGACTCTGCAACACTCTCCCTGTACCCCCCCACCCCAATAAATTTTTGGCGGTGCCTCTCGGGCTTCCAGCTAGTGTAACGGATTTGAAACGGCTAGCTTAGCGGTGCGCGCTAAATAGCGTTTCAATCGGTTACGTCACTTGCTCTGAGACCTTGAAGTAGTAGTTCCCCTTGCTCTGCAAGGGCCGCGGCTTTTGTGGAGCGATGGGTAACGATGCTTCGAGGGTGACTGTTGTCGATGTGTGCAGAGGGTCCCTGGTTCGCGCCCGGGTATGGGCGAGGGGACGGTTTAAAGTTATTCTGTTACACTAGCTCCTCATAATGCCGCCTCTATGCCTTCGCTGCCTCCAGCTCGGCTTTGGGGCGGCAATATTCCCCTGGCTCTGCCCAGGGTCCTTTCCCGTCAAGGATCTCCTCTCAAGTCCATTTCTCCAAATAGTGCAGCCTCTCCCACTGCTGCTGCTGCTGCCTCTGTTGCTTCTCCTGCTGCTGCCTTTGCTGCTGCTGCTGTTGCTCCTGCTGCACCTGTTGCTTCTCCTGCTGCTGCTGTTGCTGCTGCTGCTGTTGCTCCTGCTGCACCTGTCGCTTCTCCTGCTGCCTCTGTTTACGACGCCGCTTGGTCCTTGGTTGGTGGGTGATTCTGTAATGGTTTTCTTCTGGGGAAAGAGAGGCGGACCAAAATGCAGCGTGGTTAGTTTTGTGCATCTTTAATAAAGATGAAAGTACAACAACAATCTACAAAACAAGAACCGTGAAAATACCCAAAACAGTCCTATCTGGTGCCACAAACACAAAGACAGGAACAATCACCCACAAAACCCAACACAAAACAGGCTACCTAAATATGGTTCCCAATCAGAGACAATGACTAACACCTGCCTCTGATTGAGAACCATATCAGGCCAAACATAGAAATAGACAAACCAGACACACAACATAGAATGCCCACCCAGCTCACGTCCTGACCAACACTAAAACAAGGAAAACACACACGAACGATGGTCAGAACGTGACAGTGAATATATTACAGAGCCTTTCTTTTGCCGTCCTTGACCTCATGGAGGGAGCACTTGACAAAACCCACGGTTGAAAACCAGTGCTGTAAAGTATTTAAGTAATATTACTTTAAAGTACTACTTAAGTCATTTTGGGGGGTATCTGTACTTTACTTTCAGAGTTGGGGAGTAACGGATTACATGTAAGGGATTACAAAGAAACAGTAACTGTAATCCGTTACGTTGCCAGCAAAAATATCAGATTACAGATACTTTCGAAAAACTAGATGATTACTCTAAGGATTACTTATAAATTCAGAAAGGATGTTTGCGGAAAAAAATCTTTGACACTTGAATGGAAAGAGTGCTCAAAGCTGTTATGAAGGCAAAGGGAGGTTACTTTGAAGAATCTCAAATATAAAATCTATTTTGATTTGTTTAACATTTTTTTGGTTACTACATGATTTCACATGTGCTATTGCATAGTTTTGATGTATTCCCTATTATTCTACAATGTATAAATAGTAAAAATAAAGAACACTCCTGGAATGAGTAGGTGTGTCCAAACTATTGACTGGTACTTTATATCCATTAATTCTTGAAGAATATAACTTATAAATGCCTCATGAGTTTAGTTAAACTGTCACACTCCGTGAGAACCCAAAATTGTATTTCTTGCAAATTCATTCATAATCCTCAAACCTCATGCAAATCACCGATCAAAGCAACCTGCTCCAGTGCTTTCCATGGTACTGATTTGAATCTCTCCCCCTCTCTCTCTCTCTCTCTCTCTCTCTCTCTCTCTCTCTCTCTCTCTCTCTCTCTCTCTAACCCCCCCCTCTCTCTCTCTCTAACCCCCCGTCTCTCTAACCCCCCCGTCTCTCTTTCTCTCTCTCTCTCGGTTTCCCAAGTGGCATGAGAGCGTTGCTGCATCTCTGCCTCGCCTGCCTGCCTGGCCTCACAGAGCCCCTGTCTCGGCAGTCTCCCTAATGCAAACGTATATGCACTGCTCAGTAATGGGGATCGCTGTGAACCTGGGCGCTTGCATTTCCTCTTAACGGAGAGAGACGGACGAATAACAGACTCGACATCGGTAAAGTGTGCTATTTAAAAACTGGAGCACTGCGTTCGTTTATCATATTTGTGTTTATAACCGTTTTTATTTATTCTCAAAACGTTGCTGCCGGTCTTCAAATATAGCCCGATTAGGAAGTTCTCGTCAATAAGAGCAGGATAATCGCACATCAAGTCCAGCTCAGTCTTTCTCCAGACCGATAGCCGATTTGAGGACTCCGAAGGTAAGATTTTAAAAACGGATTAATGAATTGTGTTATGATGTTTACATGGGCGGTTGTAGTTTAGGCTAATAAACTAAATAAATAACCAAACCCATGGCACAGGACATACATGTTTATATGTGTCACGAACGCCAGTTATAATGTTATTCAGCGACTGCATAAGTGGTTGGCATCAATTTATTTCTACTGTAGTCGATGGTGGTTTTAATCATAGTTTTTTAAATATATATATATATATATATATATATATATATATATATATATATATTTTGTGCATTAGGCTACAGGAATGAATTGATGCTGGTTGGCAGGCGATTTAAAAAAAAAAACTGGTTTATTTCAGCCGCTTGTGTGGCATGACATGTAGGCCAAGTCGTTTTGTCCATTAACAGAGCTTTTGGAGATTGATTTAAAGCAATAACCTCACTATTCAATTGACCAAATAATAGTAGTAGCCTAATAATGTTGAACATAGAGGCTTTTCCTTTGGCGATAGAGGGGGCTTTGAGGAAGAAATTGAGAAAGAAAAAGTGTCATATTAGGAATTCTTGGGAGATATATTTCTCCATGTTGTTGAGCCAAGTCAAAAGCAGGTTTGGTTTCTTTGAAGGTAAGAATAGACGCAACACTAAATATCAACATTGACCCTTACAGTAGCCTAGTCCGTGGTTTTTGACTTGGCCTATGTGTTGTTTTGCACACCTTGGAGAAAATGCCGCTTTGCACTATTTGGATGAAACCACTTTTCAGAAAGCTTAGACGTTAAAAATAGACCCGCTCACTGGGTTGTCATGTGGCAGTGATGTGACTCTTGTTAACATTGAGTGTCTGCGTCCAACACCTTTGAGTCGGCTTTGGGCTAGAGCACCAAAAAGTCCAACTACTTTGAAGTTTGACGCTATATTGTATTACCTTATTATATGTATTTGTCAGTGACAGAGAATGGTAGTAGCCACCGATTCTCCCACCCTCAGAGTATGAGGATCTGGTGGGGATGTAGAGTTGTTGACATGCTGCAGGAGGAATATTGATGGTCCAATATTGGCAAGTAATATGTTTTGATGATATGGTAACAACTGCAGACTGCTGATTCTTATGACTACATTCTTATCATACTATGACGAAATGGTCACTGCTTCAGCGTTGGCGAGAAATTAGCTATTGAACTTCACATGGACCTATTGAACACTTGGAACCTGCCAGGAAACAACCCCCTCGTCCTTACCTTAGAGCTTAGACCCTACCAACTTAATAAACATTATTTCCACGTAAACTGACGTGAAATAGACATTGAACTGACATCTGTCCCCAACGGGTAGTTGCTTCATGTTGATCTGAACTAGAATTCTAGATATAAGCAATATTGGAGCTCCTACCTGCCGTCTGATAGGGGATATGGAATTGGTGCATATTACTTATGCCTATCCAGTTTAGATCTACAAAGTGCCTATGGGCAGAGGCAGGGCTTGTAGGCCTTGGCCTAGGGGTTGTTTCTGAAAGGGAGCAATGATGACTCGTCTTACTAGAAATTATGACCATGTCCTCGCTCTGGTGAAGACTAATTATAGAGTCATTTATACTACGAGCCAAAATGAGTCACTGCATCTAATTCACAGTGACAGACACACCACGTGCTGGGCCAAAGATAGACCGTTAATCAAAATAAATCAATAGCGTTTTCCCGCACCATTTATTTCTATGTTGTCCATAATGGCTAGTCGACTTCGGCAACTCTCCCTTTACTGTGAGGTTGTCATGAGGATAAGAGTTATGTTTTGCCCTGAAAGGTAAGTGCGCCATAATGTGCCAGACTACAGTATTAGGTAAATGTGTATTTCATGCCATCAAATTAACATCAGGTTTAGCGCCCTTTGAACAGTTTTTTTGTGTGACCTCAATAGCATGGCCTAACTGCATTAGTGTCCTCAATTTGTTTCAGTTAGAAAAAATGGGGGAAAAGAGAAGAGCTGCCAGGGTATGGGCGTTCGCAGCCAGTTTGGAGTCCCTCTCTTCTCTCGTTTTCACATTCTCTCACTCACTCTCATTTTCACGCTCCCACCCTCTTTCTCTTTAGCTCATATGCACTTACTCATGTCATGTTCGCCAGTTTCTCTCATCTTCCACGCACGCACGCACGCACACACGCACACACGCACACACACACACACACACACACACACACACACACACACACACACACACACACACACACACACACACACACACACACAGATGGATAGAGCCCTGTTTTAAAATACTTATTTTAAGCTGTTGATTGTTGATGTTTATATCACACAAATTTTTTGTATGTGAATTCAGCCCCTAAGTGTTTAAAATGTTTGTTTATGTATGGCCTGTCTCAAACGCTGTGGCCCATTCTTATATAAAACCTATATACAACTCCAGTAGTTTTACAGTAACCTACGTAATGCTACGTAATACGTAATACTACGTCAAAATGAAACTGATATCTAATTTCTCCTAACCCCAGGAGTATACAAAGGGTAAGTCATTGCTATTTAGTCTATTTGCGCATAGAGGCTGGGTTAACAGGATAATATAATATTATGGCAGGGGTAGGACAAGCATTATGTATAGCAAACACTGTAATGAATATCTGCAGAGATGAAGGTGTGCATTCCAGTTCTCAGACGGACCGCTAGATTACACCATGTTACATCAACGAGAGAAAAATGAGAATTCTGAGAATGAGAGAGAAACAAATACGAAGAAAATTCAGGGCTTCCGCTCCCCCAAGATAGCTTTGGCAAAGATTCTCAGCCTTTTCTTGTGAGCTGGTAGATTCCGAAAGCATCTTTATTTACTTTGGGTGCATCCATTGCAAAGCTATGGTTGTGAATGAGTTATTATGGCTGTCTGACAAGAGAAGGAAACGAGAGAAATAATGTGGATGTCATTGTATTGACTTCCCGGGCTGAGGTATGGGGAGAGAGGGGGGAAGCAAGCACAGGAGAACGCACACACTAATACTCTACAGCATCAGTGGGTATGCTTTGAAGTTTAAGCTTCCACAAACAGACAAAGTAGCAGCTGTCATCCCTCTCTGCTTTGGTGCTTAACATAGGCCTAGTATCTGGAGAGACAAAAAGGCAAACCTCACATTCATATCAACATGTGTGCTTTGTTTTGGTGTAAAATCTCCTTTCAGCAAAGCTATAACCTATAAGGAACATAGCTTTGCTTTGTTTGCCTTCAAACTAGGCCCTGCAAGGGTGATTCATTTTTCCTCGATTAAGAGCAAAAACAGTCGCAGGACTTTAAATGACCTTCTTCAGCTTTCACGTCTCTGGTATTGTCAAAAGTGTGAATAATTTAGTCTGTGAAAATGTCAAACAGCTCCTCTCCGTATGCCAGAAGATGTTTGGGTTTTTAAAAGTCAGCGACAGACATTACAGCACTGACAGAGGGCTCTGTTAGAAACAGCTAGCTCAGATTCTAATTAGACAGTGGCAATGCAACAGGGATCAACAAAGAATATTGAAAATTAAGTGGATGTGGATGTTGCACAGCGATAGTTTATAATGAACAGAAATAATCAGCAGTCTGATAACTACAAGAGGACACTGATTGCCAGGAAGGCAAATGTGAATTTCATTGAGCTTTTTGCCTAAACGTTGTAGTTAGCTGTCATTGAATATCTTGTTGGTGATAGAGCATTTCATTCATGTGATGACAAGAAAATGTATATTGTACCCTTAAAATGATCACTGTCGTTGTAACTTTTCTTCATTTTCAAGGGCTGTTCTTTTCAAACTATTTTCAATGCTTTGGAGAAATAGCATTGTAGGCCATCTTCTCAAGATCTGTCTTCATGTGAAATAGACTTTGTTACGGTACACTCTTAGAAAAAAGGGTTCCAAAAGGGTTCTTCGACTGTCCCTGTAGGAGAACCCTTTGTGGTTCCAGGTAGAACCCTTTTTGGTTCCTGGTAAAAAAAACTTTTGAGTTTCATGTGGAACCCTTTCTGGAAAGGGTTCTACAAGGAACCCAAAAGGGTTCTACCTGGAACCAAAAGGGCTTTACCTGGAACCAAAAAGGGTTCTTCAAAGGGTTCTCCTATGGAGACAGCCGAATAACCTTTTTACGTTCTAGATAGCCCCTGTTTTTATAGACGTGTAGCATGAAGTACTTTAAAGGCCTTTCATTGTGTGTGGACATCTAATGCACATAGACACATACACACACAACCACCAGGACTGCAGAACTGAAAACCACCAGGACTGCAGAACTGAAAACCAGTAGGACTGCAGAACTGAAAACCACCAGGACTGCAGAACTGAAAACCAGCAGGACTGCAGAACTGAAAACCAGATTTAGGACTGCAGAACTGAAAACCAGTAGGACTGCAGAACTGAAAACCATGTATAGACAGATATGACATGAACAGGTTGACTGTCTGTCTGCCTCTGCAGTGCACAGACTGCAGAACTGAAAACCAGTAGGACTGCAGAACTGAAAACCAGCAGGACTGCAGAACTGAAAACCACCAGGACTGCAGAACTGAAAACCAGTAGGACTGCAGAACTGAAAACCACCAGGACTGCAGAACTGAAAACCAGCAGGACTGCAGAACTGAAAACCAGTAGGACTGCAGAACTGAAAACCAGTAGGACTGCAGAACTGAAAACCAGTAGGACTGCAGAACTGAAAACCAGTAGGACTGCAGAACTGAAAACCAGTAGGACTGCAGAACTGAAAACCACCAGGATTGCAGAACTGAAACCCATCAGGACTGCAGAACTGAAAACCAGTAGGACTGCAGAACTGAAAACCACCAGGACTGCAGAACTGAAACCCATCAGGACTGCAGAACTGAAAACCAGTAGGACTGCAGAACTGAAAACCACCACGACTGCAGAACTGAAAACCAGTAGGACTGCAGAACTGAAAACTAGCCGGACTGCAGAACACAAGTGGTGGGGTTGTGCACCCCTGCCTCGTTCCTCTGGGGTTCTTTCCCAAACTCATTCAATTGGACTGCAGTCCCGTTGCCTCTTCTAGGACCTTCTCCCACTCTGAGTCTTCTCCTGAGTTTCAGTGGTATTGAAATGTGGGGCCGGAATGGGTAGAATTAGTAAGAGATTCTTGACATCAATAAAGTACTCCCCACTCATCCCAACCCGAAGCAATACGCCTCTAATTAAAATGTCCGTCTTCCCCAAGCTGCTTAGTCACGAGCTGCTTAGTCACGGTCACTAAGGCTTCAAGTAACCTGCCAGGCAGACGCGAGCCACCCTTCTCGGGGAAACAAGACTGGCATGATGCCCAAACTCATGGCATGGCAGGGGTTAGTCTATGTCGCTCTGCTGAGGCAGTTGTTATTCTACACACAGCAAGTACAGGTTTCAGGTTGAAGCGGTGCAAGCGAGCGATAAGGCTGTGTTGCCGCTAACTGCTGTTTGAAAGTGTGGACAGGGGTTGTTGTTACGTTTTAGTTATATATGTAGGTGTTTTCATACTGTTAGACTTGTTAAACTCTGTGTGAGTTCTTGTTGTTTTGGATTTTTCAGGATTATTAGCCAGAGGCAGTGAAGAGAGACAGGAAAGTAAGGAGGAGAGATGGCGTGCTAGAAAGGCAGTGGCATTAACTGCTAGACCACCACAGGTCACATACTTCATGTGAGTTAATGTATCATATGTATTGCGTGAACTATACAAGTATACAACTATACTGTGAAAATGGTTACATGGAGGGTAACCAATACTATTCAATTATCTTCTCTCTGTACATAATATAGTAATTGCTGCTGATATGATTTATACACTACATAAACTGACACTGGCTTTAAGCTGTGTTCCCCCCCACACACATTCTATGGTTTATTCTCAACGGAAAGCTAACATTAAAAAAAAGGCAATTGTTCAGTATTCCAACTCTCTGCTAATGACTGTATGTGTTATGCTTCAACGCCCACCTTAGGTCTAACAACCGTCTGTTGCCTCCAGAGAAATGTCTCTGAAATTGAAGGTCCACTTTGCTTAGCCTTATACATGACTCCAATTGATTTTTCAATAGAGATGGTGATTTCACCATGGATCAACATCCTATCACACAATATTATAATCAGCCGACAGAAAATATGTATCCTGTAACATGCTCTATCTCTAGGACCTCCCATCCCCATTTGGTCCATTTGGTCCTAATCCCATGATGAGAAGCCTCAGTCTGCGTCTGTACTGACCTGGGTTCAACTACTTTTATTTCTTTTTTTTGTGTGTGAATTTTACCCCTTTTTCTCCCCAACTTTGTGGTATTGTTTTTTAGTAGCTACTATCTTGTCTCATCGCTACAACTCCCGTACGGGCTCGGGAGAGATGAAGGTTGAAAGTCATGCATCCTCCGATACACAACCCAACCAAGCCGCACTGCTTCTTTACACAGCGCCATCCAACCCGGAAGCCAGCCGCACCAATGTGTCGGAGGAAACACCGTGCACCTGGCAACCTTGGTTAGCGCGCACTGTGCCCGGCCCGCCACAGGAACCACTGCTCCACCCGGGAGGCCTGGGTTCAACTACTTTAAGTGTTTGCACTAGCCTGCCCTGCAGTGCCAGATGGGTGGGGTTTTGCAGTCTTGCCACTATTCTATTGGTGCCATTGCACCAGGCAAGCTCAATCAATCCCAGCTAAAGTATTTGAAATCATTTCAAATAGTACCACACAGAGTGGGATCCATTCACTTCAATTTAATTGACAGGCCAGCCTAATAGAACATGTATGAAAATAACCACGCTGATCTATAATTGATGAGGGCCAATAGAGTGGGAAATAGTTTTTGCTCTGTGTTTGCGTGTATGTGTGTGTGTGTGCGTGTGTGTGTGTGTGTGTGTGTGTGTGTGTGTGTGTGTGTGTGTGTGTGTGTGTGTGTGTGTGTGTGTGTGTGTGTGTGTGTGTGTGTGTGTGTGTGTGTGTGTGTGTGTGTGTGTGTGTGTGTGTGTGTGTGTGTGTGTGTGCGTACGCTGTGTGTATGAGTCTGTGTGCGTGTGCGTGTGGGAGAAGGAGGAGGAAGCCGGTGGGACTGGATGTGATGGAGGCAGTGCTACAGTATGTATGTGTTACACAGGATGATTGCTTGGGCTATAGAGCCTATCAGATACCCAATCATTGACAGCTCAGCAGAGACTTTTGCAACTGGCCTATTCAACGTTTCCTAACGTGTCCTAATGTCCACACTAGCATTAGTATGTGTACCAGATGAGGAGGGCAGCTTCAGGAGGGAGGTCAAGTGTGTTTGCGTGGGGGGAGCCTGAGGCTTTCTAAGCTTAGAGTATTGACTGGATTCAAAGGGAAGTAGGTGTATTGTAATCAAGGTCGAGAGAATGTTCACCTGAAAGCTTTGTGAAGAGAGTGAAAATTGAACACAGCATAGCGGACCTTCTTCCATCCCTCTCTCCCTCCGTCCGTCCCGCCCTCTTTCCTTCCTTCTTTCCCTCCCTCCCTCCCTCCCTCCCTCCCCCTCCCTCCCTCCCTCCCTCCCTCCCTCCCTCCCTCCCTAGATTGAGAATCATTTTTGGAGGTTCGACAATGGCCTCTTTAACTCAGAGCAGTGACAAATAGAGACACCAGAGATAGAGAGAAAGTGAATAAGAGAGAGAGAGAGAGCGATACAGAGGGAGGTACTGATGAAAGGGGGAGAGATAGGCAGAGTGAGGCAGACAGAGAGGAAGAACAAACACCTCTCGCTCTCTTCCGATTGCTCATTTGTCCCCACTTCACCCCGTCAATACAACACCCGTAGAATCCATTTTCACAAGTCACTGTGCCACATCACCCCCATACAAGATAGGCTACGGTAATGTGGGCATTTCCTTCTAAAGACTATCTGTTCCCTGTTGGCACTCTCTCCAACTCTCTCCTTCTGTTTTTCTACCTCCCTCTCATATTCTGATCTCTCTTTCTCACTACATCCCGCACTCTCTCCCCATACCTAAGACCTCTCTGAATTGCCTCAATCAAACCGCTTGCCTTCCTAGTGTGAATGATAGCCTCGCCGCTAGCCAGCCGGCCGGCCTGTTTCTGGCACTCTCTCTAATGGAGATAAAATGTCCGTCTCTCGACAGATGCATCTCTGTGAGGTGCTGGTCGAGCTGCCGGCCGCTCAATCATAACAGTGAACCTGGGAACTGCAGTAAGTAAAGGTCTTTGTCTTGTGTTTTCATGATAGAATGTGTTATGGTGTCAAAGGTGAGACAGGTGAGATATACTGTACTGTAGGTCTAATGTGCAGCCTGCTTATTGGATAACTCCAGGGAGGTAGTGGTAAAAAAGGACGGGAAACATTTATTGCCAGTAAAGATAAACATTATCAGTAGCACTAACGGTAGTACTAATTTAGCATAATAGTGCATAAATTGTTACTCACAGGAATTTTCAAGTGTTTGTCAACTGTACATCCCCTGGTTAAATCAGTAATGGAAAAAACATGGAATTCTTAACAGAGCATTAGCTCAAATCCGAGGACACAGGTATCTCCCTCTCGTAAGGAGATTAAATAATTGTTGGAGAATTAGACCGAGACCTTCTTGCTTCTCAATTTACTAAAAGGCTTCATTGTAATACGTGTTCCCTGGTGTGTATCTGGATAAGAAATTAAATGAAAGAGATGTGCTCTGCTTTACTTGTTCCTCTGTCGTCTATGTTCAATCCAGTTGTTATGTGAACACTGGCACGGTAATCATCTCTCCCCATTGAGGTGAACAGAATCAATTTAACCGACGGTGTCTGTGACTAGAATACTGTATTCTGACTTCGGATTAGGCTGTTGAGCATATGAGATGGAGTCGTCAAAGCTTGTTTCTGACTCTCAATTATTGTGTTGCAGCCTTACAGTCAAGGGCCCTATAAGGAATGCATAGCAAGCATAGCATAGCATAGCATAGCATAGCATAGCATAGCATAGCATTACAGTTCACAATACCTTTGAATTCATGCTTATTACATGATTACATTATAATTATGAATTCATTATCTCTTCATTTAGTTGTACAGTAATGAAATGATTGTGGGTTTCCTGTTTGACAGTCCAAGAGCATGCCTACTTTACTGTTTTGTGTGTGACGTTCAGACCTGGGTTCAAATACTATTTGAAACCATTTCAAATACTATATCTGTGCTTGAATGAGCTTGTCTGGGTTAATGGAACCACTCAGAATAGTCAAAATACTGCAAACTCCGCCCATACGGCATTTCAGGAACATTAAGTAAACGCTCAATGTAGATTTTAAATACTATTTGAACCCAGGTCTGTTAGTGTGACATTGTCCTTCCCGTGTTTTCCAGTGGAGCGGACACATTGTGTGTCCCTTCTAAGCTCTGTGTAGGATAAGCCCTGTAATTGCTTTGTTGTTGAAGATAGGTAGCTATAGAGCAATTCCCCAGCACAAATTGCATATTAACTTCGACGTCATGCACCCGGAGAACAATAAAAACAATGTGGCACAATTAATAGCTTCACACCACTGAAGAAAACACAAGAGGAAAGAAATGAACACCTTGTCATGACTAGGTTTTCCATATTGTCTTGTACTGCACAGATTCCATGTGCATTTTCACTGTGTGTTTTTGTTGCTTTGATCAGCCTGTCACCACAGGCTTAATTCAGATTCAAATTTTACCAGATGAAAGGAGCTTCAAAGATTGAAGGTCTGTGTATGTGTGTACGTGTGTCAAATAAGTATTTTAAAACAGGGCTCTATCCATCTGTGTGTGTGTATGCGTGTGTGTGTGTGTGTGTGTGTGTGTGTGTGTGTGTGTGTGTGTGTGTGTGTGTGTGTGTGTGTGTGTGTGTGTGTGTGTGTGTGTGTGTGTGTGTGTGTGTGTGTGTGTGTGTGTGTGTGTGTGTGTGTGTGTGTGTGTGTGTGTGTGTGTCCTGGATCTAGCAACTGGGTAAGATCCTTATTGTCGGAGTCCTCAGTGGTGCTCTATGATTCATTAATGGCTCCTATCACTGAAAGAAGTTTACACAAAGCAGTGGGACATCCCCACACAGACAGAGAGACAGAGGGGGAAACAGAGAGAAATATAGAGATAGAGAGGTGGGAAGATACATAAGTGGCAAGAGAGAGAGAGAGAGAGAGAGAGAGAGAGAGAGAGAGAGAGAGAGAGAGAGAGAGAGAGAGAGAAATAATGGTGTTCCAAAAAAGGTCCAGTCGCCAGGAACACAAATACAAATTCCATCTGGACACCATTGCCCTAGAGCACGCAAACTATACATACCTTGGCCTAAACATCAGCACCACAGGTAACTTCCACAAAGCTGTTAATGATCTGAGAGACAAGGCAAGAAGGGCATTCTATGCCATCAACAGGAACATAAAATTCAACATACCAATTAGGATCTGGCTAAAAATACTTGAATCAGTCATAGAGCCCATTGCCCTTTATGGTTGTGAGTTCTGGGGTCCGTTCACCAACCAAGATTTCACAAAATGGGACAAACACCAAATTGAGACTGCATGCAGAATTCTGCAAAAAATATCCTCAGTGTACAACGTAGAACACCAAATAATGCACGCAGATCTGAATTCGGCCGATACCCACTAATTATCAAAATCCAGAAAAGAGCCGTTAAATTCTACAACCACCTAAAGGGAAGCGATTCCCAAACCTTCCATAACAAAGCCATCACCTACAGAGAGATTAACCTGGAGAAGAGTCCCCTAAGCAAGCTGGTCCTGGGGCTCTGTTCACAAATACAAACACACCCACATTACACAGATCCACAAAGAATTTGAAAACAAACCCAATTTTGATAAACTCCCATATCTACTGGGTGAAATTCCACAGTGTGCCATCACAACAGCAAGATGTGTGACCTGTTGCCACAAGAAAACACTGTATATATACATAATATGACATTTGTAATATCTTTATTATTTTGAAACTTCTGTATGTGTAATGTTTACTGTTAATTTTTATTGTTTATTTCACTTTTGTATATTATCTACCTCACTTGCTTTGGCAATGTTAACACATGTTTCCCATGCCAATAAAGCCCCTTGAATTGAATTGAATTGAGGACGAGAGAGAAGGAGAGTCCGCCAGGTTCAGAAGGTAGCTCAGGAAAACAATGAGCAGTAATGCACAAGCTTTGAGTATGCCAGAGAGCTCAGGAAGGGCACCCGATGATAAAGCATGGCGTAAATAGGTATTTTTTAGGGGCCTTGCTTTTGATCTGTCACGACAGAGACAATTTGTTTTTCACTTTGTATGCTGGTGTTCAGTTGCTCCTTTGTGTCAAAGCGCCTTTTATTATTGTTATGTATTTTTTTACCAGCGTACAATTTGTCATTTCATATGATTTGACCTTTTTATCTGCAGTACGTTTGACGTGTTAAAAAACGTGTTTTTCTCAGCACATTTTGTTTTTCAAATAGCTCTCTTCTCTTAGCGTTGTCCTATTACTGTGGGTGTTACAGCGGAAATCGCCATATGATGTCTTTGACACCTTTAATAACATAAAGTTACAGAACAACTTCATAAATCTCTTGGAAGGGAACGTAATGCTTCAGATGACATTCTGTTCTGGCACCGCCGAGGAATGACTTCATCTGGAACGCCACGTTTGACACAGTAACAATATAGGAATATGCAGTGCATTATGGGTGATGGTGACTTTTATTAGTCATTTCTGTTTTGGTCCTCAGACTGTTATAAATGCTCAAGAAACGCTTTATGACTGAGAATCAGACACCGGTTCAGTTTGGACCATGGCCACCAGCAGTATACCCTAACAAATGTTGGTTCACTGAATGTAGTGGGAAGGTTATTTGTCATTAAACCAAACCGTAACACTCTATCACCCCCCACCCACACCTCCTGTTTTGGGCCCTGGTCAAAAGTACTGCACTACATAGGGAATAGGGTGCCATTTGGGACATGTTTTTCTTATCTCTGTGGCGGGTGTCTGAAACAACCTAATTACTCACTGTAGAGTCTGAGATTGCAAACTCCTCCATTTCCATATTTTCTATGTTGCTGCACTATCTGCACTATTCACAGTGCAGAATAAAAGCACAGTTTGTGAGCGTATAAGAACTCGTACTGTGATCTTTGAAAAATGCTTTGATCACTTGGATGCTTTCATTTAATTTCATTTTTGCTAATGCATTCTCTTTGTTTTGTGTGCAGCGCTGTGTGAGGTCAAATGAAATCAAAACCACTGGTGTAGACTTTACAGTGAAATGAAAGCTTAAGAACCTTTCCCAAAGATGCAGAGTTTAAAAATAATAATGAAAAATGTAATAGTAGCTAACACGAGGAATGAAATAAAATACTGAAGAATGTAGCTATATACAGGGAGTGCCAGTACCAAAGCAATGTGCAGAGGGAAGAGGTACACTACATAACCAAAAGTATGTAGACACCTGCTTGTTGAACATCTCACTCCAAAATCATGGGCATTAATATGGAGTTGGTCCCCCCTTTGCTGCTACAACAGCCTCCACTCTTCCACTAGATGTTCCACTACTTGCTTCCATTGAGTCTTAATAGCATTAGTGAGGTCGAGCACTGATGTTGGGAGATTAGGCCTGGCTTGCAGTTGGCGTTCCAATTCATCCCAAAGGTGTTCGATGGGGTTGAGATCAGGGCTCTTTTCAGGCCAGTCAAGTTCTTCCACACTGATCTCGATAAACCATTTCTGTATGGACCTCGCTTTGTGCATGGGGTCATGCTGAAACAGGAAAGTACCTTCACCAAACTGTTGCCACAGAGTTGGAAGCACAGAATCATCTAGAATGTAGTTTTATACTGTAGCATTAATATTTCCCTCCACTGGAAATAAGGGGCCTAACCTGAACTATGAAACAGCCCCAGACCATTATTCCTCCAAAATGTACAGTTGGCACTATGCATTGGGTCAGGTAGCATTCTCCTGGCATCCGCCAAACCCAGATTAGTCCGTTGGACTGCCAGAGGATAAAGCAGGATTCAGAGAACAGAGGATGCTTTGCGCACAGTGATCTTAGGCTTGTTTGCGGCTGCTCAGCCATGGGAACTAATTTCATGCAGCTCCCGACGAACAGTTCATGTGCTGACATTGCTCCCAGAGGCAGTTTGGAACTCGGTAGTGAGTGTTGCAACAGAGGACAGACAGCTTAATGACTTAGGACAGACAAATTTAATGATAGTGTTGGAGTCATGCGTGGTCACGCAGTCGTGAGTGAACAGGGAGTACAGGAGGGGACTAAGCACACACCCTTCAGGGGCCCCCGTCAGGAAGTTCAGGATCCAGTCAGGAAGTTCAGGATCCAGTTGCAGAGGGAGGTGTTCAGTCCCAGGTTCCCTAGGTTGGTGATGAGCTTGAAGGGGACTATGGTGTTGAACGCTGAGTTGTAGTCTAATAACAACATTCTCATATCGTTATTTCCCCTCTTGTCCAAGTGGGAGAGGGCAGAGTGAAGTGCAATTAAGATTGCGTCATCTGTTGGGTATACAAACTGGAGTGGGACTAGTGTGTCTGGGATGATGGTGTTGATGTATGTCATTACCAGCCTTTAAAAGCACTTCATAATTACAGATGTGAGTACTACAGGGCGATAGTCATGTAAGCAGGTTATCTTGGAGCTCTTGGGAACAGGGACAATGGTGGTCATCTTGAAGCATGTTGGGATTACAGACTGGAACATGGAGAGAATGAACATGTCTGTGAAGAGGCCCTTGAAGAGGGAAATGACTATGGTGGAGTGGGGTCCACATTAGGGGGGTGGGGTACTGTCACACTGACCATTATTTGAGTTGTTTGTTTCTATGTTTTGTTTGGTCGGGGTGTGATGAGTGGGCATTCTATGTTGTATGTCTAGTTTGTCTGTTTCTATGTGTTTTTGCCTGATATGGTTCTCAATCAGAGGCAGGTGTTTGTCGTTGTCTCTGATTGGGAACCATATTTAGGTAGCCTGATTTGTATTGTGGGGTGTGGGTTGTGGTTATTTTTCCTGTTTCCAGTGTTCCTTTGTTCACGTTACGGGACTTTTTCGGCTTTGTTCATTTAGTCAGTTTATTGTTTTGTTCGTTGTTTAAGTTTTCAATTAAAATGGATTATCATCACGCGGCATTTTGGTCCGATCCTTGCTCGTCCTCCTCAGACGAAGAGGAGGAGTTCCATGGCAGAATAACCCACCTACAATGGACCAAGCAGTGTGGTAACGGCCAGCAGCAGCAGCGGCAAAGAACGCAGGACTCATGGACTTGGGAGGAGATTCTAGACGGCGAAGGACCCGGGGCACAGGCAGGGGAAAGCAGAGCTGGAGGCAGCGAAAGCAGAGAGGCGCCGGTATGAGGAGGCAGCGCGGCTGGAAGCCCGAGAGGTAGCCCCAAAAATGTCTTGGGGGGGGGCACAAGGGGAGTGTGGTGAAGCCAGGTAGGAGACCTGCGCCAACTTCCGGTGCTTACCGGAGAGAGAGAGGTACCTGCGGTGGAGCACACAGTCTCCCCAGTGCGTGTGCATAGCCCGGTACATTCCAGCTCCTCGTATCGGCCGGGCTAGAGTGGGCATCGAGCCAGGTGCCATGAAGCCGGCTTTACGAATCTGGTCTCCAGTGCGTCTCCTCGGGCCGGCGTACATGGCACCAGCCTTACGCATGGTGTCCCCGGTTCGCCAGCACAGCCCAGTGCGGGCTATTCCACCTCGCCACACTGGCCTGGCTACCGGGAGCATTCATCCAGGTAAGGTTGGGCAGGCTCGGTGGTCAAGAGCTCAAGTGCGCCTGCACGGTCCGGTCTATCCAGTGCTACCTCCACGCACCAGCCCTCCGGTGGCCGCCCCCCGCACCAGGCTGTCTCTTCGTCTCATCCCTACAGGTGCTCCCGCCTGTCCAGCACTGCCAGAACCTTCCTCCTGCCCAGCGCCACCAGAGTCTCCCGTCTGTCCTGAGCCGCCAGAGTCTCCCGTCTGTCCTGAGCCGCCAGAGTCTCCCGTCTGTCCCGAGCCGCCAGAGTCTCCCGTCTGTCCCGAGCCGCCAGAGTCTCCCGTCTGTCCCGAGCCGCCAGAGTCTCCCGTCTGTCCCGAGCCGCCAGAGTCTCCCGTCTGTCCCGAGCCGCCAGAGTCTCCCGTCTGTCCTGAGCCGCCAGAGTCTCCCGTCTGTCCTGAGCCGTCAGAGCCGCCAGTCTGTCCTGAGCCGTCAGAGCCGCCAGGAGCTGCCAGAGCCGTCAGTCAGCCAGGAGCTGCCAGAGCCGTCAGCCAGCCAGGAGCTGCCAGAGCCATCAGCCAGCCAGGAGCTGCCAGAGCCGTCAGCCAATCTGGAGCTGCCCCTCAGTCCGGAGCTGCCCCTCAGTCCAGAGGCGCTCCTCAGTCCAGTGGGGCCTTTAATTAGGGTCTTAGACCCAAGGTTGGAGGCGATGGTCGCCACTCTAAAGAGGCCCTTGAAGAGGGAAATGTCTATGGTGGAGTGGGGTCCCGCGCCAGAGCCGCCACCGCGGTCAGATGCCCACCCAGACCCTCCCCTATAGGTTTAGGCTTTGCGGCCGGAGTCCGCACCTTGGGGGGGTGTACTGTCACACTCTGACCATTATTTGAGTTGTTTGTTTCTATGTTCTGTTTGGTCAGGTTGTGATATGAGTGGGCATTCTATGTTGTATGTCTAGTTTGTCTGTTTCGTCTGTTTCTATGTGTTTTGGCCTGATATGGTTCTCAATCAGAGGCAGGTGTTTGTCGTTGTCTCTGATTGGGAACCAATCATACCATATTTAGGTAGCCTGTTTTGTATTGTGGTGTGTGGGTCATTGTTCCTATTTCCAGTGTTCCTTTGTTCACGTCACGTGACTCTTTCGGCTTCGTTCATTTTGTCAGTTTATTGTTTTGTTCGTTGTTTAAGTTTTCAATTAAAATGGATTATCATCACGCTGCATTTTGGTCTGATCCTTACTCGTCCTCCTCAGACGAAGAGGAGGAGTTCCGTGACATGCGTAAAAGGCATTTAGCTCGTTTGGGAGTTCTGCGTCACTGGGCAGCTCATGGCTGGGTTACCCTTTGTAATCCTTTATTGTCTGCAAGCCCTGCCACATACGACGAGCGTCATAGCCGTTGTAATAGTATTCCACATTCCTCTTATATTGTCCTTTTTCATATTTGGTGTCTCGTTGGAGGTCGTAACGGGATTTCTTGTATGCGTCCACGTCCGTGTCCCGTTCATTGTTAGACGTAGCTTTAGCCCAGCCTGGATGTTGCCTGTAATCCATGTTTTTTTGTTCGGATACATTCTTATAGTCGCTGTGGGGAATTTTTATTTTATTTTTTTACCTTCATTTAACTAGGCAAGTCAGTTAAGAACAAATTGTTATTTTCAATGACGGCCTAGGAACAGTGGGTTAACTGTCTGTCCTCGTCTATGCACTTATTGATGAAGCACGTGACTGTTGTGGTATGGTTCATAAGGAAACGTTGTCAATTAATCTGTGAATTGGGAGCTTTAACAGTTGGGAGCCTTATTGTTCTATATTATGCTTCATTAGGACATCAAGAGATATGCAGAGAAGATTCCCCTAACATCTGATTCAGGTTCAGTATGGTGAAGGTCAGTATTGGGGGTTGGGTAATCTGATCCTAGATCTGTGGTTAGGAGCCACTTCTATTTCTACCTCAAGCCTCACCAGATACAAAGATGTCCAAAGTCAGCCTGTAACATCACATACCATACTAACTAATGGTCAAACCTTAACCGTGCACTTGTCTGTGGGTAGTAGAGCAACCAAACTATAGTACGACTAAGCAAATTCTTTCCCAGAGCCGGGTTTCTATATCCATTGCCAGGTAATACAATCTGTGTCTTTCAAGGCAAAATATCAAGTCAAATTTTCCCTGTCTTCGTTTATAGCTCAGCATAAACCTGAGTTCCCTGGGTACAGGGCCCATCCATGTCAGTCAAATCGTAGCCTCTTCCTGATTAACTTTCCTCATCCGATCACACGACCCTTATAGCTTATATTTGAGGAGAACAGTATTAACGACATCATCCATTTTTTTACTACATCACAAGGGTTTAGCATTTTGATGCTAATTCATGCCAATCTAAACTCCCCTATATCCCTTTTCTGCTTGTCTTTTTTCTTTGAATGAATCATTGTTGTTTGGAAATTTCAGTTAAGAATGTTTTTATATTTGATTGGGGTTTGACAGATTTATGATAGCTTTGAACGGCACCTCAATGTCAGTGATCGTCTGAGTGAGTTTGTGATGTATGTTGATCCCTCACGGATTATCGATGAGTAAATAAACAGAGAAATAGCTCTGTTATTCTCTTAAAGGCTTGCAAAAACCATTTTCTCCCTCGATTAGCTATAGGTTAGGATAGAATGGGATTTATTGTGAGGTAATAATGGGAAAATGGAATTGTGTCCATTTAATCTGCTGTAAATGTTTGGTTAGGAGCTGAGATTTGAAGGTCACAGTAACATACCTATTTTCTGTAATGGGGAATTGGGAGAGCATCATACTGTAGCTAGGTATGAAAGAGCTGGTATGAAAGATCTGGTATGTGTGCATGTGCAGTCATTTACATTTGACATTTTAGTAATTTAGCACACACTCTTATCCAGGGGGACTTGCTCAAGGGCACATTGACAGATTTACACATTGCCAGGGTTTCAGACAGCCATACATAACATAATATAACAGACAGACAGACAGACAGACAGACAGACAGACAGACAGACAGACAGACAGACAGACAGACAGACAGAGACCACCTCCCTTTGTGAGACATACGTACCATTTGATATATTATCACAGTACACTAAATGCCCCTCTATCACAGTACACTAAATGCCCTCCTATCACCGTACACTAAATGCCCCTCTATCACAGTACACTAATCTCCCATGTATCATATTACGCAAATCGCCCCATTCACAGTGTACTTAACACATGATTGTATGAATACATGTTATAATATTATATTACTTGATTATTTGTGCTTGCAAACATACTACATCTCCTAGCCCAGCCATCTATCAAGCCTCATGAAACTGGTTTAGCACACCATTGTTCACAGGCTCTGACAGGCAGACAAAGAGAGACAGAGAGTCTGGTGAAGTGAATAGTGCTAAATCACAAGCGTGGAAAATCAATTGATTTCAGAAGAGGAGATAAACATTGAAGCAACAACACCGCTTAGCCTGTGAAACAGCTGGAATTGACTGATTTCTTTGCCTGGGGGTTGTAACACTTGGCACTCACAACCCTCATTGTTGTCCCTGCATTCATGCCTGTGTTTGTGGTTTACCAATAGAAAGAACTATACTTCTGATTACATCTTATGGTGACTAACTTACTATGGCTAACTCCTGATGAAATTGGTCAGAACTCTGCCCAATTGGGTTCGATGGTCTCTCTGTGAACTGGTCAGTATGAAGAGAATCACTTCAGTAAATTGTGTTAAGGTCGATGGTGCTTTCTTCACACACTAGTTTTTAGAAAGAAACAAGGATCAGACCTCACGTGGTGTAGCTGGCAGGATAATGCCAGAAGCTTCAGAAATGCTCAAAGAAACAGAAGAGAAATATGTGGGAGCAAGACCAGGAGGTGTCAGAGGAAGGCTCCAGCCACCCTAGTAATAGGCTGTTCTCTCTGCTACCGCACCGCAAGTGGTACCGAAGCACCAGGTATAGGTCCAAAAGGCTTCTTTACAGCTTCTACCCCCAAGCCATAAGACTCTTGAACAGCTAATCAAATGGCTACTCAGACTATTTTTATTTTCCCCAACCCACCCCCATTTTTACGCTGCTGCTAATCTCTGTTTATTATCCATGCATAGTCACTTTACCCCTACCTACATGTCCATATTACGTTAATTATCTTGACTAACTGGTGCCCCCGCACATTGACTCTGTACCAGTACCCCTTAAATACAGCCTTGCTACTGTTATTGTATTGTTGCTCCTTAATAATTTGTTATTTTCCTATTTTATTTTAACAAATTTTACTTCAGTTTATTTTAGTATATACTTGCTTAATACCTTTTTTTCTTAAACTGCATTGTTGGTTAAGGGCTTGTATGTAAGCATTTCACTGTAAGGTCTACTACATCTGTTGTATTAGGCGCATGTGACAAATAACATTTTATTTGTTTTTTTTTTGCTCCATCCAACCAAGAGCTGTTTCTTACACCAGTGAAGAAATCCCTTGAAGAGGTTATGAGGAATTAGATCTGCTTCGGTTCAAAAACATGTCCGTTAGTCGCTGCTGTATATGTCATCCTGTAAATCGCCTTGAGTGACTGACCATTTATGTGCTTGATTAAATATAGAGTTATATACTTACATACTTATATACTTATATTTGATGCTTCCAATTTTGTATCTTTAATTGAATCATCCAATTTAGGATGTAATACATTGAAATTCATCTTAGAAATGAACTGATCTTCCTGACCTGATATGCAGTAAATATTCTCAGTCCTGCTATTTCTTTATTGGTTAAATTGTTAACTTACACTAATTTATCTTGGTGCTGTGTTGGGTAGGCTTACTTGGGTTTTAGTCCCAATTGGTCAGAATGAATTTTTGTATAATCTGCATAGTGTAGTTTATCAAATCTGGATTTGTTATTGTCTTAGTCAAGTTTTGGTCTTGATGTTGTATTTATTACAGGTCTATGAGGTCATGGTCCAAAGGTGTATAAATGTTGATGTGTACTTGGTTCTGTTCATAACTGTTTTATATTATGCAGTTATGTTCATGTCATGGTCATCACTGATCTTGGTCTCACTCACTCTTGATCTAGTTCATTTAGATTTTGACTCAACCCCTCCATGGTCATCTTTGGGACATTTATGATGGACTGCTTGCTTATCTCCCAGACTTGTGAATGAAAGATGCGGTTACAACCTAAGCCCTCATTACAGAACATCCCTTGTAGGACTGTGAAGGCCACTGAATCCCACTGTGAAAACCATTGAATCCCACTGTGAAAGCCACTGAATCCCTCTTCTCACCCTGTGATTCATTTAAAATTTTATTTCAAACGTTAACTTCATCTGTACAAATAAAAGCTGTGATTTTCCCCTAGTTTGTCACTATAGCTTCTTCAGTTACTCTATATCCTGTATACTGTATGGTGCATTATTGGTACTACTCTACTGTAGGTGGATGGTGTACATGCTTGGTGGTTTAACTTCTTTAGGACTGGGGGGCAGTATTGAGTAGCTTGGATAAAAAGGTTCCCAGAGTAAACTGCCTGCTACTGAAGCCCAAAAGCTAGAATATGCATGTAATTAGTATATTTGGATAGAAAACACTCTGAAGTTTCTAAAACTGTTTGAATGATGTATGTAAGTATAACAGAACTCATATGGCAGACAAAAACCTGAGAAGAAAATCCAACCTTGAAGTGGGAAATCTGAGGTTTGTAGTTTTTCAAGTCATTGCCTATCGAATATACAGTGTCTATGGGGTCATATTGCACTTCCTAAGGCTTCCACTATATGTCAACAGTCTTTAGAACCTTGTTTGAGCTTTCTACTGTGAAGGGGGAGAGAATGAGAGCTGTTTCAACCAGAGGTCTGGCAGAGTGCCATGAGCTCATCAAGCGCGCCCGTGAGAGTTAGCTGCGTTCCATTGCATTTCTAAAGACAAAGGAATTGTCAGGTTGGAACATTATTGAAGATTTATGATAAAACATCTTAAAGGTTGATTCTATACATTGTTTGACATGTTTCCACGAACTGTAATGTAACTTTTTTGACATTTCGTCTGAACAAGTGATTGCTCATTATGCATTTGGATTACTGGGCTAAACGCGCAAACAAAAAGGAGGTATTTGGACATAAATGATGGACATTTATTGTGGAACTGGGATTCCTGGAAGTGCATTCCGATCAAGATCATCAAAGGTAAGTGAATATCTATAACGCTATTTATGATTTTTCTGACACCTCTCCTTCTTTGGAAAATGGCTGGATGTTTTTCTGTGACTAGCGCTGACCTAACATAATCGCAAGGTTTGCTTTCCCGTAAAGCCTTTTTGAAATCTGACACAGCGGTTGCATTAAGGAGAAGTTTATCTATATTTCCATGCATAACACTTTTATCTTTTATCAATGTTTATTATGAGTATTTCTGTCATTTGATGGCTCTCTGCACTTTCACCGGATGTTTGTTTGAGACATTGCATTTCTGATCATAACACACCAATTTCAAATTAGGTTTTTGGACATAAAGATTAACTTTATCGAACAAAACACACATTTATTGTGTAACATGAAGTCTTGTGAGTGCCATCTGATGAAGATCATCAAAGGTTAGTGATTAATTTAATCGCTATTTCTGATTTTTGTGAGCCCTCTCCTTGGCTGGAAAATGGTTGTATGGTTTTCTGTGACTAGGTGCTGACCTAACATAATCGTTTGGTGTGCTTTTGCCGTAAAGCCTATTTGAAATCGGACACTGTGGCTGGATTTATAAGAAGTTTATCTTTAAAATGGTTTAAAATACTTGTATGTTTGAGGAATTTTAATAATGGGATTTCTGTTGTTTTGAATTTGGCACCCTGCAATTTCACCGGCTGTTGGCGAGGTGGGACGCGTCCCACATATGCCAGAGAAGTTACTGTATAAACACATAACCAAGGCTAGGAGTAAAGCCCTAGAAAAGTCTACGGCAGCTAAAATGGGAAATCTGATGTTTCCTTATGTTTAAGTGAAGTTGAATTTTCACAATATCAGCACATTTCCTGTGCTACGTTCGGAGAAACGTGGAAAGTTGCACAAACGAAAACCTATGCATATTTGATGACACTCTACAATTACCCTCCAAGGTGAAATAAAATGGTTTTCTGTCTCCCACAATTTGTACAACTATCGGGTGCTTTCACCATATGCACTTTATGTCAAAAGACTGATTTTACACACCGTTAGCGTACGATGTAGCAGAAGTTAGTGCAGTCTCTGATAAACTCAGAGTGCCGGAGCAAATTTAGGCCCTTCAATGAGGTTTTAAATAGGCCATGGACTGACCTAATTGCCTGAGTACCGCAGCTGTCAGTGCAAATGGGACTGGTACTCAGCTGAGGAGTTGGAGGAAGAGGAGGAGGAGGAGGAGGGAGCAGGAAGGGATGGGTGAGGATTTGAGACAAACTGAGAATAGGAGGGCAGAAGGTGGGGAAGTAAAAAGAGATGGGTGGATAGAGGGAGAAGTAGAAGAGAAGAAGTACTGAGGGAGGGGAAGGAAGATGGGGAGTGAAGAAAGGAGAATAGACTGACAGTAGAAGGCTGTCTAGGCCATCACTCCTGTGAAGGAGAAGGGCTGCTGTAAACACACACACACAAACCAACGATTGCCCTAACCAAAATAGCCTTGCTTTATTTTGCCCCTGCTCGCGGGAATTGATGGGATGAGAAGAATTACATTCTGGAGGTCATTTCATTCAATCTCTACCAATGACATATTTAGACTGGTTTTGTTAGGGCAATAAAACAGGTTGAGATTGGGAGTGTGACCGTATGACTCCATACCTGTTGGTCACAGCAGTGCCAGTGAGGAAGACCGTGAAGGTGGCTTGGAAATGAGTAAACGGCAACAAACTCATTGATCTGTGTGATATGAACCTATCAAAGGTGGATTGTTTTGAAGAGGAAAAGTTTGGTTGTTTCAAATCCCTGCTCTTTGTTTGACAGATTCCGGCAGGGTTACCATGTTCTCTCTCTCTCTCTCTGTCTTTGTTTCTTTCTCTCTTTCCCCAGCTGCCGCTGTCCTTATTTTTGACCCATATTTTGACCTGGAACAGTTCTGACCACATAAGGAAACATCAGATTTCGCATTTAGCTGCCGTATACTTTTCTAGGGCTTTACTCCTAGCCTTGGTTATTTGTTTATACAGTATTTGACATATGGTAAAGGTGGTTGTTTGAAAGTTCTGGGGAACCACTGTGGGTTATTTGCAACAGGTTTTATTGTTATAAAATGAAGACTGTCCTTTTAGCAAAACCACAAATATTGTATTTCTAATATTAGTACACAGTAAGCAGATGTGCTATTTTCAGTGGTGTAAAGTACTTAAGTAAAAATACTTTAAAGGACTGTACTACGCAAGTACTGTAGTTTATTTTGGTATTTGTACTTTACTACTTATATTTTTGACAACTTTTACTTCACTACATTCCTAAAGAAAATTATGTTATTATGTTATAAATGATGTTACACCATACATTTTCCCTGGCACCCAAAAGTACTCATTACATTTTGAATGCTTAGTAGGACAGGAAAATGGTCTAATTCACACACTTATCAAGAGAACATCCCTGGTCATCCCTACTGCCTCTGATCTGGCTGACTCACTGAACACATGCATCGTTTGTAAATTATGTCTGAGTGTTGGAGCGTGCCTCTGGCTATCCATAAAAAAAATGTAAAACAAGAAAATCGATCCTTCTGGTTTGCTTAATATTACAAATTTGAAATAATTTATAGTTTTACTTTGACTTTTGATACCTAAGTATATTTGAGAAATTACATTTACTTTTGATACTTATAATTATATTTATTAAATCCAATTATTAAATCCTTATTATATTTTTAAATCCATATACTTTTGTACTTTTATTCAGTAGGATTTTACAGGGTGACTTTCACTTTTACTTGAGTTATTTTTCTATTAAGGTATCTTTACTTTCACTGAAGTATGACAATTGGGTACTTTTTCCACCACTGGCTAGTTTGTAGAAGGATTGATGCACCCTACCATTGTGTGTTTGTTTGTTTGGTAGCCTCATTGGCAGTCATTGTCTAATATAGTATCTTAAACAGGTGAATCTACCATATGATAACAAATCTGGAAAGAATCCACCTGTCAGGACTCTGACCGAAGGTGGCCCCCATTCCCGTTCGGGGGGGGGGGCGCTCGGCGCACGTCGTCACCGGCCTACTAGCTACCACTGATTCTTTCCTCCCCATCCCTGTGTGTTTATTGGTTATACCTGTTATGAGTTTGTGGTAATTATTTGGGCTTTATTAGTCAGCCGGCCCACCTGTTTCTTTGTGCGGGATTAATATTTGTAACATTTGTGTATGTTGGAGACGAACTTGTTTGTTCATGGTCGTGGATTTTGCTGGACTGTTTTCGCGCCCGCGTTTGGGGCATTTGTTTTGAGCACCCAGTGTTTCGTGGGGGGGCCATTGTTCACCGTGTGTGCATTAAAAGAGCACTATATTGAACTCTCTGTTTCCTGCGCCTGACTTCACACCCACGACACCCAGATTGTTACAACACCCCTTCCTCCCTCTGCTGCAGATACAATTGCAGAAGATTACTGCAGCATATTGTCTTGCATAGGAGATGACTGTAGTAATGTTAGCACGGTGACAAGACTGAGTGTCACATATGCACATGACTCACAATACAAACACTTCTGTCTTCACACCAGGGGATTATTGGGTGATTGCATCATCATTTGAGACAATGGCTGCCAACAAACACATTTATTTGGAGTTTTGTGAGAATTAGTTCTTCTTCATGCCCTTATTGCTTTTTCTGCTTGGTTATTTTTTAAATAGATACACACTGTTCATCCATAATTACAGGAACCATCAAATGGGGTCTGTTTCCATTGGGAAGGCAGTTATGAGCGCACAGTACTTAGAAAGCTTAATTGCAAAATAAGATTGTGGCTAAGTTCCATCATGCATGACATTTAGAATGAGATTAGTCAATTGGTGTGACAATGTGACATTTGAACCCTGGGGAAAGTTTGTGAAGTTAGTTATGCTGCTAGTTGATAGTGATGTCGTGTAATTTAAGAAGGATCACCTGTGCAAGAGGATAAGTCACTTCAGTTGTGGAAGGTAAAATATGCTTTTAGCAAAACAGTAATGCACACAGTATCACCATACTTACTAGTTTCTAAATCACAATGCTGTGGTAAAAAGAGCATAAAGCTAGACGAAACAGGAGTTTGAAGTCCTGTCATAATGCAAATATAAAAGCTTCATATAGGTAACAAGGTTGACTTGTCATGCTCGGTTTTCTACCACAAAACACCAGAAAATTGCCAAAGAGAGTAAAACCAGCTCACCTACTTTTTCATTAGTCCCTGAAAATAATACTTGGACTTTACAATGATGGTGAAAACGTGGGGAACTTCGGGTTAAGTAAGGTTCAAATCTTCCTAGAAGTCAGAAAAACATGACGTGGAACATATATAAAAAAAAACAGATTTATTAAAATGTCCATTTAATATAAATGTCTTGGTGAAGAAAATTATGCAATGATTGAACATAATGCCATTTATCAGTACTTGATTAATCAGAAGACAACAATCAGGCACCAGCAACTGTCTTTTTTTTCTTGGAGGCTCAGAAAACATGTTCCTTATCCATACACAGGCCCGTTTTGAATCAGACCTGGCTTCTATTTGAAATCCGTCAAATACTTCTAGCATTTGCTTTAGCCTGCCTTGAGGGACAGGTGGGCGGGATTTTCAGCTTTGGTACTTTGCTATTGGTTCCATTGCAACATGCAATCTCAATCAAGCACACCTAAATGATTGAAATAATGACTTCAACCTGGGTCTGTTCTGTATAGTGAATAACTCATTTAGATCAATTGTTTTTATTCAACGTTTTTTTTGTATGATCAAAACACTTTTAAAGGCACTTTTCACTGTCCTCCAAGAGTAGCTGAATTTTCTCTTCACTTCAGTTTGCTTCTCTCTTGGTTGAGGAGTCTTTTCCCTTTGTACAAAGCCCTCACAGCCTCTCATGAGCAGTGAACTCTGTGAGAGAAGAGATGCCAATAAACGGCCTGAAGAACCCTGCCTCCAGACAGAACCCTGCCTCCAGGCAGAACCCTGACCCAGGAAGAACCCTGCCTCCAGGCAGAACCCTGACCCAGGCAGAACCCTGCCTCCAGGCAGAACCCTGACCCAGGAAGAACCCTGCCTCCAGGCAGAACCCTGACCCAGGCAGAACCCTGCCTCCAGGCAGAACCCTGACCCAGGAAGAACCCTGCCTCCAGGCAGAACCCTGACCCAGGCAGAACCCTGCCTCCAGGCAGAACCCTGACCCAGGCAGAACCCTGCCTCCAGGCAGAACCCTGACCCAGGCAGAACCCTGCCTCCAGGCAGAACCCTGCCTCCAGGCAGAACCCTGACCCAGGAAGAGGTGGCGGCGAGGCCGCACACAGACGGCCAAAGCGGCTAATTAGAATATCTGGACACAACAGCCTTGTGTGGGTGGCCAATGAAAGGGTTGTGCTGCAAGCAAATGTGTCAGGTGATTCATTCAATTTGTTTTGGGGGCACTCAATGGAGCCGTCTCATGCCAATTGCAAAACACTCAGGGCCGTTTTTCCTTTATTTCAAAGGGCCTGGTCCTGGTTTTTGGGATGAGACAAAATCATTATCTCCATGCACTATGAGAATGCATGTTTGGATCCATAGAACAATGATGAAACAGTGAAAATTACTTAATATTAAAGGGATATACACTTAGTCTGGATTAATTTAGTGAACTGTCTGTTTAATTAAACATCCTGTCTTGTAGCATATATTGTATATTGTAGGTGAGTTTAACAATTCATTTCCTGAAGTGGTCTTTGCTGGCAGTGAGAGGCAGTAGGGCATATTTCCTGCAAATGCAAATTCATCGTACCCAATGTTTTTCAGCAGTACTTCATTGTCTATATGTGTGAGTGTGGGATGCGTGCTTGCATCTGTTGTGTGTGCGTGTGATTGTGTGTGTGTCGATGAGTACTTTTGTGTGTTTGACAGTTGTACTCATAACTACTCTTATGGAATTGAAAGAACTGATCATCAAAGAGCAAGCAGCCTATCTACTTAAAAACCACAAAGTTGAACATGAAACCTGGGTCATATCCATTAGGCACCAAACGCAAGAAAACTGACTGAAACTTGGAGGGATAACATGAACCTGAAGAAAAGTTAGTTTTTGTTTTACTTTGCAAAACTTTTTGGTACAGTGTGCCCTTAATGAATACAACCCTGAGATTACTTCTCTTCCATTGTTTTCAAGAGAATAGTAGAGAATCACTACACTCACTGTTTTCACGTTTCAGCTTTCTTTACATTGTAATTACAGCTATTTGCCTCTACTTCCATTGTACTGTCCAACCTCTATACCTGTCCAAGGCTGTTTTCAGGGGCAATATTGTGATTCAAATGATAAAACCATAATTTTAAGTGTTTCAATTAGTGTAATTATGAGTTAATAATATAATAATAATATATGCCATTTAGCTGACGCTTTTATCCAAAGCGACTTACAGTCATGTGTGCATACGTTCTACGTATGGGTGGTCCCGGGAATCGAACCCACTACCCTGGCGTTACAAGCGCCATGCTCTACCAACTGAGCTACAGGAGGACCTTGAAATGGGTGAGGTTGGTAGGGGCATAACTGTTGTGATATGATCCACCCCGGCTATATCTTTATTTTATATTTTTTTTAATTGTATTGTGTCTTATTAGACTAACTAAGATGACGTTATAATAATGAGCTAACTTCCTAGTTCCTACATGCAGACTGCCTTTATTGATTCTTCCCAACGTGGACATGCAAGGTGGCAGATGTTGTAGTAAACCACCAATAATGATAGTCTTGTCAGAGATGAATTCTGCCAATGTTGTTATCTATGAGTAGGAAGATGCCACATTGTTTTTGATGCTGTCATTGTGCTGAGTGTACCATTAACCTGTTTTACAGAGTTTTCCGTCCCTGTGTTGGCTCAGTAGTTATACATCTGTCTGGGAAGCTTGTTGAGTGTGTCTGTGTACGCACCTCTGTCTCCCTCCCTCCATTGCTCTCTCTCTACCTCTCTCCCTCTCCTGCCCAGCTCTTCTTCTCTCTGTCTCTTCATCTATTTCATACAACATCTTTGGCCATAGCAGTAGCCACTTTAAACCATAGAAACATTCAGTGGATTTTTTACAGAAAGGTCAGCCTCACTGTACTTCCGATTTCTTTCTCTGTAGCCTTACTATAATCAGAAATAAGATCATCCTATTGGCTTGATGTGAGAGGCACTTCCTGTCTTTGCTGTGATTTCATCTGAGAGACTATCGTGTGTTGTTGACAGATTATTAGCAGGTTAAACCTCTAAAGGTCTAAGCCTTGGCGGAGGGATGGGGTTCTACTAAGCTAACATATGTTTTTGAGATATTTATACCATGGATCATTTTGCTATTTCATTTAGAATTTTAGGACCCCTGTAGGTATCTGAAAAAATATTGCATTTGGCCTTTACTACTTCCGCCCATAGAAACGCATTATATAACGCATTCATAAATGGCAAAACAGACATTCAAAAAATTATCTTAAGGAAGAAGGTTTTGAAGTTTCTGTTCTATATCTAGGAGATCCAAAAATCGACATTTTACAATCAGTTTACAACCTGACCAGAATCTCACAGACAATGCTAGAATGAAGTCATTGCAACCACCCGGCTGGGTCACTGCAGGAAACCAGGAGAGGAAACCTTTTTTGAAATAATTGAGGTGCAACCTAACCCCTAGCACTGTGGACACAGATCCTAAGGGTCAACCAAGGGTCATTAGAAAGGTCACAGGGACCCCCTTAGCGGTCAACTGAAGGTCAACAACTTTGTAACTCCTATAGATTACAGTCACTCACACCCCCCTGAGGAAGGGACTGGTGGTCTCCAGGTGGCTTGTCCTATCACCATGCTGAGACCACTGGCCTTATGGTGAGCCAAGACCACATGCTGGAACAGTGATGGTGAGAGAGGACTAAGGGCCAGGCCCGTATCCACAAAGCATTTCAGAGTAGAAGTACTGATAGAGAATCAGGTCCCTCCTGTCCAAATAATCGTATCAATCATGCTTTGTTAGGCCAAACTGGTCCTAGATCAGTATTACTACTCTGAGATGCTTGAGCTCCCGAGTGGCGCAGAGGACTAGTTCACTGCATCTCAGTGCGGGAGGCGTCACTACAGACCCTGGTTTGATTCCAGGCTATATCACAACCGGCTGTGATTGAGAGTGTCATAGGGCGGTGCACAATTGGCCCGGGGTCGTCTGGGTTTGGCCGGGGAAGGCCGTCATTGTAAATCCGAATTTGTTCTTAACTGACTTGTCTAGTTAAATAAAGGTTCAATAAATGTAAAAAATGTAAACTGATTGATTTTATTGTTGCGAAAGCCACCCTTTTTGACCTGGACCATCTTTCCCTCTTTAGATTAGGACATACTGCATTTCATAGCACAAATGGGATTTAAAGATCCCTTTAAACAAAAAGAGGTTTAGGTAAATAGAAAGCACGGTGGCGTAGCTTTACGTCTGATTAAATGTTATTGCTTCCCTTTTTAAGAGGGGTTTAAAAGTAGGGCTTACTTTTTAGAGAGAGAGAGTGCTACCGTGCTTTTACACCTGCATTGTTTGCTGTTTGGGGTTTTAGGCTGGGTTTCTGTACAGCACTTTGAGATATCAGCTGATGTACGAAGGGCTATATAAATACATTTGTTTTGATTTGATTTGATTTGAGAGAGAGAGAGAGAGAGAGAGAGAGAGAGAGAGAGAGAGAGAGAGAGAGAGAGAGAGAGAGAGAGAATTATAGTAATCTAGAACAGATTGATGGGGATGGAAGTGTGGGACTGGACAGTGGAAGCTCCACTGAAGAAATGCCTATGGCAACTCTCTCTGCCCTCATCTGTCAGACCTCTCCCTCTTTCTCTCCCCTCTCCACATCTCCTTTACCTTCACCCTTTCTCTCTGTCTTTTTTCACTATCATTGTTCTCTTCCCACCTTCATCTATCCTCTGTCATTCGTCCACCTCGTCTTAATTTCTCTCTTTCTTTCTTTGCCATCTCTGGTCCCTCTCATCTTCCCCCTCTGTTGTCTTGTCATCCGTCTCTCCTCTGTCACCATCTCTTCTCTCACTTTGTTTTCTCTCCCTCCATCCCCTGTCTCTCTATACTGTACATGCTGTATATATTTTATCTTGCTATTCTTACTCTACCTCTCTGTGTTCTCTCTCTCTTTCTCACTCTTGCTCTCTTTCCCAACCATGGCCTAGCTTGAGGTAGATTCAATCTCCATGGCGATCGCTGGAGGCTCCGCTGCTCTTACCAAGGTCACCTCTACGCTAGTGTCACCCAGTACAGCGCTACTCACCAACAGATGAGATAGAGGGAAAGAGAGAGAGAGAGAGAAAGAGAGAGAAAGGGGGAGAGCAAGAGAGAGAGAGGGAGGGAAGTTGAGCGATGGAGAGGATTACATGTAATCTGTTACTCACAAAATAGCATAAAAAGACAAAAGTAAAGGAAATGCAGAGTGAAGGAAATGCAGAAATGTATGAAAATGCTGAAAATATTTTTTGATTGAAGTTTGATTGAACAGTATAAAACAATCAGATGAGAGAAAGCCCCATTAAAACCACTAATGTCACGTTCTGACCTTAGTTCTTTTATTTATGTCTTTGTTTTAGTATGGTCAGGGCTTGAGTTGGGGTGGGCAGTCTATGTTTTGTGTTTCTATGTTTAGGTTTCTGTTTCGGCCGAGTATGGTTCTCAATCAGAGGCAGGTGTCGTTAGTTGTCTCTGATTGAGAATCATACTTCGGTAGCCTGGGTTTCACTGTTGTTTTGTGGGTGTTTGTTTCCGTGTCTGTGTTTGTCACCACACGGACTGTTTCGGTTTGGTTTTCGTTCATGTTCACATTTATTGTTTTGTATTTCTTAGTGTTCAGTTTCTGTTTTATAATAAACGATATGGACACTTACCACGCTGCGCTTTGGTCCGATCCCTGCTATGGAAATTTGCCGCTACAACTAACTGGTTCTGCTTCGGTTCTGTTGGCACCTAGTGTGCTTGCATTTTCCCTTGAAAGACCTTCGCTTGAAAAATGAGACGCCATAGCCAATATACAATTCCTCAGAATAGACAGAATTCATCTAAGATAACTCAAGAAATCTGTAATTAATTATTAAGAATTAATTAAACAACTAAGTGGAAATTTTAGTCACGCATTTAACATCTAATTAAGTAGGATGTTTGATGCAGTATTTCTCAAGTGAAAAAATGTGCATGAAGACGAGTCGTCCATCGTTGAATTAAAATAAACACTTCATTGAAGAATCACTACTGTTGACCAATCACCGATTTAGGGGCGTAGACTTCGGCTTCCGAACTTTGGCTTTCCTCAAGAAAATGCTTTGTGTGCACGAACAGCTGAAAACAAAAACCCTGCCAAAGACCAAAACGAACTAAAACATCACAAAATGTATTCATAATATATACAATAACTGTTTTGGATGGGAAGCAAGTGGACACATTTAAAATGTTTTTGTTGCCACCCTTTTATTATAATAAAACATAAAATACCGTCAAATATTTTCATACTGTCGAAAATGAGAAAAATGATCATACTATTTTGGCAATATTGCAAACAATAGAAGTGGGTTAACAAAAACATTGTGAGGTTCCACAAAGCTGGGGCTTGTGAGGAAGATCATCTAAGCACCACAGTACAGCACACAGAGTGAATAAGAGCACTGAACAAAACACAGGCATTGCAATTGACAAGCTCTAAAGACACGCCATATGAGCTGGAAGCAAGAGAGTGGATGTCTATAAGCCAGCTGGCAAGGGTTTGGCTATGCCATTAGGATGCTAGCAAGGTTACCGATTTAGCCTACAAAGCACTGGCTGTTATACTGTAAATGGTTGATACTGTGCAGTGCTACTGACTGACCTACTTGGAAACCAATGATAATGTTAAAAGGTATATTCTGCTATGGTAAAACTGGGTCAGACAAACACTTCTTATACACACCTATCACACACACACACACACACACACACACACACACACACACCCTCACCCAGACTTCATTCCTCTTCTACAGTTTTCTCATCCCTCTTACTTAAGTTCATCCCCCTCTCTCGTCCTCCCTCTCTCCGTTCCATGGCCTCCACCTCCCAGGGAGTGTGCTGGAGGATTCTTCTGCTTAGATACATTAATATTTCAGCCGCTACCACACACCACACACACACACACTAGGGGATCCACAAGTTCAGGATATGGGAGAAGATAAGGGGCTGAGAGAGATGCAATGGGGGAGTGTGTGACAACGGGAAGGAGAGGGAGATAGAAGGAGTGAGAGAAGAGAGATATGGCGGAGATATCAGCGAGTTGAAATGGAGAAGTGAGGGAGGGGGGTTACGAAACAAAGATGGAGCAAGTGTCTCGTTTTTTTCCCCGTAACCATGTCTTTGGTGAAATTGTCTCGCTTTTGTGAAGGTAGTAGTCGCAGTCATGCCACTAAAACATAACATTGAAATGTAAAGCGAACGAGAGAATAATAGAAAGAATGGAAGGGTAGCAGAGAGAAAGGAAGGAAGACAAGGGGGAGATTTAAAAGGATATGTGTGTATAAGAGAAATTGAAAACACAAGATGAAAATGCATTATTTAAAGAAAGAGAGCGCTAACAGCACAATGTCATCCAATACCATGTATGAGAAAGAGGGGGGAAAGGATAGAGAGAACAAGGCCCATCCGGGAAGGAGGAGGGAGTGATGGGGAGGCAGAAGAGGGAAGTGGTGAAGGTGTGCCAGACACAGCAGGATATCCTGTATGGCTGATGATTGAGGGCTGTGGGCAGGCTTCCCCTTCCTCTCTGTGTGAACTGCAGTGTGGCCAACCTTTTACCTCCTGTTAACTAGGGCGGTTGCCACAATGATGTTTGTCATGGTTACGGTTGGTACTTTCCTGTAGTCAAATGACCAAATCGCCCTTTAGTGGCCTCATGGGTGGAATGTTAATGTTTTAATAATTTCAGAATTAATAAACATTTTTCTTTTTAATGCAGATGATCCGGTGTTTCTATGTCAAATTGTTTTGTTATACATATACTGGGATTGTTTAAGCCCTTAACCATGTGTGTGAGGTGTATAATTTTGTGTGGCCCTGATTTAGCCCACTGCAGTCAAAAGGCTAACACAGCAAGGGCCATCCAAGGGGCAAACCAGAGGGATGCTATACCTGGTGGTTAACTGTTTTTTTACTCTATGGCACATCTACGTTTGGGTGATGCCACGCCAGCAGGAGCAAAACATTTTGGGGTTATCTCAGATTGTTCTGGCAATTTTCATGTAGAAGCTTAATTAAGAGGAAAGATTTTTTAAATGTTTTTTACACAAACCATTTTTTACACAAACCATTTGTATCACCAACCATTTAAAACAAATGTTAATTATACATATACATGTAAGATCCTATGATCGGTGAATATTAATATATATATTAATATATAATATTAATATTTCAAATCCAGCCTTTTTTATTTTGTTCATTTTAAGACATATTGTTTGGAACAATATACTCTTCAATGAAATAACTTTTTCAGAGAGGGCTCTTTGCTGTTTCTGAAGATATGATACATTTTATGAGCGCCACCAACAAAGTGAATGGGAAAATGGATTTAAATTGAAACCTGCTGGTAATTTGCTGAATGTACAATCTTAAATGAGTGTTATAATTGGTTAATGACCTATAATATCCATTTATATTTATAAAATGGGTCATATCATTAAAGGTACCAGAGAACCTACTCTGGAACTTGGACATGTGTGAAGAGTACAGTATATTGTTTCAAACAATGTCTTAAAATGAACAAAATAAAAAAGGCAGTTTTTACGATATTAACATGAATATTTGTAATGTTTAATTAATTCATGTGGATTTTTAAAAATTTTAGAATCAAAACATACTACATTTTTTACAGCACACTTTAAGGAGTATGACACCAATATGTTGTCTGTATCATGTATGGTTCCCAGATCATAGGGTCTTACAGGAGGCATGTATAGGTCTAAAATAGAATAAAATAGATTTTCTCAAAAATGGTTTGTGATAAATGTAAAAAGCATGTTAAACATCCTTCCTCCCAATAAAATGTGAGGATTGCCAGAACAATCTGAGATACCAAAGATATTTAACAGTATACAGTATACACAGTGCTAGTGTAGATGTGAAACTTACAGCTCAACCTAAAGTGTCGCCAATTGTGCCGCTAAATAGGTGTCTCGACTGGTAAGACACTCCGGGAGGGCGGTTACGTGTGCTAGCCAGGCAGAGGTCCTCGGTACGAGCCTTGGTGGACCCAAATCAGGTGCAAGTGGTACTCGCTAAGCAAGCAGTGTGACATCCTTTACACTAGCAACCCATATGTAGTTGATAAAAACACATTGGATGACTGCACATTCAGTTGAAATTTCTGCTATGTTTGGTTGTCTCATGGTATTGGCATGGTCAAAATACTGCAACAATCGGTCCTCCTGGGTGGCGCAGTCGTCTAAGGCATCGTAGTGCTAGCTGTGCCACCAGAGACTCAGGGTTCGAGCCTCTGTCGCAGCCGGCCGCGACCGGGAGGTCAATGGCCTAGCGTCGTCCGGGTTAAGGAGGGCTTGGCCGGTAGGGATATCCTTGTCTCATCGCGCACTAGTGACTCCTGTGGCGGGCCGGGCGCAGTGCACGCTGACCAGGTCGCTAGGTTTTTCCTCCGACACATTGGTGCGGCTGGCTTCCGGGTTGGATGCGCGCTGGCTTGTGTTTCGGAGGACGCATGGCTCTCGACCTTCCTAGCGATGAGACAAGACAGTAACGACTAACAATTGGGGGTAAAAAAATATATATATAATTAAATACTGCACCAATCAAGTGTCACACACATGATATTTTAGCAAATTCAATAAATACGTTTATGGTACATTTGTTATTATGAAAAAGCCTTGCAACTTGTTATTACAACTCACTCTTTGCAATAGAAGACAAAGAGCATTTGCATAAATCAATGACAAACTGATTCCATCGAACAAACAACTTTACAAACCACTGTCACATAAGACTTCAAACTACAAACTCTTCACAATGGCCAAATCACTCACCCAAACACCAAACTCACATTTGAGCTAAATGTCCCCATCATCTCTACAGTCCCTTCTTCCTTATGCACCACAGCTCCCCCAGTTCCACAGTGTCTTTTAATTAAGGTGTTTCGATGGATGTTTTTGATTCAAGCCTTATTTGCCTAGATATGAACCGCATGTTGCTCTCTCCATATTTACCCCGGACTATAAGGCTAGGTGTGTCGATGACTATAGAGAGGGAGACAGACTCACTGCACCCCTCCAGCCAAAACAGATTATGGGAGCAAGATTATGGGAGCAAGATTATGGGAGGAGGGAGAGAGAGAGAGAGAGAGAGAGAGAGAGAGAGAGAGAGAGAGAGAGAGAGAGAGAGAGAGAGAGAGAGAGAGAGATAACAGAGGGGTGATATGTTTAGTTTGTTTATCTGGAAATAGATTTCTTCACACTGATCTCCCAGCAGAGTAGCAGTCGTTGCTATGCGCCCTCTGTGATTCGAGTGTGAGAGGAGAAGCATGGAGGAGGAGAAACGGGGGGAAGGGTGGACTGTCTTTTTAATCTCAAGAAGAGTTTGGTCATTCATGCTATAGATGCTGAGGTAGAATGATAAAAAGTAGGCCAAGTGTGTGCCTGCGTGCGTGCGTATCTGTATGAGTGTATGTGAGTGAGTGAGTGAGTAAGAGAAAAGGAGAGAGACAGGGAGAGAGAGTGCCCTGAAGTTAAGATTTCTCTGAGTGGACTGTGAGTGGTTGAGCTCAGATGGCCCCATAGCGCTGCTGAAACAGAAGCTGTAATGTATGTGTGTCAGTGGAGTGCTACTGTAGGTTAATGCACCACCACACACTGAGCTTCTGTATGCTATGAGGGTCCTGTGGTTAGCACCAGTGTTAGCGATGCCTTAGGAAACTGAAACTGCATTGAGCCCTAATGGCTAGTCAGCTGTACAATACATGGTCAAACAAACCCTCCAGTCAAGACTTCCTGCTGACTAATGTTAACTTGTGAGCTATGTGTACATCTTTTGTCGCTGCTCAGTCAGCAAAACATGAAGCCTTTCTTTTTCTTCTATGTTTAACATGATCCGACATATCCCTCTCCCTCAGGCTTCAGCATCTTAACTCAAGCTGCCATCGTTTTGGCTGGTCTATTTGTGCGGTCTAGTCCAAATATTGATTAAACTTTTTTTCTATCTAGTTTATCCTGTCGGTCCTGTCACTATCATTAATTATCACGGCTCTCACCTTGTGTTGATGTATCCGACACATGTGCTTGTGGCTAAAGGCTAGAATGATAGGAATGATATGTTCAAATCCCTCTTGATGTGTCTCTAAGGGGGTCCTGTTCTGTTGGATGAACAAGAGCTGAACTGTGAAAGCATTGATTGAACAAGAGCAAACTGCATGCAGGCCCACACACACACACACGAGTGTACGCACGCACGCACACACAGAAACACTCACTCACACACACACACAGGTTCAAACTCAGCAGGTTGCAGGGCAATGGTAAGCTATGACTCCAACCTGGCCTAGATGGCCCTATTGGGTTCAAGCCAAGTTATCAGGGGACTAGGCTTCCATAGTAGTAGTCCATCCCACCAAAGGTCAGGGCTGGTATGGCCACATTTGCTATCAATCAACATTCATCCCTTATCAGTGTGTGTTACCAAAAAGGAAGACTGAATTAGTAATAGACTTACTGTGCAGTGGAGGCTACTGATGGGAGGACAGCTCATAATAATGGCTGGAACGAAGCAAATGGAATGGCATCAAACACATGGAAACCATGGAAACCTTGTGTTTGATGTATTTGATACCATCCCACTTATTCCGCTCCAGCCATTACCACAAAACCCATTCTCCCCAAATAAGTTGCCACCAACCTCCGTTGTTATTGTGATAACTCTTATGCACACTACTGTATATGTGGCTTTTGCTATGTGCCGTCATGTGATGGTAATATGGGTGTAGCTTTATCTCATTGAGGACCTCCACCAGTATTGTAAGGGGGCAGGGTTTTTTCTGGTTATCTCAACTACCATGCACGTTGTTGCTTACACTCAACTCTATGGTTTTGAAGTTTTAATGATTATTACAGCCAGCAATGCTTTTCCAACGCTATGTGGTATGTTCAATATTGTGAAACTATTCTCATTGGGAAAATATCCTTTCTAAAACTTGGTTCACTTTTAAGGGAAAGTACCTGCCGGAGCTTCTTCCTGAAGAATGATCTTAATCAGAAGTTAGGATTCTTAATTAAATTGTCTGATCTCCAAAGTTGCTCCAATTCGCATACCTCTGAAAGATAGGCCTAATTGATTTCCAAAACAAAGAAATGGCTGGATAATTCAATTTCTTCTGTTGATAATTACCAAAAAGATAAGTAGGGTTTTGAAGACACTAGATTAAGATGAAGTGCATTAAGTCTTGTGTTATTTGCTGACTCATTGCCTTTTAAGCTAAAGCTATTAAATTCTCTGAAAAATTCATTAATTCAAACTCGAATCAGCAGTATTAATGTACAGATTCTATATCCCTTAATTCCTTGTACCCTGCCAAGTCCTCTATTTACTACAGAAGGCTCACAAAATGTGAATGTGTATTGTAACTTTCACTATTACCATGGCTAATCATGCTAATGTTTCCCTCCATTTTGTGTTGCAGGATTTCTTTATCTATTGGCCACTACGTCCATGTCTTTGAAGACGGATTATCCAAACCATAAAACAAGGTATGTGTGCTGGAATATCAGATATCTTCTACCAAAGTGTCCCTGGTCATCAAAAGTGAAAAGTGACATTCCCTCCTCTTTGGGTCCTGTCACCTCCTTGCTTTCCTCCTTCCATCCGAATCTGGCTGACATTGTGAAGGATGCCGGTGGTTTGAGTCCTAAGGAGACACAGACCTATTTGTGGTTGATGCTGGATTTTTTTTGAAAAGGCTGAACTACCTAGGGAATTCGCTTATGGGAGAGGCAGTTGACATTGTCCTTGCCCAGGTTGAACGTTGATGGATACCAGACATTTGGATGGAGCGTCACTGCCAGGCTCACAAAAGGATGGGTCTATGAACGGTGGAACTTTTTGTCCAGTGTTATGAGCTTTGATGAATCTCTTGCTTTTCTAAGCTCACTTTTGTCCTTACCGATTAGAATATAAATGACAATTTACATAATGATAAATGGCTAGGGTATTACACGAGCACATATGTCGTAGTAGTGTTCTGCGGTTTGAAGGATGATGAGACATGTTTTGTTTGCCAAAGGTACGCACACTATTGCCTGCCGAGCACTGTAACTCTGACTGAACAAACCTGCTGCTCAACATTATGAGTGGTGTCGGGATATAACCCTAAAGTACACCACTGGACTAAGTTATTTCTTGTAGTCTTTTAGGATTTCATTCAGAGCAAGTGTAGATATGTATAATTTTACCTGGGATACTGTTCCTTTTGAACAGCTACTTCCGAAGTACAATAAAACATTTTTTTAAACAATCCCTCCTCTCTCCTCTACCAATTGGATGGAAGGAATCAAATTAGGATGATTAGAAAATAAATAAATCCACTTTGGTTTTGTATAAACACAGGAATGTGTGTATTTGCACTCTGCTAGAAGCATGACTCTAACTAGTTAAGCTGTTTAACGGTGGGTCTTAAATATTCCAGGACAGTGATAGTGGCTACTTGGTTATCACACTTCAGACCAATTCAATATTTTGCTGCAGCTGTGATTTCTCGCTCTGTTGGGTTCCCGGAACATACATGGTCATGAAACAGTGACCCATTTGATAAAAGCTTATAGAATGAAACATCAGAGAGAGCAGAAGCTACACATACTTAGAGCTGTTGTTTTCAAAGAAGACCCATGTGATAACAAGGAATACAACATGTATGCTCTGTGTATGCATTCTGCAATCCTCAAACATCCCCTTTTACATCAATCAAATCAAATCAAATCACATTTTATTTATATAGCCCTTCGTACGTCAGCTGATATCTCAAAGTGCTTTACAGAAACCCAGCCTAAAACCCCAAACAGCAAGCAATGCAGGTGTAGAAGCACGGTGGCTAGGAAAAACTCCCTAGAAAGGCCAAAACCTAGGAAGAAACCTAGAGAGGAACCAGGCTATGTGGGGTGGCCAGTCCTCTTCTGGCTGTGCCGGGTGGAGATTATAACAGAACATGGCTAAGATGTTCAAATGTTCATAAATGACCAGCATGGTCGAATAATAACAAGGCAGAACAGTTGAAACTGGAGCAGCAGCACAGTCAGGTGGACTGGGGACAGCAAGGAGTCATCATGTCAGGTCGTCCTGGGGCACGGTCCTTGGGCTCAGGTCCTCCGAGAGAGAGAAAGAAAGAGAGAATTAGAGAGAGCATATGTGGGGTGGCCAGTCCTCTTCTGGCTGTGCCGGGTGGAGATTATAACAGAACATGGCCAAGATGTTCAAATGTTCATAAATGACCAGCATGGTCAAATAATAGTAAGGCAGAACAGTTGAAACTGGAGCAGCAGCATGGCCAGGTGGACTGGGGACAGCAAGGAGTCATCATGTCAGGTAGTCCTGGGGCATGGTCCTAGGGCTCAGGTCAGTTGAAACTGGAGCAGCAGCATGGCCAGGTGGACTGGGGACAGCAAGGAGTCATCATGTCAGGTAGTCCTGGGGCATGGCGCCAACCCAGACAGGATGACCACTACAGTGAATCAACCCACTCAGGTGATGCACCCCCTGCAGGGACGGCATGAGAGAGCCCCAGTAAGCCAGTGACTCAGCCCCTGTAATAGGGTTAGAGGCAGAGAATCCCAGTGGAAAGAGGGGAACTGGCCAGGCAGAGACAGCAAGGGCGGTTCGTTGCTCCAGAGCCTTTCCGTTCACCTTCCCACTCCTGGGCCAGACTACACTCAATCATATGACCCACTGAAGAGATGAGTCTTCAGTAAAGACTTAAAGGTTGAGACCGAGTTTGCATCTCTGACATGGGTAGGCAGACCGTTCCATAAAAATTGAGCTCTATAGGAGAAAGCCCTGCCTCCAGCTGTTTGCTTAGAAATTCTAGGGACGATTAGGAGGCCTGCGTCTTGTGACCGTAGCGTACGTGTAGGTATGTACGGCAGGACCAAATCAGAGAGATAGGTAGGAGCAAGCCCATGTAATGCTTTGTAGGTAAGCAGTAAAACCTTGAAATCAGCCCTTGCTTTGACAGGAAGCCAGTGTAGAGAGGCTAGCACTGGAGTAATATGATCAAATTTTTTGGTTCTAGTCAGGATTCTAGCAGCCGTATTTAGCACTAACTGAAGTTTATTTAGTGCTTTATCCGGGTAGCCGGAAAGTAGAGCATTGCAGTAGTCTAACCTAGAAGTGACAAAAGCATGGATTAATTTTTCTGCATCATTTTTGGACAGAAAGTTTCTGATTTTTGCAATATTACGTAGATGGAAAAAAGCTGTCCTCAAAATGGTCTTGATATGTTCTTCAAAAGAGAGATCATATATAAATGGTTGTTCCCATAATGCTTCCTAAACTCACACACACGCACAGCAACTCTGACCTCTGAATTCAAATCTTATAGGGTTCATTTAGAGGAGCCTGTCACTCTATAACAACATGGTGATGTTTCAGAGCTCAAGGCCAATCATATTCCTCCTTGAGTTCAAACACCCTTGGGAGACCAGCACATGATTGGCCCTGAAATTGCACATGGCCTATGGCCTCTGGAACAACCGTTGCAGACATCCGTCATCATTTTAAGGGGTAATAAACATGTAAATAAACATGCTAAGGAGGAACAAACCCATTAATTTAGAGTTTTCACAAATAAATGTCTTCTTATATAAACTACACACATACATACACACCAACATGGATTTTCTCATAAATCTAACCACAGTTTATAACCCCTCAGCTGACCGTTCCAGTCTCCCCCAGACACTATAACTCTGGAGGAGCTCTCCCTGTCCTCTCTTATCTCCACATACATTCCTTTCTTCCTAGGTACATGCCATATAACCTCTTCCTAATGAACAAACATTATTTAATACCACAAGAAAGACAGGGTACATTTCTTGCAAGTTATAGTGCAGTATACTTAATTTAGTCATTATTGATAAAAATCCCATAACAGATTATCAGAAGGAGTGCTAGTAAACAAATAGCTGATTTATCCCATGATGATACTGTTTGAGAAATATTTAATATCCAAGCACGAGAGATTCTCTAGTTTCCCCCAAGGCTTATTACATTTGCTTCAATCAGCCCACTCACTTTTACTCACTTCTATATTGTTTTCTCGGAGAGCTCGGCTTATTGCATTGCATTTGATCTCGTTGATGAATTGTTGATGCTATTACTCTCTTTTGCTTTTATCTATCAGAGGCTACTGTGTACCAGTGTATCTACTGTACACCCCCTGCATATCTTTTTTGCAAAAGCTTCACAACATGATGCATAGAAACTGATACCAGGTTCGCAATCCGCGTGCGTTATTTATCATGGGAACGTTGCAAGGGAGATTGCCGATTTTCCCCTATGACTGTGGCATACTGTTTAGTCAAAGTAAACCCATTACAAGAGCTTGGGACTATAAAGTTCTGTCTGCAAAAAGATAATTCAGAGATAACTGGCTTTAAAGTTCTGAAACCTCATTGGTTTGAATGGTGTCAGCAATTTTTTATCTTCAATTCTTTTGAACTTAACCTGAATTGGGTTATTTAGACTACTGTACGTATAGGTAGTGAACATTGAACAGAACAAGGCAATGTCAATAACTCAATCTTGACCAAGATTTAGATAGAAACTTATAGTCCCACGCTCTTTATTTACTATGATTTCAGCTGGAATCATACAATTGATAGACGAGTATGAAGGGGATAGCATAACATTTGCTCAGGGGATATTCCCCCTGACTGCTGATTGGCTGACAACGTGGTATATCAGACCGTATACCATGGGTATGGCAAAACATTTATTTTTACTGCTCTAATTATGTTGGTAACCAGTGTCGTGTCTTTGGCTATGCCGGATTAAGTGATAGAATAGCATGTCATATAAAATCCTTTCTCTGTAATTAATATTACATGATTGAGCTAATCATGTAAATGTAATTAACTTGAAAGTCGGGGCACCACGAAAGAGTGTTTATAGAGCTGTTATCTTCCGAATAAACTCTTAAAGACCTAGTAATATTTTACATCAATAGCAGTCAATATTAATCGTCACCTTATTTCAGTCTCATCTGAAAGTTGTAAATTATTGGTTATCTTCACGAACCCTGGCTAACAAGTTGAATCAGCAATACAAAATTGGGTTTAATTATTTGTTTTTAAAATGTCCTTGATGGATGGAGCTGACATAATTTCTGGTTACACAAAGGAAAGGAGGTTGGGTTTGAGTGAAAGAGCAGGAAGACTGAGGAACAAAGGGAGAAGCCATGCTATCGTAAATACAGTATTTATGCATTCTAAATTACCACCCATTTGGAAAAGGAAAATGCAATAAGTATTTACTCTGAGCTGCGCTTCGGTAGGTTGGACGTAGATGCTGGCCGTGTTGGCCAACAGAGATCTTCCTGTCCTCGGAAGAATGTCTCTGGTGGTAAATTGGATACGTTGTAGTATCGTCGTTGTGTGTTAGACTGGGTATGTCGTCCATCCTTTCCTAGCCCACATTTACAGCGGCTGCTGCTAACTCAATGGCTAGGATGTCTCACTTCTTTAGTGAATAAGAGTTCAAAGTTCATACCATTCACAACCAAAGCTCACGATGAGGTTGGCTTAGTTCTGTAGTTGATATGTTAGTCATTTTTAACGTATGGACCGTCATCCTATTGTCCTCGGAACAGAAAGTTATTTGCCCTTTTAACGCAGAGGCTGCAGGCCTCACGTACTCGGAACAGAAGGTTACATTTTCGTCAAGGACTTATATAGTGGTGGGAGAGAAGGGTGTGTTTCATAGTTTATAACCCATGTCTCTTCACAGGGGCGGGCCACTGATTGAGCAGAGCTCTAACCTTATGAAAACCCAAATCTCTTATTTGGAAGCTAAAATTACATTTAATATTTTCACAAATAGTTTCATATTCAAACATTTAAATTGCAGAACAATTCCCTGTGAATCTGATCTGTGAATCGGACTTTCCCAGATATAGATTATGTCGTCCTGTCATCAGTCATAATGTCTCAGATGACAACCGAACTGACATCATATTCATTTAGTACCAATGCATATTTTCTGGACCTATTACAGAAATATGGCTCCTTCCCTCTCACTTGTTTGATGTTCCCAGACTCTCTATGTTTAACAAAGGCTATTCAAGAGTCCTTCAGTAGAGTCAAGAGAGAGAGAGGGGAGAAAGGTATTTATGAGGGGGTCATAAACCTTACCCACAGGCCAATGTCATGACAACAGTATAATAGCAATAAGGCACCTCGGGGGTTTGTGATATATGCCCAATATACCACGGCTAAGGGCTGTAATCCAGGCACACCGTGTTGCGTCTTGTGTAAGAACAGCACTTAGCTGTGGTATATTGGCCATGTACCACACCTCCTCGTGCCTTATTGCTTAATTATACTGTATGTAATGAACCCATTAGACAATACAGAGCTATGCTATGTTTACAGTAGCTTATAGCAATTCCTTGCAGGGTATAGACCCACACTGCCAGTGATTTGTACCACTCCACAGCTTTGTGTATACCTTCCAGTCTTACCTTTGGCTAAATGTAACCATGTCCATACTCCATACGTTATGCACGGATGCTTTTCTCATCCACGGCGCATAAAGTCACTCACCAACTATCTCAGTGCATCTGGCTTTTCCATGTTAAATCAAATCAAATAAGATTTTAATCATCACATGCTTGGTAAACAATAAGTGTAGGCTAACAGTGAAATGCTTACTTATGGGACCTTCCCAACAATGTAGAGAGAAAATGAGAGTAATCAGTAAAACAAATGAATAATAAATACACAATGAGTAACTATAACTTGCCTTTATACACGGTGTACACGTACCGAGTCGATGTACAGGGGTACGAGGTAATTGAGGTAGATATGTACATATAACTAGGAATAAAGTGACTAGACAACAGGATAGATGATAAACAGTAGCAGCAGCGTATGTGATTAGTCAAAAAAGTCAGTGCAAAAAGGGTCAATGCAGATAATTAACCAATTAGCTACCCAGACTATTTAACTAACTATTTAGCAGTCTTATGGCTTGGGGGTAAAAACTGTTGAGAAGCCTTTTTGTTCTAGACTTGGCACTCCGGTACCGCTTGCCATGTGGTAGTAGAGAGAACAGTTAATGACTGGGGTGGCTGGGGTCTTTGACAATTTTTAGGGCCTTCCTCTGACACTGCCTGGTGAAGAGGTCCTGGATGGCAGGCAGCTTTGCCCCAGTGATGTACTGGGCGGTACGCACAACTGATCGCTGTCCTGATATCCAGAAGCTCTTTTCTGCCGTAAGATACGGTTGCAGAAACATTATGTACAAAATAATTTACAAATATCGAAAAAAAAAACACATAATGGCACAATTGGTTAGGAGACCGTAAAACGGCAGCCATCTCCTCCGCCGCTCCTCCTGCCCTGACACCACACTGCCAGGTCTCTGACCTCCTCCCTATAGACTGTCTCATCGTTGTCGGTGAGACAGTGGTTTTGGTGTCATGCCTGGCCATGCAGTCGTGGGTGAATAGGGAGTAGAGGAGGCGACTAAGCACGCACCCCTGATGGGCCCCCGTGTTGAGGGTCAGCGTGGCAGATGTGTTGTTGCCTACCCTCTCCACCTGGGGGCGGCTGTCAGGAAGTCCAGGATCCAGTTGCAGAGGGAGGTGTTCAGTCCCAGGGTCCTTGGCTTAGTGATGAACTAGGAGAGACCTATGGTGTTGAAGAGCATTCTCACATAGGTGTTCCTCTTGTCCAGGTGGGGGAGGGCAGTGTAGAGCGCAATAGAGATGACATAATCTGTGGATCTGATGGGGTGGTATGTGAATTTGAGTCGGACCAGGTGTCTGGGATGTGGTGTTGATGTGAGCCATGACCAGCGTTTCAAGGCATTTCATGGCTGCAGATGTGTGTGCTATGGGGTAACCTGTCATTTAAACAGGTTAACTTGGCATTCTTGGGCACAGGGTCTATGATGGTCTGCTTGAAACATGTAGGTATTACAGACTGGGTGAGGGAGAGGTTGAACATTTCAGTGAAGACACTTGCCAGCTGGTCAGTGCATACTCTGAGTACATGTCCTGGTAATCCGTCTGGCCCTGCAGCCTTGTGAATGTTAACCTGTTTAAAGGTCTTACGGAGAGCATGATCACACAGTCATCTGGAAAAGCTGGTGCTCTCATGGATGGTTCAGAGTTGCTTGCCTCGAACTGAGCATAGAAGGCATTTAGCAAGTCTGGCAGGCTCACGTCATTGGGCAGCTCATGGCTGGGTTTCCCTTTGTAATTCATGATAGTTTGCAAGCCCTGACACATCCGACGAGCTTCAGTGCCGTTGCAGTAGGATTCGATCTTTGTCCTGTATTGACGCTTTGCCTGCTTGATGGCTCATCAGATGTTGTAGCGGGATATGTTTTTAGCCCCTGAATTGATGTCCCGCTCCTTGAAAGCGTTAGCTCTAGCCTTTTGCTCAGTGTGGATGTTGCCTGTAATCCAATGCTTCTGGTTGGGATTTGTACGTACGGTCACTATGGGGACAACATCGTAGATGCACTTATTATGAAGCCAGTGACTGATTTGGTAAACTCCTAAACTGTAACGTTACAGGCTCACCATTGGCTGCCATGATACATCCTCTCCATAATAAAACATGTTGTATTGCAAATGTCTACCTGGTGTACGTTCTCCTTGTTCTAATGTGATGTCGTTTGAGTTGTGCATGTTCTTTACTGGGGTGTAGCAAGCCCAGCTGCATTAGAGATAGCAGAGCTTTGGCTGTTTTTTCATTGGGATTCACATGGGAAACTTTTGTACATCAGCTTGAATAAAGTTTGATATTTTACTCGCTTTTACCTACTCTGGGTGTTCCAGAAGTATGTGTAGAGATGTTGGTTGTTGAAATGGAACAGAAATGGAATAAAGTGTCCCTGAACAAAGGCGGGGTAAAAATCAAAAGTAACAGTCAGTATCTGGCGTGGCCACCAGCTGCATTAAGTACTGCAGTGCATCTCCTCCTCATGGACTGCACCAGATTTGCCAGTTCTTGCTGTGAGATGTTACCCCACTCTTCCCCTGTAACTATCCGCTTCCTGTGAATGACTGGACCGAGGCACAGCGTGTTCATGATATTTATTCAAATCAGAACACTAGAACAAAAAATAACAAAGAGGAAAACAAACAGTTCTGTAAGGAAACTAACAATACAGAAAACATGGAACAAATAACATAGAATGCCAACCCTAGTCACACCCTGGCCTAACCAAAATAGAGAATTAAAGCCTCTCTATGGCCAGGGCGTGACATCCACCAAGACACCTGCAAGTTCCCGGACATTTCTGGGGGGAATGGCCCTAGCCATTCCCAGACGTGCTCAATGGGATTGAGATCCGGGCTCTTCGCTGGCCATGGCAGAACACTGACATTCCTGTCTTGCAGGAAATCATGCACAGAACGAGCAGTATGGCTGCTCATACTGGAGGGTCATGTCAGGATGAGCCTGCAGGAAGAGTACCACATGAGGAAGGAGGATGACTTCCCTGTAACGCACAGCGTTGAGATTGCCAGCAATGGCAATCCTGCCAGTCCTGTCTGGCCCTGCGACGATGGGTTTGTGCCCATAGGCGACATTGTTGCCGGTGATGTCTGGTGAGGACCTGCCTTACAACAGGCCTATAAGCCCTCAGTCCAGCCTCTCTCAGCTTTTTGCGGACAGTCTGAGCACTGATGGAGGGATTGTGCGTTCCTGGTGTAACTCAGGAAGTTGTTGTTGCCATCCTGTACCCGTCCCGCAGGTGTGTTTCTTGGATGTACCGATCCTGTGCAGGTGTTGTTACATGTGGTCTGCCACTACGATGACGATCAGCTGTCTGTCCTGTCTCCCTGTAGCGCTGTCTTAGGCATCTCACAGTAGGGACATCGCAATTTATTGCCCTGGCCACATCTGCAGTCCTCATGCCTCCTTGCAGCATGCCTAAGGCACGTTCACACAGATGAGCAGGGACTCTGAGTCAGTAGAAAGGCCTCTTTAGTGTCCTAAGTTATCATAACTGTGACCTCAGTTGCCTACCATCTGTAAGCTGTTAGTGTCTTAACGACCGTTCCACAGATGCATGTTCATGAATTGTTAATGGTTCATTTTATTTATATTTTTTTACATCTTTATTTAACCAGGTAGGCCAGTTGAGACCAAATAGGCCATAGAGGTGAAATAATTGCAATTTAGCATTAACACTGGAATGATAGATGTGCAGATGATGATGTGCAAATAGAGATACTGGGGTGCAAAAGAGCAAGAGGGTAAGTAATAATATGGGGATGAGGTAGTTGGATGTGCTATTTACAGATTGGCTGTGTACAGGTGCTGAGGTCCTTGATGATCTTCTTGACCTTCCTCTGACACCAATTGCTGTACATATCCTGAAAGACAGGCAGTGTGCTCATTGTGATGCGTTGGGCTGACCGCACCACCCTCTGTATGTATGTAAGTATGTACAGTGCATTCGGAAAGTATTCAGACCCCTTTTTCAAAATGTTGTTACGTTACAGCCTTACTCTAAAATGTATTAAACAATGTTTTCCCCTCATCAATCTACACACCATACCCCATAACAACAAAGCGAAAAACGTTTTTTAGAAATGTTTGCAAATTTCTGAAAATAAAAACCAAAATGCCGTATTTACATAAGTATTCAGACCCATTGCTATGAGACTTGAAATTGAGCTCAGGTGCATCAATTGAGGTATATTAAATTGTTTGGACATGATTTGGAAAGGCACACCCCTGTCTATATAAGGTCGCACAGATGACAGTGCATGTCAGAGCAAAAACCAAGCCATGAGGTCGATGGCATTCTCCATATAGCTCTGAGACAGGATTGAGGGCAGGAGGTTTGCACCCCGGTGATGCGTTGTGCAGACCTCACTACCTTCTGGAGAGCCTTGCGGTTGAGGGCGGTGCAGTTGCCATACCAGGCTGTGATACAGCCCGACAGGATGCTCTAGATTGTGCATCTGTAAAAGTTTGTTAGGGTTTTGGGTGACGTGAAATTTCTTCAGCCTCCAGAGGTTGAAGATGCACTGTTGCGCCTTCTTCACCACACTGTCTGTGTGGGTGGACATTTTCAGTTTGTCTGTGATGTGTACGCTGAGGATCTTAAAACTTTACACCTTCTCCACTGCTGTCCTTTCGATGTGGATAGAGGGGGGCTCCCTCTGCTGTTTCCTGAAGTCCACGATCATTTCCTTTGTGGAGGAAACCTGGCACCATCCCTACGGTGAAGCATGGTGGTGGCAGCATCATGGTGTGGGGTTGTTTTTCAGCTGCAGGGACTGGGAGACTAGTCAGGATTGGGGGAAAGATAAATAGAGCAAAGTACAGAGAGATCCTTGATGAAAACCTGCTCCAGAGCGCTCAGGACCTCAGACTGGGATGAAGGTTAGGCTTCCAACAGGACAACGACCCTAAGCACATAGCCAAGAAAACGCAGGAGTGGCTTAATGACAAGTCTCTGAATATCCTTGAGTTGCTCAGGCTGGACTTGAACCGGATCTAACAGCTCTGCAGAGACCTGAAAATAGCTGTGCAGCGACACTCTCCATCCAATCCACCCAATCCACTCCCCATCCAATCAGATCGAACACCTCTGGAGAGACCTGAAAATATCTGTGCAGCTACGCCCATCCAATCTGACAGAGCTTGAGAGGATCTGCAGAGAATAATAGGAGAAACTCCTCAAATACAGGGGTGCCAAACTTGTAGCGTCATACCCAAGAAGACGAGAGACTGTAATCGCTGCCAAAGGTGCTTCAACAAAGTACTGAGTAAAGGGTATGAGAACTTATGTAAATGTGACATCAGCTTTTTTTTTTTTGCTGAAATTTCCTGTTTTTGCTGTGTCATTATGTGCTATTGTGTGTAGATATATATATATATATTTACCCATTTTAGAATAATGCTGTAATGTAACCAAATGTGGAAAAGAGAACAGGCTCGTGTTAATGACTGGAGCAGAATCGGTGGAATGGTATCAAATACATCAAACATATGGTTTCCTGGTGTTTGATATCATTCCATTTGCTCTGTTCCGGCCATTATTATGAACCGTTCTCCTCGTCAGCCTCCTGTGATGTATGTACTGCATACATCACAGCTGCTCTGTGTGTGTTCACTCTCTCACACTCTCTCTCTTTCTCTATTCCTCCCTCTGTTTCTCTCTCTCTGTGTTAGCAGTGTGTCCAGTCTGTATAGGGCTGTAGGCATTACATTAACATGCTCTAATCCTGTGGGTGGCTTATTGGAAACAAATCCCCCTCAAAGCTTTTAAAGCTCCTGCCTTTTTATTTTTACCCCACTCTCGTCACCCTCCTCGCCCTCCTCCCCCCCAAATGGCCACCGTGGCCCTATGGCTCAATTCTAAATAAACCAATAGTGAGATGTGAAAGGATTGGTATATGGAATATGGTAATAGTTCCACCTGACTTTCTGATAGGCTATATTGAATTTTAAATCACCTATCCAGTCCTTTCAAGGGTGTCTAACAGTTTGAACGATAAAAAAAAATATATACAGTTTTTTACAGGAAAGCTCAGTAGTTAATTTTACCTAGACCTAGTAGGCCCCTTCACTCGTGAGTTGGTTTGCATGATTTCATTGACATGGCATATCTAAGAGAACCTGTTTCTGTGCTGTTCCTCTATAATGTTTTCTATATCCCTGTGAACAATGAAACAATGGAGGGTTTGTGGAGAGTGAGTGAGTCATTGTTGACTGTGGATTGTATGCTTGTTTAAGTCCTAGATTACCATGAAGTATCTGGATGCTGAACATGGGAGAGTTCACCTGAGGCCATAGATATTGATATTGTTCATATCACTTGTCCTTGTATGTGCTGAGTGTATCATATGTGCTGTCAGATGAGGACACATGCAGGGTCTGGCTTTTGTTTTCCTATCTTTTGTTCTGTAAGCTGTCCCTATGTGGGAGGGACATGGGTTTTGTAGTTCAGTGTTCTATGTCATACCTTACATTTCTAGCATTGAGAATGGACTGTTCCTTACTCTAGGTAGATGTCACCCTTACAGACACAGATCTATGATCAGATTACTTCCTCTTCAGAGAGTTACAAATGGCTGCCTTATTTTATGACCTCCTTGCTCATGCCTGTATATTGCAGTAGTACACAAGCTCTCAGTACACAGTCATCTTGCTGACCTGTCGGAATAACAGACAGGGATCATATCAGCATACGCCGAAAAGTAAGACAAACAATTGCGAGAAGAAGGGGGGTTTGTAGTTCAGTGTTCTATGTCATAACTTACATTTGTAGAGAATGGACTGTTCCTTGCTCTAGGTCAGTCCTTCTGAAATCGTGGGGGGCTCGGAGCGATGCCAGGGGGGGCATGTGTGACCCCGGGGAACATGCTTTTTTTTGCCGCAGGGAGTAGGTTTTTTTTGCACCGAACAAGAGCATACAGCACAGAGCAGGAGATATGAAGTGCAGATAACAAACCCTTAAGAGAAACCATGGAAAAATATTTAACAGGAATGAAAAGAAAGGCGGACAGAGACTAAGACGAGGAAATATGACGAAGCGTATGTAGCGGTTGGCTTCACTGTGACTACGGTGGAGGACGAGAGGATATGACGAAGCGTATGTAGCGCTTGGCTTCACTGTGACTAGGGTGGGGGACGAGGAGATATGACGAAGCGTATGTAGCACTTGGCTTCACTGTGACTACGGTGGGAGACGAGGAAATATGAGGAAGCGTATGTAGCACTTGGCTTCACTGTGACTACGGTGGGAGACGAGGAGATATGACGAAGCGTATGTAGCGCTTGGCTTCACTGTGACTACGGTGGGAGACGAGGAGATATGACGAAGCGTATGTAGCACTTGGCTTCACTGTGACTACGGTGGGAGACGAGGAGATATGACGAAGCGTATGTAGCACTTGGCTTCACTGTGACTACGGTGGAGGACGAGGAGATATGAGGAAGCGTATGTAGCACTTGGCTTCACTGTGACTACGGTGGAGGACGAGGAGATATGAGGAAGCGTATGTAGCGCTTGGCTTCGCTGTGACTACGGTGGGAGACAAGGAGATATGACGAAGCGTATGTAGCGCTTGGCTTCACTGTGACTAGGGTGGGGGACGAGGAGATATGAGGAAGCGTATGTAGCACTTGGCTTCACTGTGACTAGGGTGGGGGACGAGGAGATATGACGAAGCGTATGTAGCACTTGGCTTCACTGTGACTACGGTGGGAGACGAGGAAATATGAGGAAGCGTATGTAGCACTTGGCTTCACTGTGACTACGGTGGGAGACAAGGAGATATGACGAAGCGTATGTAGCACTTGGCTTCACTGTGACTACGGTGGAGGACGAGGAGATATGAGGAAGCGTATGTAGCGCTTGGCTTCACTGTGACTACGGTGGGAGACGAGGAGATATGAGGAAGCGTATGTAGCGCTTGGCTTCACTGTGACTACGGTGGGAGACGAGGAGATATGACTAAGCATATGTAGCGCTTGGCTTCACTGTGACTACGGTGGAGGACGAGGAGATATGACGAAGCGTATGTAGCGCTTGGCTTCACTGTGACTACGGTGGGAGACGAGGAGATATGACGAAGCGTATGTAGCGCTTGGCTTCACTGTGACTACGGTGGGAGACAAGGAGATATGACGAAGCGTATGTAGCGCTTGGCTTCACTGTGACTACGGTGGGAGACGAGGAGATATGACGAAGCGTATGTAGCACTTGGCTTCACTGTGACTACGGTGGAGGACGAGGAGATATGACGAAGCGTATGTAGCGCTTGGCTTCACTGTGACTACGGTGGGAGACGAGGAGATATGACGAAGCGTATGTAGCGCTTGGCTTCACTGTGACTACGGTGGAGGACGAGGAGATATAACGAAGCGTATGTAGCGCTTGGCTTCGCTGTGACTACGGTGGGAGACAAGGAGATATGACGAAGCGTATGTAGCGCTTGGCTTCACTGTGACTACGGTGGAGGACGAGGAGATATGAGGAAGCGTATGTAGCGCTTGGCTTCACTGTGACTACGGTGGGAGACGAGGATTTATGACGAAGCGTATGTAGCGCTTGGCTTCACTGTGACTACGGTGGAGGACGAGGAGATATGACGAAGCGTATGTAGCGCTTGGCTTCACTGTGACTACGGTGGAGGACGAGGAGATATGAGGAAGCGTATGTAGCGCTTGGCTTCACTGTGACTACGGTGGAGGACGAGGAGATATGAGGAAGCGTATGTAGCGCTTGTCTTCACTGTGACTACGGTGGGGGACGAGGAGATATGACGAAGCGTATGTAGCGCTTGGCTTCACTGTGACTACGGTGGGAGACGAGGAGATATGACGAAGCGTATGTAGCGCTTGGCTTCACTGTGACTACGGTGGGAGACGAGGAGATATGACGAAGCGTATGTAGCGCTTGGCTTCACTGTGACTACGGTGGAGGACGAGGAGATATGACGAAGCGTATGTAGCGCTTGGCTTCACTGTGACTACGGTGGAGGACGAGGAGATATGACGAAGCGTATGTAGCGCTTGGCTTCACTGTGACTACGGTGGAGGACGAGGAGATATGACAAAGCGTATGTAGCGCTTGGCTTCACTGTGACTACGGTGGAGGACGAGGAGATATGACGAAGCGTATGTAGCGCTTGGCTTCACTGTGACTACGGTGGGAGACGAGGAAATATGAGGAAGCGTATGTAGCGCTTGGCTTCACTGTGACTACGGTGGAGGATGAGGAGATATGACAAAGCGTATGTAGCGCTTGGCTTCACTGTGACTACGGTGGGGGACGAGGAGATATGACGAAGCGTATGTAGCGCTTGGCTTCACTGTGACTACGGTGGGGGACGAGGAAATATGGCAAAGCGCTTGGCTTCACTGTGACTACGGTGGGGGACGAGGAGATATGACGAATGTAGCGCTTGGCTTCACTGTGACTACGGTGGGAGACGAGGAGATATGAGGAAGCGTATGTAGCGCTTGGCTTCACTGTGACTACGGTGGGCCCGTTCCATGATCTCGCCATCACGGTTGACAACTCCATTGTGTCCTCCTCCCAGAGCGCTAAGAACCTTGGCGTGATCCTGGACAACACCCTGACGTTCTCAACTAACATCAAGGCGGTGTCCCGTTCCTGTAGGTTCATGCTCTACAACATCCGCAGAGTACGACCCTGCCTCACACAGGAAGGGCGCAGGTCCTAATCCAGGCACTTGTCATCTCCCGTCTTGATTACTGCAACTCGCTGTTGGCTGGGCTCCCTGCCTGTGCCATTAAACCCCTACAACTCATCCAGAACGCCGCAGCCCGTCTGGTGTTCAACCTTCCCAAGTTCTCTCACGTCACCCCGCTCCTCCGCTCTCTCCACTGGCTTCCAGTGAAGCTCGCATCCGCTAAAGACCATGGTGCTCGCCTACGGAGCTGTGAGGGGAACGGCACCTCAGTACCTCCAGGCTCTGATCAGGCCCTACACCCAAACAAGGGCACTGCGTTCATCCACCTCTGGCCTGCTCGCCTCCCTACCACTGAGGAAGTACAGTTCCCGCTCAGCCCAGTCAAAACTGTTCGCTGCTCTGAACCCCCAATGGTGGAACAAACTCCCTCACGACGCCAGGACAGCGGAGTCAATCACCACCTTCCGGAGACACCTGAAACCCCACCTCTTCAAGGAATACCTAGGATAGGGTAAGTAAGGGTAAGTAATCCTTCTCACCCCCCTTCTCACCCCCCCAACAAGATTTAGATGCAAGTGGCTGTTCCACTGGGTGTCATAGGTGTTTGCACCAATTTGTAAGTCGCTCTGGATAAGAGCGTCTGCTAAATGACTTAAATGTAAATGTAAATGAGACGAGGAGATATGAGGAAGTGTATGTAGCGCTTGGCTTCACTGTGACTACGGTGGAGGACGAGGAGATATGAGGAAGCGTATGTAGCGCTTGGCTTCACTGTGACTACGGTGGGAGACGAGGAGATATGACGAAGCGTATGTAGCACTTGGCATCACTGTGACTACGGTGGGAGACGAGGAGATATGACGAAGCGTATGTAGCGCTTGGCTTCACTGTGACTACGGTGGGAGACAGGGAGATATGAGGAAGCGTATGTAGCACTTGGCTTCACTGTGACTACGGTGGGAGACGGGGAGATATGAGGAAGCGTATGTAGCGCTTGGCTTCACTGTGACTACGGTGGGGGACGAGGAGATATGAGGAAGCGTATGTAGCGCTTGGCTTCACTGTGACTACGGTGGGAGACGAGGAGATATGAGGAAGCGTATGTAGCGCTTGGCTTCACTGTGACTACGGTGGGAGACGAGGAGATATGAGGAAGCGTATGTAGCGCTTGGCTTCACTGTGACTACGGTGGAGGACGAGGAGATATGACGAAGCGTATGTAGCGCTTGGCTTCACTGTGACTACGGTGGGAGACGAGGAGATATGAGGAAGCGTATGTAGCGCTTGGCTTCACTGTGACTACGGTGGAGGACGAGGAGATATGAGGAAGCGTATGTAGCGCTTGGCTTCACTGTGACTACGGTGGGACACGAGGAAGTATGACGAAGCGTATGTAGCGCTTGGCTTCACTGTGACTACGGTGGGAGACGAGGAGATATGATGAAGCGTATGTAGCGCTTGGCTTCACTGTGACTACGGTGGGACACGAGGAAGTATGACGAAGCGTATGTAGCGCTTGGCTTCACTGTGACTACGGTGGGAGACGAGGAGATATGAGGAAGCGTATGTAGCGCTTGGCTTCACTGTGACTACGGTGGAGGACGAGGAGATATGACGAAGCGTATGTAGCGCTTGGCTTCACTGTGACTACCGTGGGGGACGAGGAACGACCGGTATGTTTCCTGTGTCTAAAAATGTTGGCAGCGGACAGCATGAAGCCAAATAAATTAAGGCGTAACTTAAAGACATTACACCCCAATCAAGCTGATAAACCGCTTGAGTTTTTTCAGCGAAAACGTGCCGAATACTGCCAACAATCGTCCCGCTTTGTGAATGCTACTTCAGTCAACCAGCGAGCACTGTTAGCATCATATAAGGTGGCGTACCAAATTGCTCAGTGCAAAAACCCCACTCCATAGCAGAGGATACTGATACTGCCTGCAGCATTAGACCTGGTCTCTGTCATGCTGGATGATGCAAGTGCTGCAAAAATAAAAGTACTTTCCTGAAAACAGTTCCCAATGTGACTGGGTGAGAGATCCTTTCAATGCACCAGCTCCAACTGGTTTCAGCTCTGCAGAGGAGGACCAGTTCCCAATATGACTGGGTGAGAGATCCTTTCAATGCACAAGCTCCAACTAGTTTCAGCTCTGCAGAGGAGGACCAGTTCCCAATATGACTGGGTGAGAGATCCTTTCAATGCACCAGCTCCAACTGGTTTCAGCTCTGCAGAGGAGGACCAGTTCCCAATATGACTGGGTGAGAGATCCTTTCAATGCACCAGCTCCAACTGGTTTCAGCTCTGCAGAGGAGGACCAGTTCCCAATGTGACTGGGTGAGAGATCCTTTCAATGCACCAGCTCCAACTGGTTTCAGCTCTGCAGAGGACGACCAGTTCCCAATATGACTGGGTGAGTGATCCTTTCAATGCACCAGCTCCAACTGGTTTCAGCTCTGCAGAGGAGGACCAGTTCATTGATATGACGTCTGACTCCACATTGAGACTGAGGTTCACATCACAGACACTGAGTGAATTCTGGAGTGTAGAGAGGCAGTATCCACTCTTAGGGCAGAGGGCCATGGGCATTCTTCTTCCTTTTGCAACATCTTAACTTTGTGAGACTGGCTTCTCTGCTGTTGCTACACTGAAGACCAAGTACAGGTCCCAGCTAAACATTGAGCAAGAGCTGAGAGTTGCAGTATCATGCTTCAAACCCCGCTTCGAAAAGCTGTGCTCTGCAAAACGTGCTCATTGTAGCCATTAATCCGGACTTCCTCATTTTGATTTTAAAAAATCAGCACAAATTGTTTTATTCATTTTTGTTTTATAGGTCAAAGTGTTTCATATATTGTGCTCCTTTTTTATTTATTTTAATTTTATTTCACCTTTATTTAACCAGGTAGGCTAGTTGAGAACAAGTTCTCATTTGCAACTGCGACCTGGCCAAGATAAAGCATAGCTCCTGAGTTAATGTTGCTGATTAATTTGAATGTATTATTATTTATTGATTATATTTAATTTTATTTTTTCAGTATCAAATGGTCAAAAAAAAATCCAGTTTAAATAAGGCTTGATTTTTATTTATTTTTTCAGGCAAATTGATGCACTTTAAGTCTTTTCTGTTACAGACTAAAAAACTATGTTAATAAAGTTATTATTTTTTGTAGCTTGATCTATATTTCTTTCTTATTTTTTTATTTTCTTTAATGTTAATAAGCATACAATGTTATGCAGAGGTGTACTTATAACAATTTTATAGACAAATGATACTATTTACAGTCGCGGCAGAGAGTTGGGGGGCGCAAAATGTTTACTTCTTCCTAGGGGGGGCGTAACAGAAAATAATTGAGAAGCGCTTCTCTAGGTAGACATCACCCTTATAGACACAGACCTAGGATCAGATTACCCTTCCCAAATCCTAACCATAACAATTGCTGTTGGATTCTTAACTGACTAGTATTTAGCGTGCGACCTTCATCATACTCCCAGTTACTTCTCCTACACACATGAAGCAATGGCTCCTTCTCATAGAGCTCGGACTATAAAAGACAACGAGTTTCACAATGCATACATTTATTTTCTGCTTATTTGCATCAGTTCTCAAGAAAGAAAATTAAATTCAATTTTTCTTTCTCATTATTCAAAATGTCTGGCTTTAGCTCTGTTCGCACGGGACTAGTATTACTAGAGAAGGTTGGTCATGTATTTATTACCCCAGAATGTCTGTTATCCCAGAGGACGATTCGGAAATTGCCCCCTGTAATTCTATCTTTTGTTTTCTATAAATTGACAGTTATGACGGATGTCCAGGTGATAACAGGCCACACGGACAACTCCAGCTTGGTTCCCAACTTTCTAAACCAAACTATCTTTGGTATAGTGTCACCATAATATTTTAACTGAGGAAGTGTGATCATAATCATTAGGATATTTTAGTGATCCTAAGTACAAGTGCTCACTTGCACTTGATGTGCATTTTTAGGCTATGGGTGGGAAAGTGAACTTGTCATTTGTTAACGTTTACCTGAATTGCATGCTGCTTTGAGATCTATTAACAGTAAGGGTCACATTAAATAGGCACACATTTTTTTATGATGCATTGGCCAGTGTTCAATGAATTTGCACAATACCTATAAAGAAAAGTATTCACTGTGAAAGTTGATACATGTCGGCCCTTCATATATATGCCATGTGCAGCACTTTGTTCTATTTATCGACTCAGTTATTGCTCAAACCGCAAGTAACACCTGTCAAACTCAGACATTTCTCTCAAAACACAGGGTTGTGGATTCACACAGGGCGAGTATTATCAGAGGACTTTGGAGTTTCTGACTGGAATTGTTACTCTCCGGCCATGTAAAAACATGATTCAAACAGGAATATAATTACAGATGTGGTGTTTGTGCTCGTGCACATAATTACATCACCGGACCTCCACCAGTAAAACCAGTCCTGTGTTGGAATTACACTCAGTCAAGACAACTAGAATGATACAATTGGCTTAAAATGAACTTGTGGTTACCATCCCTCTACTTTGGGTTTCATTTGTGACTAACAACACATTTAATGTAGTGTAATCAGATCAATGTGACAGATAGTTGTGAGGCTTTTGGTCTTGGACAGAGCTCTTTTTCATGCCGCTGTGAAATTGTAGGCTAAGGTGAGTGCAAGCTCAAAGCAGCTTCTTTTATTGACAGGAGAGTTGATTGTGTATGAACGCTCGTGTAGTTGTCCGTTATGTGTTTCATCTGTGGAAAACAGCATGTGAAAATATCTGATCCATGTTCAATCAATAGTTAGTTATTTTGATACACACTTAATAACGCTATGGCAGTGATTCCTAAATAGTGGTACATTTTGTTGGAAACATAGATCCTATTTACACTTTAGATTACCTTAATACTTTAATAGTAATGTTAAAATGATACAAAATGTGACAGTGTGATACAAATAAAATATGCTAGACATGAAATGGTTTACACTTCCTGTTCAGCGAGTTAAAAATGGCTGCCTTATTTTGTGAACTTCTTGCTCATGCCTACTGTATGTTGCAGTAGTACACAAACTCTCAGTACATGGTCACCTTGCTGACCTATCGGGATAACAAACAGGGAGGTAACCGTGTTGCCATAATTCGGGTCAAGCCTCAGCCAGACGTCAACAACAAGTTGACAGCTGCAGGACAAATTGGCCACCTTTGAATGGTGCTAGTTTCTTTATCGACATTGCTTGTTAGAGGTTCCTGAAACCCAGCTCCACTATCGCAGCTCACACATGTACTTTTTTAGCCTCATCAAACAGTGAGGTAATTAAATATACATAAAACCGCCCGGTTTTATTTCACATTGATATCTTAGCCTTGTGAGTTCACCTTCCCTTGCAAGCCGACATGCCTCTTTGTCCTAGTTTATGAGTGAAGCTGAAATAGGAGCTCTGTATTAGTGTCAGGAATGAACATCGATCACTTTTTTATAAAGACATAATCCTGTAGATGAGGTGTATTTAACAAACAATGCAGGCTTTTCGAAGAAAACTTCCTAGTTTGGAATTACATTTTCCTCACAGATTGACACTGTTCTTGTTATTGTTTCAACACCTGGTTTTGCCCCATGCATATTTCAAAATGTTCTCCAGAGATTTCAACATGCACATGATGACGGTAAGCATTCTTTAAGGACAGTGTTGTGAGCTACACTGTCGCGTAGCTTGCAGTGACAGCAGGGCTTATACTTCCTGTGATTTTCACTGACTCGTTTCTCCTTTCTTGCTCTTCCTCTCTCTCTCTCTCTCTCTCTCTCTCTCTCTCTCTCTCTCTCTCTCTCTCTCTCTCTCTCTCTGTCACCTACCTCTCTCTGGCTCTTCCTCCCTCTCTCTTTCCTCTCTCTCTCTCTCACTCTCTCTCTCTCTCTCTCTCTCTCTCTCTCTCTCTCTCTCTCTCTCTCTCTCCTCTCTCTCTTCTCTCTCTCTCTCTCTCTGTCACCTACCTACCTCTCTGGCTCTTCCTCCCTTTCCTCTCTCTCTCTCTCTCTCTCTCTCTCTCTCTCTCTCTCTCTCTCTCTCTCTCTCTCTCTGTCACCTACCTATCTCTGGCTCTTCCTCCCTTTCCTCTCTCTCTCTCTCTCTCTCTCTCTCTCTCTCTCTCTCTCTCTCTCTCTGTCACCTACCTCTCTCTGGCTCTTCCTCCCTTTCCTCTCTCTCTCTCTCTCTCTCTCTCTCTCTCTCTCTCTCTCTCTCTCTCTCTCTCTCTCTCTCTCTCTCTCTCACTCTTCCTCTCTCTCTCTCTCTCTCTCTCTCTCTCTCTCTCTCTCTCTCTCTCTGTCACCTACCTCTCTCTGGCTCTCTCTGGCTTTCCTCCCTTTCCTCTCTCTCTCTCTCTCTCTCTCTCTCTCTCTCTCTCTCTCTCTCTCTCTCTCTCTCTCTCTCTCTCTCTCTCTCTCTCTACCTCTCTCTCTTATCCTCTCTCTCTCTCTCTCTCTCTCTCTCTCTCTCTCTCTCTCTCTCTGTCACCTACCTCTCTCTGGCTCTTCCTCCCTTTCCTCTCTCTCTTTACCCCTTTCTCTCCCATTCCAGTGGATGCTCATTGTTTTACCTCAAATCTGCAAGTCATCTGCTCTCAAGTCTTCCTCCTGCGTCTGTTTGATGTATCTCTCTGCTCGGAATCCATTTGGCAAGATTGATAGATTAATACAGTGAATCTCAGACAAAAATAAGCTGCTCATTTTGAAAGGGATTCATGAATCGCTCCAAGCAGATACAGTCAGTTCTACGTTCAGCTCCGGTCAGTTTTACTGTTGACGGTTCACAGGGCCAATCAGATAGGATTGTGGGTAAACACTGAACTGTGAGCTATTCCTTTATTGCATTAAATGTGTTCTGTTTCGATTTTTACAGTTCAGCCTTTTAGACCCAAAGTGCAGTATGAAAAACAGACTTTCAAGCATGACCCTGGTGTTTTCATAGGTCTTCTTGGGTCGTAGACAAATTACATCCCATTGGATTGAGTTGGAGGGCCTAAGAAACCCTGTTGACCTGAACCAGGGTCAGATTTAGGTAGCATTAGGTTCAGTCACGACAGAACCAGGCTGATCTGGAGGTTCAGGTGTAGTGTGCGATGCGGTGTTCTTTAATTTGGGAGACAGTGGCCCATGATCCTCTGCTCTGATCAGATTGTTGTTTTTACCTCCCAGAATTAGTTTTATTTCACAATGAAACATATGACGAATATAAATGATGTAATCATGTGTATGTCAATTGTACCGAACCTACATAGCCTTCCTCCTGGGCTTGGCTCCTCCAGTATAATAGTATAACATCTCAACATCAACTGTTCAGAGGAGACTGCATGAATCAGGCCTCCATGGTCCAATTGCTGCAAAGAAACCTCTACTAAAGGACACCAATAAGAAGAAGAGACTTGTTTGAGACTTTTGTGTCCAAACTTTTGACTGGTACTGTATATATACAGTATATTAGAATGATGGTGGAGGAACGAGGACAGGAGATGTTGAGAACAGGCACTGCCTGTCAGGGGGACAAACCAACTGGCACTGGGACAAACCACTGGGGCAGGGGAGGAGGGGTGGATGATTTAGGCTGTCAGGACATGAGGGCATCTAAGGACAGAGAATATATCTCTAGAGTAGGGAAAAGGGTGCGGTGGTGTGAAAATCAATTATGTGTATATTTTTTCATTGAGATATCGGTTGTTACTTCTGAGATTGATCAGAACCCTAACCTGCAGAAATGGGAAATGAACTACAAAAATCTCTGGAGCATGCATTCATCACATTAACTACTTATGAAAAACAAACAGAATACATTTGAATGAAGAAGTACAGTTTTTTTATGGATGTGAAGACATAATAAGTAATGATGAACATAGAAAAAACATTATGATCTGAACACAGTGGGTTGATGTGAAAAACCATATGGTTAGATATGGCTCCATAGATGGATGGATGTGATGTATCCGCCCCTCCTGATGTGAAGGGGACTGCTTAGTGTGCGAATGTTAACTGTTTGCAGCTCCCTCACGACTCCCATCAGCCATCACACCTCCTGTCAATCACCCAGTGGCCACACCGCTCCACCCACCAGAGCCTCCACCTATAGAGAAACCCTTATAAAGTACTGTATCCTCTGGCACTGTCACTGCTTCCTCAAGAGTAAACGCATTAGAACTCAGAGCTCATTGCCTGAACCTAAAGTTCCCTCCTGCAGAATCTTCGGTATAGGCTTATTTATGTCAAGCTAAAAACATGAAACGTGTCTTTAACATGCTATTTGACCTTTTCTTCAACCTTTAACATTTTATTCGCTCTGGAATAAACAGCTGTAACCTTTGCACTGGTGCAAACCAGGGTTGGGGTCTATTCTGAATTTCTGAATCTAATTCAAATTCAAACAATGGATTTGAATTGAATTTGAATTGAAGGAAGTAGAATTTAACTCAAACCAATTCAACTAAGACATGAGACATGAAAGTCTCATTCATTTGACAAATCATTTATCAAAAGGATACGACACTTATTAATGTAAAATACACATACCATTTCAGATATTACAGTATTCTTCTTTGTCATGAGATAGATTGTTCCCTTCCATACTGCAGTGTTTGATCTAATGCATTCTGGGAAATGTATTCTGATACTTATAAACATTAAGGGAATTATGAATTATCATAGACAACCCACAACATGATCTTATAATATTTCCAGACCACTAATTATGTTTAATTGTTTTAAGAACATTTGTTTTAAAAATGACATTTTTCAAGATTATAGTGGTAGCCGTACAGATATAAATGCAGAAGCCATTTGAATTTCAATGAATGTGATTGAATTATATTAGACTTCCTTTCATTCAAATTCAATTCAAATTCTGCTTTCCGTGGGGTGTGGCCAATTTAAATAAAATTCAAGAATTTAATTGGAATTAAAGAGCAATTCACAACTCAATTCAGAAACGACCCCAACCCTGGTGCAAACGCTTTTCAAAGCCTATGTTGTTATTCTGTATTAAGGGTTTGTTCTCAACGGAGTCGTGATGAACACCTGAGTGGTCGAAACATTGTCAATAAATCCCACGGGAGCATAGAATGCAGTATGCAGAGTCTTTTAACTTTCACAAGCTTACAGGGAAACTCCCCTTAACTTACCCCAGAGTCCAGGTGAAAACATGTACAACCCGAGCACTGATTCTTGCGATCTGTCAACATTTAAGAGCTTTTTTGTATTTACTCCCCCAGGTCTAGCGCATTGTCCTCTTCCTCTCTTTTGTTTTCTCCCCTAGTCTCCAAACCTCTCGCACCCTCACACTGCATTTTCACTTTCCAGACAGCTAACTTAATTTGTGAGTTAATTAACGAGGTTGACCTCAATTAAAAACAATAATTGCACCGTTACGTTTGTAAACCCAGACTGGGACACATTGCAGACACATAGGAAACCAATTGCAGCAATTGGAGAACCAAAGTTTATTTTTACTGCAGATACGAAACATCAGAGAAAGATGACTGAATGATATTTAAATTTACTAGACTATTTTCTGTTGTGACATATCATGGTAACTAGAGTTAGGAGAAACAAAGTGCTGATGAAGAGAGCCATGTTGATAGAGGTGAGGAACACTTACTCTCCTGAGAATGGAGAAAATAACTTGGATTGGAAATCATCAGTTATCTGAGACCTTGAGATTGGGGCAATTCAGAAAGGAATGATTGCCGGCCAGCACTTGCAATCGCCTACAGTTTTTCCTGTAGATGTCCGTTCTTGTTGTATCCAGGCTGCTGAGGAAGTACAGTGGAGTGTTGCTGGTACCCCCTCTGATGGGTTGGTAGCTCACAACTGGTTAGCCAAGAGTGGAGTGGAGGAGGCAGGTTGGACGAGGTCAGATCATGTACTCAGACTAAGTCTCATCTCATATTCATCAACCTACTTCAGGTTCTCTCTCTCTGTTTCTCTCTGTTTCTCTCTGTTTCTCTCTGTTTCTCTCGGTTTCTCTCTCTGTTTCTATCTTTCTCTCTCTCTATCTGTTTCTCTCTCTGTTTCTATCTTTCTCTCTCTCTGTTATCTCTCTCTCTATCTGTTTCTCTCTCTGTCTATCTTTCTCTCTCTCTATCTGTTTCTCTCTCTGTTTCTATCTTTCTCTCTCTCTATCTGTTTCTCTCTCTGTTTCTATCTTTCTCTCTCTCTATCTGTTTCTCTCTCTGTTTCTATCTTTCTCTCTCTCTATCTGTTTCTCTCTCTGTTTCTATCTTTCTCTCTCTCTATCTGTTTCTCTCTCTGTCTATCTTTCTCTCTATCTGTTTTTCTCTCTGTTTCTATCTTTCTCTCTCTATCTGTTTCTCTCTGTCTCTCTTTCTCTCTGTTTCTCCCTGTCTCTCTTTCTCTCTCTCTATCTGTTTCTCTCTCTGTTTCTATCTTTCTCTCTCTATCTGTTTCTCTCTCTGTTTCTATCTTTCTCTCTCTCTATCTGTTTCTCTCTCTGTCTATCTTTCTCTCTCTCTATCTGTTTCTCTCTCTGTTTCTATCTTTCTCTCTCTCTATCTGTTTCTCTCTCTGTTTCTATCTTTCTCTCTCTCTATCTGTTTCTCTCTCTGTTTCTATCTTTCTCTCTCTCTATCTGTTTCTCTCTCTGTTTCTATCTTTCTCTCTCTCTATCTGTTTCTCTCTCTGTTTCTATCTTTCTCTCTCTCTCTATCTGTTTCTCTCTCTGTTTCTATCTTTCTCTCTCTCTATCTGTTTCTCTCTCTGTTTCTATCTTTCTCTCTCTCTATCTGTTTCTCTCTCTGTCTCTCTTTCTCTCTCTGTTTCTCTCTCTGTTTCTCTCTCTGTCTCTCCATCTGTTTCTCTCTCTGTTTCTCTCTGTTTATCAGAGTTGGATGATGGATTCTCACACAGAACATGATGCTCTATGTCTTTAATCTCATATGTTCAATGTGAACAAAATCACTTGCATAAGATCAGTGTCCCATAGTGCCTGTAATGGTCCCTGTGAGATGAACAGAGACTAACATTCATGATGCCTGTAATGGTCCCTGTGAGATGAACAGAGACCAACATCCATGATGCCTGTAATGGTCCCTGTGAGATGAACAGAGACCAACATCCATGATGCCTGTAATATATATAATAATATATGTCATCTAGCAGACGCTTTTATCCAAAGCAACTTACAGTCATGTGTGCATACATTCTACGTATGGGTGGTCCCGGGAATCGAACCCACTACCCTGGCGTTACAAGCGCCATGCTCTACCAACTGAGCTACAGAAGGACCCTGTGAGATGAACGGAGACCAACATCCATGATGCCTGTAATGGTCCCTGTGAGATGAACAGAGACCAACATCCATGATGCCTGTAATGGTCCCTGTGAGATGAACAGAGACCAACATCCTTGATGCCTGTAATGTTCCCTGTGAGATGAACGGAGACCAACATCCATGATGCCTGTAATGGTCCCTGTGAGATGAACGGAGACCAACATCCATGATGCCTGTAATGGTCCCTGTGAGATGAACGGAGACCAACATCCATGATGCCTGTAATGGTCCCTGTGAGATGAACGGAGACCAACATCCATGATGCCTGTAATGGTCCCTGTGAGATGAACGGAGACCAACATCCATGATGCCTGTAATGGTCCCTGTGAGATGAACGGAGACCAACATCCATGATGCCTGTAATGGTCCCTGTGAGATGAACGGAGACAAACATCCATGATGCCTGTAATGTTCCCTGTGAGATGAACGGAGACCAACATCCATGATGCCTGTAATGGTCCCTGTGAGATGAACAGAGACCAACATCCATGATGCCTGTAATGGTCCCTGTGAGATGAACGGAGACCAACATCCATGATGCCTGTAATGGTCCCTGTGAGATGAACCAACATCCATGATGCCTGTAATGGTCGGAGACCAACATCCATGATGCCTGTAATGGTCCCTGTGAGATGAACAGAGACCAACATCCATGATGCCTGTAATGGTCCCTGTGAGATGAACGGAGACCAACATCCATGATGCCTGTAATGGTCCCTGTGAGATGAACAGAGACCAACATCCATGATGCCTGTAATGGTCCCTGTGAGATGAACGGAGACCAACATCCATGATGCCTGTAATGGTCCCTGTGAGATGAACGGAGACCAACATCCATGATGCCTGTAATGGTCCCTGTGAGATGAACGGAGACCAACATCCATGATGCCTGTAATGGTCCCTGTGAGATGAACAGAGACCAACATCCATGATGCCTGTAATGGTCCCTGTGAGATGAACGGAGACCAACATCCATGATGCCTGTAATGGTCCCTGTGAGATGAACAGAGACCAACATCCATGATGCCTGTAATGGTCCCTGTGAGATGAACGGAGACCAACATCCATGATGCCTGTAATGGTCCCTGTGAGATGAACGGAGACCAACATCCATGATGCCTGTAATGGTCCCTGTGAGATGAACGGAGACCAACATCCATGATGCCTGTAATGGTCCCTGTGAGATGAACAGAGACCAACATCCATGATGCCTGTAATGGTCCCTGTGAGATGAACGGAGACCAACATCCATGATGCCTGTAATGGTCCCTGTGAGATGAACAGAGACCAACATCCATGATGCCTGTAATGGTCCCTGTGAGATGAACGGAGACCAACATCCATGATGCCTGTAATGGTCCCTGTGAGATGAACAGAGACCAACATCCATGATGCCTGTAATGGTCCCTGTGAGATGAACGGAGACCAACATCCATGGTCGTTGTGCTCATGACTCGCCTAGAAATTCACTTGATTATATCCATGCTATATGCGTTGTGAAACGTTGACAGATGGCTGAGCTATTGTCTGGATGATGAGATGTATGGGAGTTGCTGAACATTTACATAATGATACTTCTGTGTCAAATTATAAATAATATTTAAAATGTATTACATTTCTATAGCGTTTTTTATATAAGCGCTTCAAACTATTTAGTTTTACTTGTGCTTTCAAAAGCAGCTCAAACATAGAACATGTAAGAAGGAACTACAAAGCCATTGAATTATACTGTGCATTATAGGGAAATAATGCACTCTCTAGAATACCCTTCTAGCCAATTAGAATTGAATATTCAACAAATGCCATGGTATAAGTGAGGTATAAATGTCAACGTTCTTTACGAGGAGATTTCATTGCATATCAAACACTATGCTAGAAGCTACCAAAGCTAAACAGTTTGTTGCTAGCAAACCTGCCAATATACCGTGCATTAGGAAAGTATTCAGACCCCTTGACTTTTTCCGCATTTTGTTACGTTACAGCCTTATTCTAAAATGGATTACATGATTTTCACCCCTCATTAGTCAACACACAATACCCCATAATGACAAATCAAAAACAGGTTTTGAGAAATGTTTGCAAATTTATTAAAAATAATAAACATAAATATCACATGAATGTAAGTATTCAGACCCTTTACTCAGTACTTTGTTGAAGCACCTTTGGCAGTGATTACAGCCTGGAGTCTTGTTGGGTATGACGCTGCAAGCTTGGCACACCTGTATTTGGGGAGTTTCTCCCATTCTTCTTTGCAGATCCTTTCAAGCTGTCAGGTTGGATGGGGAGCGTCACTGCACAGCTCTTTTCAGGTCTCTCCAGAGATGTTCGATCGGGTTCAAGTCCGGGCTCTTGCTGGGCCACTCAAGGACATTCAGAGACTTGTCCCAAAGCCACTCCTGCGTTGTCTTGGCTGTGTGCTTAGGGTCATTGTCCTGTTGGAAGGTGAACCGTCGCCCCAGTCTGAGGTCGTGAGCACTCTATACTTTGCTCTGTTCATCTTTCCCTTAATCCTGACTAGTCTCTTAGTCCCTGTCACTGAAGAACTTCACCACAGCATGATGCTGCCACCACCATGCTTCACCGTAGGGATGGTGCCAGGTTTCCTCCAGACGTGACGCTTGGGATTCAGACCAAAGAGTTTAGTCTTGGTTTTAACAGACCAGGGAATGTTGTTTTGGAAGGTATGAGAGTCGTTTAGGTGCCTTTTGGCAAACTCCAAATGAACTGTCATGTGCCTTTTATGGCCACTCTACCATAAAGGCCTGATTGGTGGTGTGCTGCAGAGATGGTTGTCCTTCTGAAAGGTTCTCCCATCTCCACAGAGGAATTCGAGTTCTTGGTCACCTCCCTGACCAAGGCCCTTCTCCCCCGATTGCTCAGTTTGGCCAGGCGGACAGCTCTAGGTAGAGTGTTGGTGGTTCTAAACTTCTTCCATTTCAGAACAATGGAGGCCACTGTATTCTTGGGGACCATCAATGTTGCAGAAATGTTTTAGTACCCTTCCTCAGATCTGTGCCTCGACACAATCCTGTCTCGGAGCTCTACGGACAATTCCTTCGACCTCATTGCTTGTTTTTTGCTCTGACATGCACTGCCACAGGCTAACCCCCATTAGCATTTACGTAGAGAAACTTACATTACAGTAGTTAGCCTTAAGATTGATAAGGACACAGTACTAGGGTTAGCCCTTGCTAATGCTAACAGTATATCATCTAACAGTTAACCACTGTAATGATCACCTTTACTCCAGTAGATTTAGTAGTACATAGGGCTCAATAACTGCCTTTAGCCTTTTGTGTATTTTAAAATGGGGCAGAGAAGCTTGAAGTAAGAGGATTCAGTTAGCACTGAGATGCTAGCTCGTGTGTCCGTATGTCACATGCTACTTTCACTGCCGTTGTGCCGAGGGAATTCGAGTAGGTAGCTAAAACAGGTAGAGGTCTGAGGCTTCAGTTAGCAATGAGTCGCTAACCTCATTGCATCCGCAGGCCACATGCTAAGTTTGATTCAGCCCAGATGAATGGATGAGTTGGATTAAGGCCATGATCCACGCTAGTCGCGAGTTTTAGCATCGTTGACGCGCCACAACAGGATGTCATCACCGACACGCAAAGCCTCATCAAAACGTGCCTGCCCAGATTCCCTCCTCCTGACACACTCACACCCTGCCAACAGCCAAATAACTAGCACACATCAGGGTCAACAAGTCACAGTCTCTCTCTCTCTCTCTCTCTCTCTCTCTCTCTCTCTCTCTCTCTCTCTCTCTCTCTCTCTCTCACGCTCTCTCTGTTTGTCTCTCTCTCTCGCTCTATAACACAACTATATTTGTAGTTCATGGTGCGCTGTTATTAAAAAGATGACACATTTTGATTGTAGTCTTTTTCAAGGCTTCCATTTCTCTTTCTGATAAACTGTCACTTTTCCACATAGCTCACGACCCATTCTGTGGCAGTCCCTCATCTTATCTAATCAAGCTAAATGTGTAGCTGTGGTGGCCCTTCCGATGCCATTATATGCCCTCTGTGCTCCAGAAGCTGTGATGTCATGAGCCCAATAGAAGCGAATGACTTGTGTCTCCTGTCTGGTTTAGGATTCTGAGCTTGCTTCTGTTGCTCCCAATCTGGGATGGAGGGATGTTGATGGAGGGAAGGATGGAAAAATGGATGGAGTGAATGAGGAAGTTGTTTTGCATTGGACAGCTGCACTGAGGCCTGGAAGCATGACGGGGGCCTGTGTATACACTGTAGGATCACAGACAGACATGGATAGTCTCTCTCTGTCATTCACAAAAACACACACACTCTAATTACAGAACCAGTGCTAATAAAGATTCTATCAGACACACACATTCATAGGCATACACATAAATATGCAAGCACCTACAGTACACACACACAACATCAATATATAAACTCAGCAACAACAAAAAAACGTCCTCTCACTGTCAACTGTGTTTATTTTCAGCAAACTTAACATGTGCAAATATTTGTATGAACACAACAAGATTCAACAACTGAGACATCAACTGAACAAGTTCCAAAGACATTTGACAAACAGAAATTGAATAATGTGTCCCTGACCAAAGGGGGAGTCAAAATCAAAAGTAACAGTCAGTATCTGGTGTGGCCACCAGCTGCATTAAGTACTGCAGTGAATCTCCTCCTCATGGACCACCAGATTTGCCAGTTCTTGCTGTGAGATGTTACCCGACACTTCCACCAAGGCACCTGCAAGTTCCCAGACATTTCTGGGGGGAATGGCCCTAGCCCTCACCCTCCGATTTATCAGGTCCCAGAAGTGCTCAATGGGATTGAGATCCGGGCTCTTCGCTGGCCATGGCAGAACACTGACATTCCTGCAAGCCACATTTTCACAAAAACCAGCAAAAACATTCAATAAATCATTTACCTTTGAAGAACTTCGGATGTTTTCAATGAGGAGACTCTCAGTTAGATAGCAAATGTTCAGTTTTTCCTGAAAGATTTTTTGTGCAGGAGAAATCGGTCCGTTTGGTGCGTCACGTTTGGCTACCAAAAAAAAACGAAAATTCAGTTATTGAAAACGCCAAACTTTTTTCCAAATTAACTCCATAATATCGACTGAAACATGGAAAACGTTGTTTAGAACCAATCCTCAAGGTGTTTTTCACATATCTCTTCAATGATGTATCGTTCCTGGAAGTATGAGTCTCCTTCTGTAACGCAAGGTACAATGGTTGCCACTGGGAAATACGCACCGATTTAGAAAAGGACACTGGACGGCCCCCTGGCAAATTTTACATTTACATTTAAGTCATTTAGCAGACGCTCTTATCCAGAGCGACTTACAAATTGGTGCATTCACCTTATGACATCCAGTGGAACAGCCACTTTACAATAGTGCATCTAAATCTTTTAAGGGGGGGGGTGAGAAGGATTACTTTATCCTATCCTAGGTATTCCTTAAAGAGGTGGGGTTTCAGGTGTCTCCGGAAGGTGGTGATTGACTCCGCTGTCCTGGCGTCGTGAGGGAGTTTGTTCCACCATTGGGGAGCCAGAGCAGCGAACAGTTTTGACTGGGCTGAGCGGGAACTGTACTTCCTCAGTGGTAGGGAGGCGAGCAGGCCAGAGGTGGATGAACGCAGTGCCCTTGTTTGGGTGTAGGGCCTGATCAGAGCCTGGAGGTACTGAGGTGCCGTTCCCCTCACAGCTCCGTAGGCAAGCACCATGGTCTTGTAGCGGATGCGAGCTTCAACTGGAAGCCAGTGGAGAGAGCGGAGGAGCGGGGTGACGTGAGAGAACTTGGGAAGGTTGAACACCAGACGGGCTGCGGCGTTCTGGATGAGTTGTAGGGGTTTAATGGCACAGGCAGGGAGCCCAGCCAACAGAGAGTTGCAGTAATCCAGACGGGAGATGACAAGTGCCTGGATTAGGACCTGCGCCGCTTCCTGTGTGAGGCAGGGTCGTACTCTGCGGATGTTGTAGAGCATGAACCTACAGGAACGGGCCACCGCCTTGATGTTAGTTGAGAACGACAGGGTGTTGTCCAGGATCACGCCAAGGTTCTTAGCGCTCTGGGAGGAGGACACAATGGAGTTGTCAACCGTGATGGCGAGATCATGGAACGGGCAGTCCTTCCCGGGAGGAAGAGCAGCTCCGTCTTGCCGAGGTTCAGCTTGAGGTGGTGATCCGTCATCCACACTGATATGTCTGCCAGACATGCAGAGATGCGATGGTCATCAGAAGGGGGAAAGGAGAAGATTAATTGTGTGTCGCCACCTGGTCATGACAGAGCCAGGGGTGTAAAGGAGAATAGATTAATGGTGTGTGTGAGGAGACAGTCTGCATAGCAATGATAGGAGAGACCATGTGGAGAGGAGGATTGATGGTTCACACAGAGCCAAGTGACTTGGTGTATAGCGGAGAATAGGAGAAGGGCCTAATGAACAGAGCCCTGGGGACACCAGTGGTTTTGAGAGAAAAGAAAGAAGGGATACTGTGGTGACATCGGAGGGATCGGGGTTTTTTCAGGTTGTTGAAGACGGAAGGGACGGCCGTCACATGAGTTGATGAGCGAGGTGAGGTTTCATCTGGAGAGAGAGGGGGGAGAAAGAGGTCAGAGCACAGGGTAGGGCAGTGTGAGCAGAACCAGCGGTGTCGTTTGACTTAGCAAACGAGGATCGGATGTCGTCGACCTTCTTTTCAAAATGGTTGACGAAGTCATCTGCAGAGAGGGAGGAGGGGGAGGGGGAGGAGGATTCAGGAGGGAGGAGAAGGTGGCAAAGAGCTTCCTAGGGTTAGAGGCAGATGCTTGGAATTTAGAGTGGTAGAAAGTGGCTTTAGCAGCAGAGACAGAGGAGGAAAATGTAGAGAGGAGGGAGCGAAAGGATGCCAGGTCCGCAGGGAGGCGAGTTTTCCTCCATTTCCGCTCGGCTGCCCGGAGCCCTGTTCTGTGAGCTCGCAATGAGTCGTCGAGCCACGGAGCGGGAGGGGAGGACCGAGCCGGCCTGGAAGATAGGGGACATAGAGAGTCAAAGGATGCAGAAAGGGAAGGAGAGGAGGGTTGAGGAGGCAGAATCAGGAGATAGGTTGGAGAAGGTTTGAGCAGAGGGAAGAGATGATAGGATGGAAGAGGAGAGAGTAGCGGGGGAGAGAGAGCGAAGGTTGGGACGGCGCGATACCATCCGAGTAGGGGCAGTGTGGGAAGTGTTGGATGAGAGCGAGAGGGAAAAGGATACAAGGTAGTGATCGGAGACTTGGAGGGGAGTTGCAATGAGGTTAGTGGAAGAACAGCATCTAGTAAAGATGAGGTCGAGCGTATTGCCTGCCTTGTGAGTAGGGGGGGAAGGTGAGAGGGTGAGGTCAAAAGAGGAGAGGAGTGGAAAGAAGGAGGCAGAGAGGAATGAGTCAAAGGTAGACGGGGGGATGTTAAAGTCGCCCAGAACTGTGAGAGGTGAGCCGTCCTCAGGAAAGGAGCTTATCAAGGCATCAAGCTCATTGATGAACTCTCCGAGGGGACCTGGAGGGCGATAAATGATAAGGATGTTAAGACAAGTGAAGGCAAATGTAGTCTCTTATGGCCAATCTTCCAATGATATGCCTACAAATAACCCACAATGCTGCAGACATCTTGGATGAACGGCAGAGCGCATAAGCTCGTTCACAGCATATTCACAGCCATATAAGGAGATGTTAGTAAACACAGCGTCAAAAATCCTGTTCATTTCCTGTTTGAAGTTTCATCTTGGTTTCGCCTGTAGCATTACTTCTGGGGCACTCACAGATAATATCTTTGCAGTTTTGGAAACGTCAGAGTTTTGTTTTTCCAAGGCTGTCAATTCCATGCATAGTCGAGCATCTTTTCATGACAAAATATTGCGCTTAAAACGGGCATGTCTTTTTATCCAATAATGACATAGCGCCCCCATAGGTTGAAGAGGTTAAAACCCTTTACAATGAAGATCTATGAAGTTATTTGGATTTTTACGAATTATCTTTCAAAGACAGGGTCCTGAAAAAGTGATGTTTTTTTTGTTGTTGTTGCTGAGTATAGAACTGTATGAACTCAAGAAAATTCCCACGTAAAAAATTCCCACGTAAAAAAAATACTGCATTTGACTATAGAATACGACAGTACTTACTGTAGAATTTTGTAGAAACTGTAGTATACTGTAGAATACTTTTTTTCACCTTTATTTAACCAGGTAGGCTAGTTGAGAACAAGTTCTCATTTGCAACTGCGACCTGGCCAAGATAAAGCATAGCAGTGTGAACAGACAACACAGAGTTACACATGGAGTAAACAATTAACAAGTCAATAACACAGTAGAAAAAAAAAAGAAAAAAAGGGGAGTCTATATACATTGTGTGCAAAAGGCATGAGGAGGGAGGCGAATAACTACAATTTAGCAGATTAACACTGGAGTGATAAATGATCAGATGGTCATGTGCAGGTAGAGATACTGGTGTGCAAAAGAGCAGAAAAGTAAATAAATAAAAACAGTATGGGGATGAGGTAGGTAAATTGGGTGGGCTAATTTACCGATGGACTATATACAGCTGCAGCGATCGGTTAGCTGCTCAGTTAGCAGATGTTTAAAGTTGGTGAGGGAGATAAAAGTCTCCAACTTCAGCGATTTTTGAAATTCCTTCCAGTCACAGGCAGCAGAGAACTGGAAGGAAAGGCGGCCAAATGAGGTGATGGCTTTAGGGATGATCACTATAGTATCCATCGATCATGTGTAGTTTTGTAGTATACTGTAGAATACTATACTAAACACGACAGGATTATTCACAAAAAAACTCTTTAGTAAATATTACAGGAATGTCTGTAAAAACACTACAGTCTGCAAAAACACTATATTTTTTTCAAACTATAGTAAATAATACAGAGAATACTATAATATTCCTACCATAGTTTACACGATGGTATTTTTTCATGTGGGTACACATCTGTGTCTGTTCAACTCACCACCACTGAAACCTGTTGGCATTATTCAGTCCCTGGGACAAAAATATGTTGTAATAAAAAAGCATTCACACACACATTCATGAGTAGGCTAAACACACACACAGACAGACACACAGCCTACTGACATTCACTCCAGCAGAGACTAGACCAAAGCACCTCAAGGCAATCCAACTCCAGCAGTTCATGTATGTGTCAGGTATTCACTCCACCATTGGGGAAACACAATAAGCGGGGAGAGGAGGTGGAAATATATATAAATAGACAAACTACAATGGGGGTTTCATAACCTTGTGTGTCACTGAGAAAAGGTCGACACTCAGCTCTGACTCACATTTGACATGCCATGTTTGTTTTGGTATTAGCAATAACTGCCACTTGACCCTGGGCACCTTGTGTGTCCGTGTGTACTGCAAATATAATTATGTTAATGATGGCTTTGGATGTGTAGATCAGAAGTCAATTTAGACAGTAGGTTAAACAGCTTGAGAGGACTAATCCTCTATAATTATCACTGGCGACTGGGCAGCAGGCCTGGGTTCAATTACTATTTGAAATCCTTTCAAATACTTGAGCTGGCTTGATTGAGTTTGCCTTGTGCAAGGGAACCAATAGGATTATTTAAAAAAACTGCCAATCCTGCCCATCTGGCACTCCAGGCAGGCTAAAGCAAACACTAAACATATTTCAAAGATTTGTAATATTATTTGAACCCAGGCCTGCTGGGAGGATTACAGAGAGGAGGGGACTTCTCTTTAGGGAACATTTTCTACTCGTCAAGATGGCATTTTTCAGGCTGTTTATAGTCATTGTCAATATGCAGATACTCTGTCAAATGTACATTGTAAATCTTATCTCTCTCGCTCTCCCCCTGGACAACTTTACAGAACTATTCTGCTGACATTAAATGGCTATTTATTATGTATTATTTGACTTGTCTGTATTATTTGACTTGTCTGTGCTATTTGACTTGTCTGTGCTATTTGACATGTCTGTATTATTTGACTTGTCTGTGCTATTTGACTTGTCTGTGCTATTTGACTTGTCTGTATTATTTGACTTGTCTGTGCTATTTGACTTGTCTCTGCTATTTGACTTGTCTGTGCTATTTGACTTGTCTGTGCTATTTGACTTGTCTGTGCTATTTGACATGTCTGTATTATTTGACTTGTCTGTGCTATTTGACTTGTCTGTGCTATTTGACTTGTCTGTATTATTTGACTTGTCTGTGCTATTTGACTTGTCTCTGCTATTTGACTTGTCTGTATTATTTGACTTGTCTGTGCTATTTGACTTGTCTGTATTATTTGACTTGTCTGTGCTATTTGACATGTCTGTATTATTTGACTTGTCTGTGCTATTTGACTTGTCTGTGCTATTTGACTTGTCTGTGCTATTTGACATGTCTGTATTATTTGACTTGTCTGTGCTATTTGACTTGTCTGTGCTATTTGACTTGTCTGTATTATTTGACTTGTCTCTGCTATTTGACTTGTCTGTATTATTTGACTTGTCTGTGCTATTTGACTTGTCTGTGCTATTTGACTTGTCTGTGCTATTTGACTTGTCTGTATTATTTGACGTGTCTGTATTATTTGACTTGTCTCTGCTATTTGACTTGTCTCTGCTATTTGACTTGTCTGTGCTATTTGACTTGTCTGTGCTATTTGACTTGTCTCTGCTATTTGACTTGTCTCTGCTATTTGACTTGTCTCTGCTATTTGACTTGTCTCTGCTATTTGACTTGTCTGTGCTATTTTACTTGTCTCTGCTATTTGACTTGTCTCTGCTATTTGACTTGTCTGTGCTATTTGACTTGTCTGTGCTATTTGACTTGTCTGTATTATTTGACTTGTCTGTATTATTTGACTTGTCTGTGCTATTTGACTTGTCTGTGCTATTTGACTTGTCTGTATTATTTGACTTGTCTGTGCTATTTGACTTGTCTGTATTATTTGACGTGTCTGTATTATTTGACTTGTCTGTGCTATTTGACTTGTCTGTGCTATTTGACTTGTCTGTATTATTTGACTTGTCTGTGCTATTTGACTTGTCTTTGCTATTTGACTTGTCTGTGCTATTTGACTTGTCTGTGCTATGTGACTTGTCTGTGCTATTTGACATGTCTGTATTATTTGACTTGTCTGTGCTATTTGACTTGTCTGTGCTATTTGACTTGTCTGTATTATTTGACTTGTCTGTGCTATTTGACTTGTCTGTGCTATTTGACTTGTCTGTATTATTTGACTTGTCTGTGCTATTTGACTTGTCTCTGCTATTTGACTTGTCTGTGCTATTTGACTTGTCTGTGCTATGTGACTTGTCTGTGCTATTTGACATGTCTGTATTATTTGACTTGTCTGTGCTATTTGACTTGTCTGTGCTATTTGACTTGTCTGTATTATTTGACTTGTCTGTGCTATTTGACTTGTCTGTGCTATTTGACTTGTCTGTGCTATTTGACTTGTCTGTGCTATTTGACATGTCTGTATTATTTGACTTGTCTGTGCTATTTGACTTGTCTGTGCTATTTGACATGTCTGTATTATTTGACTTGTCTGTGCTATTTGACTTGTCTGTGCTATTTGACTTGTCTGTATTATTTGACTTGTCTCTGCTATTTGACTTGTCTGTGCTATTTGACTTGTCTGTATTATTTGACTTGTCTGTGCTATTTGACTTGTCTGTGCTATTTGACTTGTCTGTATTATTTGACTTGTCTGTGCTATTTGACTTGTCTCTGCTATTTGACTTGTCTGTGCTATTTGACTTGTCTGTGCTATGTGACTTGTCTGTGCTATTTGACATGTCTGTATTATTTGACTTGTCTGTGCTATTTGACTTGTCTGTGCTATTTGACTTGTCTGTATTATTTGACTTGTCTGTGCTATTTGACTTGTCTGTATTATTTGACTTGTCTGTGCTATTTGACTTGTCTGTATTATTTGACTTGTCTGTGCTATTTGACTTGTCTGTGCTATTTGACTTGTCTGTGCTATTTGACTTGTCTGTGCTATTTGACATGTCTGTATTATTTGACTTGTCTGTGCTATTTGACTTGTCTGTGCTATTTGACATGTCTGTATTATTTGACTTGTCTGTGCTATTTGACTTGTCTGTGCTATTTGACTTGTCTGTATTATTTGACTTGTCTGTGCTATTTGACTTGTCTGTGCTATTTGACTTGTCTCTGCTATTTGACTTGTCTGTGCTATTTGACTTGTCTGTGCTATTTGACTTGTCTGTGCTATTTGACATGTCTGTATTATTTGACTTGTCTGTGCTATTTGACTTGTCTGTGCTATTTGACTTGTCTGTATTATTTGACTTGTCTGTGCTATTTGACTTGTCTCTGCTATTTGACTTGTCTCTGCTATTTGACTTGTCTGTGCTATTTGACTTGTCTGTATTATTTGACTTGTCTGTGCTATTTGACTTGTCTGTGCTATTTGACTTGTCTGTATTATTTGACTTGTCTGTGCTATTTGACTTGTCTGTGCTATTTGACTTGTCTGTATTATTTGACTTGTCTGTGCTATTTGACTTGTCTGTGCTATTTGACTTGTCTGTGCTATTTGACTTGTCTGTGCTATTTGACTTGTCTGTGCTATTTGACTTGTCTGTATTATTTGACTTGTCTGTGCTATTTGACTTGTCTGTGCTATTTGACTTGTCTGTATTATTTGACTTGTCTGTGCTATTTGACTTGTCTGTGCTATTTGACTTGTCTGTGCTATTTGACTTGTCTGTGCTATTTGACTTGTCTGTATTATTTGACTTGTCTGTGCTATTTGACTTGTCTGTGCTATTTGACTTGTCTGTATTATTTGACTTGTCTGTGCTATTTGACTTGTCTGTGCTATTTGACTTGTCTGTATTATTTGACTTGTCTGTGCTATTTGACTTGTCTGTGCTATTTGACTTGTCTGTGCTATTTGACTTGTCTGTGCTATTTGACTTGTCTGTGCTATTTGACTTGTCTGTGCTATTTGACTTGTCTGTGCTATTTGACATGTCTGTATTATTTGACTTGTCTGTGCTATTTGACTTGTCTGTGCTATTTGACTTGTCTGTATTATTTGACTTGTCTGTGCTATTTGACTTGTCTGTGCTATTTGACTTGTCTGTATTATTTGACTTGTCTGTGCTATTTGACTTGTCTCTGCTATTTGACTTGTCTGTGCTATTTGACTTGTCTGTGCTATTTGACTTGTCTGTGCTATTTGACATGTCTGTATTATTTGACTTGTCTGTGCTATTTGACTTGTCTGTGCTATTTGACTTGTCTGTATTATTTGACTTGTCTGTGCTATTTGACTTGTCTGTGCTATTTGACTTGTCTGTGCTATTTGACTTGTCTGTGCTATTTGACATGTCTGTATTATTTGACTTGTCTGTGCTATTTGACTTGTCTGTGCTATTTGACATGTCTGTATTATTTGACTTGTCTGTGCTATTTGACTTGTCTGTGCTATTTGACTTGTCTGTATTATTTGACTTGTCTCTGCTATTTGACTTGTCTGTGCTATTTGACTTGTCTGTATTATTTGACTTGTCTGTGCTATTTGACTTGTCTGTGCTATTTGACTTGTCTGTATTATTTGACTTGTCTGTGCTATTTGACTTGTCTCTGCTATTTGACTTGTCTGTGCTATTTGACTTGTCTGTGCTATTTGACATGTCTGTATTATTTGACTTGTCTGTGCTATTTGACTTGTCTGTGCTATTTGACTTGTCTGTATTATTTGACTTGTCTGTGCTATTTGACTTGTCTGTATTATTTGACTTGTCTGTGCTATTTGACTTGTCTGTATTATTTGACTTGTCTGTGCTATTTGACTTGTCTGTGCTATTTGACTTGTCTGTGCTATTTGACTTGTCTGTGCTATTTGACATGTCTGTATTATTTGACTTGTCTGTGCTATTTGACTTGTCTGTGCTATTTGACTGTCTGTATTATTTGACTTGTCTGTGCTATTTGACTTGTCTGTGCTATTTGACTTGTCTGTATTATTTGACTTGTCTGTGCTATTTGACTTGTCTGTGCTATTTGACTTGTCTGTGCTATTTGACTTGTCTGTGCTATTTGACTTGTCTGTGCTATTTGACTTGTCTGTGCTATTTGACTTGTCTGTGCTATTTGACTTGTCTGTGCTATTTGACTTGTCTGTGCTATTTGACTTGTCTGTATTTGACTTGTCTGTGCTATTTGACTTGTCTGTGCTATTTGACTTGTCTCTGCTATTTGACTTGTCTGTGCTATTTGACTTGTCTGTATTATTTGACTTGTCTGTGCTATTTGACTTGTCTGTGCTATTTGACTTGTCTGTATTATTTGACTTGTCTGTGCTATTTGACTTGTCTGTGCTATTTGACTTGTCTGTATTATTTGACTTGTCTGTGCTATTTGACTTGTCTCTGCTATTTGACTTGTCTGTGCTATTTGACTTGTCTGTGCTATTTGACTTGTCTGTGCTATTTGACATGTCTGTATTATTTGACTTGTCTGTGCTATTTGACTTGTCTGTGCTATTTGACTTGTCTGTATTATTTGACTTGTCTGTGCTATTTGACTTGTCTCTGCTATTTGACTTGTCTCTGCTATTTGACTTGTCTGTGCTATTTGACTTGTCTGTATTATTTGACTTGTCTCTGCTATTTGACTTGTCTGTGCTATTTGATTTGTCTGTATTATTTGACTTGTCTGTGCTATTTGACTTGTCTGTGCTATTTGACTTGTCTGTATTATTTGACTTGTCTGTGCTATTTGACTTGTCTGTATTATTTGACTTGTCTGTGCTATTTGACTTGTCTGTGCTATTTGACTTGTCTGTGCTATTTGACTTGTCTGTGCTATTTGACTTGTCTGTATTATTTGACTTGTCTGTGCTATTTGACTTGTCTGTATTATTTGACTTGTCTGTATTATTTGACTTGTCTCTGCTATTTGACTTGTCTCTGCTATTTGACTTGTCTGTGCTATTTGACTTGTCTGTGCTATTTGACTTGTCTCTGCTATTTGACTTGTCTCTGCTATTTGACTTGTCTCTGCTATTTGACTTGTCTCTGCTATTTGACTTGTCTGTGCTATTTGACTTGTCTCTGCTATTTGACTGTCTCTGCTATTTGACTTGTCTGTGCTATTTGACTTGTCTGTGCTATTTGACTTGTCTGTATTATTTGACTTGTCTGTATTATTTGACTTGTCTGTGCTATTTGACTTGTCTGTGCTATTTGACTTGTCTGTATTATTTGACTTGTCTGTGCTATTTGACTTGTCTGTATTATTTGACGTGTCTGTATTATTTGACTTGTCTGTGCTATTTGACTTGTCTGTGCTATTTGACTTGTCTGTATTATTTGACTTGTCTGTGCTATTTGACATGTCTGTATTATTTGACTTGTCTGTGCTATTTGACTTGTCTGTGCTATTTGACTTGTCTGTATTATTTGACTTGTCTGTGCTATTTGACTTGTCTGTATTATTTGACTTGTCTGTGCTATTTGACTTGTCTGTATTATTTGACTTGTCTGTGCTATTTGACTTGTCTGTGCTATTTGACTTGTCTGTGCTATTTGACTTGTCTGTGCTATTTGACATGTCTGTATTATTTGACTTGTCTGTGCTATTTGACTTGTCTGTGCTATTTGACTTGTCTGTATTATTTGACTTGTCTGTGCTATTTGACTTGTCTCTGCTATTTGACTTGTCTGTGCTATTTGACTTGTCTGTGCTATTTGACTTGTCTGTGCTATTTGACATGTCTGTATTATTTGACTTGTCTGTGCTATTTGACTTGTCTGTGCTATTTGACTTGTCTGTATTATTTGACTTGTCTGTGCTATTTGACTTGTCTCTGCTATTTGACTTGTCTCTGCTATTTGACTTGTCTGTGCTATTTGACTTGTCTGTATTATTTGACTTGTCTGTGCTATTTGACTTGTCTGTGCTATTTGACTTGTCTGTGCTATTTGACTTGTCTGTATTATTTGACTTGTCTGTGCTATTTGACTTGTCTGTGCTATTTGACTTGTCTGTGCTATTTGGCTTGTCTGTGCTATTTGACTGTCTGTATTATTTGACTTGTCTGTGCTATTTGACTTGTCTGTGCTATTTGACTTGTCTGTATTATTTGACTTGTCTGTGCTATTTGACTTGTCTGTGCTATTTGACTTGTCTCTGCTATTTGACTTGTCTGTGCTATTTGACTTGTCTGTGCTATTTGACTTGTCTGTGCTATTTGACATGTCTGTATTATTTGACTTGTCTGTGCTATTTGACTTGTCTGTGCTATTTGACTTGTCTGTATTATTTGACTTGTCTCTGCTATTTGACTTGTCTGTGCTATTTGACTTGTCTGTATTATTTGACTTGTCTCTGCTATTTGACTTGTCTGTGCTATTTGACTTGTCTGTATTATTTGACTTGTCTGTGCTATTTGACTTGTCTGTGCTATTTGACTTGTCTGTATTATTTGACTTGTCTGTGCTATTTGACTTGTCTGTATTATTTGACTTGTCTGTGCTATTTGACTTGTCTGTGCTATTTGACTTATCTGTGCTATTTGACTTGTCTGTGCTATTTGACTTGTCTGTATTATTTGACTTGTCTGTGCTATTTGACTTGTCTGTATTATTTGACTCTGTATTATTTGACTTGTCTCTGCTATTTGACTTGTCTCTGCTATTTGACTTGTCTCTGCTATTTGACTTGTCTGTGCTATTTGACTTGTCTGTGCTATTTGACTTGTCTCTGCTATTTGACTTGTCTCTGCTATTTGACTTGTCTCTGCTATTTGACTTGTCTCTGCTATTTGACTTGTCTGTGTCTATTTTGACTTGTCTCTGCTATTTGACTTGTCTCTGCTATTTGACTTGTCTGTGCTATTTGACTTGTCTGTGCTATTTGACTTGTCTGTATTATTTGACTTGTCTGTATTATTTGACTTGTCTGTGCTATTTGACTTGTCTGTGCTATTTGACTTGTCTGTATTATTTGACTTGTCTGTGCTATTTGACTTGTCTGTATTATTTGACTGTCTGTATTATTTGACTTGTCTGTGCTATTTGACTTGTCTGTGCTATTTGACTTGTCTGTATTATTTGACTTGTCTGTGCTATTTGACTTGTCTCTGCTATTTGACTTGTCTGTGCTATTTGACTTGTCTGTGCTATGTGACTTGTCTGTGCTATTTGACATGTCTGTATTATTTGACTTGTCTGTGCTATTTGACTTGTCTGTGCTATTTGACTTGTCTGTATTATTTGACTTGTCTGTGCTATTTGACTTGTCTGTATTATTTGACTTGTCTGTGCTATTTGACTTGTCTGTATTATTTGACTTGTCTGTGCTATTTGACTTGTCTGTGCTATTTGACTTGTCTGTGCTATTTGACTTGTCTGTGCTATTTGACATGTCTGTATTATTTGACTTGTCTGTGCTATTTGACTTGTATGTGCTATTTGACATGTCTGTATTATTTGACTTGTCTGTGCTATTTGACTTGTCTGTGCTATTTGACTTGTCTGTATTATTTGACTTGTCTGTGCTATTTGACTTGTCTCTGCTATTTGACTTGTCTGTGCTATTTGACTTGTCTGTATTATTTGACTTGTCTGTGCTATTTGACTTGTCTGTATTATTTGACTTGTCTGTATTATTTGACTTGTCTCTGCTATTTGACTTGTCTGTGCTATTTGACTTGTCTGTATTATTTGACTTGTCTCTGCTATTTGACTTGTCTGTGCTATTTGACTTGTCTGTATTATTTGACTTGTCTGTGCTATTTGACTTGTCTCTGCTATTTGACTTGTCTGTGCTATTTGACTTGTCTGTGCTATTTGACTTGTCTGTGCTATTTGACATGTCTGTATTATTTGACTTGTCTGTGCTATTTGACTTGTCTGTGCTATTTGACTTGTCTGTATTATTTGACTTGTCTGTGCTATTTGACTTGTCTGTGCTATTTGACTTGTCTGTATTATTTGACTTGTCTGTGCTATTTGACTTGTCTGTGCTATTTGACTTGTCTGTATTATTTGACTTGTCTGTGCTATTTGACTTGTCTCTGCTATTTGACTTGTCTGTGCTATTTGACTTGTCTGTGCTATTTGACTTGTCTGTGCTATTTGACTGTCTGTATTATTTGACTTGTCTGTGCTATTTGACTTGTCTGTGCTATTTGACTTGTCTGTGTTATTTGACTTGTCTGTGCTATTTGACTTGTCTGTATTATTTGACTTGTCTGTGCTATTTGACTTGTCTGTATTATTTGACTTGTCTGTGCTATTTGACTTGTCTGTGCTATTTGACTTGTCTGTGCTATTTGACTTGTCTGTATTATTTGACTTGTCTGTGCTATTTGACTTGTCTGTGCTATTTGACATGTCTGTATTATTTGACTTGTCTGTGCTATTTGACTTGTCTGTGCTATTTGACTTGTCTGTATTATTTGACTTGTCTCTGCTATTTGACTTGTCTGTGCTATTTGACTTGTCTCTGCTATTTGACTTGTCTGTGCTATTTGACTTGTCTGTGCTATTTGACTTGTCTGTGCTATTTGACTTGTCTGTATTATTTGACTTGTCTGTGCTATTTGACTTGTCTGTGCTATTTGACTTGTCTGTATTATTTGACTTGTCTGTGCTATTTGACTTGTCTCTGCTATTTGACTTGTCTGTGCTATTTGACTTGTCTGTGCTATTTGACATGTCTGTATTATTTGACTTGTCTGTGCTATTTGACTTGTCTGTGCTATTTGACTTGTCTGTATTATTTGACTTGTCTCTGCTATTTGACTTGTCTGTGCTATTTGACTTGTCTGTATTATTTGACTTGTCTGTGCTATTTGACTTGTCTCTGCTATTTGACTTGTCTGTGCTATTTGACTTGTCTGTGCTATTTGACTTGTCTGTGCTATTTGACATGTCTGTATTATTTGACTTGTCTGTGCTATTTGACTTGTCTGTGCTATTTGACTTGTCTGTATTATTTGACTTGTCTGTGCTATTTGACTTGTCTCTGCTATTTGACTTGTCTCTGCTATTTGACTTGTCTGTGCTATTTGACTTGTCTGTATTATTTGACTTGTCTCTGCTATTTGACTTGTCTGTGCTATTTGATTTGTCTGTATTATTTGACTTGTCTGTGCTATTTGACTTGTCTGTGCTATTTGACTTGTCTGTATTATTTGACTAGTCTGTGCTATTTGACTTGTCTGTATTATTTGACTTGTCTGTGCTATTTGACTTGTCTGTGCTATTTGACTTGTCTGTGCTATTTGACTTGTCTGTATTATTTGACTTGTCTGTGCTATTTGACTTGTCTGTGCTATTTGACTTGTCTGTATTATTTGACGTGTCTGTATTATTTGACTTGTCTCTGCTATTTGACTTGTCTCTGCTATTTGACTTGTCTCTGCTATTTGACTTGTCTGTGCTATTTGACTTGTCTGTGCTATTTGACTTGTCTCTGCTATTTGACTTGTCTCTGCTATTTGACTTGTCTCTGCTATTTGACTTGTCTCTGCTATTTGACTTGTCTGTGCTATTTTACTTGTCTCTGCTATTTGATTTGTCTCTGCTATTTGACTTGTCTGTGCTATTTGACTTGTCTGTGCTATTTGACTTGTCTGTATTATTTGACTTGTCTGTATTATTTGACTTGTCTGTGCTATTTGACTTGTCTGTGCTATTTGACTTGTCTGTATTATTTGACTTGTCTGTGCTATTTGACTTGTCTGTATTATTTGACGTGTCTGTATTATTTGACTTGTCTGTGCTATTTGACTTGTCTGTGCTATTTGACTTGTCTGTATTATTTGACTTGTCTGTGCTATTTGACTTGTCTCTGCTATTTGACTTGTCTGTGCTATTTGACTTGTCTGTGCTATGTGACTTGTCTGTGCTATTTGACATGTCTGTATTATTTGACTTGTCTGTGCTATTTGACTTGTCTGTGCTATTTGACTTGTCTGTATTATTTGACTTGTCTGTGCTATTTGACTTGTCTGTATTATTTGACTTGTCTGTGCTATTTGACTTGTCTGTATTATTTGACTTGTCTGTGCTATTTGACTTGTCTGTGCTATTTGACTTGTCTGTGCTATTTGACTTGTCTGTGCTATTTGACATGTCTGTATTATTTGACTTGTCTGTGCTATTTGACTTGTCTGTGCTATTTGACTTGTCTGTATTATTTGACTTGTCTGTGCTATTTGACTTGTCTCTGCTATTTGACTTGTCTGTGCTATTTGACTTGTCTGTGCTATTTGACTTGTCTGTGCTATTTGACATGTCTGTATTATTTGACTTGTCTGTGCTATTTGACTTGTCTGTGCTATTTGACTTGTCTGTATTATTTGACTTGTCTGTGCTATTTGACTTGTCTCTGCTATTTGACTTGTCTCTGCTATTTGACTTGTCTGTGCTATTTGACTTGTCTGTATTATTTGACTTGTCTGTGCTATTTGACTTGTCTGTGCTATTTGACTTGTCTGTATTATTTGACTTGTCTGTATTATTTGACTTGTCTGTGCTATTTGACTTGTCTGTGCTATTTGACTTGTCTGTGACTTGTCTGTGCTATTTGACTTGTCTGTGCTATTTGACTTGTCTGTGCTATTTGGCTTGTCTGTGCTATTTGACATGTCTGTATTATTTGACTTGTCTGTGCTATTTGACTTGTCTGTGCTATTTGACTTGTCTGTATTATTTGACTTGTCTGTGCTATTTGACTTGTCTGTGCTATTTGACTTGTCTCTGCTATTTGACTTGTCTGTGCTATTTGACTTGTCTGTGCTATTTGACTTGTCTGTGCTATTTGACATGTCTGTATTATTTGACTTGTCTGTGCTATTTGACTTGTCTGTGCTATTTGACTTGTCTGTATTATTTGACTTGTCTCTGCTATTTGACTTGTCTGTGCTATTTGACTTGTCTGTATTATTTGACTTGTCTCTGCTATTTGACTTGTCTGTGCTATTTGATTTGTCTGTATTATTTGACTTGTCTGTGCTATTTGACTTGTCTGTGCTATTTGACTTGTCTGTATTATTTGACTTGTCTGTGCTATTTGACTTGTCTGTATTATTTGACTTGTCTGTGCTATTTGACTTGTCTGTGCTATTTGACTTATCTGTGCTATTTGACTTGTCTGTGCTATTTGACTTGTCTGTATTATTTGACTTGTCTGTGCTATTTGACTTGTCTGTATTATTTGACGTGTCTGTATTATTTGACTTGTCTCTGCTATTTGACTTGTCTCTGCTATTTGACTTGTCTCTGCTATTTGACTTGTCTGTGCTATTTGACTTGTCTGTGCTATTTGACTTGTCTCTGCTATTTGACTTGTCTCTGCTATTTGACTTGTCTCTGCTATTTGACTTGTCTCTGCTATTTGACTTGTCTGTGCTATTTTACTTGTCTCTGCTATTTGACTTGTCTCTGCTATTTGACTTGTCTGTGCTATTTGACTTGTCTGTGCTATTTGACTTGTCTGTATTATTTGACTTGTCTGTATTATTTGACTTGTCTGTGCTATTTGACTTGTCTGTGCTATTTGACTTGTCTGTATTATTTGACTTGTCTGTGCTATTTGACTTGTCTGTATTATTTGACGTGTCTGTATTATTTGACTTGTCTGTGCTATTTGACTTGTCTGTGCTATTTGACTTGTCTGTATTATTTGACTTGTCTGTGCTATTTGACTTATCTGTATTATTTGACTTGTCTGTGCTATTTGACTGCTATTTGACTTGTCTGTGCTATTTGACTTGTCTGTGCTATGTGACTTGTCTGTGCTATTTGACATGTCTGTATTATTTGACTTGTCTGTGCTATTTGACTTGTCTGTGCTATTTGACTTGTCTGTATTATTTGACTTGTCTGTGCTATTTGACTTGTCTGTATTATTTGACTTGTCTGTGCTATTTGACTTGTCTGTATTATTTGACTTGTCTGTGCTATTTGACTTGTCTGTGCTATTTGACTTGTCTGTGCTATTTGACTTGTCTGTGCTATTTGACATGTCTGTATTATTTGACTTGTCTGTGCTATTTGACTTGTCTGTGCTATTTGACATGTCTGTATTATTTGACTTGTCTGTGCTATTTGACTTGTCTGTGCTATTTGACTTGTCTGTATTATTTGACTTGTCTGTGCTATTTGACTTGTCTCTGCTATTTGACTTGTCTGTGCTATTTGACTTGTCTGTGCTATTTGACTTGTCTGTGCTATTTGACATGTCTGTATTATTTGACTTGTCTGTGCTATTTGACTTGTCTGTGCTATTTGACTTGTCTGTATTATTTGACGTGTCTCTGCTATTTGACTTGTCTCTGCTATTTGACTTGTCTGTGCTATTTGACTTGTCTGTATTATTTGACTTGTCTGTGCTATTTGACTTGTCTGTGCTATTTGACTTGTCTGTATTATTTGACTTGTCTGTATTATTTGACTTGTCTGTGCTATTTGACTTGTCTGTGCTATTTGACTTGTCTCTGCTATTTGACTTGTCTGTGCTATTTGACTTGTCTGTGCTATTTGACTTGTCTGTGCTATTTGACTTGTCTGTGCTATTTGACTTGTCTGTGCTATTTGACTTGTCTGTGCTATTTGACTTGTCTGTATTATTTGACTTGTCTGTATTATTTGACTTGTCTGTGCTATTTGACTTGTCTGTGCTATTTGACTTGTCTGTATTATTTGACTTGTCTGTGCTATTTGACTTGTCTGTATTATTTGACGTGTCTGTATTATTTGACTTGTCTGTGCTATTTGACTTGTCTGTGCTATTTGACTTGTCTGTATTATTTGACTTGTCTGTGCTATTTGACTTGTCTCTGCTATTTGACTTGTCTGTGCTATTTGACTTGTCTGTGCTATGTGACTTGTCTGTGCTATTTGACTTGTCTGTATTATTTGACTTGTCTGTGCTATTTGACTTGTCTGTGCTATTTGACTTGTCTGTATTATTTGACTTGTCTGTGCTATTTGACTTGTCTGTATTATTTGACTTGTCTGTGCTATTTGACTTGTCTGTATTATTTGACTTGTCTGTGCTATTTGACTTGTCTGTGCTATTTGACTTGTCTGTGCTATTTGACTTGTCTGTGCTATTTGACATGTCTGTATTATTTGACTTGTCTGTGCTATTTGACTTGTCTGTGCTATTTGACATGTCTGTATTATTTGACTTGTCTGTGCTATTTGACTTGTCTGTGCTATTTGACTTGTCTGTATTTGACTTGTCTGTATTATTTGACTTGTCTGTGCTATTTGACTTGTCTCTGCTATTTGACTTGTCTGTGCTATTTGACTTGTCTGTGCTATTTGACATGTCTGTATTATTTGACTTGTCTGTGCTATTTGACTTGTCTGTATTATTTGACTTGTCTGTGCTATTTGACTTGTCTCTGCTATTTGACTTGTCTCTGCTATTTGACTTGTCTGTGCTATTTGACTTGTCTGTATTATTTGACTTGTCTGTGCTATTTGACTTGTCTGTGCTATTTGACTTGTCTGTATTATTTGACTTGTCTGTATTATTTGACTTGTCTGTGCTATTTGACTTGTCTGTGCTATTTGACTTGTCTGTATTATTTGACTTGTCTGTGCTATTTGACTTGTCTGTGCTATTTGACTTGTCTGTGCTATTTGGCTTGTCTGTGCTATTTGACATGTCTGTATTATTTGACTTGTCTGTGCTATTTGACTTGTCTGTGCTATTTGACTTGTCTGTATTATTTGACTTGTCTGTGCTATTTGACTTGTCTGTGCTATTTGACTTGTCTGTGCTATTTGACTTGTCTCTGCTATTTGACTTGTCTTGTCTGTGACTTGTCGTTCACACCCTCTTAAGCCTTAGCTCCTCCCATCTATTTAAGGATTCAGAGTGTAGTAAACAACCAATGTTTTCAACACTAAAAGTGGTGAAAGTAGTAGAAAAATTCACTTTATCTAGTCCTTGGCCTATATCCTAATCTGACTTTGGTGCAGGTCATGTTATTCTTCACATTACCGTCTCTGGTAAACACACACTATATCAAATCAAATCTAAGTTAATTTGTCACATGCACAGGATACAGAAGTATAAACGGTACAGTGAAATGGTTACTTGCATAGTGGAGTCTTTTGTTTAGACATGTAGCTAGCTAAACAATTAACCATAATCCCAACTCTAATGCCGTATTCAAAACAACTTGGAAAAATCGATTTCAACACTCATCCAACTCGGAATTCCAACTCTAGAACTCAGGTCTCTTTCTAGAACTCATACACAGATCATACACGTAATGTTAGCTAGCGAGCCAGCCAGCTAATATTAGCTAGCTAGCGAGCAGTATGCTTAAACTTGTAATAATGATGACTTTCTGACAAAATTATAAATGCATAATATCAGAAAATGTAGCGAGACTCCTACACAATGATGAACGCTTCTCCTTCTGTCATGGATGCCATGGTTGCCCTTAGTTTGAAGATGTAATCCGGAGACGGGTGTTTCTGTGGTCTCTTTTTGGACTCTCTGTATTTGGCAATCATCTCTCTGTTTCCCCCGGGCATTCCACTGATTTCAAAACCCGGTCAACTTCTTCAGTGACAATGAAACCGTTTAATCCCCACCATTGTTATCAGAAGACTCTACGATGTCTAGTTCAATTAAATTGTTTTTACCTAAATCACATAATTTCCTCATTGTCTGATTCAGAGGCATTGCACAATGTTTCTCCAGAAAGTAGTCCAGCACAATGTTTTCCCACTGAACTTTGTCGATAGCACAATTAACTTCAGAGCAGAAATGTTGAGAGCAGTAGCAAAACATGTTCAGTTCTTCATGATATCTTTAAAAAAAGCAGTGGTAGACAGGATTCTCCACACATATTTAGCAGCGTATGTTATAGACAGAAGCATGCTACATGGCAGACCAATCTAAACTAATCTCTCAGCATGTCCAGCCCAGCGAATACCTCAGCCAATCATTGCTTGCAGGAAGGTTCCTGTATTTTCCCTTGGCTAAACCAACTAGACTTGTTATTTAACAATTGTACTCGTATTTACAGATGGCATAAAAGTTTGTTATTAAGGCACATAAAAGTTTACATGTTCCAGAAGGCATTTTTGCCAAAAAACATATTTTGATAACAAAAAATGTAAACATTTTCAAATGCCTCTCCTATGAGGTATTGATGTGCAACATATGCCTAGTTTCTTGAAACGGGTCACATATATCCCATTTTGACTTTGCAGCTGGCTAATCTATGAAATCGCTCAGTTCTGCCTCCAGGGCAAGATTCATGACAATATACGTCAACCTGCTATCACTTTGTGGTACTGAAACTGAGAGAAGAAAGCCTTCACTGTAAGGGTGACTTTTTCTCTGGCTTCATAATCATGGCAGCCATTTTTGTCTTTGTCGCATTATGTACCGTACTGCATTTGGTGTCAGGTGAAGGCAGATATAACTATAACCAGGCTGTATTCTTTTGGTGGAGTAGAAATTGTTCAAGCGGAAGTTGTATTCAGTAGTGTCTCTAAACAGGCGGGTTGCCTCCCAAAATGTACGAATGTTCCAGCTTACATGTCTGTATGGATACAGTTTGGCATAGAGGAACTACGTAATTGCCGTATCCCCTTGTTGCCCACATCCCCCGGACACAAAATAGTAGCTAGCAAGATGGAGGTCACAGAGGTTCTTTTTAATGAGTGCATTTTGCAAGTGGCTAGTTTGCTGCAACTACCTTCACTAAAACTAATGCAAAGATTTTGCCTGCACATTTTGGTTTTGAATAACGACGTTTTGGCATGTCTGCCTGCTGATTTGTTGGAAGAGTTGTCTTTCTGATGAGGACTCAGTTGGCAAATTGCGAGAATCAGAACAGGACAGACAGGACAGAGCAGAGAATATGCCAACAGCTGAATGAGGCAGAACAACAACAGAATAGAAAAAGGAACCAATATATCATACAGTATAGTGACATACAGTATAGTGACATACAGTATAGTGACATACAGTATAGTGACATACAGTATAAGTAATATGTTGCTGAATGTGACATAATCTACAGTATGTTACTACAATGGTTATGTGACTATTTTGACATGTTGTAATGATGTTGTAATGTTGTAATCATGTTGTAATGTTGTCGGTACACAGGATTAGAGTTTAAAAATTAGGGTTGAAGGTGCTCTTTGGTTTGAGGGTCTTCTAAAGTCATGGGACAGTGAAGGACGAAGGCACTCTTAAAACCAGTCTTTATAATAGCTTTATGAACACGACATAGAAATAGTCGCTTATACATTTTTTTTCAAGAAGTCTTCGTTAATCCCACGAAGGTAGAACGGGGCTTTTAAAAAATCCTCACTCTTTAGAAATCATCTGTCTTGGTATGTTATCATATCAGCTCTCTGCATGCAATGGCGCCATATATTTTCTTTTTTCTTTCTCTCCCTCCTCCCGTCACTCATTTTTCTCCCCGTTTCTCTGTAAATGTCCTTTGTTCCAGGCTTCCAACATCGCAGAGTTCGGCCCACTGACTTCCATTCAGGATTTCAAGGGCGGACGGAGAAATCAGACTGACAGGTCCCTGAGTGAACCGTGTGTCTCTCTCCTAAATATGGACGTTTCCAGAGAGAGGGGGGTAGGGGACAAGCAGAAAGTTGAGTCTCCTGGACGATAAACTTTGAGTGAGAGTCACTGCAGGCTTGAGTGATGGCTAAACTGATTTAATTAATTCTATATCTAAATCCTTCCAAAAGAGGACTAATCGTAGTACAGTATTTTGAGAGACACATTTTGAATCCCAAATAGTCCCCTATTCCCTATGTAGTGTACTCCTTTTAAAAGGGAATAGGGTGCCATTCGGGAAGCAGAAACATAGAATAGTAGAGGGGAATAGTAGAAATAACTACAGAACATACAGAATTCTGCAGCACAGGTACTGACCAAGACCAGATGGAGAGCACACATTACACCCTTTTTTACTGTTTTACAATTAATTTAATGGTTATTTTTTTGTTTTTTAAATCTATCCATGATTGTGCACCACAATACATATCAGACATGCTTTTGAGTTATGTACCCAGTAGGTTCCTCAGGTCCTCTGGCACTGGCTTTTAACTATCCCAAAGCCTAGGACAAGAGGCATGGAGAGTCAGTGTTTAGTTATTATGCCCCCAGCCTCAGGAATAGCCTGCCAGAGAACCTGAGGGGGGCCGAAACTGTGGACATATTTAAGAGATCTTAAAACACACCTTTTTAGCTTTGTTTTCCTTAAGGTGCTTTTTAGTCTTTCAGTTTTTATTGTTATTCTTTTGGTTTTCATCCTCTTATGTTTGATATGTAGTAAATATTTCTGTTTTTATTTTCATTGTTTTTCATTTATGTTTTTTTTCCTGTGAAGCGCATTCATGTCTGAAATGTGCTGTATAAATAAAGCTTGAGTTGATTTCATTTAGACAACAACAAAGACAAACGGATTCCTCATTCACTACACTCTGTTTTCTGATCATGCCATGTGCGTTTCTACCTCAGCTGTTGGCTACACATACATTTTATTTTTTAAATATTTGTCTCATTGTTTTATTGTAATGATTCATGAGCAAATAATGTAAAGTAATCTAAACTCTTATTTGGGCTGAATAGCTGCAGTGACAATGTTATAACAGATGTCAGAAGATCAATTCTTGGCCAGATCAGTGTATTTAGAAAGATTCATGTTTCCCTAAGTACAGTAGTCCAGACTGGACATATGAAGAAAAAAAATATTCCTCTGTTATGTTGAGATCACAACTTATTTATCTCATGATCAGGACATAACAAAAGTTATTTTGTCGAGATCACAAAATAATTAAAAGTACCATTAGTTTGTTCAGATCCCTGTGGCTGCAGTTGATCGCAATGCGCTCGTGGGGCATTTAAGGCCTGAACGATGCCAGATTGACAACTGTTTCCCAGCCTGCGTGCCGCCCACAAAACCACAGCCAATCGCATGCAAGGAACAACGCAGCAAGTCTTGTGAGCAAGCCAGTTAGCTAGTTAGACTTGGTAGCTAGCTAGCAAGCTAGCTTGTTATCTATGCTGGTTGTTAGCTTTCATAACTGATACAGATTGTGTATAAATATAAGGGACACTTCATGTTTTGTAGACAATATAAAAATGTACCGTGGGTGAGCTTCATTCTTGACAGGCTGGTCCGATTCCATTTCAGCTTCAGGGGCTGATGTCAGGATGCTGCCTTGTAGGCTCAAATCAAATCAAATCAAGTCTAATCTAATTTTATTTGTCACATACACATGGTTAGCAGATGTTAGTGCGAGTGTAGCGAAATGCTTGTGCTTCTAGTTCCGACAATGCAGTAATAACCAACAAGTAATCTAGCTAACAATTCCAAAACTACTACCTTATAGACACAAGTGTAAGGGGATAAAGAATATGTACATAAAGATATATGAATGAGTGATGGTACAGAGCGGTATAGGCAAGATACAGTAGATGGTATTGAGTGCAGTATATACATATGAGATGAGTATGTAAACAAAGTGGCATAGTTAAAGTGGCTAGTGATACATGTATTACATAAGGATGCAGTAGATGATATAGAGTACAGTATATACGTATACATATGAGATGAATAATGTAGGGTATGTATGTTAAGCTCCTTGCACACATATTAGCCGTCAGCACTTTATAGGCTGATTCATATATGCTGACGACTGTTTCAAATCATAGTCACATACATCATGTAGCCTAGCCATTAGGCCTATATGTTTTTATAAGGTTTTTATCAGAACTAAAGTAGGCAAATAACCTTAAGCATAGTCTACAGGCCTAGGATCCCTGGAACAGGGTTGGAAAGCCCATAGCCTACTGAAACGTGTTCTAACAAGCCCAGTCATTGAGCAATCGCGTGTGGCCACTATTTGGCCACTGTTTAAAACATGATCCCAGCTTTCTCATGCTGCTATATCTATTGCTCAATTCTTAAATTGAAGCACATTCATCCACTTTATAACCGGTGTAGCCTACCTGGCATATTACAAACCTAACTGCAGGAAGTACTTTTTTTGTTGTTTTTTCCAATTTGCTATTCGAGAGCAGGCTACAGATGATGTTGTTTTTTCCAATTTGCTATTCGAGAGCAGGCTACAGATGATGTTGTTTTTTCCAATTTGCTATTCGAGAGCAGGCTACAGATGATGTTGTTTTTTCCAATTTGCTATTCGAGAGCAGGCTACAGATGATGTTGTTTTTCCAATTTGCTATTCGAGAGCAGGCTACAGATTGTTTTTTTGGTGGGATATTCTAATTAAAAAAGTATTCCACACATATAGTAGTAGGCTATATGTTAAAACCAGATTAAATGTAGAATAATCAGATGGGTGAGAATATTATCAAGCTCTTGTCAAATTGTGACTGAGAGACTGATGAAGTCTGTGTAGCCTGCGCAAGAAACAGAACGGACCGCATGCCTTTCATGTGAGTCACATCGTGCAGCCTGAGAATGTATTAGAAATCAAAATGTATAGCATAAGATGTGTATCACAACTAAAGTTTACATGAATAATACTAAATTAGGCATATAGGAGGATTTGATCACTTTGACATGGAAACCGGCCACTAGGGTTTTTATACTGCCCTCTGGGTAGCGAATGTTATCTCAACAGGCCTTGGTTTTGATCGGGCGTAAGCGTCTGGTTCCACAGGTTGCATGTTCAAATCCAGCTATAGAAAGATTTAGTTCTATTGTTGTTTTAAACCTATCCCAAACCTTAACCCTTACCTAAACCGTTTGGCATTAATGCCTAACCTTAAGAATTCAGAGTTAATGTCTAAACGTAACCTT